>NC_138897.1:32859017-33459017 GCF_965194825.1 Balaenoptera physalus | reverse complement strand
GATGGAGTATTGTGATGAAACTGGTCCTGGAGCATTGTGATAACAGAAGCCGTGGAGCATTGTGATGACAGGCATCATGGAGCATTGTGAAGAAAGGGACAATGGGGAATTGTAATGACAATAGAGAAATGTGATGAAAATGGTCAGCGAGCATAGTGATTAAAGTGGTCATTGAGAATTGTGATGAAAAGCGACATAGAGCATTGTGATGACAAAGGTCATGGAGAACTGTGATGACCAGGGTTATGTAGCATTGTGATGACACGGTCATGGAACATTGTGATGACAAGAATTCTGGAGCATTGTGATGACACGGGCATGAAGCATGGTGATGACAACAGACCTGGAGCATTGTGATGACAAGGGCGTGGAGCATTGTGATTACAGGAGACATGGAGCATTGTGATGACATTGGCAGGGATCATTGTGATTACAGGGATCATGGAGCATTGTGATGACAAGTGTCATGCAATATTGTGCTGACACAGTTCATGGAGCATTTTGATGAGAGTGGCCTTGGAGCACATTGATGAGAGACGTCATGGGGCATTATGGTGACAGTGGTCAAGGAGCATTTTGATGAAAGTGTTCATGGAGCAACGTGATTATCAGGACAATGGAGCATTGTGAATACAAAGGCCATGGAGCATTGAGATAACAGAGTTCATGGAGCATTGTGATGAAAATGGTCATGGATCACTGTGAAACAAGTGTCCTGGAACCTATTGATGACATGGTTCATACAGCATTGAGATGACAAGGGCCAAGGCGAATTGTGATGAAATGTATCATGGGGCATTGTGGTGACATTGGTCATCTTGCATTGTGATGTCAGTGGTCATGTAGAATTTTGATTAAAGGTATCATGGGGCACTGTGATGACAAAGGCCAAGGAAGATTTTGATGACAAGTGTCATTGAGCAAAGGGTTGACACGGGAATGGAGTATTATGATGACAAGAGCTCTGGAGCATTTTGATGAAAAAGGCATGGAGCATTGTGAAGACAGTGCCCATGGAGCATTGTGATGAAAAGTGCAGGGAACATTGTGATGTCTAGGTTCATGGAGCATTGTGATGAAAGTGGCCATTGAGCATTGAGATGACAGGCGTCATGAAGCATGGTGAAGACAGTGGTCATGGAGCATTGTGATAAAGGAGATCATGGAGCAATATGATATCACGGGCCATGGAGCATTGTGATGACAAGGGTCATGGAACATTGTAAAAACAGGTATCATTGGGCATTGCGATGAAAAGCGCTATGGAGCATTGTGATGACAAGGGCCATGGAACATTGTAAAAACAGGTATCATTGGGCATTGTGATGAAAGGGGCATGGAGCATTTTTATGTAAGTTGCCATGGAGAGTTGTGATGAAAGGGATCATGTGGATTTTTAATGACAAGGGCCATGGAGCATTGTGATGAAACAAATCTTGGAGTATCTTGATGAAAGTTGTCATGGAGCATTGCGATGAAAAGCACCAAGGAACATTGTGATGACAAGAACCATCGAGCATTGTGATGACAAGTGTCATGGAGCATTGTGATGACAGGTGTCATGGAGCATCGTGATGACAAATGCCATGGAGAATTGTGATGAGAGGTGGCATTGGGCAATGTGACGAAAGGGATCATGGAGTACTGTGATTACAGGGGCCATGGAGCATTGTGATAACAAGTGACATGGAGAATAGTGATGACAGGCGTCATAGAGCATTGTGATGACAAGTGACATTTAGCATTTTGATGACATGGGTCATCAGGCATTGTGTTGACAGGGGTCATGGAGTATTGTGATGACAAAGGCAATAGAGCATTGTGATGACAGGGGTCATGGAGCACTGTGATGACATGGGCCATGGAGCATTGTGAAGACAAGATTCATGGAGTATTGTGATGACACGGGCATGAAGCATAGTGATGACCACAGACCTGGAGCATTGTGATGACATTGGCAGGGATCATTGTGATTACAGGGATCATGGAGCATTGTGATGACAAGTGTCATGCAATATTGTGCTGACACAGATCAGGGAGCATTTTGATGAGAGTGGCCTTGGAGCACAGTAATGAGAGACGTCATGGGGCATTATGGTGGCAGTGGTCAAGGAGCATTGTGATGAAACTGTTCATGGAGCAACGTTATTATCGGGACAATGGAGCATTGTGAATACAAAGGCCATGGAGCATTGAGATGACAGGGTTCATGGAGCATTGTGATGAAAGTGATCATAGTTCATTGTGATGACAAGTGTCCTGGAACCTTGTGATGACACGGTTCATGGAGCATTGTGATGACAAGGACCATGGCGAATTGTGATGACATCTGTCATGGGGCATTGTGATGTCAGTGGTCATCTAGAATTGTGATGAAAGGTATCATGGATCACTGTGATGACAGGGGCCATGGAACATTGTGATGACAAAGGCCATGGAGCATTGTGATGACAAGTGTCATGGGGCATTTTGATGACATTGGCATGGAGCATTATGATGACAAGTGTTCTGGAGCATTGTGATGAAAAGGGCAGGGAACATTGTGATGACTGGGTTCATGGAGCATTGTGATGAAAGGGGCCATGGAGCATTGAGATGACAGGCGTCATGAGGCATGGTGATGACACTGGTCATGGAGCATTGTGATCAAAGAGATCATGGAGCAATATGATAACAGGGGCCATGGAGCATTGTGATGACAGGTGTATTTGAGCATTGTGATGAAAGTAGTCATGGATCATTGTGATGACATGTGTCCTGGAACACTGTGATGACACGGTTCATCGAGTATTGTGATGACAAGGGTCATAGCGAATTGTGATGACAGGTGTCATGGGGCATTGTGATGACATTGATCATCTAGGAATTGTGATGAAATGTATCATGGAGCACTGTGATGTCTGGGGGCATGAAGCATTGTTATGAAAATTGTCCTGGATTATGTGATGACAGCAGTCATGGAGAATTGTGATGACAAGGATTATGCAGCATTGTGTTGACAAGGGTATGGACTATTGTGATGACAATGGTCATGGAGCAATGTGATGAAAGTTTTCATGGAACATCGTGATGAAAAGTGCCTGGGAGAATTGTGACGATAAAGGCCATGGAGCATTGTGATGACAAGTGTCATGGAGCATTGTAATGAAAGGTTTCATTGTGCACTGTGATGACAAGGGGGATGGAGTATTGTGATGAAACTGGTCCTGGAGCATTGTGATAACAGAAGCCGTGGAGCATTGTGATGACAGGCATCATGGAGCATTGTGAAGAAAGGGACAATGGGGAATTGTAATGACAATAGAGAAATGTGATGAAAATGGTCAGCGAGCATAGTGATTAAAGTGGTCATTGAGAATTGTGATGAAAAGCGACATAGAGCATTGTGATGACAAAGGTCATGGAGAACTGTGATGACCAGGGTTATGTAGCATTGTGATGACACGGTCATGGAACATTGTGATGACAAGAATTCTGGAGCATTGTGATGACACGGGCATGAAGCATGGTGATGACAACAGACCTGGAGCATTGTGATGACAAGGGCGTGGAGCATTGTGATTACAGGAGACATGGAGCATTGTGATGACATTGGCAGGGATCATTGTGATTACAGGGATCATGGAGCATTGTGATGACAAGTGTCATGCAATATTGTGCTGACACAGTTCATGGAGCATTTTGATGAGAGTGGCCTTGGAGCACATTGATGAGAGACGTCATGGGGCATTATGGTGACAGTGGTCAAGGAGCATTTTGATGAAAGTGTTCATGGAGCAACGTGATTATCAGGACAATGGAGCATTGTGAATACAAAGGCCATGGAGCATTGAGATAACAGAGTTCATGGAGCATTGTGATGAAAATGGTCATGGATCACTGTGAAACAAGTGTCCTGGAACCTATTGATGACATGGTTCATACAGCATTGAGATGACAAGGGCCAAGGCGAATTGTGATGAAATGTATCATGGGGCATTGTGGTGACATTGGTCATCTTGCATTGTGATGTCAGTGGTCATGTAGAATTTTGATTAAAGGTATCATGGGGCACTGTGATGACAAAGGCCAAGGAAGATTTTGATGACAAGTGTCATTGAGCAAAGGGTTGACACGGGAATGGAGTATTATGATGACAAGAGCTCTGGAGCATTTTGATGAAAAAGGCATGGAGCATTGTGAAGACAGTGCCCATGGAGCATTGTGATGAAAAGTGCAGGGAACATTGTGATGTCTAGGTTCATGGAGCATTGTGATGAAAGTGGCCATTGAGCATTGAGATGACAGGCGTCATGAAGCATGGTGAAGACAGTGGTCATGGAGCATTGTGATAAAGGAGATCATGGAGCAATATGATATCACGGGCCATGGAGCATTGTGATGACAAGGGTCATGGAACATTGTAAAAACAGGTATCATTGGGCATTGCGATGAAAAGCGCTATGGAGCATTGTGATGACAAGGGCCATGGAACATTGTAAAAACAGGTATCATTGGGCATTGTGATGAAAGGGGCATGGAGCATTTTTATGTAAGTTGCCATGGAGAGTTGTGATGAAAGGGATCATGTGGATTTTTAATGACAAGGGCCATGGAGCATTGTGATGAAACAAATCTTGGAGTATCTTGATGAAAGTTGTCATGGAGCATTGCGATGAAAAGCACCAAGGAACATTGTGATGACAAGAACCATCGAGCATTGTGATGACAAGTGTCATGGAGCATTGTGATGACAGGTGTCATGGAGCATCGTGATGACAAATGCCATGGAGAATTGTGATGAGAGGTGGCATTGGGCAATGTGACGAAAGGGATCATGGAGTACTGTGATTACAGGGGCCATGGAGCATTGTGATAACAAGTGACATGGAGAATAGTGATGACAGGCGTCATAGAGCATTGTGATGACAAGTGACATTTAGCATTTTGATGACATGGGTCATCAGGCATTGTGTTGACAGGGGTCATGGAGTATTGTGATGACAAAGGCAATAGAGCATTGTGATGACAGGGGTCATGGAGCACTGTGATGACATGGGCCATGGAGCATTGTGAAGACAAGATTCATGGAGTATTGTGATGACACGGGCATGAAGCATAGTGATGACCACAGACCTGGAGCATTGTGATGACATTGGCAGGGATCATTGTGATTACAGGGATCATGGAGCATTGTGATGACAAGTGTCATGCAATATTGTGCTGACACAGATCAGGGAGCATTTTGATGAGAGTGGCCTTGGAGCACAGTAATGAGAGACGTCATGGGGCATTATGGTGGCAGTGGTCAAGGAGCATTGTGATGAAACTGTTCATGGAGCAACGTTATTATCGGGACAATGGAGCATTGTGAATACAAAGGCCATGGAGCATTGAGATGACAGGGTTCATGGAGCATTGTGATGAAAGTGATCATAGTTCATTGTGATGACAAGTGTCCTGGAACCTTGTGATGACACGGTTCATGGAGCATTGTGATGACAAGGACCATGGCGAATTGTGATGACATCTGTCATGGGGCATTGTGATGTCAGTGGTCATCTAGAATTGTGATGAAAGGTATCATGGATCACTGTGATGACAGGGGCCATGGAACATTGTGATGACAAAGGCCATGGAGCATTGTGATGACAAGTGTCATGGGGCATTTTGATGACATTGGCATGGAGCATTATGATGACAAGTGTTCTGGAGCATTGTGATGAAAAGGGCAGGGAACATTGTGATGACTGGGTTCATGGAGCATTGTGATGAAAGGGGCCATGGAGCATTGAGATGACAGGCGTCATGAGGCATGGTGATGACACTGGTCATGGAGCATTGTGATCAAAGAGATCATGGAGCAATATGATAACAGGGGCCATGGAGCATTGTGATGACAGGTGTATTGGAGCATTGTGATGAAAGTAGTCATGGATCATTGTGATGACATGTGTCCTGGAACACTGTGATGACACGGTTCATCGAGTATTGTGATGACAAGGGTCATAGCGAATTGTGATGACAGGTGTCATGGGGCATTGTGATGACATTGATCATCTAGGAATTGTGATGAAATGTATCATGGAGCACTGTGATGACTGGGGGCATGAAGCATTGTTATGAAAATTGTCCTGGATTATGTGATGACAGCAGTCATGGAGAATTGTGATGACAAGGATTATGCAGCATTGTGTTGACAGGGTATGGACTATTGTGATGACAATGGTCATGGAGCAATGTGATGAAAGTTTTCATGGAACATCGTGATGAAAAGTGCCTGGGAGCATTGTGACGATAAAGGCCATGGAGCATTGTGATGACAAGTGTCATGGAGCATTGTAATGAAATGTTTCATTGTGCACTGTGATGACAAGGGGGATGGAGTATTGTGATGAAACTGGTCCTGGAGCATTGTGGTAACAGAAGCCGTGGAGCATTGTGATGACAGGCATCATGGAGCATTGTGAAGAAAGGGACAATGGGGAATTGTAATGACAATAGAGAAATGTGATGAAAATGGTCAGCGAGCATAGTGATTAAAGTGGTCATTGAGAATTGTGATGAAAAGCGACATAGAGCATTGTGATGACAAAGGTCATGGAGAACTGTGATGACCAGGGTTATGTAGCATTGGGATGACACGGTCATGGAACATTGTGATGACAAGAATTCTGGAGCATTGTGATGACACGGGCATGAAGCATGGTGATGACAACAGACCTGGAGCATTGTGATGACAAGGGTGTGGAGCATTGTGATTGCAGGAGACATGGAGCATTGTGATGACATTGGCAGGGATCATTGTGATTACAGGGATCATGGAGCATTGTGATGACAAGTGTCATGCAATATTGTGCTGACACAGTTCATGGAGCATTTTGATGAGAGTGGCCTTGGAGCACATTGATGAGAGACGTCATGGGGCATTATGGTGACAGTGGTCAAGGAGCATTTTGATGAAAGTGTTCATGGAGCAACGTGATTATCAGGACAATGGAGCATTGTGAATACAAAGGCCATGGAGCATTGAGATAACAGAGTTCATGGAGCATTGGAATGAAAATGGTCATGGATCACTGTGAAACAAGTGTCCTGGAACCTATTGATGACATGGTTCATACAGCATTGAGATGACAAGGGCCAAGGCGAATTGTGATGAAATGTATCATGGGGCATTGTGGTGACATTGGTCATCTTGCATTGTGATGTCAGTGGTCATGTAGAATTTTGATTAAAGGTATCATGGGGCACTGTGATGACAAAGGCCAAGGAAGATTTTGATGACAAGTGTCATTGAGCAAAGGGTTGACACGGGAATGGAGTATTATGATGACAAGAGCTCTGGAGCATTTTGATGAAAAAGGCATGGAGCATTGTGAAGACAGTGCCCATGGAGCATTGTGATGAAAAGTGCAGGGAACATTGTGATGTCTAGGTTCATGGAGCATTGTGATGAAAGTGGCCATTGAGCATTGAGATGACAGGCGTCATGAAGCATGGTGAAGACAGTGGTCATGGAGCATTGTGATGAAGGAGATCATGGAGCAATATGATATCATGGGCCATGGAGCATTGTGATGACAAGGGTCATGGGGCATTGTGCTGAAAGTGGTCATGGAGCATTGCGATGAAAAGCGCTATGGAGCATTGTGATGACAAGGGCCATGGATCATTGTAAGAACAGGTATCATTGGGCATTGTGATGAAAGGGGCATGGAGCATTTTTATGTAAGTTGCCATGGAGAGTTGTGATGAAAGGGATCATGTGGATTTGTAATGACAAGGGCCATGGAGCATTGTGATGAAACAAATCTTGGAGTATCTTGATGAAAGTTGTCATGGAGCATTGCGATGAAAAGCACCAAGGAACATTGTGATGACAAGAACCATCGAGCATTGTGATGACAAGTGTCATGGAGCATTGTGATGACAGGTGTCATGGAGCATTGTGATGACAGGTGTCATGGAGCATCGTGATGACAAATGCCATGGAGAATTGTGATGAGAGGTGGCATTGGGCAATGTGACGAAAGGGATCATGGAGTACTGTGATTACAGGGGCCATGGAGCATTGTGATAACAAGTGACATGGAGAATAGTGATGACAGGCGTCATAGAGCATTGTGATGACAAGTGACATTTAGCATTTTGATGACATGGGTCATCAGGCATTGTGTTGACAGGGGTCATGGAGTATTGTGATGACAAAGGCAATAGAGCATTGTGATGACAGGGGTCATGGAGCACTGTGATGACATGGGCCATGGAGCATTGTGAAGACAAGATTCATGGAGTATTGTGATGACACGGGCATGAAGCATGGTGATGACCACAGACCTGGAGCATTGTGATGACATTGGCAGGGATCATTGTGATTACAGGGATCATGGAGCATTGTGATGACAAGTGTCATGCAATATTGTGCTGACACAGATCAGGGAGCATTTTGATGAGAGTGGCCTTGGAGCGCAGTAATGAGAGACGTCATGGGGCATTATGGTGGCAGTGGTCAAGGAGCATTGTGATGAAAGTGTTCATGGAGCAACGCTATTATCGGGACAATGGAGCATTGTGAATACAAAGGCCATGGAGCATTGAGATAACAGAGTTCATGGAGCATTGTGATGAAAGTGGTCATGGATCACTGTGATGACAAGTGTCCTGGAACCTAGTGATGACACGGTTCATACCGCATTGAGATGACAAGGGCCAAGGAGAATTGTGATGACACGTGTCATGGGGCATTGTGATGACATTGGTCATCTTGCATTGTGATGACAGTGGTCATGTAGAATTTTGATTAAAGTTATCATGGAGAACTGTGATGACAAAGGCCAAGGAAGATTTTGATGACAAGTGTCATTGAGCAATGGGATGACACGGGATTGGAGTATTATGATGACAAGTGTTCTGGAGCATTGTGATGACAAGGGCATGGAGCATTGTGATTACAGAGGCCATGGAGCATTGTGATGACAACGGCATGGAGTATTGTGATGACAGGGGTCATTGAGCATTGTGATTACAAAGACCATGAGGCATTGTGATGACAGGGGCCTTGGAGCATTGTGATGACAATGGTCATCGAGCATTGTGATGAGAGGGGTCATACAGCATTGTGATGAGAAAGACCATGGAGCATGGTGATGACAGATGCCATGGAACATTGTGATGACAAGGCCATGTACCATTTTGATTACAAGGGTCATGGAGCATTGTGATGACAAGGGCAGGGAACCTTGTGGTGACCGGGGTCATGGAGCATTTTGATGACAACTTTCATGGAACGTTGTGATAACAGGGGTCATGGAGCATTGTGTTGAAAGGGAACATGGAGCACTGTGATTACAGGGTCCATGGAACATTGTGAATACATAGGCCATGGAACAATGTGATGACAGGTGTCATGTAGCATTGTGATGACAGGGTCATGGAGCATTGTGATTACAGGTGTTAAGGGGCACTGTGATGACAGGGGGCATGGAGCATTGTGATGAAAAGTGTCATCGAACATTGTGTTGACAGGGATCATGGAGCTTTTTTGTAAGAGAGGCCTTGGATCTTAGTGATGGCAGGTGTCATGGGGCATTGTGATGACAGCGGTCTTGGAGCATTGTGATGAAAGGGGTCAAGGAGCACTGTGATTCCACGGACCATGGAGCATTGTGAATACAAAGGCTATGGAGCATTGAGATGACAGGGTTCATGGAGCATTGTGATGAAAGTGATCATAGTTCATTGTGATGACAAGTGTCTTGGAACCTTGTGATGACACGGTTCATGGAGCATTGTGATGACAAGGACCATGGCGAATTGTGATGACATCTGTCATGGGGCATTGTGATGACAGTGGTCATCTAGAATTGTGATGAAAGGTATCATGGAGCACTGTGATGACAGGGGCCATGGAACATTGTGATGACAAAGGCCATGGAGCATTGTGATGACAAGTGTCATGGGGCATTTTGATGACATTGGCATGGAGCATTATGATGACAAGTGTTCTGGAGCATTGTGATGAAAAGGGCAGGGAACATTGTGATGACTGGGTTCATGGAGCATTGTGATGAAAGGGGCCATGGAGCATTGAGATGACAGGCGTCATGAGGCATGGTGATGACACTGGTCATGGAGCATTGTGATCAAAGAGATCATGGAGCAATATGATAACAGGGGCCATGGAGCATTGTGATGACAGGTGTATTGGAGCATTGTGATGAAAGTAGTCATGGATCATTGTGATGACATG
Source organism: Balaenoptera physalus (assembly GCF_965194825.1). NCBI lineage: Eukaryota > Metazoa > Chordata > Mammalia > Artiodactyla > Balaenopteridae > Balaenoptera > Balaenoptera physalus. Next base: position 33,448,786 of record NC_138897.1, on the reverse strand, counting down.
TGTCCTGGAACACTGTGATGACACGGTTCATCGAGTATTGTGATGACAAGGGACATAGCGAATTGTGATGACAGGTGTCATGGGGCATTGTGATGACATTGATCATCTAGGAATTGTGATGAAATGTATCATGGAGCACTGTGATGTCTGGGGGCATGAAGCATTGTTATGAAAATTGTCCTGGATTATGTGATGACAGCAGTCATGGAGAATTGTGATGACAAGGATTATGCAGCATTGTGTTGACAAGGGTATGGACTATTGTGATGACAATGGTCATGGAGCAATGTGATGAAAGTTTTCATGGAACATCGTGATGAAAAGTGCCTGGGAGAATTGTGACGATAAAGGCCATGGAGCATTGTGATGACAAGTGTCATGGAGCATTGTAATGAAAGGTTTCATTGTGCACTGTGATGACAAGGGGGATGGAGTATTGTGATGAAACTGGTCCTGGAGCATTGTGATAACAGAAGCCGTGGAGCATTGTGATGACAGGCATCATGGAGCATTGTGAAGAAAGGGACAATGGGGAGTTGTAATGACAATAGAGAAATGTGATGAAAATGGTCAGCGAGCATAGTGATTAAAGTGGTCATTGAGAATTGTGATGAAAAGCGACATAGAGCATTGTGATGACAAAGGTCATGGAGAACTGTGATGACCAGGGTTATGTAGCATTGTGATGACATGGTCATGGAACATTGTGATGACAAGAATTCTGGAGCATTGTGATGACACGGGCATGAAGCATGGTGATGACAACAGACCTGGAGCATTGTGATGACAAGGGCGTGGAGCATTGTGATTACAGGAGACATGGAGCATTGTGATGACATTGGCAGGGATCATTGTGATTACAGGGATCATGGAGCATTGTGATGACAAGTGTCATGCAATATTGTGCTGACACAGTTCATGGAGCATTTTGATGAGAGTGGCCTTGGAGCACATTGATGAGAGACGTCATGGGGCATTATGGTGACAGTGGTCAAGGAGCATTTTGATGAAAGTGTTCATGGAGCAACGTGATTATCAGGACAATGGAGCATTGTGAATACAAAGGCCATGGAGCATTGAGATAACAGAGTTCATGGAGCATTGTGATGAAAATGGTCATGGATCACTGTGAAACAAGTGTCCTGGAACCTATTGATGACATGGTTCATACAGCATTGAGATGACAAGGGCCAAGGCGAATTGTGATGAAATGTATCATGGGGCATTGTGGTGACATTGGTCATCTTGCATTGTGATGTCAGTGGTCATGTAGAATTTTGATTAAAGGTATCATGGGGCACTGTGATGACAAAGGCCAAGGAAGATTTTGATGACGTGTCATTGAGCAAAGGGTTGACACGGGAATGGAGTATTATGATGACAAGAGCTCTGGAGCATTTTGATGAAAAAGGCATGGAGCATTGTGAAGACAGTGCCCATGGAGCATTGTGATGAAAAGTGCAGGGAACATTGTGATGTCTAGGTTCATGGAGCATTGTGATGAAAGTGGCCATTGAGCATTGAGATGACAGGCGTCATGAAGCATGGTGAAGACAGTGGTCATGGATCATTGTGATGAAGGAGATCATGGAGCAATATGATATCACGGGCCATGGAGCATTGTGATGACAAGGGTCATGGGGCATTGTGCTGAAAGTGGTCATGGAGCATTGTGATGAAAAGCGCTATGGAGCATTGTGATGACAAGGGCCATGGATCATTGTAAAAACAGGTATCATTGGGCATTGTGATGAAAGGGGCATGGAGCATTTTTATGTAAGTTGCCATGGAGAGTTGTGATGAAAGGGATCATGTGGATTTGTAATGACAAGGGCCATGGAGCATTGTGATGAAACAAATCTTGGAGTATCTTGATGAAAGTTGTCATGGAGCATTACGATGAAAAGCACCAAGGAACATTGTGATGACAAGAACCATCGAGCATTGTGATGACAAGTGTCATGGAGCATTGTGATGACAGGTGTCATGGAGCATCGTGATGACAAATGCCATGGAGAATTGTGATGAGAGGTGGCATTGGGCAATGTGACGAAAGGGATCATGGAGTACTGTGATTACAGGGGCCATGGAGCATTGTGATAACAAGTGACATGGAGAATAGTGATGACAGGCGTCATAGAGCATTGTGATGACAAGTGACATTTAGCATTTTGATGACATGGGTCATCAGGCATTGTGTTGACAGGGGTCATGGAGTATTGTGATGACAAAGGCAATAGAGCATTGTGATGACAGGGGTCATGGAGCACTGTGATGATATGGGCCATGGAGCATTGTGAAGACAAGATTCATGGAGTATTGTGATGACACGGGCATGAAGCATGGTGATGACCACAGACCTGGAGCATTGTGATGACATTGGCAGGGATCATTGTGATTACAGGGATCATGGAGCATTGTGATGACAAGTGTCATGCAATATTGTGCTGACACAGATCAGGGAGCATTTTGATGAGAGTGGCCTTGCAGCGCAGTAATGAGAGACGTCATGGGGCATTATGGTGACAATGGTCAAGGAGAATTGTGATGAAAGTGTTCATGGAGTAACGCTATTATCGGGACAATGGAGCATTGTGAATACAAAGGCCATGGAGCATTGAGATAACAGAGTTCATGGAGCATTGTGATGAAAATGGTCATGGATCACTGTGAAACAAGTGTCCTGGAACCTATTGATGACATGGTTCATACAGCATTGAGATGACAAGGGCCAAGGCGAATTGTGATGAAATGTATCATGGGGCATTGTGGTGACATTGGTCATCTTGCATTGTGATGTCAGTGGTCATGTAGAATTTTGATTAAAGGTATCATGGGGCACTGTGATGACAAAGGCCAAGGAAGATTTTGATGACGTGTCATTGAGCAAAGGGTTGACACGGGAATGGAGTATTATGATGACAAGAGCTCTGGAGCATTTTGATGAAAAAGGCATGGAGCATTGTGAAGACAGTGCCCATGGAGCATTGTGATGAAAAGTGCAGGGAACATTGTGATGTCTAGGTTCATGGAGCATTGTGATGAAAGTGGCCATTGAGCATTGAGATGACAGGCGTCATGAAGCATGGTGAAGACAGTGGTCATGGATCATTGTGATGAAGGAGATCATGGAGCAATATGATATCACGGGCCATGGAGCATTGTGATGACAAGGGTCATGGGGCATTGTGCTGAAAGTGGTCATGGAGCATTGTGATGAAAAGCGCTATGGAGCATTGTGATGACAAGGGCCATGGATCATTGTAAAAACAGGTATCATTGGGCATTGTGATGAAAGGGGCATGGAGCATTTTTATGTAAGTTGCCATGGAGAGTTGTGATGAAAGGGATCATGTGGATTTGTAATGACAAGGGCCATGGAGCATTGTGATGAAACAAATCTTGGAGTATCTTGATGAAAGTTGTCATGGAGCATTACGATGAAAAGCACCAAGGAACATTGTGATGACAAGAACCATCGAGCATTGTGATGACAAGTGTCATGGAGCATTGTGATGACAGGTGTCATGGAGCATCGTGATGACAAATGCCATGGAGAATTGTGATGAGAGGTGGCATTGGGCAATGTGACGAAAGGGATCATGGAGTACTGTGATTACAGGGGCCATGGAGCATTGTGATAACAAGTGACATGGAGAATAGTGATGACAGGCGTCATAGAGCATTGTGATGACAAGTGACATTTAGCATTTTGATGACATGGGTCATCAGGCATTGTGTTGACAGGGGTCATGGAGTATTGTGATGACAAAGGCAATAGAGCATTGTGATGACAGGGGTCATGGAGCACTGTGATGATATGGGCCATGGAGCATTGTGAAGACAAGATTCATGGAGTATTGTGATGACACGGGCATGAAGCATGGTGATGACCACAGACCTGGAGCATTGTGATGACATTGGCAGGGATCATTGTGATTACAGGGATCATGGAGCATTGTGATGACAAGTGTCATGCAATATTGTGCTGACACAGATCAGGGAGCATTTTGATGAGAGTGGCCTTGCAGCGCAGTAATGAGAGACGTCATGGGGCATTATGGTGACAATGGTCAAGGAGAATTGTGATGAAAGTGTTCATGGAGTAACGCTATTATCGGGACAATGGAGCATTGTGAATACAAAGGCCATGGAGCATTGAGATAACAGAGTTCATGGAGCATTGTGATGAAAATGGTCATGGATCACTGTGAAACAAGTGTCCTGGAACCTATTGATGACATGGTTCATACAGCATTGAGATGACAAGGGCCAAGGCGAATTGTGATGAAATGTATCATGGGGCATTGTGGTGACATTGGTCATCTTGCATTGTGATGTCAGTGGTCATGTAGAATTTTGATTAAAGGTATCATGGGGCACTGTGATGACAAAGGCCAAGGAAGATTTTGATGACGTGTCATTGAGCAAAGGGTTGACACGGGAATGGAGTATTATGATGACAAGAGCTCTGGAGCATTTTGATGAAAAAGGCATGGAGCATTGTGAAGACAGTGCCCATGGAGCATTGTGATGAAAAGTGCAGGGAACATTGTGATGTCTAGGTTCATGGAGCATTGTGATGAAAGTGGCCATTGAGCATTGAGATGACAGGCGTCATGAAGCATGGTGAAGACAGTGGTCATGGATCATTGTGATGAAGGAGATCATGGAGCAATATGATATCACGGGCCATGGAGCATTGTGATGACAAGGGTCATGGGGCATTGTGCTGAAAGTGGTCATGGAGCATTGTGATGAAAAGCGCTATGGAGCATTGTGATGACAAGGGCCATGGATCATTGTAAAAACAGGTATCATTGGGCATTGTGATGAAAGGGGCATGGAGCATTTTTATGTAAGTTGCCATGGAGAGTTGTGATGAAAGGGATCATGTGGATTTGTAATGACAAGGGCCATGGAGCATTGTGATGAAACAAATCTTGGAGTATCTTGATGAAAGTTGTCATGGAGCATTACGATGAAAAGCACCAAGGAACATTGTGATGACAAGAACCATCGAGCATTGTGATGACAAGTGTCATGGAGCATTGTGATGACAGGTGTCATGGAGCATCGTGATGACAAATGCCATGGAGAATTGTGATGAGAGGTGGCATTGGGCAATGTGACGAAAGGGATCATGGAGTACTGTGATTACAGGGGCCATGGAGCATTGTGATAACAAGTGACATGGAGAATAGTGATGACAGGCGTCATAGAGCATTGTGATGACAAGTGACATTTAGCATTTTGATGACATGGGTCATCAGGCATTGTGTTGACAGGGGTCATGGAGTATTGTGATGACAAAGGCAATAGAGCATTGTGATGACAGGGGTCATGGAGCACTGTGATGATATGGGCCATGGAGCATTGTGAAGACAAGATTCATGGAGTATTGTGATGACACGGGCATGAAGCATGGTGATGACCACAGACCTGGAGCATTGTGATGACATTGGCAGGGATCATTGTGATTACAGGGATCATGGAGCATTGTGATGACAAGTGTCATGCAATATTGTGCTGACACAGATCAGGGAGCATTTTGATGAGAGTGGCCTTGCAGCGCAGTAATGAGAGACGTCATGGGGCATTATGGTGACAATGGTCAAGGAGAATTGTGATGAAAGTGTTCATGGAGTAACGCTATTATCGGGACAATGGAGCATTGTGAATACAAAGGCCATGGAGCATTGAGATAACAGAGTTCATGGAGCATTGTGATGAAAGTGGTCATGGATCACTGTGAAGACAAGTATCCTGGAACCTTGTGATGACACGGTTCATACAGCATTGAGATGACAAGGGCCAAGGAGAATTGTGATGACACGTGTCATGGGGCATTGTGATGACATTGGTCATCTTGCATTGTGATGACAGTGGTCATGTAGAATTTTGATTAAAGGTATCATGGAGCACTGTGATGACAAAGGCCAAGGAAGATTTTGATGACAAGTGTCATTGAGCAATGGGATGACGCGAGTTTGGAGTATTATGATGACAAGTGTTCTGGAGCATTGTGATGACAAGGGCATGGAGCATTGTGATTACAGAGGCCATGGAGCATTGTGATGACAACGGCATGGAGTATTGTGATGACAGGGGTCATTGAGCATTGTGTTTACAAAGACCATGAGGCATTGTGATGACAGGGGCCTTGGAGCATTGTGATGACAATGGTCATCGAGCCTTGTGATGAGAGGGGTCATAGAGCATTGTCATGAGAAAGACCATGGAGCATGGTGATAACAGAGGCCATGGAACATTGTGATGACAAGGCCATGTACCATTGTGATTATATCGGTCATGGAGCATTGTGATGACAAGGGCAGGGAACATTGTGGTGACCGGGGTCATGGAGCATTTTGATGACAACTTTCATGGAACGTTTTGATGACAGGGGTCATGGAGCATTGTGTTGAAAGGGAACATGGAGCAGTGTGATTACAGGGTCCATGGAACATTGTGAATACATAGGCCATGGAACAATGTGATGACAGGTGTCATGTAGAATTGTGATGACAGGGTCATGGAGCATTGTGATTACAGGGGTTATGGGGCACTGTGATGACAGGGGGCATGGAGCATTGTGATGAAAATTGTCCTGGAGCATTGTGATGACAGTGGTCACAGAGAATTGGGATGAAAGGTATCATGCAGCATTGTGATGACAATGGTCATGGACCATATTGATGACAGGGGTCATGGAACATTCTGATGACAAGGTTCATAAAGCATTTTGATGACAGGGGTCATGGAGCATTGTGTTGACACGGGCATGGAGCATTGTAGTGATAGGATATCTGAAGCATTGTGATGAAAAGGGGATAGAGCATTTTGACGACAGGGTCCAAGGAGCATTGTGCCGACAATGGCACGGAGCACTGTGATGAAAACGGTACTGGAGCACTGTGAGGAAAGGAGTCATGGATCATTGTGATGACAGGGGTCATGGAGCTTTGTGATGACAAGGGTCATGGAGCATTGTGATGACACGGTCAAGGAACATTGCGATGACAAGATTTCAGGAGCATTGTGATGAAAGGGCATGGAGCATTGTGATTAAAGGTGACAAGAAGCATTGTGATGATATGGGAAGAGAACTTTGTGATGACAGGGGTCATGGAACATTGTGATGAAAAGTGTCATGGAACATTGCGGTGACAGGGATCATGGAGCTTTTTGGTAAGAGAGTCCTAGGAGATTTGTGATGGCAGGCATCATGGGGCATTGTGATGACAGCCGTCTTGGAGCAATGTGATGACTAGTGTCATGGGGCATTTTGATGGCATTGGTATGGAACATTATGATGACAAGTGTTCTGGAACATTTTGATGACAAGGGCATGGAGCATTGTGATGACAGGGCCCATGGAGCATTGTGATGAAAAGGGCAGGGAACATTGTGATGACTGGGTTCATGGAGCATTGTGATGAAAGGGGCCATGGAGCATTGAGATGACAGGCGTCATGAGGCATGGTGATGACACTGGTCATGGAGCATTGTGATCAAAGAGATCATGGAGCAATATGATAACAGGGGCCATGGAGCATTGTGATGACAGGTGTATTGGAGCATTGTGATGAAAGTAGTCATGGATCATTGTGATGACATGTGTCCTGGAACACTGTGATGACACGGTTCATCGAGTATTGTGATGACAAGGGTCATAGCGAATTGTGATGACAGGTGTCATGGGGCATTGTGATGACATTGATCATCTAGGAATTATGATGAAATGTATCATGGAGCACTGTGATGTCTGGGGGCATGAAGCATTGTTATGAAAATTGTCCTGGATTATGTGATGACAGCAGTCATGGAGAATTGTGATGACAAGGATTATGCAGCATTGTGTTGACAAGGGTATGGACTATTGTGATGACAATGGTCATGGAGCAATGTGATGAAAGTTTTCATGGAACATCGTGATGAAAAGTGCCTGGGAGAATTGTGACGATAAAGGCCATGGAGCATTGTGATGACAAGTGTCATGGAGCATTGTAATGAAAGGTTTCATTGTGCACTGTGATGACAAGGGGGATGGAGTATTGTGATGAAACTGGTCCTGGAGCATTGTGATAACAGAAGCCGTGGAGCATTGTGATGACAAGCATCATGGAGCATTGTGAAGAAAGGGACAATGGGGAATTGTAATGACAATAGAGAAATGTGATGAAAATGGTCAGCGAGCATAGTGATTAAAGTGGTCATTGAGAATTGTGATGAAAAGCGACATAGAGCATTGTGATGACAAAGGTCATGGAGAACTGTGATGACCAGGGTTATGTAGCATTGTGATGACATGGTCATGGAACATTGTGATGACAAGAATTCTGGAGCATTGTGATGACACGGGCATGAAGCATGGTGATGACAACAGACCTGGAGCATTGTGATGACAAGGGCGTGGAGCATTGTGATTACAGGAGACATGGAGCATTGTGATGACATTGGCAGGGATCATTGTGATTACAGGGATCATGGAGCATTGTGATGACAAGTGTCATGCAATATTGTGCTGACACAGTTCATGGAGCATTTTGATGAGAGTGGCCTTGGAGCACATTGATGAGAGACGTCATGGGGCATTATGGTGACAGTGGTCAAGGAGCATTTTGATGAAAGTGTTCATGGAGCAACGTGATTATCAGGACAATGGAGCATTGTGAATACAAAGGCCATGGAGCATTGAGATAACAGAGTTCATGGAGCATTGTGATGAAAATGGTCATGGATCACTGTGAAACAAGTGTCCTGGAACCTATTGATGACATGGTTCATACAGCATTGAGATGACAAGGGCCAAGGCGAATTGTGATGAAATGTATCATGGGGCATTGTGGTGACATTGGTCATCTTGCATTGTGATGTCAGTGGTCATGTAGAATTTTGATTAAAGGTATCATGGGGCACTGTGATGACAAAGGCCAAGGAAGATTTTGATGACAAGTGTCATTGAGCAAAGGGTTGACACGGGAATGGAGTATTATGATGACAAGAGCTCTGGAGCATTTTGATGAAAAAGGCATGGAGCATTGTGAAGACAGTGCCCATGGAGCATTGTGATGAAAAGTGCAGGGAACATTGTGATGTCTAGGTTCATGGAGCATTGTGATGAAAGTGGCCATTGAGCATTGAGATGACAGGCGTCATGAAGCATGGTGAAGACAGTGGTCATGGAGCATTGTGATGAAGGAGATCATGGAGCAATATGATATCACGGGCCATGGAGCATTGTGATGACAGGGGTCATGGGGCATTGTGCTGAAAGTGGTCATGGAGCATTGCGATGAAAAGCGCTATGGAGCATTGTGATGACAAGGGCCATGGATCATTGTAAAAACCGGTATCATTGGGCATTGTGATGAAAGGGGCATGGAGCATTTTTATGTAAGTTGCCATGGAGAGTTGTGATGAAAGGGATCATGTGGATTTGTAATGACAAGGGCCATGGAGCATTGTGATGAAACAAATCTTGGAGTATCTTGATGAAAGTTGTCATGGAGCATTGCGATGAAAAGCACCAAGGAACATTGTGATGACAAGAACCATCGAGCATTGTGATGACAAGTGTCATGGAGCATTGTGATGACAGGTGTCATGGAGCATCGTGATGACAAATGCCATGGAGAATTGTGATGAGAGGTGGCATTGGGCAATGTGACGAAAGGGATCATGGAGTACTGTGATTACAGGGGCCATGGAGCATTGTGATAACAAGTGACATGGAGAATAGTGATGACAGGCATCATAGAGCATTGTGATGACAAGTGACATTTAGCATTTTGATGACATGGGTCATCAGGCATTGTGTTGACAGGGGTCATGGAGTATTGTGATGACAAAGGCAATAGAGCATTGTGATGACAGGGGTCATGGAGCACTGTGATGACATGGGCCATGGAGCATTGTGAAGACAAGATTCATGGAGTATTGTGATGACACGGGCATGAAGCATGGTGATGACCACAGACCTGGAGCATTGTGATGACATTGGCAGGGATCATTGTGATTACAGGGATCATGGAGCATTGTGATGACAAGTGTCATGCAATATTGTGCTGACACAGATCAGGGAGCATTTTGATGAGAGTGGCCTTGGAGCGCAGTAATGAGAGACGTCATGGGGCATTATGGTGGCAGTGGTCAAGGAGCATTGTGATGAAAGTGTTCATGGAGCAACGCTATTATCGGGACAATGGAGCATTGTGAATACAAAGGCCGTGGAGCATTGAGATGACAGGGTTCATGGAGCATTGTGATGAAAGTGATCATAGTTCATTGTGATGACAAGTGTCCTGGAACCTTGTGATGACACGGTTCATGGAGCATTGTGATGACAAGGACCATGGCGAATTGTGATGACATCTGTCATGGGGCATTGTGATGACAGTGGTCATCTAGAATTGTGATGAAAGGTATCATGGAGCACTGTGATGACAGGGGCCATGGAACATTGTGATGACAAAGGCCATGGAGCATTGTGATGACAAGTGTCATGGGGCATTTTGATGACATTGGCATGGAGCATTATGATGACAAATGTTCTGGAGCATTGTGATGAAAAGGGCAGGGAACATTGTGATGACTGGGTTCATGGAGCATTGTGATGAAAGGGGCCATGGAGCATTGAGATGACAGGCCTCATGAGGCATGGTGATGACACTGGTCATGGAGCATTGTGATCAAAGAGATCATGGAGCAATATGATAACAGGGGCCATGGAGCATTGTGATGACAGGTGTATTTGAGCATTGTGATGAAAGTAGTCATGGATCATTGTGATGACATGTGTCCTGGAACACTGTGATGACACGGTTCATCGAGTATTGTGATGACAAGGGTCATAGCGAATTGTGATGACAGGTGTCATGGGGCATTGTGATGACATTGATCATCTAGGAATTGTGATGAAATGTATCATGGAGCACTGTGATGACTGGGGGCATGAAGCATTGTTATGAAAATTGTCCTGGATTATGTGATGACAGCAGTCATGGAGAATTGTGATGACAAGGATTATGCAGCATTGTGTTGACAGGGTATGGACTATTGTGATGACAATGGTCATGGAGCAATGTGATGAAAGTTTTCATGGAACATCGTGATGAAAAGTGCCTGGGAGCATTGTGACGATAAAGGCCATGGAGCATTGTGATGACAAGTGTCATGGAGCATTGTAATGAAATGTTTCATTGTGCACTGTGATGACAAGGGGGATGGAGTATTGTGATGAAACTGGTCCTGGAGCATTGTGGTAACAGAAGCCGTGGAGCATTGTGATGACAGGCATCATGGAGCATTGTGAAGAAAGGGACAATGGGGAATTGTAATGACAATAGAGAAATGTGATGAAAATGGTCAGCGAGCATAGTGATTAAAGTGGTCATTGAGAATTGTGATGAAAAGCGACATAGAGCATTGTGATGACAAAGGTCATGGAGAACTGTGATGACCAGGGTTATGTAGCATTGTGATGACACGGTCATGGAACATTGTGATGACAAGAATTCTGGAGCATTGTGATGACACGGGCATGAAGCATGGTGATGACAACAGACCTGGAGCATTGTGATGACAAGGGCGTGGAGCATTGTGATTACAGGAGACATGGAGCATTGTGATGACATTGGCAGGGATCATTGTGATTACAGGGATCATGGAGCATTGTGATGACAAGTGTCATGCAATATTGTGCTGACACAGTTCATGGAGCATTTTGATGAGAGTGGCCTTGGAGCACATTGATGAGAGACGTCATGGGGCATTATGTTGACAGTGGTCAAGGAGCATTTTGATGAAAGTGTTCATGGAGCAACGTGATTATCAGGACAATGGAGCATTGTGAATACAAAGGCCATGGAGCATTGAGATAACAGAGTTCATGGAGCATTGTGATGAAAATGGTCATGGATCACTGTGAAACAAGTGTCCTGGAACCTATTGATGACATGGTTCATACAGCATTGAGATGACAAGGGCCAAGGCGAATTGTGATGAAATATATCATGGGGCATTGTGGTGACATTGGTCATCTTGCATTGTGATGTCAGTGGTCATGTAGAATTTTGATTAAAGGTATCATGGGGCACTGTGATGACAAAGGCCAAGGAAGATTTTGATGACAAGTGTCATTGAGCAAAGGGTTGACACGGGAATGGAGTATTATGATGACAAGAGCTCTGGAGCATTTTGATGAAAAAGGCATGGAGCATTGTGAAGACAGTGCCCATGGAGCATTGTGATGAAAAGTGCAGGGAACATTGTGATGTCTAGGTTCATGGAGCATTGTGATGAAAGTGGCCATTGAGCATTGAGATGACAGGCGTCATGAAGCATGGTGAAGACAGTGGTCATGGAGCATTGTGATGAAGGAGATCATGGAGCAATATGATATCACGGGCCATGGAGCATTGTGATGACAGGGGTCATGGGGCATTGTGCTGAAAGTGGTCATGGAGCATTGCGATGAAAAGCGCTATGGAGCATTGTGATGACAAGGGCCATGGATCATTGTAAAAACAGGTATCATTGGGCATTGTGATGAAAGGGGCATGGAGCATTTTTATGTAAGTTGCCATGGAGAGTTGTGATGAAAGGGATCATGTGGATTTGTAATGACAAGGGCCATGGAGCATTGTGATGAAACAAATCTTGGAGTATCTTGATGAAAGTTGTCATGGAGCATTGCGATGAAAAGCACCAAGGAACATTGTGATGACAAGAACCATCGAGCATTGTGATGACAGGTGTCATGGAGCATCGTGATGACAAATGCCATGGAGAATTGTGATGAGAGGTGGCATTGGGCAATGTGACGAAAGGGATCATGGAGTACTGTGATTACAGGGGCCATGGAGCATTGTTATAACAAGTGACATGGAGAATAGTGATGACAGGCGTCATAGAGCATTGTGATGCCAAGTGACATTTAGCATTTTGATGACATGGGTCATCAGGCATTGTGTTGACAGGGGTCATGGAGTATTGTGATGACAAAGGCAATAGAGCATTGTGATGACAGGGGTCATGGAGCACTGTGATGACATGGGCCATGGAGCATTGTGAAGACAAGATTCATGGAGTATTGTGATGACACGGGCATGAAGCATGGTGATGACCACAGACCTGGAGCATTGTGATGACATTGGCAGGGATCATTGTGATTACAGGGATCATAGAGCATTGTGATGACAAGTGTCATGCAATATTGTGCTGACACAGATCAGGGAGCATTTTGATGAGAGTGGCCTTGGAGCGCAGTAATGAGAGACGTCATGGGGCATTATGGTGGCAGTGGTCAAGGAGCATTGTGATGAAAGTGTTCATGGAGCAACGCTATTATCGGGACAATGGAGCATTGTGAATACAAAGGCCATGGAGCATTGAGATAACAGAGTTCATGGAGCATTGTGATGAAAGTGGTCATGGATCACTGTGATGACAAGTGTCCTGGAACCTAGTGATGACACGGTTCATACCGCATTGAGATGACAAGGGCCAAGGAGAATTGTGATGACACATGTCATGGGGCATTGTGATGACATTGGTCATCTTGCATTGTGATGACAGTGGTCATGTAGAATTTTGATTAAAGTTATCATGGAGAACTGTGATGACAAAGGCCAAGGAAGATTTTGATGACAAGTGTCATTGAGCAATGGGATGACACGGGATTGGAGTATTATGATGACAAGTGTTCTGGAGCATTGTGATGACAAGGGCATGGAGCATTGTGATTACAGAGGCCATGGAGCATTGTGATGACAACGGCATGGAGTATTGTGATGACAGGGGTCATTGAGCATTGTGATTACAAAGACCATGAGGCATTGTGATGACAGGGGTCATTGAACATTGTGATTACAAAGACCATGAGGCATTGTGATGACAGGGACCTTGGAGCATTGTGATGACAATGGTCATCGAGCATTGTGATGAGAGGGGTCATACAGCATTGTGATGAGAAAGACCATGGACCATGGTGATGACAGATGCCATGGAACATTGTGATGACAAGGCCATGTACCATTTTGATTACAAGGGTCATGGAGCATTGTGATGACAAGGGCAGGGAACCTTGTGGTGACCGGGGTCATGGAGCATTTTGATGACAACTTTCATGGAACGTTGTGATAACAGGGGTCATGGAGCATTGTGTTGAAAGGGAACATGGAGCACTGTGATTACAGGGTCCATGGAACATTGTGAATACATAGGCCATGGAACAATGTGATGACAGGGGTCATGTAGCATTGTGATGACAGGGTCATGGAGCATTGTGATTACAGGGGTTATGGGGCACTGTGATGACAGGGGGCATGGAACATTGTGATGAAAAGTGTCATGGAACATTGTGCTGACAGGGATCATGGAGCTTTTTGGTAAGAGAGGCCTTGCCGATTTGTGATGGCAGGCGTCATGGGTCATTGTGATGACAGCGGTCTTGGAGCATTGTGATGAAAGGGGTCATCGAGCACTGTGATTACAGGAGCCATGGAGCATTGTGAATACAAAGACTATGGAGCATTGAGATGACAAGTTTCATGGAGCATTGTGATGAAAGTGATCATGGATCATTGTGATGACAAGTGTCCTGGAACCTTGTGATGACACGGTTCATGGAGCATTGTGATGACAAGGACCATGGCGAATTGTGATGACATCTGTCATGGGGCATTGTGATGACAGTGGTCATCTAGAATTGTGATGAAAGGAATCATGGAGCACTGTGATGACAGGGGCCATGGAACATTGTGATGACAAAGGCCATGGAGCATTGTGATGACAAGTGTCATGGGGCATTTTGATGACATTGGCATGGAGCATTATGATGACAAGTGTTCTGGAGCGTTTTGATGACAAAGGCATGGAGCATTGTGATAAAAGTGCCCATGGAGCATTGTGATGAAAACGGCAGGGAACATTGTGATGACTGGGTTCATGGAGCATTGTGATAAAAGGGGCTATGGAGCCTTGAGATGACAGGCGTCATGAGGCATGGTGATGACACTGGTCATGGAGCATTGTGATGAAAGTGATCATGGAGCCATATGATATCAGGGGCCATGGAGCATTGTGATGACAGGGGTCATGGGGCATTGTGCTGAAAGCGGTCATGGAGCATTGCGATGAAAAGCGCTATGGAGCATTGTGATGACAAGGGCCATGGAGCATTGTGAATACAAGGGACATGGAGCCTTGTGATGACAAAGGTCATGGATCATTGTAAAAACAGGTATCATTGGGCATTGTGATGACAGGGGCATGGAATATTTTAATGTACGTTGCCATGGAGAGCTGTGATGAAAGGGATCATGTGGATTTGTAATGACAAGGGCCATGGAGCATTGTGATGAAACAAATCTTGGAGTATTTTGATGAAAGTTGTCATGGAGCATTGCGATGAAAAACACCAAGGAACATTGTGATGACAAGGGCCATCGTGCATTGTTATGACAAGTGTCATGGAGCATTGTGATGACAGGTGTCATGGAGCATCGTGATGACAAATGCCATGGAGAATTGTGATGAGAGGTGGCATTGGGCAATGTGACGAAAGGGGTCATGGAGTACTGTGATTACAGGGGCCATGGAGCATTGTGATAACAAGTGACATGCAGAATAGTGATGACAGGCGTCATAGAGAATTGTGATGACAATTGACATTTAGCATTTTGATGACAGGGGTCATCAGGCATTGTGTTGAAAGGGGTCACGGAGTATTGTGATGACAAAGGCTATAGAGCATTGTGATGACAGGGGTCATGGAGCACTGTGATGACGTGGGCTATGGAGCATTGTGAAGACAAGATTCATGTAGCATTGTAATGACACGGGCATAAAGCATGGTGATTACAACAGACCTGGAGCATTGTGATGACAAGGGCATGGAGCATTGTGATTACAGGAAATGTGGAGCATTGTGATGACAAGTGTCATGCAATATTGTGCTGACACAATTCATGGAGCATTTTGATGAGAGTGGCCTTGGAGCACAGTGATGAGAGACGTCATGGGGCATTATGGTGACAATGGTCAAGGAGAATTGTGATGAAAGTGTTCATGGAGTAACGCTATTATCGGGACAATGGAGCATTGTGAATACAAAGGCCATGGAGCATTGAGATAACAGAGTTCATGGAGCACTGTGATGAAAGTGGTCATGGATCACTGTGAAGACAAGTATCCTGGAACCTTGTGATGACACGGTTCATACAGCATTGAGATGAGAAGGGCCAAGGAGAATTCTGATGACACGTGTCATGGGGCATTGTGATGACATTGGTCATCTTGCATTGTGATGACAGTGGTCATGTAGAATTTTGATTAAAGGTATCATGGAGCACTGTGATGACAAAGGCCAAGGAAGATTTTGATGACAAGTGTCATTGAGCAATGGGATGACACGAGTTTGGAGTATTATGATGACAAGTGTTCTGGAGCATTGTGATGACAAGGGCATGGAGCATTGTGATTAGAGAGGCCATGGAGCATTTTGATGACAACGGCATGGAGTATTGTGATGACAGGGGTCATTGAGCATTGTGATTACAAAGACCATGAGGCATTGTGATGACAGGGGCCTTGGAGCATTGTGATGACAATGGTCATCGAGCCTTGTGATGAGAGGGGTCATAGAGCATTGTCATGAGAAAGACCATGGAGCATGGTGATAACAGAGGCCATGGAACATTGTGATGACAAGGCCATGTACCATTGTGATTATATCGGTCATGGAGCATTGTGATGACAAGGGCAGGGAACATTGTGGTGACCAGGGTCATGGAGCATTTTGATGACAACTTTCATGGAACGTTGTGATGACAGGGGTCATGGAGCATTGTGTTGAAAGGGAACATGGATCAGTGTGATTACAGGGTCCATGGAACATTGTGAATACATAGGCCATGGAACAATGTGATGACAGGGGTCATGTAGAATTGTGATGACAGGGTCATGGAGCATTGTGATTACAGGGGTTATGGGGCACTGTGATGACAGGGGGCATGGAGCATTGTGATGAAAATTGTCCTGGAGCATTGTGATGACAGTGGTCACAGAGAATTGGGATGAAAGGTATCATGCAGCATTGTGATGACAATGGTCATGGACCATATTGATGACAGGGGTCATGGAACATTCTGATGACAAGGTTCATAAAGCATTTTGATGACAGGGGTCATGGAGCATTGTGTTGACACGGGCATGGAGCATTGTAGTGATAGGATATCTGAAGCATTGTGATGAAAAGGGGATAGAGCATTTTGACGACAGGGTCCAAGGAGCATTGTGCCGACAATGGCACGGAGCACTGTGATGAAAACGGTACTGGAGCACTGTGAGGAAAGGAGTCATGGATCATTGTGGTGACAGGGGTCATGGAGCTTTGTGATGACAAGGGTCATGGAGCATTGTGATGACACGGTCAAGGAACATTGCGATGACAAGATTTCAGGAGCATTGTGATGAAAGGGCATGGAGCATTGTGATTAAAGGTGACAAGGAGCATTGTGATGATATGGGCAGAGAACTTTGTGATGACAGGGGTCATGGAACATTGTGATGAAAAGTGTCATGGAACATTGCGGTGACAGGGATCATGGAGCTTTTTGGTAAGAGAGTCCTAGGAGATTTGTGATGGCAGGCATCATGGGGCATTGTGATGACAGCCGTCTTGGAGCAATGTGATGACTAGTGTCATGGGGCATTTTGATGGCATTGGTATGGAACATTATGATGACAAGTGTTCTGGAACATTTTGATGACAAGGGCATGGAGCATTGTGATGACAGGGCCCATGGAGCATTGTGATGAAAAGGGCAGGGAACATTGTGATGACTGGGTTCATGGAGCATTGTGATGAAAGGGGCCATGGAGCATTGAGATGACAGGCGTCATGAGGCATGGTGATGACACTGGTCATGGAGCATTGTGATCAAAGAGATCATGGAGCAATATGATAACAGGGGCCATGGAGCATTGTGATGACAGGTGTATTGGAGCATTGTGATGAAAGTAGTCATGGATCATTGTGATGACATGTGTCCTGGAACACTGTGATGACACGGTTCATCGAGTATTGTGATGACAAGGGTCATAGCGAATTGTGATGACAGGTGTCATGGGGCATTGTGATGACATTGATCATCTAGGAATTGTGATGAAATGTATCATGGAGCACTGTGATGTCTGGGGGCATGAAGCATTGTTATGAAAATTGTCCTGGATTATGTGATGACAGCAGTCATGGAGAATTGTGATGACAAGGATTATGCAGCATTGTGTTGACAAGGGTATGGACTATTGTGATGACAATGGTCATGGAGCAATGTGATGAAAGTTTTCATGGAACATCGTGATGAAAAGTGCCTGGGAGAATTGTGACGATAAAGGCCATGGAGCATTGTGATGACAAGTGTCATGGAGCATTGTAATGAAAGGTTTCATTGTGCACTGTGATGACAAGGGGGATGGAGTATTGTGATGAAACTGGTCCTGGAGCATTGTGATAACAGAAGCCGTGGAGCATTGTGATGACAGGCATCATGGAGCATTGTGAAGAAAGGGACAATGGGGAATTGTAATGACAATAGAGAAATGTGATGAAAATGGTCAGCGAGCATAGTGATTAAAGTGGTCATTGAGAATTGTGATGAAAAGCGACATAGAGCATTGTGATGACAAGGGTCATGGGGCATTGTGCTGAAAGTGGTCATGGAGCATTGTGATGAAAAGCGCTATGGAGCATTGTGATGACAAGGGCCATGGATCATTGTAAAAACAGGTATCATTGGGCATTGTGATGAAAGGGGCATGGAGCATTTTTATGTAAGTTGCCATGGAGAGTTGTGATGAAAGGGATCATGTGGATTTGTAATGACAAGGGCCATGGAGCATTGTGATGAAACAAATCTTGGAGTATCTTGATGAAAGTTGTCATGGAGCATTACGATGAAAAGCACCAAGGAACATTGTGATGACAAGAACCATCGAGCATTGTGATGACAAGTGTCATGGAGCATTGTGATGACAGGTGTCATGGAGCATCGTGATGACAAATGCCATGGAGAATTGTGATGAGAGGTGGCATTGGGCAATGTGACGAAAGGGATCATGGAGTACTGTGATTACAGGGGCCATGGAGCATTGTGATAACAAGTGACATGGAGAATAGTGATGACAGGCGTCATAGAGCATTGTGATGACAAGTGACATTTAGCATTTTGATGACATGGGTCATCAGGCATTGTGTTGACAGGGGTCATGGAGTATTGTGATGACAAAGGCAATAGAGCATTGTGATGACAGGGGTCATGGAGCACTGTGATGATATGGGCCATGGAGCATTGTGAAGACAAGATTCATGGAGTATTGTGATGACACGGGCATGAAGCATGGTGATGACCACAGACCTGGAGCATTGTGATGACATTGGCAGGGATCATTGTGATTACAGGGATCATGGAGCATTGTGATGACAAGTGTCATGCAATATTGTGCTGACACAGTTCATGGAGCATTTTGATGAGAGTGGCCTTGGAGCACATTGATGAGAGACGTCATGGGGCATTATGGTGACAGTGGTCAAGGAGCATTTTGATGAAAGTGTTCATGGAGCAACGTGATTATCAGGACAATGGAGCATTGTGAATACAAAGGCCATGGAGCATTGAGATAACAGAGTTCATGGAGCATTGTGATGAAAATGGTCATGGATCACTGTGAAACAAGTGTCCTGGAACCTATTGATGACATGGTTCATACAGCATTGAGATGACAAGGGCCAAGGCGAATTGTGATGAAATGTATCATGGGGCATTGTGGTGACATTGGTCATCTTGCATTGTGATGTCAGTGGTCATGTAGAATTTTGATTAAAGGTATCATGGGGCACTGTGATGACAAAGGCCAAGGAAGATTTTGATGACAAGTGTCATTGAGCAAAGGGTTGACACGGGAATGGAGTATTATGATGACAAGAGCTCTGGAGCATTTTGATGAAAAAGGCATGGAGCATTGTGAAGACAGTGCCCATGGAGCATTGTGATGAAAAGTGCAGGGAACATTGTGATGTCTAGGTTCATGGAGCATTGTGATGAAAGTGGCCATTGAGCATTGAGATGACAGGCGTCATGAAGCATGGTGAAGACAGTGGTCATGGATCATTGTGATGAAGGAGATCATGGAGCAATATGATATCACGGGCCATGGAGCATTGTGATGACAAGGGTCATGGGGCATTGTGCTGAAAGTGGTCATGGAGCATTGTGATGAAAAGCTCTATGGAGCATTGTGATGACAAGGGCCATGGATCATTGTAAAAACAGGTATCATTGGGCATTGTGATGAAAGGGGCATGGAGTATTTTTATGTAAGTTGCCATGGAGAGTTGTGATGAAAGGGATCATGTGGATTTGTAATGACAAGGGCCATGGAGCATTGTGATGAAACAAATCTTGGAGTATCTTGATGAAAGTTGTCATGGAGCATTACGATGAAAAGCACCAAGGAACATTGTGATGACAAGAACCATCGAGCATTGTGATGACAAGTGTCATGGAGCATTGTGATGACAGGTGTCATGGAGCATCGTGATGACAAATGCCATGGAGAATTGTGATGAGAGGTGGCATTGGGCAATGTGACGAAAGGGATCATGGAGTACTGTGATTACAGGGGCCATGGAGCATTGTGATAACAAGTGACATGGAGAATAGTGATGACAGGCGTCATAGAGCATTGTGATGACAAGTGACATTTAGCATTTTGATGACATGGGTCATCAGGCATTGTGTTGACAGGGGTCATGGAGTATTGTGATGACAAAGGCAATAGAGCATTGTGATGAAAGGGGTCATGGAGCACTGTGATGATATGGGCCATGGAGCATTGTGAAGACAAGATTCATGGAGTATTGTGATGACACGGGCATGAAGCATGGTGATGACCACAGACCTGGAGCATTGTGATGACATTGGCAGGGATCATTGTGATTACAGGGATCATGGAGCATTGTGATGACAAGTGTCATGCAATATTGTGCTGACACAGATCAGGGAGCATTTTGATGAGAGTGGCCTTGCAGCGCAGTAATGAGAGACGTCATGGGGCATTATGGTGACAATGGTCAAGGAGAATTGTGATGAAAGTGTTCATGGAGTAACGCTATTATCGGGACAATGGAGCATTGTGAATACAAAGGCCATGGAGCATTGAGATAACAGAGTTCATGGAGCATTGTGATGAAAATGGTCATGGATCACTGTGAAACAAGTGTCCTGGAACCTATTGATGACATGGTTCATACAGCATTGAGATGACAAGGGCCAAGGCGAATTGTGATGAAATGTATCATGGGGCATTGTGGTGACATTGGTCATCTTGCATTGTGATGTCAGTGGTCATGTAGAATTTTGATTAAAGGTATCATGGGGCACTGTGATGACAAAGGCCAAGGAAGATTTTGATGACGTGTCATTGAGCAAAGGGTTGACACGGGAATGGAGTATTATGATGACAAGAGCTCTGGAGCATTTTGATGAAAAAGGCATGGAGCATTGTGAAGACAGTGCCCATGGAGCATTGTGATGAAAAGTGCAGGGAACATTGTGATGTCTAGGTTCATGGAGCATTGTGATGAAAGTGGCCATTGAGCATTGAGATGACAGGCGTCATGAAGCATGGTGAAGACAGTGGTCATGGATCATTGTGATGAAGGAGATCATGGAGCAATATGATATCACGGGCCATGGAGCATTGTGATGACAAGGGTCATGGGGCATTGTGCTGAAAGTGGTCATGGAGCATTGTGATGAAAAGCGCTATGGAGCATTGTGATGACAAGGGCCATGGATCATTGTAAAAACAGGTATCATTGGGCATTGTGATGAAAGGGGCATGGAGCATTTTTATGTAAGTTGCCATGGAGAGTTGTGATGAAAGGGATAATGTGGATTTGTAATGACAAGGGCCATGGAGCATTGTGATGAAACAAATCTTGGAGTATCTTGATGAAAGTTGTCATGGAGCATTGCGATGAAAAGCACCAAGGAACATTGTGATGACAAGAACCATCGAGCATTGTGATGACAAGTGTCATGGAGCATTGTGATGACAGGTGTCATGGAGCATCGTGATGACAAATGCCATGGAGAATTGTGATGAGAGGTGGCATTGGGCAATGTGACGAAAGGGATCATGGAGTACTGTGATTACAGGGGCCATGGAGCATTGTGATAACAAGTGACATGGAGAATAGTGATGACAGGCGTCATAGAGCATTGTGATGACAAGTGACATTTAGCATTTTGATGACATGGGTCATCAGGCATTGTGTTGACAGGGGTCATGGAGTATTGTGATGACAAAGGCAATAGAGCATTGTGATGACAGGGGTCATGGAGCACTGTGATGATATGGGCCATGGAGCATTGTGAAGACAAGATTCATGGAGTATTGTGATGACACGGGCATGAAGCATGGTGATGACCACAGACCTGGAGCATTGTGATGACATTGGCAGGGATCATTGTGATTACAGGGATCATGGAGCATTGTGATGACAAGTGTCATGCAATATTGTGCTGACACAGATCAGGGAGCATTTTGATGAGAGTGGCCTTGCAGCGCAGTAATGAGAGACGTCATGGGGCATTATGGTGACAATGGTCAAGGAGAATTGTGATGAAAGTGTTCATGGAGTAACGCTATTATCGGGACAATGGAGCATTGTGAATACAAAGGCCATGGAGCATTGAGATAACAGAGTTCATGGAGCATTGTGATGAAAGTGGTCATGGATCACTGTGAAGACAAGTATCCTGGAACCTTGTGATGACACGGTTCATACAGCATTGAGATGACAAGGGCCAAGGAGAATTGTGATGACACGTGTCATGGGGCATTGTGATGACATTGGTCATCTTGCATTGTGATGACAGTGGTCATGTAGAATTTTGATTAAAGGTATCATGGAGCACTGTGATGACAAAGGCCAAGGAAGATTTTGATGACAAGTGTCATTGAGCAATGGGATGACGCGATTTTGGAGTATTATGATGACAAGTGTTCTGGAGCATTGTGATGACAAGGGCATGGAGCATTGTGATTACAGAGGCCATGGAGCATTGTGATGACAACGGCATGGAGTATTGTGATGACTGGGGTCATTGAGCATTGTGATTACAAAGACCATGAGGCATTGTGATGACAGGGGCCTTGGAGCATTGTGATGACAATGGTCATCGAGCCTTGTGATGAGAGGGGTCATAGAGCATTGTCATGAGAAAGACCATGGAGCATGGTGATAACAGAGGCCATGGAACATTGTGATGACAAGGCCATGTACCATTGTGATTATATCGGTCATGGAGCATTGTGATGACAAGGGCAGGGAACATTGTGGTGACCGGGGTCATGGAGCATTTTGATGACAACTTTCATGGAAAGTTTTGATGACAGGGGTCATGGAGCATTGTGTTGAAAGGGAACATGGAGCAGTGTGATTACAGGGTCCATGGAACATTGTGAATACATAGGCCATGGAACAATGTGATGACAGGGGTCATGTAGAATTGTGATGACAGGGTCATGGAGCATTGTGATTACAGGGGTTATGGGGCACTGTGATGACAGGGGGCATGGAGCATTGTGATGAAAATTGTCCTGGAGCATTGTGATGACAGTGGTCACAGAGAATTGGGATGAAAGGTATCATGCAGCATTGTGATGACAATGGTCATGGACCATATTGATGATAGGGGTCATGGAACATTCTGATGACAAGGTTCATAAAGCATTTTGATGACAGGGGTCATGGAGCATTGTGTTGACACGGGCATGGAGCATTGTAGTGATAGGATATCTGAAGCATTGTGATGAAAAGGGGATAGAGCATTTTGACGACAGGGTCCAAGGAGCATTGTGCCGACAATGGCACGGAGCACTGTGATGAAAACGGTACTGGAGCACTGTGAGGAAAGGAGTCATGGATCATTGTGGTGACAGGGGTCATGGAGCTTTGTGATGACAAGGGTCATGGAGCATTGTGATGACACGGTCAAGGAACATTGCGATGACAAGATTTCAGGAGCATTGTGATGAAAGGGCATGGAGCATTGTGATTAAAGGTGACAAGGAGCATTGTGATGATATGGGCAGAGAACTTTGTGATGACAGGGGTCATGGAACATTGTGATGAAAAGTGTCATGGAACATTGCGGTGACAGGGATCATGGAGCTTTTTGGTAAGAGAGTCCTAGGAGATTTGTGATGGCAGGCATCATGGGGCATTGTGATGACAGCCGTCTTGGAGCAATGTGATGACTAGTGTCATGGGGCATTTTGATGGCATTGGTATGGAACATTATGATGACAAGTGTTCTGGAACATTTTGATGACAAGGGCATGGAGCATTGTGATGACAGGGCCCATGGAGCATTGTGATGAAAAGGGCAGGGAACATTGTGATGACTGGGTTCATGGAGCATTGTGATGAAAGGGGCCATGGAGCATTGAGATGACAGGCGTCATGAGGCATGGTGATGACACTGGTCATGGAGCATTGTGATCAAAGAGATCATGGAGCAATATGATAACAGGGGCCATGGAGCATTGTGATGACAGGTGTATTGGAGCATTGTGATGAAAGTAGTCATGGATCATTGTGATGACATGTGTCCTGGAACACTGTGATGACACGGTTCATCGAGTATTGTGATGACAAGGGTCATAGCGAATTGTGATGACAGGTGTCATGGGGCATTGTGATGACATTGATCATCTAGGAATTGTGATGAAATGTATCATGGAGCACTGTGATGTCTGGGGGCATGAAGCATTGTTATGAAAATTGTCCTGGATTATGTGATGACAGCAGTCATGGAGAATTGTGATGACAAGGATTATGCAGCATTGTGTTGACAAGGGTATGGACTATTGTGATGACAATGGTCATGGAGCAATGTGATGAAAGTTTTCATGGAACATCGTGATGAAAAGTGCCTGGGAGAATTGTGACGATAAAGGCCATGGAGCATTGTGATGACAAGTGTCATGGAGCATTGTAATGAAAGGTTTCATTGTGCACTGTGATGACAAGGGGGATGGAGTATTGTGATGAAACTGGTCCTGGAGCATTGTGATAACAGAAGCCGTGGAGCATTGTGATGACAGGCATCATGGAGCATTGTGAAGAAAGGGACAATGGGGAATTGTAATGACAATAGAGAAATGTGATGAAAATGGTCAGCGAGCATAGTGATTAAAGTGGTCATTGAGAATTGTGATGAAAAGCGACATAGAGCATTGTGATGACAAGGGTCATGGGGCATTGTGCTGAAAGTGGTCATGGAGCATTGTGATGAAAAGCGCTATGGAGCATTGTGATGACAAGGGCCATGGATCATTGTAAAAACAGGTATCATTGGGCATTGTGATGAAAGGGGCATGGAGCATTTTTATGTAAGTTGCCATGGAGAGTTGTGATGAAAGGGATCATGTGGATTTGTAATGACAAGGGCCATGGAGCATTGTGATGAAACAAATCTTGGAGTATCTTGATGAAAGTTGTCATGGAGCATTACGATGAAAAGCACCAAGGAACATTGTGATGACAAGAACCATCGAGCATTGTGATGACAAGTGTCATGGAGCATTGTGATGACAGGTGTCATGGAGCATCGTGATGACAAATGCCATGGAGAATTGTGATGAGAGGTGGCATTGGGCAATGTGACGAAAGGGATCATGGAGTACTGTGATTACAGGGGCCATGGAGCATTGTGATAACAAGTGACATGGAGAATAGTGATGACAGGCGTCATAGAGCATTGTGATGACAAGTGACATTTAGCATTTTGATGACATGGGTCATCAGGCATTGTGTTGACAGGGGTCATGGAGTATTGTGATGACAAAGGCAATAGAGCATTGTGATGACAGGGGTCATGGAGCACTGTGATGATATGGGCCATGGAGCATTGTGAAGACAAGATTCATGGAGTATTGTGATGACACGGGCATGAAGCATGGTGATGACCACAGACCTGGAGCATTGTGATGACATTGGCAGGGATCATTGTGATTACAGGGATCATGGAGCATTGTGATGACAAGTGTCATGCAATATTGTGCTGACACAGTTCATGGAGCATTTTGATGAGAGTGGCCTTGGAGCACATTGATGAGAGACGTCATGGGGCATTATGGTGACAGTGGTCAAGGAGCATTTTGATGAAAGTGTTCATGGAGCAACGTGATTATCAGGACAATGGAGCATTGTGAATACAAAGGCCATGGAGCATTGAGATAACAGAGTTCATGGAGCATTGTGATGAAAATGGTCATGGATCACTGTGAAACAAGTGTCCTGGAACCTATTGATGACATGGTTCATACAGCATTGAGATGACAAGGGCCAAGGCGAATTGTGATGAAATGTATCATGGGGCATTGTGGTGACATTGGTCATCTTGCATTGTGATGTCAGTGGTCATGTAGAATTTTGATTAAAGGTATCATGGGGCACTGTGATGACAAAGGCCAAGGAAGATTTTGATGACAAGTGTCATTGAGCAAAGGGTTGACACGGGAATGGAGTATTATGATGACAAGAGCTCTGGAGCATTTTGATGAAAAAGGCATGGAGCATTGTGAAGACAGTGCCCATGGAGCATTGTGATGAAAAGTGCAGGGAACATTGTGATGTCTAGGTTCATGGAGCATTGTGATGAAAGTGGCCATTGAGCATTGAGATGACAGGCGTCATGAAGCATGGTGAAGACAGTGGTCATGGATCATTGTGATGAAGGAGATCATGGAGCAATATGATATCACGGGCCATGGAGCATTGTGATGACAAGGGTCATGGGGCATTGTGCTGAAAGTGGTCATGGAGCATTGTGATGAAAAGCTCTATGGAGCATTGTGATGACAAGGGCCATGGATCATTGTAAAAACAGGTATCATTGGGCATTGTGATGAAAGGGGCATGGAGTATTTTTATGTAAGTTGCCATGGAGAGTTGTGATGAAAGGGATCATGTGGATTTGTAATGACAAGGGCCATGGAGCATTGTGATGAAACAAATCTTGGAGTATCTTGATGAAAGTTGTCATGGAGCATTACGATGAAAAGCACCAAGGAACATTGTGATGACAAGAACCATCGAGCATTGTGATGACAAGTGTCATGGAGCATTGTGATGACAGGTGTCATGGAGCATCGTGATGACAAATGCCATGGAGAATTGTGATGAGAGGTGGCATTGGGCAATGTGACGAAAGGGATCATGGAGTACTGTGATTACAGGGGCCATGGAGCATTGTGATAACAAGTGACATGGAGAATAGTGATGACAGGCGTCATAGAGCATTGTGATGACAAGTGACATTTAGCATTTTGATGACATGGG
This sequence comes from Balaenoptera physalus, assembly GCF_965194825.1. Lineage (NCBI taxonomy): Eukaryota > Metazoa > Chordata > Mammalia > Artiodactyla > Balaenopteridae > Balaenoptera > Balaenoptera physalus. Next base: position 33,421,362 of record NC_138897.1, on the reverse strand, counting down.
TCATCAGGCATTGTGTTGACAGGGGTCATGGAGTATTGTGATGACAAAGGCAATAGAGCATTGTGATGAAAGGGGTCATGGAGCACTGTGATGATATGGGCCATGGAGCATTGTGAAGACAAGATTCATGGAGTATTGTGATGACACGGGCATGAAGCATGGTGATGACCACAGACCTGGAGCATTGTGATGACATTGGCAGGGATCATTGTGATTACAGGGATCATGGAGCATTGTGATGACAAGTGTCATGCAATATTGTGCTGACACAGATCAGGGAGCATTTTGATGAGAGTGGCCTTGCAGCGCAGTAATGAGAGACGTCATGGGGCATTATGGTGACAATGGTCAAGGAGAATTGTGATGAAAGTGTTCATGGAGTAACGCTATTATCGGGACAATGGAGCATTGTGAATACAAAGGCCATGGAGCATTGAGATAACAGAGTTCATGGAGCATTGTGATGAAAATGGTCATGGATCACTGTGAAACAAGTGTCCTGGAACCTATTGATGACATGGTTCATACAGCATTGAGATGACAAGGGCCAAGGCGAATTGTGATGAAATGTATCATGGGGCATTGTGGTGACATTGGTCATCTTGCATTGTGATGTCAGTGGTCATGTAGAATTTTGATTAAAGGTATCATGGGGCACTGTGATGACAAAGGCCAAGGAAGATTTTGATGACGTGTCATTGAGCAAAGGGTTGACACGGGAATGGAGTATTATGATGACAAGAGCTCTGGAGCATTTTGATGAAAAAGGCATGGAGCATTGTGAAGACAGTGCCCATGGAGCATTGTGATGAAAAGTGCAGGGAACATTGTGATGTCTAGGTTCATGGAGCATTGTGATGAAAGTGGCCATTGAGCATTGAGATGACAGGCGTCATGAAGCATGGTGAAGACAGTGGTCATGGATCATTGTGATGAAGGAGATCATGGAGCAATATGATATCACGGGCCATGGAGCATTGTGATGACAAGGGTCATGGGGCATTGTGCTGAAAGTGGTCATGGAGCATTGTGATGAAAAGCGCTATGGAGCATTGTGATGACAAGGGCCATGGATCATTGTAAAAACAGGTATCATTGGGCATTGTGATGAAAGGGGCATGGAGCATTTTTATGTAAGTTGCCATGGAGAGTTGTGATGAAAGGGATAATGTGGATTTGTAATGACAAGGGCCATGGAGCATTGTGATGAAACAAATCTTGGAGTATCTTGATGAAAGTTGTCATGGAGCATTGCGATGAAAAGCACCAAGGAACATTGTGATGACAAGAACCATCGAGCATTGTGATGACAAGTGTCATGGAGCATTGTGATGACAGGTGTCATGGAGCATCGTGATGACAAATGCCATGGAGAATTGTGATGAGAGGTGGCATTGGGCAATGTGACGAAAGGGATCATGGAGTACTGTGATTACAGGGGCCATGGAGCATTGTGATAACAAGTGACATGGAGAATAGTGATGACAGGCGTCATAGAGCATTGTGATGACAAGTGACATTTAGCATTTTGATGACATGGGTCATCAGGCATTGTGTTGACAGGGGTCATGGAGTATTGTGATGACAAAGGCAATAGAGCATTGTGATGACAGGGGTCATGGAGCACTGTGATGATATGGGCCATGGAGCATTGTGAAGACAAGATTCATGGAGTATTGTGATGACACGGGCATGAAGCATGGTGATGACCACAGACCTGGAGCATTGTGATGACATTGGCAGGGATCATTGTGATTACAGGGATCATGGAGCATTGTGATGACAAGTGTCATGCAATATTGTGCTGACACAGATCAGGGAGCATTTTGATGAGAGTGGCCTTGCAGCGCAGTAATGAGAGACGTCATGGGGCATTATGGTGACAATGGTCAAGGAGAATTGTGATGAAAGTGTTCATGGAGTAACGCTATTATCGGGACAATGGAGCATTGTGAATACAAAGGCCATGGAGCATTGAGATAACAGAGTTCATGGAGCATTGTGATGAAAGTGGTCATGGATCACTGTGAAGACAAGTATCCTGGAACCTTGTGATGACACGGTTCATACAGCATTGAGATGACAAGGGCCAAGGAGAATTGTGATGACACGTGTCATGGGGCATTGTGATGACATTGGTCATCTTGCATTGTGATGACAGTGGTCATGTAGAATTTTGATTAAAGGTATCATGGAGCACTGTGATGACAAAGGCCAAGGAAGATTTTGATGACAAGTGTCATTGAGCAATGGGATGACGCGATTTTGGAGTATTATGATGACAAGTGTTCTGGAGCATTGTGATGACAAGGGCATGGAGCATTGTGATTACAGAGGCCATGGAGCATTGTGATGACAACGGCATGGAGTATTGTGATGACTGGGGTCATTGAGCATTGTGATTACAAAGACCATGAGGCATTGTGATGACAGGGGCCTTGGAGCATTGTGATGACAATGGTCATCGAGCCTTGTGATGAGAGGGGTCATAGAGCATTGTCATGAGAAAGACCATGGAGCATGGTGATAACAGAGGCCATGGAACATTGTGATGACAAGGCCATGTACCATTGTGATTATATCGGTCATGGAGCATTGTGATGACAAGGGCAGGGAACATTGTGGTGACCGGGGTCATGGAGCATTTTGATGACAACTTTCATGGAAAGTTTTGATGACAGGGGTCATGGAGCATTGTGTTGAAAGGGAACATGGAGCAGTGTGATTACAGGGTCCATGGAACATTGTGAATACATAGGCCATGGAACAATGTGATGACAGGGGTCATGTAGAATTGTGATGACAGGGTCATGGAGCATTGTGATTACAGGGGTTATGGGGCACTGTGATGACAGGGGGCTTGGAGCATTGTGATGAAAATTGTCCTGGAGCATTGTGATGACAGTGGTCACAGAGAATTGGGATGAAAGGTATCATGCAGCATTGTGATGACAATGGTCATGGACCATATTGATGATAGGGGTCATGGAACATTCTGATGACAAGGTTCATAAAGCATTTTGATGACAGGGGTCATGGAGCATTGTGTTGACACGGGCATGGAGCATTGTAGTGATAGGATATCTGAAGCATTGTGATGAAAAGGGGATAGAGCATTTTGACGACAGGGTCCAAGGAGCATTGTGCCGACAATGGCACGGAGCACTGTGATGAAAACGGTACTGGAGCACTGTGAGGAAAGGAGTCATGGATCATTGTGATGACAGGGGTCATGGAGCTTTGTGATGACAAGGGTCATGGAGCATTGTGATGACACGGTCAAGGAACATTGCGATGACAAGATTTCAGGAGCATTGTGATGAAAGGGCATGGAGCATTGTGATTAAAGGTGACAAGGAGCATTGTGATGATATGGGCAGAGAACTTTGTGATGACAGGGGTCATGGAACATTGTGATGAAAAGTGTCATGGAACATTGCGGTGACAGGGATCATGGAGCTTTTTGGTAAGAGAGTCCTAGGAGATTTGTGATGGCAGGCATCATGGGGCATTGTGATGACAGCCGTCTTGGAGCAATGTGATGACTAGTGTCATGGGGCATTTTGATGGCATTGGTATGGAACATTATGATGACAAGTGTTCTGGAACATTTTGATGACAAGGGCATGGAGCATTGTGATGACAGGGCCCATGGAGCATTGTGATGAAAAGGGCAGGGAACATTGTGATGACTGGGTTCATGGAGCATTGTGATGAAAGGGGCCATGGAGCATTGAGATGACAGGCGTCATGAGGCATGGTGATGACACTGGTCATGGAGCATTGTGATCAAAGAGATCATGGAGCAATATGATAACAGGGGCCATGGAGCATTGTGATGACAGGTGTATTGGAGCATTGTGATGAAAGTAGTCATGGATCATTGTGATGACATGTGTCCTGGAACACTGTGATGACACGGTTCATCGAGTATTGTGATGACAAGGGTCATAGCGAATTGTGATGACAGGTGTCATGGGGCATTGTGATGACATTGATCATCTAGGAATTGTGATGAAATGTATCATGGAGCACTGTGATGTCTGGGGGCATGAAGCATTGTTATGAAAATTGTCCTGGATTATGTGATGACAGCAGTCATGGAGAATTGTGATGACAAGGATTATGCAGCATTGTGTTGACAAGGGTATGGACTATTGTGATGACAATGGTCATGGAGCAATGTGATGAAAGTTTTCATGGAACATCGTGATGAAAAGTGCCTGGGAGAATTGTGACGATAAAGGCCATGGAGCATTGTGATGACAAGTGTCATGGAGCATTGTAATGAAAGGTTTCATTGTGCACTGTGATGACAAGGGGGATGGAGTATTGTGATGAAACTGGTCCTGGAGCATTGTGATAACAGAAGCCGTGGAGCATTGTGATGACAGGCATCATGGAGCATTGTGAAGAAAGGGACAATGGGGAATTGTAATGACAATAGAGAAATGTGATGAAAATGGTCAGCGAGCATAGTGATTAAAGTGGTCATTGAGAATTGTGATGAAAAGCGACATAGAGCATTGTGATGACAAAGGTCATGGAGAACTGTGATGACCAGGGTTATGTAGCATTGGGATGACACGGTCATGGAACATTGTGATGACAAGAATTCTGGAGCATTGTGATGACACGGGCATGAAGCATGGTGATGACAACAGACCTGGAGCATTGTGATGACAAGGGCGTGGAGCATTGTGATTACAGGAGACATGGAGCATTGTGATGACATTGGCAGGGATCATTGTGATTACAGGGATCATGGAGCATTGTGATGACAAGTGTCATGCAATATTGTGCTGACACAGTTCATGGAGCATTTTGATGAGAGTGGCCTTGGAGCACATTGATGAGAGACGTCATGGGGCATTATGGTGACAGTGGTCAAGGAGCATTTTGATGAAAGTGTTCATGGAGCAACGTGATTATCAGGACAATGGAGCATTGTGAATACAAAGGCCATGGAGCATTGAGATAACAGAGTTCATGGAGCATTGTGATGAAAATGGTCATGGATCACTGTGAAACAAGTGTCCTGGAACCTATTGATGACATGGTTCATACAGCATTGAGATGACAAGGGCCAAGGCGAATTGTGATGAAATGTATCATGGGGCATTGTGGTGACATTGGTCATCTTGCATTGTGATGTCAGTGGTCATGTAGAATTTTGATTAAAGGTATCATGGGGCACTGTGATGACAAAGGCCAAGGAAGATTTTGATGACAAGTGTCATTGAGCAAAGGGTTGACACGGGAATGGAGTATTATGATGACAAGAGCTCTGGAGCATTTTGATGAAAAAGGCATGGAGCATTGTGAAGACAGTGCCCATGGAGCATTGTGATGAAAAGTGCAGGGAACATTGTGATGTCTAGGTTCATGGAGCATTGTGATGAAAGTGGCCATTGAGCATTGAGATGACAGGCGTCATGAAGCATGGTGAAGACAGTGGTCATGGAGCATTGTGATGAAGGAGATCATGGAGCAATATGATATCACGGGCCATGGAGCATTGTGATGACAGGGGTCATGGGGCATTGTGCTGAAAGTGGTCATGGAGCATTGCGATGAAAAGCGCTATGGAGCATTGTGATGACAAGGGCCATGGATCATTGTAAAAACCGGTATCATTGGGCATTGTGATGAAAGGGGCATGGAGCATTTTTATGTAAGTTGCCATGGAGAGTTGTGATGAAAGGGATCATGTGGATTTGTAATGACAAGGGCCATGGAGCATTGTGATGAAACAAATCTTGGAGTATCTTGATGAAAGTTGTCATGGAGCATTGCGATGAAAAGCACCAAGGAACATTGTGATGACAAGAACCATCGAGCATTGTGATGACAAGTGTCATGGAGCATTGTGATGACAGGTGTCATGGAGCATCGTGATGACAAATGCCATGGAGAATTGTGATGAGAGGTGGCATTGGGCAATGTGACGAAAGGGATCATGGAGTACTGTGATTACAGGGGCCATGGAGCATTGTGATAACAAGTGACATGGAGAATAGTGATGACAGGCGTCATAGAGCATTGTGATGACAAGTGACATTTAGCATTTTGATGACATGGGTCATCAGGCATTGTGTTGACAGGGGTCATGGAGTATTGTGATGACAAAGGCAATAGAGCATTGTGATGACAGGGGTCATGGAGCACTGTGATGACATGGGCCATGGAGCATTGTGAAGAAAAGATTCATGGAGTATTGTGATGACACGGGCATGAAGCATGGTGATGACCACAGACCTGGAGCATTGTGATGACATTGGCAGGGATCATTGTGATTACAGGGATCATGGAGCATTGTGATGACAAGTGTCATGCAATATTGTGCTGACACAGATCAGGGAGCATTTTGATGAGAGTGGCCTTGGAGCGCAGTAATGAGAGACGTCATGGGGCATTATGGTGGCAGTGGTCAAGGAGCATTGTGATGAAAGTGTTCATGGAGCAACGCTATTATCGGGACAATGGAGCATTGTGAATACAAAGGCCGTGGAGCATTGAGATGACAGGGTTCATGGAGCATTGTGATGAAAGTGATCATAGTTCATTGTGATGACAAGTGTCCTGGAACCTTGTGATGACACGGTTCATGGAGCATTGTGATGACAAGGACCATGGCGAATTGTGATGACATCTGTCATGGGGCATTGTGATGACAGTGGTCATCTAGAATTGTGATGAAAGGTATCATGGAGCACTGTGATGACAGGGGCCATGGAACATTGTGATGACAAAGGCCATGGAGCATTGTGATGACAAGTGTCATGGGGCATTTTGATGACATTGGCATGGAGCATTATGATGACAAATGTTCTGGAGCATTGTGATGAAAAGGGCAGGGAACATTGTGATGACTGGGTTCATGGAGCATTGTGATGAAAGGGGCCATGGAGCATTGAGATGACAGGCCTCATGAGGCATGGTGATGACACTGGTCATGGAGCATTGTGATCAAAGAGATCATGGAGCAATATGATAACAGGGGCCATGGAGCATTGTGATGACAGGTGTATTTGAGCATTGTGATGAAAGTAGTCATGGATCATTGTGATGACATGTGTCCTGGAACACTGTGATGACACGGTTCATCGAGTATTGTGATGACAAGGGTCATAGCGAATTGTGATGACAGGTGTCATGGGGCATTGTGATGACATTGATCATCTAGGAATTGTGATGAAATGTATCATGGAGCACTGTGATGACTGGGGGCATGAAGCATTGTTATGAAAATTGTCCTGGATTATGTGATGACAGCAGTCATGGAGAATTGTGATGACAAGGATTATGCAGCATTGTGTTGACAGGGTATGGACTATTGTGATGACAATGGTCATGGAGCAATGTGATGAAAGTTTTCATGGAACATCGTGATGAAAAGTGCCTGGGAGCATTGTGACGATAAAGGCCATGGAGCATTGTGATGACAAGTGTCATGGAGCATTGTAATGAAATGTTTCATTGTGCACTGTGATGACAAGGGGGATGGAGTATTGTGATGAAACTGGTCCTGGAGCATTGTGGTAACAGAAGCCGTGGAGCATTGTGATGACAGGCATCATGGAGCATTGTGAAGAAAGGGACAATGGGGAATTGTAATGACAATAGAGAAATGTGATGAAAATGGTCAGCGAGCATAGTGATTAAAGTGGTCATTGAGAATTGTGATGAAAAGCGACATAGAGCATTGTGATGACAAAGGTCATGGAGAACTGTGATGACCAGGGTTATGTAGCATTGTGATGACACGGTCATGGAACATTGTGATGACAAGAATTCTGGAGCATTGTGATGACACGGGCATGAAGCATGGTGATGACAACAGACCTGGAGCATTGTGATGACAAGGGCGTGGAGCATTGTGATTACAGGAGACATGGAGCATTGTGATGACATTGGCAGGGATCATTGTGATTACAGGGATCATGGAGCATTGTGATGACAAGTGTCATGCAATATTGTGCTGACACAGTTCATGGAGCATTTTGATGAGAGTGGCCTTGGAGCACATTGATGAGAGACGTCATGGGGCATTATGTTGACAGTGGTCAAGGAGCATTTTGATGAAAGTGTTCATGGAGCAACGTGATTATCAGGACAATGGAGCATTGTGAATACAAAGGCCATGGAGCATTGAGATAACAGAGTTCATGGAGCATTGTGATGAAAATGGTCATGGATCACTGTGAAACAAGTGTCCTGGAACCTATTGATGACATGGTTCATACAGCATTGAGATGACAAGGGCCAAGGCGAATTGTGATGAAATATATCATGGGGCATTGTGGTGACATTGGTCATCTTGCATTGTGATGTCAGTGGTCATGTAGAATTTTGATTAAAGGTATCATGGGGCACTGTGATGACAAAGGCCAAGGAAGATTTTGATGACAAGTGTCATTGAGCAAAGGGTTGACACGGGAATGGAGTATTATGATGACAAGAGCTCTGGAGCATTTTGATGAAAAAGGCATGGAGCATTGTGAAGACAGTGCCCATGGAGCATTGTGATGAAAAGTGCAGGGAACATTGTGATGTCTAGGTTCATGGAGCATTGTGATGAAAGTGGCCATTGAGCATTGAGATGACAGGCGTCATGAAGCATGGTGAAGACAGTGGTCATGGAGCATTGTGATGAAGGAGATCATGGAGCAATATGATATCACGGGCCATGGAGCATTGTGATGACAGGGGTCATGGGGCATTGTGCTGAAAGTGGTCATGGAGCATTGCGATGAAAAGCGCTATGGAGCATTGTGATGACAAGGGCCATGGATCATTGTAAAAACAGGTATCATTGGGCATTGTGATGAAAGGGGCATGGAGCATTTTTATGTAAGTTGCCATGGAGAGTTGTGATGAAAGGGATCATGTGGATTTGTAATGACAAGGGCCATGGAGCATTGTGATGAAACAAATCTTGGAGTATCTTGATGAAAGTTGTCATGGAGCATTGCGATGAAAAGCACCAAGGAACATTGTGATGACAAGAACCATCGAGCATTGTGATGACAGGTGTCATGGAGCATCGTGATGACAAATGCCATGGAGAATTGTGATGAGAGGTGGCATTGGGCAATGTGACGAAAGGGATCATGGAGTACTGTGATTACAGGGGCCATGGAGCATTGTTATAACAAGTGACATGGAGAATAGTGATGACAGGCGTCATAGAGCATTGTGATGCCAAGTGACATTTAGCATTTTGATGACATGGGTCATCAGGCATTGTGTTGACAGGGGTCATGGAGTATTGTGATGACAAAGGCAATAGAGCATTGTGATGACAGGGGTCATGGAGCACTGTGATGACATGGGCCATGGAGCATTGTGAAGACAAGATTCATGGAGTATTGTGATGACACGGGCATGAAGCATGGTGATGACCACAGACCTGGAGCATTGTGATGACATTGGCAGGGATCATTGTGATTACAGGGATCATAGAGCATTGTGATGACAAGTGTCATGCAATATTGTGCTGACACAGATCAGGGAGCATTTTGATGAGAGTGGCCTTGGAGCGCAGTAATGAGAGACGTCATGGGGCATTATGGTGGCAGTGGTCAAGGAGCATTGTGATGAAAGTGTTCATGGAGCAACGCTATTATCGGGACAATGGAGCATTGTGAATACAAAGGCCATGGAGCATTGAGATAACAGAGTTCATGGAGCATTGTGATGAAAGTGGTCATGGATCACTGTGATGACAAGTGTCCTGGAACCTAGTGATGACACGGTTCATACCGCATTGAGATGACAAGGGCCAAGGAGAATTGTGATGACACATGTCATGGGGCATTGTGATGACATTGGTCATCTTGCATTGTGATGACAGTGGTCATGTAGAATTTTGATTAAAGTTATCATGGAGAACTGTGATGACAAAGGCCAAGGAAGATTTTGATGACAAGTGTCATTGAGCAATGGGATGACACGGGATTGGAGTATTATGATGACAAGTGTTCTGGAGCATTGTGATGACAAGGGCATGGAGCATTGTGATTACAGAGGCCATGGAGCATTGTGATGACAACGGCATGGAGTATTGTGATGACAGGGGTCATTGAGCATTGTGATTACAAAGACCATGAGGCATTGTGATGACAGGGGTCATTGAACATTGTGATTACAAAGACCATGAGGCATTGTGATGACAGGGACCTTGGAGCATTGTGATGACAATGGTCATCGAGCATTGTGATGAGAGGGGTCATACAGCATTGTGATGAGAAAGACCATGGACCATGGTGATGACAGATGCCATGGAACATTGTGATGACAAGGCCATGTACCATTTTGATTACAAGGGTCATGGAGCATTGTGATGACAAGGGCAGGGAACCTTGTGGTGACCGGGGTCATGGAGCATTTTGATGACAACTTTCATGGAACGTTGTGATAACAGGGGTCATGGAGCATTGTGTTGAAAGGGAACATGGAGCACTGTGATTACAGGGTCCATGGAACATTGTGAATACATAGGCCATGGAACAATGTGATGACAGGGGTCATGTAGCATTGTGATGACAGGGTCATGGAGCATTGTGATTACAGGGGTTATGGGGCACTGTGATGACAGGGGGCATGGAACATTGTGATGAAAAGTGTCATGGAACATTGTGCTGACAGGGATCATGGAGCTTTTTGGTAAGAGAGGCCTTGCCGATTTGTGATGGCAGGCGTCATGGGTCATTGTGATGACAGCGGTCTTGGAGCATTGTGATGAAAGGGGTCATCGAGCACTGTGATTACAGGAGCCATGGAGCATTGTGAATACAAAGACTATGGAGCATTGAGATGACAAGTTTCATGGAGCATTGTGATGAAAGTGATCATGGATCATTGTGATGACAAGTGTCCTGGAACCTTGTGATGACACGGTTCATGGAGCATTGTGATGACAAGGACCATGGCGAATTGTGATGACATCTGTCATGGGGCATTGTGATGACAGTGGTCATCTAGAATTGTGATGAAAGGAATCATGGAGCACTGTGATGACAGGGGCCATGGAACATTGTGATGACAAAGGCCATGGAGCATTGTGATGACAAGTGTCATGGGGCATTTTGATGACATTGGCATGGAGCATTATGATGACAAGTGTTCTGGAGCGTTTTGATGACAAAGGCATGGAGCATTGTGATAAAAGTGCCCATGGAGCATTGTGATGAAAACGGCAGGGAACATTGTGATGACTGGGTTCATGGAGCATTGTGATAAAAGGGGCTATGGAGCCTTGAGATGACAGGCGTCATGAGGCATGGTGATGACACTGGTCATGGAGCATTGTGATGAAAGTGATCATGGAGCCATATGATATCAGGGGCCATGGAGCATTGTGATGACAGGGGTCATGGGGCATTGTGCTGAAAGCGGTCATGGAGCATTGCGATGAAAAGCGCTATGGAGCATTGTGATGACAAGGGCCATGGAGCATTGTGAATACAAGGGACATGGAGCCTTGTGATGACAAAGGTCATGGATCATTGTAAAAACAGGTATCATTGGGCATTGTGATGACAGGGGCATGGAATATTTTAATGTACGTTGCCATGGAGAGCTGTGATGAAAGGGATCATGTGGATTTGTAATGACAAGGGCCATGGAGCATTGTGATGAAACAAATCTTGGAGTATTTTGATGAAAGTTGTCATGGAGCATTGCGATGAAAAACACCAAGGAACATTGTGATGACAAGGGCCATCGTGCATTGTTATGACAAGTGTCATGGAGCATTGTGATGACAGGTGTCATGGAGCATCGTGATGACAAATGCCATGGAGAATTGTGATGAGAGGTGGCATTGGGCAATGTGACGAAAGGGGTCATGGAGTACTGTGATTACAGGGGCCATGGAGCATTGTGATAACAAGTGACATGCAGAATAGTGATGACAGGCGTCATAGAGCATTGTGATGACAATTGACATTTAGCATTTTGATGACAGGGGTCATCAGGCATTGTGTTGAAAGGGGTCACGGAGTATTGTGATGACAAAGGCTATAGAGCATTGTGATGACAGGGGTCATGGAGCACTGTGATGACGTGGGCTATGGAGCATTGTGAAGACAAGATTCATGTAGCATTGTAATGACACGGGCATAAAGCATGGTGATTACAACAGACCTGGAGCATTGTGATGACAAGGGCATGGAGCATTGTGATTACAGGAAATGTGGAGCATTGTGATGACAAGTGTCATGCAATATTGTGCTGACACAATTCATGGAGCATTTTGATGAGAGTGGCCTTGGAGCACAGTGATGAGAGACGTCATGGGGCATTATGGTGACAATGGTCAAGGAGAATTGTGATGAAAGTGTTCATGGAGTAACGCTATTATCGGGACAATGGAGCATTGTGAATACAAAGGCCATGGAGCATTGAGATAACAGAGTTCATGGAGCACTGTGATGAAAGTGGTCATGGATCACTGTGAAGACAAGTATCCTGGAACCTTGTGATGACACGGTTCATACAGCATTGAGATGAGAAGGGCCAAGGAGAATTCTGATGACACGTGTCATGGGGCATTGTGATGACATTGGTCATCTTGCATTGTGATGACAGTGGTCATGTAGAATTTTGATTAAAGGTATCATGGAGCACTGTGATGACAAAGGCCAAGGAAGATTTTGATGACAAGTGTCATTGAGCAATGGGATGACACGAGTTTGGAGTATTATGATGACAAGTGTTCTGGAGCATTGTGATGACAAGGGCATGGAGCATTGTGATTAGAGAGGCCATGGAGCATTTTGATGACAACGGCATGGAGTATTGTGATGACAGGGGTCATTGAGCATTGTGATTACAAAGACCATGAGGCATTGTGATGACAGGGGCCTTGGAGCATTGTGATGACAATGGTCATCGAGCCTTGTGATGAGAGGGGTCATAGAGCATTGTCATGAGAAAGACCATGGAGCATGGTGATAACAGAGGCCATGGAACATTGTGATGACAAGGCCATGTACCATTGTGATTATATCGGTCATGGAGCATTGTGATGACAAGGGCAGGGAACATTGTGGTGACCAGGGTCATGGAGCATTTTGATGACAACTTTCATGGAACGTTGTGATGACAGGGGTCATGGAGCATTGTGTTGAAAGGAACATGGATCAGTGTGATTACAGGGTCCATGGAACATTGTGAATACATAGGCCATGGAACAATGTGATGACAGGGGTCATGTAGAATTGTGATGACAGGGTCATGGAGCATTGTGATTACAGGGGTTATGGGGCACTGTGATGACAGGGGGCATGGAGCATTGTGATGAAAATTGTCCTGGAGCATTGTGATGACAGTGGTCACAGAGAATTGGGATGAAAGGTATCATGCAGCATTGTGATGACAATGGTCATGGACCATATTGATGACAGGGGTCATGGAACATTCTGATGACAAGGTTCATAAAGCATTTTGATGACAGGGGTCATGGAGCATTGTGTTGACACGGGCATGGAGCATTGTAGTGATAGGATATCTGAAGCATTGTGATGAAAAGGGGATAGAGCATTTTGACGACAGGGTCCAAGGAGCATTGTGCCGACAATGGCACGGAGCACTGTGATGAAAACGGTACTGGAGCACTGTGAGGAAAGGAGTCATGGATCATTGTGGTGACAGGGGTCATGGAGCTTTGTGATGACAAGGGTCATGGAGCATTGTGATGACACGGTCAAGGAACATTGCGATGACAAGATTTCAGGAGCATTGTGATGAAAGGGCATGGAGCATTGTGATTAAAGGTGACAAGGAGCATTGTGATGATATGGGCAGAGAACTTTGTGATGACAGGGGTCATGGAACATTGTGATGAAAAGTGTCATGGAACATTGCGGTGACAGGGATCATGGAGCTTTTTGGTAAGAGAGTCCTAGGAGATTTGTGATGGCAGGCATCATGGGGCATTGTGATGACAGCCGTCTTGGAGCAATGTGATGACTAGTGTCATGGGGCATTTTGATGGCATTGGTATGGAACATTATGATGACAAGTGTTCTGGAACATTTTGATGACAAGGGCATGGAGCATTGTGATGACAGGGCCCATGGAGCATTGTGATGAAAAGGGCAGGGAACATTGTGATGACTGGGTTCATGGAGCATTGTGATGAAAGGGGCCATGGAGCATTGAGATGACAGGCGTCATGAGGCATGGTGATGACACTGGTCATGGAGCATTGTGATCAAAGAGATCATGGAGCAATATGATAACAGGGGCCATGGAGCATTGTGATGACAGGTGTATTGGAGCATTGTGATGAAAGTAGTCATGGATCATTGTGATGACATGTGTCCTGGAACACTGTGATGACACGGTTCATCGAGTATTGTGATGACAAGGGTCATAGCGAATTGTGATGACAGGTGTCATGGGGCATTGTGATGACATTGATCATCTAGGAATTGTGATGAAATGTATCATGGAGCACTGTGATGTCTGGGGGCATGAAGCATTGTTATGAAAATTGTCCTGGATTATGTGATGACAGCAGTCATGGAGAATTGTGATGACAAGGATTATGCAGCATTGTGTTGACAAGGGTATGGACTATTGTGATGACAATGGTCATGGAGCAATGTGATGAAAGTTTTCATGGAACATCGTGATGAAAAGTGCCTGGGAGAAGTGTGACGATAAAGGCCATGGAGCATTGTGATGACAAGTGTCATGGAGCATTGTAATGAAAGGTTTCATTGTGCACTGTGATGACAAGGGTGATGGAGTATTGTGATGAAACTGGTCCTGGAGCATTGTGATAACAGAAGCCGTGGAGCATTGTGATGACAGGCATCATGGAGCATTGTGAAGAAAGGGACAATGGGGAATTGTAATGACAATAGAGAAATGTGATGAAAATGGTCAGCGAGCATAGTGATTAAAGTGGTCATTGAGAATTGTGATGAAAAGCGACATAGAGCATTGTGATGACAAAGGTCATGGAGAACTGTGATGACCAGGGTTATGTAGCATTGTGATGACACGGTCATGGAACATTGTGATGACAAGAATTCTGGAGCATTGTGATGACACGGGCATGAAGCATGGTGATGACAACAGACCTGGAGCATTGTGATGACAAGGGCGTGGAGCATTGTGATTACAGGAGACATGGAGCATTGTGATGACATTGGCAGGGATCATTGTGATTACAGGGATCATGGAGCATTGTGATGACAAGTGTCATGCAATATTGTGCTGACACAGTTCATGGAGCATTTTGATGAGAGTGGCCTTGGAGCACATTGATGAGAGACGTCATGGGGCATTATGGTGACAGTGGTCAAGGAGCATTTTGATGAAAGTGTTCATGGAGCAACGTGATTATCAGGACAATGGAGCATTGTGAATACAAAGGCCATGGAGCATTGAGATAACAGAGTTCATGGAGCATTGTGATGAAAATGGTCATGGATCACTGTGAAACAAGTGTCCTGGAACCTATTGATGACATGGTTCATACAGCATTGAGATGACAAGGGCCAAGGCGAATTGTGATGAAATGTATCATGGGGCATTGTGGTGACATTGGTCATCTTGCATTGTGATGTCAGTGGTCATGTAGAATTTTGATTAAAGGTATCATGGGGCACTGTGATGCCAAAGGCCAAGGAAGATTTTGATGACAAGTGTCATTGAGCAATGGGTTGACACGGGAATGGAGTATTATGATGACAAGAGCTCTGGAGCATTTTGATGAAAAAGGCATGGAGCATTGTGAAGACAGTGCCCATGGAGCATTGTGATGAAAAGTGCAGGGAACATTGTGATGTCTAGGTTCATGGAGCATTGTGATGAAAGTGGCCATTGAGCATTGAGATGACAGGCGTCATGAAGCATGGTGAAGACAGTGGTCATGGAGCATTGTGATGAAGGAGATCATGGAGCAATATGATATCACGGGCCATGGAGCATTGTGATGACAAGGGTCATGGGGCATTGTGCTGAAAGTGGTCATGGAGCATTGCGATGAAAAGCGCTATGGAGCATTGTGATGACAAGGGCCATGGATCATTGTAAAAACAGGTATCATTGGGCATTGTGATGAAAGGGGCATGGAGCATTTTTATGTAAGTTGCCATGGAGAGTTGTGATGAAAGGGATCATGTGGATTTGTAATGACAAGGGCCATGGAGCATTGTGATGAAACAAATCTTGGAGTATCTTGATGAAAGTTGTCATGGAGCATTGCCATGAAAAGCACCAAGGAACATTGTGATGACAAGAAACATCGAGCATTGTGATGACAAGTGTCATGGAGCATTGTGATGACAGGTGTCATGGAGCATCGTGATGACAAATGCCATGGAGAATTGTGATGAGAGGTGGCATTGGGCAATGTGACGAAAGGGATCATGGAGTACTGTGATTACAGGGGCCATGGAGCATTGTGATAACAAGTGACATGGAGAATAGTGATGACAGGCGTCATAGAGCATTGTGATGCCAAGTGACATTTAGCATTTTGATGACATGGGTCATCAGGCATTGTGTTGACAGGGGTCATGGAGTATTGTGATGACAAAGGCAATAGAACATTGTGATGACAGGGGTCATGGAGCACTGTGATGACATGGGCCATGGAGCATTGTGAAGACAAGATTCATGGAGTATTGTGATGACACGGGCATGAAGCATGGTGATGACCACAGACCTGGAGCATTGTGATGACATTGGCAGGGATCATTGTGATTACAGTGATCATGGAGCATTGTGATGACAAGTGTCATGCAATATTGTGCTGACACAGATCAGGGAGCATTTTGATGAGAGTGGCCTTGGAGCGCAGTAATGAGAGACGTCATGGGGCATTATGGTGGCAGTGGTCAAGGAGCATTGTGATGAAAGTGTTCATGGAGCAACGCTATTATCGGGACAATGGAGCATTGTGAATACAAAGGCCATGGAGCATTGAGATGACAGGGTTCATGGAGCATTGTGATGAAAGTGATCATAGTTCATTGTGATGACAAGTGTCCTGGAACCTTGTGATGACACGGTTCATGGAGCATTGTGATGACAAGGACCATGGCGAATTGTGATGACATCTGTCATGGGGCATTGTGATGACAGTGGTCATCTAGAATTGTGATGAAAAGTATCATGGAGCACTGTGATGACAGGGGCCATGGAACATTGTGATGACAAAGGCCATGGAGCATTGTGATGACAAGTGTCATGGGGCATTTTGATGACATTGGCATGGAGCATTATGATGACAAGTGTTCTGGAGCATTGTGATGAAAAGGGCAGGGAACATTGTGATGACTGGGTTCATGGAGCATTGTGATGAAAGGGGCCATGGAGCATTGAGATGACAGGCCTCATGAGGCATGGTGATGACACTGGTCATGGAGCATTGTGATCAAAGAGATCATGGAGCAATATGATAACAGGGGCCATGGAGCATTGTGATGACAGGTGTATTTGAGCATTGTGATGAAAGTAGTCATGGATCATTGTGATGACATGTGTCCTGGAACACTGTGATGACACGGTTCATCGAGTATTGTGATGACAAGGGTCATAGCGAATTGTGATGACAGGTGTCATGGGGCATTGTGATGACATTGATCATCTAGGAATTGTGATGAAATGTATCATGGAGCACTGTGATGACTGGGGGCATGAAGCATTGTTATGAAAATTGTCCTGGATTATGTGATGACAGCAGTCATGGAGAATTGTGATGACAAGGATTATGCAGCATTGTGTTGACAGGGTATGGACTATTGTGATGACAATGGTCATGGAGCAATGTGATGAAAGTTTTCATGGAACATCGTGATGAAAAGTGCCTGGGAGCATTGTGACGATAAAGGCCATGGAGCATTGTGATGACAAGTGTCATGGAGCATTGTAATGAAATGTTTCATTGTGCACTGTGATGACAAGGGGGATGGAGTATTGTGATGAAACTGGTCCTGGAGCATTGTGGTAACAGAAGCCGTGGAGCATTGTGATGACAGGCATCATGGAGCATTGTGAAGAAAGGGACAATGGGGAATTGTAATGACAATAGAGAAATGTGATGAAAATGGTCAGCGAGCATAGTGATTAAAGTGGTCATTGAGAATTGTGATGAAAAGCGACATAGAGCATTGTGATGACAAAGGTCATGGAGAACTGTGATGACCAGGGTTATGTAGCATTGTGATGACACGGTCATGGAACATTGTGATGACAAGAATTCTGGAGCATTGTGATGACACGGGCATGAAGCATGGTGATGACAACAGACCTGGAGCATTGTGATGACAAGGGCGTGGAGCATTGTGATTACAGGAGACATGGAGCATTGTGATGACATTGGCAGGGATCATTGTGATTACAGGGATCATGGAGCATTGTGATGACAAGTGTCATGCAATATTGTGCTGACACAGTTCATGGAGCATTTTGATGAGAGTGGCCTTGGAGCACATTGATGAGAGACGTCATGGGGCATTATGTTGACAGTGGTCAAGGAGCATTTTGATGAAAGTGTTCATGGAGCAACGTGATTATCAGGACAATGGAGCATTGTGAATACAAAGGCCATGGAGCATTGAGATAACAGAGTTCATGGAGCATTGTGATGAAAATGGTCATGGATCACTGTGAAACAAGTGTCCTGGAACCTATTGATGACATGGTTCATACAGCATTGAGATGACAAGGGCCAAGGCGAATTGTGATGAAATATATCATGGGGCATTGTGGTGACATTGGTCATCTTGCATTGTGATGTCAGTGGTCATGTAGAATTTTGATTAAAGGTATCATGGGGCACTGTGATGACAAAGGCCAAGGAAGATTTTGATGACGTGTCATTGAGCAAAGGGTTGACACGGGAATGGAGTATTATGATGACAAGAGCTCTGGAGCATTTTGATGAAAAAGGCATGGAGCATTGTGAAGACAGTGCCCATGGAGCATTGTGATGAAAAGTGCAGGGAACATTGTGATGTCTAGGTTCATGGAGCATTGTGATGAAAGTGGCCATTGAGCATTGAGATGACAGGCGTCATGAAGCATGGTGAAGACAGTGGTCATGGATCATTGTGATGAAGGAGATCATGGAGCAATATGATATCACGGGCCATGGAGCATTGTGATGACAAGGGTCATGGGGCATTATGCTGAAAGTGGTCATGGAGCATTGTGATGAAAAGCGCTATGGAGCATTGTGATGACAAGGGCCATGGATCATTGTAAAAACAGGTATCATTGGGCATTGTGATGAAAGGGGCATGGAGCATTTTTATGTATGTTGCCATGGAGAGTTGTGATGAAAGGGATCATGTGGATTTGTAATGACAAGGGCCATGGAGCATTGTGATGAAACAAATCTTGGAGTATCTTGATGAAAGTTGTCATGGAGCATTACGATGAAAAGCACCAAGGAACATTGTGATGACAAGAACCATCGAGCATTGTGATGACAAGTGTCATGGAGCATTGTGATGACAGGTGTCATGGAGCATCGTGATGACAAATGCCATGGAGAATTGTGATGAGAGGTGGCATTGGGCAATGTGACGAAAGGGATCATGGAGTACTGTGATTACAGGGGCCATGGAGCATTGTGATAACAAGTGACATGGAGAATAGTGATGACAGGCGTCATAGAGCATTGTGATGACAAGTGACATTTAGCATTTTGATGACATGGGTCATCAGGCATTGTGTTGACAGGGGTCATGGAGTATTGTGATGACAAAGGCAATAGAGCATTGTGATGACAGGGGTCATGGAGCACTGTGATGATATGGGCCATGGAGCATTGTGAAGACAAGATTCATGGAGTATTGTGATGACACGGGCATGAAGCATGGTGATGACCACAGACCTGGAGCATTGTGATGACATTGGCAGGGATCATTGTGATTACAGGGATCATGGAGCATTGTGATGACAAGTGTCATGCAATATTGTGCTGACACAGATCAGGGAGCATTTTGATGAGAGTGGCCTTGCAGCGCAGTAATGAGAGACGTCATGGGGCATTATGGTGACAATGGTCAAGGAGAATTGTGATGAAAGTGTTCATGGAGTAACGCTATTATCAGGACAATGGAGCATTGTGAATACAAAGGCCATGGAGCATTGAGATAACAGAGTTCATGGAGCATTGTGATGAAAGTGGTCATGGATCACTGTGAAGACAAGTATCCTGGAACCTTGTGATGACACGGTTCATACAGCATTGAGATGACAAGGGCCAAGGAGAATTGTGATGACACGTGTCATGGGGCATTGTGATGACATTGGTCATCTTGCATTGTGATGACAGTGGTCATGTAGAATTTTGATTAAAGGTATCATGGAGCACTGTGATGACAAAGGCCAAGGAAGATTTTGATGACAAGTGTCATTGAGCAATGGGATGACGCGAGTTTGGAGTATTATGATGACAAGTGTTCTGGAGCATTGTGATGACAAGGGCATGGAGCATTGTGATTACAGAGGCCATGGAGCATTGTGATGACAACGGCATGGAGTATTGTGATGACAGGGGTCATTGAGCATTGTGTTTACAAAGACCATGAGGCATTGTGATGACAGGGGCCTTGGAGCATTGTGATGACAATGGTCATCGAGCCTTGTGATGAGAGGGGTCATAGAGCATTGTCATGAGAAAGACCATGGAGCATGGTGATAACAGAGGCCATGGAACATTGTGATGACAAGGCCATGTACCATTGTGATTATATCGGTCATGGAGCATTGTGATGACAAGGGCAGGGAACATTGTGGTGACCGGGGTCATGGAGCATTTTGATGACAACTTTCATGGAACGTTTTGATGACAGGGGTCATGGAGCATTGTGTTGAAAGGGAACATGGAGCAGTGTGATTACAGGGTCCATGGAACATTGTGAATACATAGGCCATGGAACAATGTGATGACAGGGGTCATGTAGAATTGTGATGACAGGGTCATGGAGCATTGTGATTACAGGGGTTATGGGGCACTGTGATGACAGGGGGCATGGAGCATTGTGATGAAAATTGTCCTGGAGCATTGTGATGACAGTGGTCACAGAGAATTGGGATGAAAGGTATCATGCAGCATTGTGATGACAATGGTCATGGACCATATTGATGATAGGGGTCATGGAACATTCTGATGACAAGGTTCATAAAGCATTTTGATGACAGGGGTCATGGAGCATTGTGTTGACACGGGCATGGAGCATTGTAGTGATAGGATATCTGAAGCATTGTGATGAAAAGGGGATAGAGCATTTTGACGACAGGGTCCAAGGAGCATTGTGCCGACAATGGCACGGAGCACTGTGATGAAAACGGTACTGGAGCACTGTGAGGAAAGGAGTCATGGATCATTGTGATGACAGGGGTCATGGAGCTTTGTGATGACAAGGGTCATGGAGCATTGTGATGACACGGTCAAGGAACATTGCGATGACAAGATTTCAGGAGCATTGTGATGAAAGGGCATGGAGCATTGTGATTAAAGGTGACAAGAAGCATTGTGATGATATGGGCAGAGAACTTTGTGATGACAGGGGTCATGGAACATTGTGATGAAAAGTGTCATGGAACATTGCGGTGACAGGGATCATGGAGCTTTTTGGTAAGAGAGTCCTAGGAGATTTGTGATGGCAGGCATCATGGGGCATTGTGATGACAGCCGTCTTGGAGCAATGTGATGACTAGTGTCATGGGGCATTTTGATGGCATTGGTATGGAACATTATGATGACAAGTGTTCTGGAACATTTTGATGACAAGGGCATGGAGCATTGTGATGACAGGGCCCATGGAGCATTGTGATGAAAAGGGCAGGGAACATTGTGATGACTGGGTTCATGGAGCATTGTGATGAAAGGGGCCATGGAGCATTGAGATGACAGGCGTCATGAGGCATGGTGATGACACTGGTCATGGAGCATTGTGATCAAAGAGATCATGGAGCAATATGATAACAGGGGCCATGGAGCATTGTGATGACAGGTGTATTGGAGCATTGTGATGAAAGTAGTCATGGATCATTGTGATGACATGTGTCCTGGAACACTGTGATGACACGGTTCATCGAGTATTGTGATGACAAGGGTCATAGCGAATTGTGATGACAGGTGTCATGGGGCATTGTGATGACATTGATCATCTAGGAATTGTGATGAAATGTATCATGGAGCACTGTGATGTCTGGGGGCATGAAGCATTGTTATGAAAATTGTCCTGGATTATGTGATGACAGCAGTCATGGAGAATTGTGATGACAAGGATTATGCAGCATTGTGTTGACAAGGGTATGGACTATTGTGATGACAATGGTCATGGAGCAATGTGATGAAAGTTTTCATGGAACATCGTGATGAAAAGTGCCTGGGAGAAGTGTGACGATAAAGGCCATGGAGCATTGTGATGACAAGTGTCATGGAGCATTGTAATGAAAGGTTTCATTGTGCACTGTGATGACAAGGGTGATGGAGTATTGTGATGAAACTGGTCCTGGAGCATTGTGATAACAGAAGCCGTGGAGCATTGTGATGACAAGCATCATGGAGCATTGTGAAGAAAGGGACAATGGGGAATTGTAATGACAATAGAGAAATGTGATGAAAATGGTCAGCGAGCATAGTGATTAAAGTGGTCATTGAGAATTGTGATGAAAAGCGACATAGAGCATTGTGATGACAAAGGTCATGGAGAACTGTGATGACCAGGGTTATGTAGCATTGTGATGACACGGTCATGGAACATTGTGATGACAAGAATTCTGGAGCATTGTGATGACACGGGCATGAAGCATGGTGATGACAACAGACCTGGAGCATTGTGATGACAAGGGCGTGGAGCATTGTGATTACAGGAGACATGGAGCATTGTGATGACATTGGCAGGGATCATTGTGATTACAGGGATCATGGAGCATTGTGATGACAAGTGTCATGCAATATTGTGCTGACACAGTTCATGGAGCATTTTGATGAGAGTGGCCTTGGAGCACATTGATGAGAGACGTCATGGGGCATTATGGTGAGAGTGGTCAAGGAGCATTTTGATGAAAGTGTTCATGGAGCAACGTGATTATCAGGACAATGGAGCATTGTGAATACAAAGGCCATGGAGCATTGAGATAACAGAGTTCATGGAGCATTGTGATGAAAATGGTCATGGATCACTGTGAAACAAGTGTCCTGGAACCTATTGATGACATGGTTCATACAGCATTGAGATGACAAGGGCCAAGGCGAATTGTGATGAAATGTATCATGGGGCATTGTGGTGACATTGGTCATCTTGCATTGTGATGTCAGTGGTCATGTAGAATTTTGATTAAAGGTATCATGGGGCACTGTGATGACAAAGGCCAAGGAAGATTTTGATGACAAGTGTCATTGAGCAATGGGTTGACACGGGAATGGAGTATTATGATGACAAGAGCTCTGGAGCATTTTGATGAAAAAGGCATGGAGCATTGTGAAGACAGTGCCCATGGAGCATTGTGATGAAAAGTGCAGGGAACATTGTGATGTCTAGGTTCATGGAGCATTGTGATGAAAGTGGCCATTGAGCATTGAGATGACAGGCGTCATGAAGCATGGTGAAGACAGTGGTCATGGAGCATTGTGATGAAGGAGATCATGGAGCAATATGATATCACGGGCCATGGAGCATTGTGATGACAAGGGTCATGGGGCATTGTGCTGAAAGTGGTCATGGAGCATTGCGATGAAAAGCGCTATGGAGCATTGTGATGACAAGGGCCATGGATCATTGTAAAAACAGGTATCATTGGGCATTGTGATGAAAGGGGCATGGAGCATTTTTATGTAAGTTGCCATGGAGAGTTGTGATGAAAGGGATCATGTGGATTTGTAATGACAAGGGCCATGGAGCATTGTGATGAAACAAATCTTGGAGTATCTTGATGAAAGTTGTCATGGAGCATTGCCATGAAAAGCACCAAGGAACATTGTGATGACAAGAAACATCGAGCATTGTGATGACAAGTGTCATGGAGCATTGTGATGACAGGTGTCATGGAGCATCGTGATGACAAATGCCATGGAGAATTGTGATGAGAGGTGGCATTGGGCAATGTGACGAAAGGGATCATGGAGTACTGTGATTACAGGGGCCATGGAGTATTGTGATAACAAGTGACATGGAGAATAGTGATGACAGGCGTCATAGAGCATTGTGATGACAAGTGACATTTAGCATTTTGATGACATGGGTCATCAGGCATTGTGTTGACAGGGGTCATGGAGTATTGTGATGACAAAGGCAATAGAGCATTGTGATGACAGGGGTCATGGAGCACTGTGATGACATGGGCCATGGAGCATTGTGAAGACAAGATTCATGGAGTATTGTGATGACACGGGCATGAAGCATGGTGATGACCACAGACCTGGAGCATTGTGATGACATTGGCAGGGATCATTGTGATTACAGTGATCATGGAGCATTGTGATGACAAGTGTCATGCAATATTGTGCTGACACAGATCAGGGAGCATTTTGATGAGAGTGGCCTTGGAGCGCAGTAATGAGAGACGTCATGGGGCATTATGGTGGCAGTGGTCAAGGAGCATTGTGATGAAAGTGTTCATGGAGCAACGCTATTATCGGGACAATGGAGCATTGTGAATACAAAGGCCATGGAGCATTGAGATAACAGAGTTCATGGAGCATTGTGATGAAAATGGTCATGGATCACTGTGAAACAAGTGTCCTGGAACCTATTGATGACATGGTTCATACAGCATTGAGATGACAAGGGCCAAGGCGAATTGTGATGAAATATATCATGGGGCATTGTGGTGACATTGGTCATCTTGCATTGTGATGTCAGTGGTCATGTAGAATTTTGATTAAAGGTATCATGGGGCACTGTGATGACAAAGGCCAAGGAAGATTTTGATGACAAGTGTCATTGAGCAAAGGGTTGACACGGGAATGGAGTATTATGATGACAAGAGCTCTGGAGCATTTTGATGAAAAAGGCATGGAGCATTGTGAAGACAGTGCCCATGGAGCATTGTGATGAAAAGTGCAGGGAACATTGTGATGTCTAGGTTCATGGAGCATTGTGATGAAAGTGGCCATTGAGCATTGAGATGACAGGCGTCATGAAGCATGGTGAAGACAGTGGTCATGGAGCATTGTGATGAAGGAGATCATGGAGAAATATGATATCACGGGCCATGGAGCATTGTGATGACAGGGGTCATGGGGCATTGTGCTGAAAGTGGTCATGGAGCATTGCGATGAAAAGCGCTATGGAGCATTGTGATGACAAGGGCCATGGATCATTGTAAAAACAGGTATCATTGGGCATTGTGATGAAAGGGGCATGGAGCATTTTTATGTAAGTTGCCATGGAGAGTTGTGATGAAAGGGATCATGTGGATTTGTAATGACAAGGGCCATGGAGCATTGTGATGAAACAAATCTTGGAGTATCTTGATGAAAGTTGTCATGGAGCATTGCGATGAAAAGCACCAAGGAACATTGTGATGACAAGAACCATCGAGCATTGTGATGACAGGTGTCATGGAGCATCGTGATGACAAATGCCATGGAGAATTGTGATGAGAGGTGGCATTGGGCAATGTGACGAAAGGGATCATGGAGTACTGTGATTACAGGGGCCATGGAGCATTGTTATAACAAGTGACATGGAGAATAGTGATGACAGGCGTCATAGAGCATTGTGATGCCAAGTGACATTTAGCATTTTGATGACATGGGTCATCAGGCATTGTGTTGACAGGGGTCATGGAGTATTGTGATGACAAAGGCAATAGAGCATTGTGATGACAGGGGTCATGGAGCACTGTGATGACATGGGCCATGGAGCATTGTGAAGACAAGATTCATGGAGTATTGTGATGACACGGGCATGAAGCATGGTGATGACCACAGACCTGGAGCATTGTGATGACATTGGCAGGGATCATTGTGATTACAGGGATCATAGAGCATTGTGATGACAAGTGTCATGCAATATTGTGCTGACACAGATCAGGGAGCATTTTGATGAGAGTGGCCTTGGAGCGCAGTAATGAGAGACGTCATGGGGCATTATGGTGGCAGTGGTCAAGGAGCATTGTGATGAAAGTGTTCATGGAGCAACGCTATTATCGGGACAATGGAGCATTGTGAATACAAAGGCCATGGAGCATTGAGATAACAGAGTTCATGGAGCATTGTGATGAAAGTGGTCATGGATCACTGTGATGACAAGTGTCCTGGAACCTAGTGATGACACGGTTCATACCGCATTGAGATGACAAGGGCCAAGGAGAATTGTGATGACACATGTCATGGGGCATTGTGATGACATTGGTCATCTTGCATTGTGATGACAGTGGTCATGTAGAATTTTGATTAAAGTTATCATGGAGAACTGTGATGACAAAGGCCAAGGAAGATTTTGATGACAAGTGTCATTGAGCAATGGGATGACACGGGATTGGAGTATTATGATGACAAGTGTTCTGGAGCATTGTGATGACAAGGGCATGGAGCATTGTGATTACAGAGGCCATGGAGCATTGTGATGACAACGGCATGGAGTATTGTGATGACAGGGGTCATTGAGCATTGTGATTACAAAGACCATGAGGCATTGTGATGACAGGGGTCATTGAACATTGTGATTACAAAGACCATGAGGCATTGTGATGACAGGGACCTTGGAGCATTGTGATGACAATGGTCATCGAGCATTGTGATGAGAGGGGTCATACAGCATTGTGATGAGAAAGACCATGGACCATGGTGATGACAGATGCCATGGAACATTGTGATGACAAGGCCATGTACCATTTTGATTACAAGGGTCATGGAGCATTGTGATGACAAGGGCAGGGAACCTTGTGGTGACCGGGGTCATGGAGCATTTTGATGACAACTTTCATGGAACGTTGTGATAACAGGGGTCATGGAGCATTGTGTTGAAAGGGAACATGGAGCACTGTGATTACAGGGTCCATGGAACATTGTGAATACATAGGCCATGGAACAATGTGATGACAGGGGTCATGTAGCATTGTGATGACAGGGTCATGGAGCATTGTGATTACAGGGGTTATGGGGCACTGTGATGACAGGGGGCATGGAACATTGTGATGAAAAGTGTCATGGAACATTGTGCTGACAGGGATCATGGAGCTTTTTGGTAAGAGAGGCCTTGCCGATTTGTGATGGCAGGCGTCATGGGTCATTGTGATGACAGCGGTCTTGGAGCATTGTGATGAAAGGGGTCATCGAGCACTGTGATTACAGGAGCCATGGAGCATTGTGAATACAAAGACTATGGAGCATTGAGATGACAAGTTTCATGGAGCATTGTGATGAAAGTGATCATGGATCATTGTGATGACAAGTGTCCTGGAACCTTGTGATGACACGGTTCATGGAGCATTGTGATGACAAGGACCATGGCGAATTGTGATGACATCTGTCATGGGGCATTGTGATGACAGTGGTCATCTAGAATTGTGATGAAAGGAATCATGGAGCACTGTGATGACAGGGGCCATGGAACATTGTGATGACAAAGGCCATGGAGCATTGTGATGACAAGTGTCATGGGGCATTTTGATGACATTGGCATGGAGCATTATGATGACAAGTGTTCTGGAGCGTTTTGATGACAAAGGCATGGAGCATTGTGATAAAAGTGCCCATGGAGCATTGTGATGAAAACGGCAGGGAACATTGTGATGACTGGGTTCATGGAGCATTGTGATAAAAGGGGCTATGGAGCCTTGAGATGACAGGCGTCATGAGGCATGGTGATGACACTGGTCATGGAGCATTGTGATGAAAGTGATCATGGAGCCATATGATATCAGGGGCCATGGAGCATTGTGATGACAGGGGTCATGGGGCATTGTGCTGAAAGCGGTCATGGAGCATTGCGATGAAAAGCGCTATGGAGCATTGTGATGACAAGGGCCATGGAGCATTGTGAATACAAGGGACATGGAGCCTTGTGATGACAAAGGTCATGGATCATTGTAAAAACAGGTATCATTGGGCATTGTGATGACAGGGGCATGGAATATTTTAATGTACGTTGCCATGGAGAGCTGTGATGAAAGGGATCATGTGGATTTGTAATGACAAGGGCCATGGAGCATTGTGATGAAACAAATCTTGGAGTATTTTGATGAAAGTTGTCATGGAGCATTGCGATGAAAAACACCAAGGAACATTGTGATGACAAGGGCCATCGTGCATTGTTATGACAAGTGTCATGGAGCATTGTGATGACAGGTGTCATGGAGCATCGTGATGACAAATGCCATGGAGAATTGTGATGAGAGGTGGCATTGGGCAATGTGACGAAAGGGGTCATGGAGTACTGTGATTACAGGGGCCATGGAGCATTGTGATAACAAGTGACATGCAGAATAGTGATGACAGGCGTCATAGAGCATTGTGATGACAATTGACATTTAGCATTTTGATGACAGGGGTCATCAGGCATTGTGTTGAAAGGGGTCACGGAGTATTGTGATGACAAAGGCTATAGAGCATTGTGATGACAGGGGTCATGGAGCACTGTGATGACGTGGGCTATGGAGCATTGTGAAGACAAGATTCATGTAGCATTGTAATGACACGGGCATAAAGCATGGTGATTACAACAGACCTGGAGCATTGTGATGACAAGGGCATGCAGCATTGTGATTACAGGAAATGTGGAGCATTGTGATGACAAGTGTCATGCAATATTGTGCTGACACAATTCATGGAGCATTTTGATGAGAGTGGCCTTGGAGCACAGTGATGAGAGACGTCATGGGGCATTATGGTGACAATGGTCAAGGAGAATTGTGATGAAAGTGTTCATGGAGTAACGCTATTATCGGGACAATGGAGCATTGTGAATACAAAGGCCATGGAGCATTGAGATAACAGAGTTCATGGAGCACTGTGATGAAAGTGGTCATGGATCACTGTGAAGACAAGTATCCTGGAACCTTGTGATGACACGGTTCATACAGCATTGAGATGAGAAGGGCCAAGGAGAATTCTGATGACACGTGTCATGGGGCATTGTGATGACATTGGTCATCTTGCATTGTGATGACAGTGGTCATGTAGAATTTTGATTAAAGGTATCATGGAGCACTGTGATGACAAAGGCCAAGGAAGATTTTGATGACAAGTGTCATTGAGCAATGGGATGACACGAGTTTGGAGTATTATGATGACAAGTGTTCTGGAGCATTGTGATGACAAGGGCATGGAGCATTGTGATTAGAGAGGCCATGGAGCATTTTGATGACAACGGCATGGAGTATTGTGATGACAGGGGTCATTGAGCATTGTGATTACAAAGACCATGAGGCATTGTGATGACAGGGGCCTTGGAGCATTGTGATGACAATGGTCATCGAGCCTTGTGATGAGAGGGGTCATAGAGCATTGTCATGAGAAAGACCATGGAGCATGGTGATAACAGAGGCCATGGAACATTGTGATGACAAGGCCATGTACCATTGTGATTATATCGGTCATGGAGCATTGTGATGACAAGGGCAGGGAACATTGTGGTGACCAGGGTCATGGAGCATTTTGATGACAACTTTCATGGAACGTTGTGATGACAGGGGTCATGGAGCATTGTGTTGAAAGGGAACATGGATCAGTGTGATTACAGGGTCCATGGAACATTGTGAATACATAGGCCATGGAACAATGTGATGACAGGGGTCATGTAGAATTGTGATGACAGGGTCATGGAGCATTGTGATTACAGGGGTTATGGGGCACTGTGATGACAGGGGGCATGGAGCATTGTGATGAAAATTGTCCTGGAGCATTGTGATGACAGTGGTCACAGAGAATTGGGATGAAAGGTATCATGCAGCATTGTGATGACAATGGTCATGGACCATATTGATGACAGGGGTCATGGAACATTCTGATGACAAGGTTCATAAAGCATTTTGATGACAGGGGTCATGGAGCATTGTGTTGACACGGGCATGGAGCATTGTAGTGATAGGATATCTGAAGCATTGTGATGAAAAGGGGATAGAGCATTTTGACGACAGGGTCCAAGGAGCATTGTGCCGACAATGGCACGGAGCACTGTGATGAAAACGGTACTGGAGCACTGTGAGGAAAGGAGTCATGGATCATTGTGGTGACAGGGGTCATGGAGCTTTGTGATGACAAGGGTCATGGAGCATTGTGATGACACGGTCAAGGAACATTGCGATGACAAGATTTCAGGAGCATTGTGATGAAAGGGCATGGAGCATTGTGATTAAAGGTGACAAGGAGCATTGTGATGATATGGGCAGAGAACTTTGTGATGACAGGGGTCATGGAACATTGTGATGAAAAGTGTCATGGAACATTGCGGTGACAGGGATCATGGAGCTTTTTGGTAAGAGAGTCCTAGGAGATTTGTGATGGCAGGCATCATGGGGCATTGTGATGACAGCCGTCTTGGAGCAATGTGATGACTAGTGTCATGGGGCATTTTGATGGCATTGGTATGGAACATTATGATGACAAGTGTTCTGGAACATTTTGATGACAAGGGCATGGAGCATTGTGATGACAGGGCCCATGGAGCATTGTGATGAAAAGGGCAGGGAACATTGTGATGACTGGGTTCATGGAGCATTGTGATGAAAGGGGCCATGGAGCATTGAGATGACAGGCGTCATGAGGCATGGTGATGACACTGGTCATGGAGCATTGTGATCAAAGAGATCATGGAGCAATATGATAACAGGGGCCATGGAGCATTGTGATGACAGGTGTATTGGAGCATTGTGATGAAAGTAGTCATGGATCATTGTGATGACATGTGTCCTGGAACACTGTGATGACACGGTTCATCGAGTATTGTGATGACAAGGGTCATAGCGAATTGTGATGACAGGTGTCATGGGGCATTGTGATGACATTGATCATCTAGGAATTGTGATGAAATGTATCATGGAGCACTGTGATGTCTGGAGGCATGAAGCATTGTTATGAAAATTGTCCTGGATTATGTGATGACAGCAGTCATGGAGAATTGTGATGACAAGGATTATGCAGCATTGTGTTGACAAGGGTATGGACTATTGTGATGACAATGGTCATGGAGCAATGTGATGAAAGTTTTCATGGAACATCGTGATGAAAAGTGCCTGGGAGAATTGTGACGATAAAGGCCATGGAGCATTGTGATGACAAGTGTCATGGAGCATTGTAATGAAAGGTTTCATTGTGCACTGTGATGACAAGGGGGATGGAGTATTGTGATGAAACTGGTCCTGGAGCATTGTGATAACAGAAGCCGTGGAGCATTGTGATGACAGGCATCATGGAGCATTGTGAAGAAAGGGACAATGGGGAATTGTAATGACAATAGAGAAATGTGATGAAAATGGTCAGCGAGCATAGTGATTAAAGTGGTCATTGAGAATTGTGATGAAAAGCGACATAGAGCATTGTGATGACAAAGGTCATGGAGAACTGTGATGACCAGGGTTATGTAGCATTGTGATGACACGGTCATGGAACATTGTGATGACAAGAATTCTGGAGCATTGTGATGACACGGGCATGAAGCATGGTGATGACAACAGACCTGGAGCATTGTGATGACAAGGGCGTGGAGCATTGTGATTACAGGAGACATGGAGCATTGTGATGACATTGGCAGGGATCATTGTGATTACAGGGATCATGGAGCATTGTGATGACAAGTGTCATGCAATATTGTGCTGACACAGTTCATGGAGCATTTTGATGAGAGTGGCCTTGGAGCACATTGATGAGAGACGTCATGGGGCATTATGGTGACAGTGGTCAAGGAGCATTTTGATGAAAGTGTTCATGGAGCAACGTGATTATCAGGACAATGGAGCATTGTGAATACAAAGGCCATGGAGCATTGAGATAACAGAGTTCATGGAGCATTGTGATGAAAATGGTCATGGATCACTGTGAAACAAGTGTCCTGGAACCTATTGATGACATGGTTCATACAGCATTGAGATGACAAGGGCCAAGGCGAATTGTGATGAA
Source organism: Balaenoptera physalus (assembly GCF_965194825.1). NCBI lineage: Eukaryota > Metazoa > Chordata > Mammalia > Artiodactyla > Balaenopteridae > Balaenoptera > Balaenoptera physalus. The sequence goes on along the minus strand of NC_138897.1, from coordinate 33,389,309 downwards.
ATGTATCATGGGGCATTGTGGTGACATTGGTCATCTTGCATTGTGATGTCAGTGGTCATGTAGAATTTTGATTAAAGGTATCATGGGGCACTGTGATGACAAAGGCCAAGGAAGATTTTGATGACAAGTGTCATTGAGCAAAGGGTTGACACGGGAATGGAGTATTATGATGACAAGAGCTCTGGAGCATTTTGATGAAAAAGGCATGGAGCATTGTGAAGACAGTGCCCATGGAGCATTGTGATGAAAAGTGCAGGGAACATTGTGATGTCTAGGTTCATGGAGCATTGTGATGAAAGTGGCCATTGAGCATTGAGATGACAGGCGTCATGAAGCATGGTGAAGACAGTGGTCATGGATCATTGTGATGAAGGAGATCATGGAGCAATATGATATCACGGGCCATGGAGCATTGTGATGACAAGGGTCATGGGGCATTGTGCTGAAAGTGGTCATGGAGCATTGTGATGAAAAGCGCTATGGAGCATTGTGATGACAAGGGCCATGGATCATTGTAAAAACAGGTATCATTGGGCATTGTGATGAAAGGGGCATGGAGCATTTTTATGTAAGTTGCCATGGAGAGTTGTGATGAAAGGGATCATGTGGATTTGTAATGACAAGGGCCATGGAGCATTGTGATGAAACAAATCTTGGAGTATCTTGATGAAAGTTGTCATGGAGCATTACGATGAAAAGCACCAAGGAACATTGTGATGACAAGAACCATCGAGCATTGTGATGACAAGTGTCATGGAGCATTGTGATGACAGGTGTCATGGAGCATCGTGATGACAAATGCCATGGAGAATTGTGATGAGAGGTGGCATTGGGCAATGTGACGAAAGGGATCATGGAGTACTGTGATTACAGGGACCATGGAGCATTGTGATAACAAGTGACATGGAGAATAGTGATGACAGGCGTCATAGAGCATTGTGATGACAAGTGACATTTAGCATTTTGATGACATGGGTCATCAGGCATTGTGTTGACAGGGGTCATGGAGTATTGTGATGACAAAGGCAATAGAGCATTGTGATGAAAGGGGTCATGGAGCACTGTGATGATATGGGCCATGGAGCATTGTGAAGACAAGATTCATGGAGTATTGTGATGACACGGGCATGAAGCATGGTGATGACCACAGACCTGGAGCATTGTGATGACATTGGCAGGGATCATTGTGATTACAGGGATCATGGAGCATTGTGATGACAAGTGTCATGCAATATTGTGCTGACACAGATCAGGGAGCATTTTGATGAGAGTGGCCTTGCAGCGCAGTAATGAGAGACGTCATGGGGCATTATGGTGACAATGGTCAAGGAGAATTGTGATGAAAGTGTTCATGGAGTAACGCTATTATCGGGACAATGGAGCATTGTGAATACAAAGGCCATGGAGCATTGAGATAACAGAGTTCATGGAGCATTGTGATGAAAATGGTCATGGATCACTGTGAAACAAGTGTCCTGGAACCTATTGATGACATGGTTCATACAGCATTGAGATGACAAGGGCCAAGGCGAATTGTGATGAAATGTATCATGGGGCATTGTGGTGACATTGGTCATCTTGCATTGTGATGTCAGTGGTCATGTAGAATTTTGATTAAAGGTATCATGGGGCACTGTGATGACAAAGGCCAAGGAAGATTTTGATGACGTGTCATTGAGCAAAGGGTTGACACGGGAATGGAGTATTATGATGACAAGAGCTCTGGAGCATTTTGATGAAAAAGGCATGGAGCATTGTGAAGACAGTGCCCATGGAGCATTGTGATGAAAAGTGCAGGGAACATTGTGATGTCTAGGTTCATGGAGCATTGTGATGAAAGTGGCCATTGAGCATTGAGATGACAGGCGTCATGAAGCATGGTGAAGACAGTGGTCATGGATCATTGTGATGAAGGAGATCATGGAGCAATATGATATCACGGGCCATGGAGCATTGTGATGACAAGGGTCATGGGGCATTGTGCTGAAAGTGGTCATGGAGCATTGTGATGAAAAGCGCTATGGAGCATTGTGATGACAAGGGCCATGGATCATTGTAAAAACAGGTATCATTGGGCATTGTGATGAAAGGGGCATGGAGCATTTTTATGTAAGTTGCCATGGAGAGTTGTGATGAAAGGGATCATGTGGATTTGTAATGACAAGGGCCATGGAGCATTGTGATGAAACAAATCTTGGAGTATCTTGATGAAAGTTGTCATGGAGCATTACGATGAAAAGCACCAAGGAACATTGTGATGACAAGAACCATCGAGCATTGTGATGACAAGTGTCATGGAGCATTGTGATGACAGGTGTCATGGAGCATCGTGATGACAAATGCCATGGAGAATTGTGATGAGAGGTGGCATTGGGCAATGTGACGAAAGGGATCATGGAGTACTGTGATTACAGGGGCCATGGAGCATTGTGATAACAAGTGACATGGAGAATAGTGATGACAGGCGTCATAGAGCATTGTGATGACAAGTGACATTTAGCATTTTGATGACATGGGTCATCAGGCATTGTGTTGACAGGGGTCATGGAGTATTGTGATGACAAAGGCAATAGAGCATTGTGATGACAGGGGTCATGGAGCACTGTGATGATATGGGCCATGGAGCATTGTGAAGACAAGATTCATGGAGTATTGTGATGACACGGGCATGAAGCATGGTGATGACCACAGACCTGGAGCATTGTGATGACATTGGCAGGGATCATTGTGATTACAGGGATCATGGAGCATTGTGATGACAAGTGTCATGCAATATTGTGCTGACACAGATCAGGGAGCATTTTGATGAGAGTGGCCTTGCAGCGCAGTAATGAGAGACGTCATGGGGCATTATGGTGACAATGGTCAAGGAGAATTGTGATGAAAGTGTTCATGGAGTAACGCTATTATCGGGACAATGGAGCATTGTGAATACAAAGGCCATGGAGCATTGAGATAACAGAGTTCATGGAGCATTGTGATGAAAGTGGTCATGGATCACTGTGAAGACAAGTATCCTGGAACCTTGTGATGACACGGTTCATACAGCATTGAGATGACAAGGGCCAAGGAGAATTGTGATGACACGTGTCATGGGGCATTGTGATGACATTGGTCATCTTGCATTGTGATGACAGTGGTCATGTAGAATTTTGATTAAAGGTATCATGGAGCACTGTGATGACAAAGGCCAAGGAAGATTTTGATGACAAGTGTCATTGAGCAATGGGATGACGCGATTTTGGAGTATTATGATGACAAGTGTTCTGGAGCATTGTGATGACAAGGGCATGGAGCATTGTGATTACAGAGGCCATGGAGCATTGTGATGACAACGGCATGGAGTATTGTGATGACAGGGGTCATTGAGCATTGTGATTACAAAGACCATGAGGCATTGTGATGACAGGGGCCTTGGAGCATTGTGATGACAATGGTCATCGAGCCTTGTGATGAGAGGGGTCATAGAGCATTGTCATGAGAAAGACCATGGAGCATGGTGATAACAGAGGCCATGGAACATTGTGATGACAAGGCCATGTACCATTGTGATTATATCGGTCATGGAGCATTGTGATGACAAGGGCAGGGAACATTGTGGTGACCGGGGTCATGGAGCATTTTGATGACAACTTTCATGGAACGTTTTGATGACAGGGGTCATGGAGCATTGTGTTGAAAGGGAACATGGAGCAGTGTGATTACAGGGTCCATGGAACATTGTGAATACATAGGCCATGGAACAATGTGATGACAGGGGTCATGTAGAATTGTGATGACAGGGTCATGGAGCATTGTGATTACAGGGGTTATGGGGCACTGTGATGACAGGGGGCATGGAGCATTGTGATGAAAATTGTCCTGGAGCATTGTGATGACAGTGGTGACAGAGAATTGGGATGAAAGGTATCATGCAGCATTGTGATGACAATGGTCATGGACCATATTGATGATAGGGGTCATGGAACATTCTGATGACAAGGTTCATAAAGCATTTTGATGACAGGGGTCATGGAGCATTGTGTTGACACGGGCATGGAGCATTGTAGTGATAGGATATCTGAAGCATTGTGATGAAAAGGGGATAGAGCATTTTGACGACAGGGTCCAAGGAGCATTGTGCCGACAATGGCACGGAGCACTGTGATGAAAACGGTACTGGAGCACTGTGAGGAAAGGAGTCATGGATCATTGTGATGACAGGGGTCATGGAGCTTTGTGATGACAAGGGTCATGGAGCATTGTGATGACACGGTCAAGGAACATTGCGATGACAAGATTTCAGGAGCATTGTGATGAAAGGGCATGGAGCATTGTGATTAAAGGTGACAAGAAGCATTGTGATGATATGGGCAGAGAACTTTGTGATGACAGGGGACATGGAACATTGTGATGAAAAGTGTCATGGAACATTGCGGTGACAGGGATCATGGAGCTTTTTGGTAAGAGAGTCCTAAGAGATTTGTGATGGCAGGCATCATGGGGCATTGTGATGACAGCCGTCTTGGAGCAATGTGATGACTAGTGTCATGGGGCATTTTGATGGCATTGGTATGGAACATTATGATGACAAGTGTTCTGGAACATTTTGATGACAAGGGCATGGAGCATTGTGATGACAGGGCCCATTGAGCATTGTGATGAAAAGGGCAGGGAACATTGTGATGACTGGGTTCATGGAGCATTGTGATGAAAGGGGCCATGGAGCATTGAGATGACAGGCGTCATGAGGCATGGTGATGACACTGGTCATGGAGCATTGTGATCAAAGAGATCATGGAGCAATATGATAACAGGGGCCATGGAGCATTGTGATGACAGGTGTATTGGAGCATTGTGATGAAAGTAGTCATGGATCATTGTGATGACATGTGTCCTGGAACACTGTGATGACACGGTTCATCGAGTATTGTGATGACAAGGGTCATAGCGAATTGTGATGACAGGTGTCATGGGGCATTGTGATGACATTGATCATCTAGGAATTGTGATGAAATGTATCATGGAGCACTGTGATGTCTGGGGGCATGAAGCATTGTTATGAAAATTGTCCTGGATTATGTGATGACAGCAGTCATGGAGAATTGTGATGACAAGGATTATGCAGCATTGTGTTGACAAGGGTATGGACTATTGTGATGACAATGGTCATGGAGCAATGTGATGAAAGTTTTCATGGAACATCGTGATGAAAAGTGCCTGGGAGAATTGTGACGATAAAGGCCATGGAGCATTGTGATGACAAGTGTCATGGAGCATTGTAATGAAAGGTTTCATTGTGCACTGTGATGACAAGGGTGATGGAGTATTGTGATGAAACTGGTCCTGGAGCATTGTGATAACAGAAGCCGTGGAGCATTGTGATGACAAGCATCATGGAGCATTGTGAAGAAAGGGACAATGGGGAATTGTAATGACAATAGAGAAATGTGATGAAAATGGTCAGCGAGCATAGTGATTAAAGTGGTCATTGAGAATTGTGATGAAAAGCGACATAGAGCATTGTGATGACAAAGGTCATGGAGAACTGTGATGACCAGGGTTATGTAGCATTGTGATGACACGGTCATGGAACATTGTGATGACAAGAATTCTGGAGCATTGTGATGACACGGGCATGAAGCATGGTGATGACAACAGACCTGGAGCATTGTGATGACAAGGGCGTGGAGCATTGTGATTACAGGAGACATGGAGCATTGTGATGACATTGGCAGGGATCATTGTGATTACAGGGATCATGGAGCATTGTGATGACAAGTGTCATGCAATATTGTGCTGATACAGTTCATGGAGCATTTTGATGAGAGTGGCCTTGGAGCACATTGATGAGAGACGTCATGGGGCATTATGGTGACAGTGGTCAAGGAGCATTTTGATGAAAGTGTTCATGGAGCAACGTGATTATCAGGACAATGGAGCATTGTGAATACAAAGGCCATGGAGCATTGAGATAACAGAGTTCATGGAGCATTGTGATGAAAATGGTCATGGATCACTGTGAAACAAGTGTCCTGGAACCTATTGATGACATGGTTCATACAGCATTGAGATGACAAGGGCCAAGGCGAATTGTGATGAAATGTATCATGGGGCATTGTGGTGACATTGGTCATCTTGCATTGTGATGTCAGTGGTCATGTAGAATTTTGATTAAAGGTATCATGGGGCACTGTGATGACAAAGGCCAAGGAAGATTTTGATGACGTGTCATTGAGCAAAGGGTTGACACGGGAATGGAGTATTATGATGACAAGAGCTCTGGAGCATTTTGATGAAAAAGGCATGGAGCATTGTGAAGACAGTGCCCATGGAGCATTGTGATGAAAAGTGCAGGGAACATTGTGATGTCTAGGTTCATGGAGCATTGTGATGAAAGTGGCCATTGAGCATTGAGATGACAGGCGTCATGAAGCATGGTGAAGACAGTGGTCATGGATCATTGTGATGAAGGAGATCATGGAGCAATATGATATCACGGGCCATGGAGCATTGTGATGAAAAGGGTCATGGGGCATTGTGCTGAAAGTGGTCATGGAGCATTGTGATGAAAAGCGCTATGGAGCATTGTGATGACAAGGGCCATGGATCATTGTAAAAACAGGTATCATTGGGCATTGTGATGAAAGGGGCATGGAGCATTTTTATGTAAGTTGCCATGGAGAGTTGTGATGAAAGGGATCATGTGGATTTGTAATGACAAGGGCCATGGAGCATTGTGATGAAACAAATCTTGGAGTATCTTGATGAAAGTTGTCATGGAGCATTGCGATGAAAAGCACCAAGGAACATTGTGATGACAAGAACCATCGAGCATTGTGATGACAAGTGTCATGGAGCATTGTGATGACAGGTGTCATGGAGCATCGTGATGACAAATGCCATGGAGAATTGTGATGAGAGGTGGCATTGGGCAATGTGACGAAAGGGATCATGGAGTACTGTGATTACAGGGGCCATGGAGCATTGTGATAACAAGTGACATGGAGAATAGTGATGACAGGCGTCATAGAGCATTGTGATGACAAGTGACATTTAGCATTTTGATGACATGGGTCATCAGGCATTGTGTTGACAGGGGTCATGGAGTATTGTGATGACAAAGGCAATAGAGCATTGTGATGACAGGGGTCATGGAGCACTGTGATGACATGGGCCATGGAGCATTGTGAAGAAAAGATTCATGGAGTATTGTGATGACACGGGCATGAAGCATGGTGATGACCACAGACCTGGAGCATTGTGATGACATTGGCAGGGATCATTGTGATTACAGGGATCATGGAGCATTGTGATGACAAGTGTCATGCAATATTGTGCTGACACAGATCAGGGAGCATTTTGATGAGAGTGGCCTTGGAGCGCAGTAATGAGAGACGTCATGGGGCATTATGGTGGCAGTGGTCAAGGAGCATTGTGATGAAAGTGTTCATGGAGCAACGCTATTATCGGGACAATGGAGCATTGTGAATACAAAGGCCGTGGAGCATTGAGATGACAGGGTTCATGGAGCATTGTGATGAAAGTGATCATAGTTCATTGTGATGACAAGTGTCCTGGAACCTTGTGATGACACGGTTCATGGAGCATTGTGATGACAAGGACCATGGCGAATTGTGATGACATCTGTCATGGGGCATTGTGATGACAGTGGTCATCTAGAATTGTGATGAAAGGTATCATGGAGCACTGTGATGACAGGGGCCATGGAACATTGTGATGACAAAGGCCATGGAGCATTGTGATGACAAGTGTCATGGGGCATTTTGATGACATTGGCATGGAGCATTATGATGACAAATGTTCTGGAGCATTGTGATGAAAAGGGCAGGGAACATTGTGATGACTGGGTTCATGGAGCATTGTGATGAAAGGGGCCATGGAGCATTGAGATGACAGGCCTCATGAGGCATGGTGATGACACTGGTCATGGAGCATTGTGATCAAAGAGATCATGGAGCAATATGATAACAGGGGCCATGGAGCATTGTGATGACAGGTGTATTTGAGCATTGTGATGAAAGTAGTCATGGATCATTGTGATGACATGTGTCCTGGAACACTGTGATGACACGGTTCATCGAGTATTGTGATGACAAGGGTCATAGCGAATTGTGATGACAGGTGTCATGGGGCATTGTGATGACATTGATCATCTAGGAATTGTGATGAAATGTATCATGGAGCACTGTGATGACTGGGGGCATGAAGCATTGTTATGAAAATTGTCCTGGATTATGTGATGACAGCAGTCATGGAGAATTGTGATGACAAGGATTATGCAGCATTGTGTTGACAGGGTATGGACTATTGTGATGACAATGGTCATGGAGCAATGTGATGAAAGTTTTCATGGAACATCGTGATGAAAAGTGCCTGGGAGCATTGTGACGATAAAGGCCATGGAGCATTGTGATGACAAGTGTCATGGAGCATTGTAATGAAATGTTTCATTGTGCACTGTGATGACAAGGGGGATGGAGTATTGTGATGAAACTGGTCCTGGAGCATTGTGGTAACAGAAGCCGTGGAGCATTGTGATGACAGGCATCATGGAGCATTGTGAAGAAAGGGACAATGGGGAATTGTAATGACAATAGAGAAATGTGATGAAAATGGTCAGCGAGCATAGTGATTAAAGTGGTCATTGAGAATTGTGATGAAAAGCGACATAGAGCATTGTGATGACAAAGGTCATGGAGAACTGTGATGACCAGGGTTATGTAGCATTGTGATGACACGGTCATGGAACATTGTGATGACAAGAATTCTGGAGCATTGTGATGACACGGGCATGAAGCATGGTGATGACAACAGACCTGGAGCATTGTGATGACAAGGGCGTGGAGCATTGTGATTACAGGAGACATGGAGCATTGTGATGACATTGGCAGGGATCATTGTGATTACAGGGATCATGGAGCATTGTGATGACAAGTGTCATGCAATATTGTGCTGACACAGTTCATGGAGCATTTTGATGAGAGTGGCCTTGGAGCACATTGATGAGAGACGTCATGGGGCATTATGTTGACAGTGGTCAAGGAGCATTTTGATGAAAGTGTTCATGGAGCAACGTGATTATCAGGACAATGGAGCATTGTGAATACAAAGGCCATGGAGCATTGAGATAACAGAGTTCATGGAGCATTGTGATGAAAATGGTCATGGATCACTGTGAAACAAGTGTCCTGGAACCTATTGATGACATGGTTCATACAGCATTGAGATGACAAGGGCCAAGGCGAATTGTGATGAAATATATCATGGGGCATTGTGGTGACATTGGTCATCTTGCATTGTGATGTCAGTGGTCATGTAGAATTTTGATTAAAGGTATCATGGGGCACTGTGATGACAAAGGCCAAGGAAGATTTTGATGACAAGTGTCATTGAGCAAAGGGTTGACACGGGAATGGAGTATTATGATGACAAGAGCTCTGGAGCATTTTGATGAAAAAGGCATGGAGCATTGTGAAGACAGTGCCCATGGAGCATTGTGATGAAAAGTGCAGGGAACATTGTGATGTCTAGGTTCATGGAGCATTGTGATGAAAGTGGCCATTGAGCATTGAGATGACAGGCGTCATGAAGCATGGTGAAGACAGTGGTCATGGAGCATTGTGATGAAGGAGATCATGGAGCAATATGATATCACGGGCCATGGAGCATTGTGATGACAGGGGTCATGGGGCATTGTGCTGAAAGTGGTCATGGAGCATTGCGATGAAAAGCGCTATGGAGCATTGTGATGACAAGGGCCATGGATCATTGTAAAAACAGGTATCATTGGGCATTGTGATGAAAGGGGCATGGAGCATTTTTATGTAAGTTGCCATGGAGAGTTGTGATGAAAGGGATCATGTGGATTTGTAATGACAAGGGCCATGGAGCATTGTGATGAAACAAATCTTGGAGTATCTTGATGAAAGTTGTCATGGAGCATTGCGATGAAAAGCACCAAGGAACATTGTGATGACAAGAACCATCGAGCATTGTGATGACAGGTGTCATGGAGCATCGTGATGACAAATGCCATGGAGAATTGTGATGAGAGGTGGCATTGGGCAATGTGACGAAAGGGATCATGGAGTACTGTGATTACAGGGGCCATGGAGCATTGTTATAACAAGTGACATGGAGAATAGTGATGACAGGCGTCATAGAGCATTGTGATGCCAAGTGACATTTAGCATTTTGATGACATGGGTCATCAGGCATTGTGTTGACAGGGGTCATGGAGTATTGTGATGACAAAGGCAATAGAGCATTGTGATGACAGGGGTCATGGAGCACTGTGATGACATGGGCCATGGAGCATTGTGAAGACAAGATTCATGGAGTATTGTGATGACACGGGCATGAAGCATGGTGATGACCACAGACCTGGAGCATTGTGATGACATTGGCAGGGATCATTGTGATTACAGGGATCATAGAGCATTGTGATGACAAGTGTCATGCAATATTGTGCTGACACAGATCAGGGAGCATTTTGATGAGAGTGGCCTTGGAGCGCAGTAATGAGAGACGTCATGGGGCATTATGGTGGCAGTGGTCAAGGAGCATTGTGATGAAAGTGTTCATGGAGCAACGCTTTTATCGGGACAATGGAGCATTGTGAATACAAAGGCCGTGGAGCATTGAGATGACAGGGTTCATGGAGCATTGTGATGAAAGTGATCATAGTTCATTGTGATGACAAGTGTCCTGGAACCTTGTGATGACACGGTTCATGGAGCATTGTGATGACAAGGACCATGGCGAATTGTGATGACATCTGTCATGGGGCATTGTGATGACAGTGGTCATCTAGAATTGTGATGAAAGGTATCATGGAGCACTGTGATGACAGGGGCCATGGAACATTGTGATGACAAAGGCCATGGAGCATTGTGATGACAAGTGTCATGGGGCATTTTGATGACATTGGCATGGAGCATTATGATGACAAATGTTCTGGAGCATTGTGATGAAAAGGGCAGGGAACATTGTGATGACTGGGTTCATGGAGCATTGTGATGAAAGGGGCCATGGAGCATTGAGATGACAGGCCTCATGAGGCATGGTGATGACACTGGTCATGGAGCATTGTGATCAAAGAGATCATGGAGCAATATGATAACAGGGGCCATGGAGCATTGTGATGACAGGTGTATTTGAGCATTGTGATGAAAGTAGTCATGGATCATTGTGATGACATGTGTCCTGGAACACTGTGATGACACGGTTCATCGAGTATTGTGATGACAAGGGTCATAGCGAATTGTGATGACAGGTGTCATGGGGCATTGTGATGACATTGATCATCTAGGAATTGTGATGAAATGTATCATGGAGCACTGTGATGACTGGGGGCATGAAGCATTGTTATGAAAATTGTCCTGGATTATGTGATGACAGCAGTCATGGAGAATTGTGATGACAAGGATTATGCAGCATTGTGTTGACAGGGTATGGACTATTGTGATGACAATGGTCATGGAGCAATGTGATGAAAGTTTTCATGGAACATCGTGATGAAAAGTGCCTGGGAGAATTGTGACGATAAAGGCCATGGAGCATTGTGATGACAAGTGTCATGGAGCATTGTAATGAAATGTTTCATTGTGCACTGTGATGACAAGGGGGATGGAGTATTGTGATGAAACTGGTCCTGGAGCATTGTGGTAACAGAAGCCGTGGAGCATTGTGATGACAGGCATCATGGAGCATTGTGAAGAAAGGGACAATGGGGAATTGTAATGACAATAGAGAAATGTGATGAAAATGGTCAGCGAGCATAGTGATTAAAGTGGTCATTGAGAATTGTGATGAAAAGCGACATAGAGCATTGTGATGACAAAGGTCATGGAGAACTGTGATGACCAGGGTTATGTAGCATTGTGATGACACGGTCATGGAACATTGTGATGACAAGAATTCTGGAGCATTGTGATGACACGGGCATGAAGCATGGTGATGACAACAGACCTGGAGCATTGTGATGACAAGGGCGTGGAGCATTGTGATTACAGGAGACATGGAGCATTGTGATGACATTGGCAGGGATCATTGTGATTACAGGGATCATGGAGCATTGTGATGACAAGTGTCATGCAATATTGTGCTGACACAGTTCATGGAGCATTTTGATGAGAGTGGCCTTGGAGCACATTGATGAGAGACGTCATGGGGCATTATGTTGACAGTGGTCAAGGAGCATTTTGATGAAAGTGTTCATGGAGCAACGTGATTATCAGGACAATGGAGCATTGTGAATACAAAGGCCATGGAGCATTGAGATAACAGAGTTCATGGAGCATTGTGATGAAAATGGTCATGGATCACTGTGAAACAAGTGTCCTGGAACCTATTGATGACATGGTTCATACAGCATTGAGATGACAAGGGCCAAGGCGAATTGTGATGAAATATATCATGGGGCATTGTGGTGACATTGGTCATCTTGCATTGTGATGTCAGTGGTCATGTAGAATTTTGATTAAAGGTATCATGGGGCACTGTGATGACAAAGGCCAAGGAAGATTTTGATGACAAGTGTCATTGAGCAAAGGGTTGACACGGGAATGGAGTATTATGATGACAAGAGCTCTGGAGCATTTTGATGAAAAAGGCATGGAGCATTGTGAAGACAGTGCCCATGGAGCATTGTGATGAAAAGTGCAGGGAACATTGTGATGTCTAGGTTCATGGAGCATTGTGATGAAAGTGGCCATTGAGCATTGAGATGACAGGCATCATGAAGCATGGTGAAGACAGTGGTCATGGAGCATTGTGATGAAGGAGATCATGGAGCAATATGATATCACGGGCCATGGAGCATTGTGATGACAGGGGTCATGGGGCATTGTGCTGAAAGTGGTCATGGAGCATTGCGATGAAAAGCGCTATGGAGCATTGTGATGACAAGGGCCATGGATCATTGTAAAAACAGGTATCATTGGGCATTGTGATGAAAGGGGCATGGAGCATTTTTATGTAAGTTGCCATGGAGAGTTGTGATGAAAGGGATCATGTGGATTTGTAATGACAAGGGCCATGGAGCATTGTGATGAAACAAATCTTGGAGTATCTTGATGAAAGTTGTCATGGAGCATTGCGATGAAAAGCACCAAGGAACATTGTGATGACAAGAACCATCGAGCATTGTGATGACAGGTGTCATGGAGCATCGTGATGACAAATGCCATGGAGAATTGTGATGAGAGGTGGCATTGGGCAATGTGACGAAAGGGATCATGGAGTACTGTGATTACAGGGGCCATGGAGCATTGTTATAACAAGTGACATGGAGAATAGTGATGACAGGCGTCATAGAGCATTGTGATGCCAAGTGACATTTAGCATTTTGATGACATGGGTCATCAGGCATTGTGTTGACGGGGTCATGGAGTATTGTGATGACAAAGGCAATAGAGCATTGTGATGACAGGGGTCATGGAGCACTGTGATGACATGGGCCATGGAGCATTGTGAAGACAAGATTCATGGAGTATTGTGATGACACGGGCATGAAGCATGGTGATGACCACAGACCTGGAGCATTGTGATGACATTGGCAGGGATCATTGTGATTACAGGGATCATAGAGCATTGTGATGACAAGTGTCATGCAATATTGTGCTGACACAGATCAGGGAGCATTTTGATGAGAGTGGCCTTGGAGCGCAGTAATGAGAGACGTCATGGGGCATTATGGTGGCAGTGGTCAAGGAGCATTGTGATGAAAGTGTTCATGGAGCAACGCTATTATCGGGACAATGGAGCATTGTGAATACAAAGGCCATGGAGCATTGAGATAACAGAGTTCATGGAGCATTGTGATGAAAGTGGTCATGGATCACTGTGATGACAAGTGTCCTGGAACCTAGTGATGACACGGTTCATACCGCATTGAGATGACAAGGGCCAAGGAGAATTGTGATGACACATGTCATGGGGCATTGTGATGACATTGGTCATCTTGCATTGTGATGACAGTGGTCATGTAGAATTTTGATTAAAGTTATCATGGAGAACTGTGATGACAAAGGCCAAGGAAGATTTTGATGACAAGTGTCATTGAGCAATGGGATGACACGGGATTGGAGTATTATGATGACAAGTGTTCTGGAGCATTGTGATGACAAGGGCATGGAGCATTGTGATTACAGAGGCCATGGAGCATTGTGATGACAACGGCATGGAGTATTGTGATGACAGGGGTCATTGAGCATTGTGATTACAAAGACCATGAGGCATTGTGATGACAGGGGTCATTGAACATTGTGATTACAAAGACCATGAGGCATTGTGATGACAGGGACCTTGGAGCATTGTGATGACAATGGTCATCGAGCATTGTGATGAGAGGGGTCATACAGCATTGTGATGAGAAAGACCATGGACCATGGTGATGACAGATGCCATGGAACATTGTGATGACAAGGCCATGTACCATTTTGATTACAAGGGTCATGGAGCATTGTGATGACAAGGGCAGGGAACCTTGTGGTGACCGGGGTCATGGAGCATTTTGATGACAACTTTCATGGAACGTTGTGATAACAGGGGTCATGGAGCATTGTGTTGAAAGGGAACATGGAGCACTGTGATTACAGGGTCCATGGAACATTGTGAATACATAGGCCATGGAACAATGTGATGACAGGGGTCATGTAGCATTGTGATGACAGGGTCATGGAGCATTGTGATTACAGGGGTTATGGGGCACTGTGATGACAGGGGGCATGGAACATTGTGATGAAAAGTGTCATGGAACATTGTGCTGACAGGGATCATGGAGCTTTTTGGTAAGAGAGGCCTTGCCGATTTGTGATGGCAGGCGTCATGGGTCATTGTGATGACAGCGGTCTTGGAGCATTGTGATGAAAGGGGTCATCGAGCACTGTGATTACAGGAGCCATGGAGCATTGTGAATACAAAGACTATGGAGCATTGAGATGACAAGTTTCATGGAGCATTGTGATGAAAGTGATCATGGATCATTGTGATGACAAGTGTCCTGGAACCTTGTGATGACACGGTTCATGGAGCATTGTGATGACAAGGACCATGGCGAATTGTGATGACATCTGTCATGGGGCATTGTGATGACAGTGGTCATCTAGAATTGTGATGAAAGGAATCATGGAGCACTGTGATGACAGGGGCCATGGAACATTGTGATGACAAAGGCCATGGAGCATTGTGATGACAAGTGTCATGGGGCATTTTGATGACATTGGCATGGAGCATTATGATGACAAGTGTTCTGGAGCGTTTTGATGACAAAGGCATGGAGCATTGTGATAAAAGTGCCCATGGAGCATTGTGATGAAAACGGCAGGGAACATTGTGATGACTGGGTTCATGGAGCATTGTGATAAAAGGGGCTATGGAGCCTTGAGATGACAGGCGTCATGAGGCATGGTGATGACACTGGTCATGGAGCATTGTGATGAAAGTGATCATGGAGCCATATGATATCAGGGGCCATGGAGCATTGTGATGACAGGGGTCATGGGGCATTGTGCTGAAAGCGGTCATGGAGCATTGCGATGAAAAGCGCTATGGAGCATTGTGATGACAAGGGCCATGGAGCATTGTGAATACAAGGGACATGGAGCCTTGTGATGACAAAGGTCATGGATCATTGTAAAAACAGGTATCATTGGGCATTGTGATGACAGGGGCATGGAATATTTTAATGTACGTTGCCATGGAGAGCTGTGATGAAAGGGATCATGTGGATTTGTAATGACAAGGGCCATGGAGCATTGTGATGAAACAAATCTTGGAGTATTTTGATGAAAGTTGTCATGGAGCATTGCGATGAAAAACACCAAGGAACATTGTGATGACAAGGGCCATCGTGCATTGTTATGACAAGTGTCATGGAGCATTGTGATGACAGGTGTCATGGAGCATCGTGATGACAAATGCCATGGAGAATTGTGATGAGAGGTGGCATTGGGCAATGTGACGAAAGGGGTCATGGAGTACTGTGATTACAGGGGCCATGGAGCATTGTGATAACAAGTGACATGCAGAATAGTGATGACAGGCGTCATAGAGCATTGTGATGACAATTGACATTTAGCATTTTGATGACAGGGGTCATCAGGCATTGTGTTGAAAGGGGTCACGGAGTATTGTGATGACAAAGGCTATAGAGCATTGTGATGACAGGGGTCATGGAGCACTGTGATGACGTGGGCTATGGAGCATTGTGAAGACAAGATTCATGTAGCATTGTAATGACACGGGCATAAAGCATGGTGATTACAACAGACCTGGAGCATTGTGATGACAAGGGCATGGAGCATTGTGATTACAGGAAATGTGGAGCATTGTGATGACAAGTGTCATGCAATATTGTGCTGACACAATTCATGGAGCATTTTGATGAGAGTGGCCTTGGAGCACAGTGATGAGAGACGTCATGGGGCATTATGGTGACAATGGTCAAGGAGAATTGTGATGAAAGTGTTCATGGAGTAACGCTATTATCGGGACAATGGAGCATTGTGAATACAAAGGCCATGGAGCATTGAGATAACAGAGTTCATGGAGCACTGTGATGAAAGTGGTCATGGATCACTGTGAAGACAAGTATCCTGGAACCTTGTGATGACACGGTTCATACAGCATTGAGATGAGAAGGGCCAAGGAGAATTCTGATGACACGTGTCATGGGGCATTGTGATGACATTGGTCATCTTGCATTGTGATGACAGTGGTCATGTAGAATTTTGATTAAAGGTATCATGGAGCACTGTGATGACAAAGGCCAAGGAAGATTTTGATGACAAGTGTCATTGAGCAATGGGATGACACGAGTTTGGAGTATTATGATGACAAGTGTTCTGGAGCATTGTGATGACAAGGGCATGGAGCATTGTGATTAGAGAGGCCATGGAGCATTTTGATGACAACGGCATGGAGTATTGTGATGACAGGGGTCATTGAGCATTGTGATTACAAAGACCATGAGGCATTGTGATGACAGGGGCCTTGGAGCATTGTGATGACAATGGTCATCGAGCCTTGTGATGAGAGGGGTCATAGAGCATTGTCATGAGAAAGACCATGGAGCATGGTGATAACAGAGGCCATGGAACATTGTGATGACAAGGCCATGTACCATTGTGATTATATCGGTCATGGAGCATTGTGATGACAAGGGCAGGGAACATTGTGGTGACCAGGGTCATGGAGCATTTTGATGACAACTTTCATGGAACGTTGTGATGACAGGGGTCATGGAGCATTGTGTTGAAAGGGAACATGGATCAGTGTGATTACAGGGTCCATGGAACATTGTGAATACATAGGCCATGGAACAATGTGATGACAGGGGTCATGTAGAATTGTGATGACAGGGTCATGGAGCATTGTGATTACAGGGGTTATGGGGCACTGTGATGACAGGGGGCATGGAGCATTGTGATGAAAATTGTCCTGGAGCATTGTGATGACAGTGGTCACAGAGAATTGGGATGAAAGGTATCATGCAGCATTGTGATGACAATGGTCATGGACCATATTGATGACAGGGGTCATGGAACATTCTGATGACAAGGTTCATAAAGCATTTTGATGACAGGGGTCATGGAGCATTGTGTTGACACGGGCATGGAGCATTGTAGTGATAGGATATCTGAAGCATTGTGATGAAAAGGGGATAGAGCATTTTGACGACAGGGTCCAAGGAGCATTGTGCCGACAATGGCACGGAGCACTGTGATGAAAACGGTACTGGAGCACTGTGAGGAAAGGAGTCATGGATCATTGTGGTGACAGGGGTCATGGAGCTTTGTGATGACAAGGGTCATGGAGCATTGTGATGACACGGTCAAGGAACATTGCGATGACAAGATTTCAGGAGCATTGTGATGAAAGGGCATGGAGCATTGTGATTAAAGGTGACAAGGAGCATTGTGATGATATGGGCAGAGAACTTTGTGATGACAGGGGTCATGGAACATTGTGATGAAAAGTGTCATGGAACATTGCGGTGACAGGGATCATGGAGCTTTTTGGTAAGAGAGTCCTAGGAGATTTGTGATGGCAGGCATCATGGGGCATTGTGATGACAGCCGTCTTGGAGCAATGTGATGACTAGTGTCATGGGGCATTTTGATGGCATTGGTATGTAACATTATGATGACAAGTGTTCTGGAACATTTTGATGACAAGGGCATGGAGCATTGTGATGACAGGGCCCATGGAGCATTGTGATGAAAAGGGCAGGGAACATTGTGATGACTGGGTTCATGGAGCATTGTGATGAAAGGGGCCATGGAGCATTGAGATGACAGGCGTCATGAGGCATGGTGATGACACTGGTCATGGAGCATTGTGATCAAAGAGATCATGGAGCAATATGATAACAGGGGCCATGGAGCATTGTGATGACAGGTGTATTGGAGCATTGTGATGAAAGTAGTCATGGATCATTGTGGTGACATGTGTCCTGGAACACTGTGATGACACGGTTCATCGAGTATTGTGATGACAAGGGTCATAGCGAATTGTGATGACAGGTGTCATGGGGCATTGTGATGACATTGATCATCTAGGAATTGTGATGAAATGTATCATGGAGCACTGTGATGTCTGGAGGCATGAAGCATTGTTATGAAAATTGTCCTGGATTATGTGATGACAGCAGTCATGGAGAATTGTGATGACAAGGATTATGCAGCATTGTGTTGACAAGGGTATGGACTATTGTGATGACAATGGTCATGGAGCAATGTGATGAAAGTTTTCATGGAACATCGTGATGAAAAGTGCCTGGGAGAATTGTGACGATAAAGGCCATGGAGCATTGTGATGACAAGTGTCATGGAGCATTGTAATGAAAGGTTTCATTGTGCACTGTGATGACAAGGGGGATGGAGTATTGTGATGAAACTGGTCCTGGAGCATTGTGATAACAGAAGCCGTGGAGCATTGTGATGACAGGCATCATGGAGCATTGTGAAGAAAGGGACAATGGGGAATTGTAATGACAATAGAGAAATGTGATGAAAATGGTCAGCGAGCATAGTGATTAAAGTGGTCATTGAGAATTGTGATGAAAAGCGACATAGAGCATTGTGATGACAAAGGTCATGGAGAACTGTGATGACCAGGGTTATGTAGCATTGTGATGACACGGTCATGGAACATTGTGATGACAAGAATTCTGGAGCATTGTGATGACACGGGCATGAAGCATGGTGATGACAACAGACCTGGAGCATTGTGATGACAAGGGCGTGGAGCATTGTGATTACAGGAGACATGGAGCATTGTGATGACATTGGCAGGGATCATTGTGATTACAGGGATCATGGAGCATTGTGATGACAAGTGTCATGCAATATTGTGCTGACACAGTTCATGGAGCATTTTGATGAGAGTGGCCTTGGAGCACATTGATGAGAGACGTCATGGGGCATTATGGTGACAGTGGTCAAGGAGCATTTTGATGAAAGTGTTCATGGAGCAACGTGATTATCAGGACAATGGAGCATTGTGAATACAAAGGCCATGGAGCATTGAGATAACAGAGTTCATGGAGCATTGTGATGAAAATGGTCATGGATCACTGTGAAACAAGTGTCCTGGAACCTATTGATGACATGGTTCATACAGCATTGAGATGACAAGGTCCAAGGCGAATTGTGATGAAATGTATCATGGGGCATTGTGGTGACATTGGTCATCTTGCATTGTGATGTCAGTGGTCATGTAGAATTTTGATTAAAGGTATCATGGGGCACTGTGATGACAAAGGCCAAGGAAGATTTTGATGACAAGTGTCATTGAGCAAAGGGTTGACACGGGAATGGAGTATTATGATGACAAGAGCTCTGGAGCATTTTGATGAAAAAGGCATGGAGCATTGTGAAGACAGTGCCCATGGAGCATTGTGATGAAAAGTGCAGGGAACATTGTGATGTCTAGGTTCATGGAGCATTGTGATGAAAGTGGCCATTGAGCATTGAGATGACAGGCGTCATGAAGCATGGTGAAGACAGTGGTCATGGATCATTGTGATGAAGGAGATCATGGAGCAATATGATATCACGGGCCATGGAGCATTGTGATGACAAGGGTCATGGGGCATTGTGCTGAAAGTGGTCATGGAGCATTGTGATGAAAAGCGCTATGGAGCATTGTGATGACAAGGGCCATGGATCATTGTAAAAACAGGTATCATTGGGCATTGTGATGAAAGGGGCATGGAGCATTTTTATGTAAGTTGCCATGGAGAGTTGTGATGAAAGGGATCATGTGGATTTGTAATGACAAGGGCCATGGAGCATTGTGATGAAACAAATCTTGGAGTATCTTGATGAAAGTTGTCATGGAGCATTACGATGAAAAGCACCAAGGAACATTGTGATGACAAGAACCATCGAGCATTGTGATGACAAGTGTCATGGAGCATTGTGATGACAGGTGTCATGGAGCATCGTGATGACAAATGCCATGGAGAATTGTGATGAGAGGTGGCATTGGGCAATGTGACGAAAGGGATCATGGAGTACTGTGATTACAGGGGCCATGGAGCATTGTGATAACAAGTGACATGGAGAATAGTGATGACAGGCGTCATAGAGCATTGTGATGACAAGTGACATTTAGCATTTTGATGACATGGGTCATCAGGCATTGTGTTGACAGGGGTCATGGAGTATTGTGATGACAAAGGCAATAGAGCATTGTGATGAAAGGGGTCATGGAGCACTGTGATGATATGGGCCATGGAGCATTGTGAAGACAAGATTCATGGAGTATTGTGATGACACGGGCATGAAGCATGGTGATGACCACAGACCTGGAGCATTGTGATGACATTGGCAGGGATCATTGTGATTACAGGGATCATGGAGCATTGTGATGACAAGTGTCATGCAATATTGTGCTGACACAGATCAGGGAGCATTTTGATGAGAGTGGCCTTGCAGCGCAGTAATGAGAGACGTCATGGGGCATTATGGTGACAATGGTCAAGGAGAATTGTGATGAAAGTGTTCATGGAGTAACGCTATTATCGGGACAATGGAGCATTGTGAATACAAAGGCCATGGAGCATTGAGATAACAGAGTTCATGGAGCATTGTGATGAAAATGGTCATGGATCACTGTGAAACAAGTGTCCTGGAACCTATTGATGACATGGTTCATACAGCATTGAGATGACAAGGGCCAAGGCGAATTGTGATGAAATGTATCATGGGGCATTGTGGTGACATTGGTCATCTTGCATTGTGATGTCAGTGGTCATGTAGAATTTTGATTAAAGGTATCATGGGGCACTGTGATGACAAAGGCCAAGGAAGATTTTGATGACGTGTCATTGAGCAAAGGGTTGACACGGGAATGGAGTATTATGATGACAAGAGCTCTGGAGCATTTTGATGAAAAAGGCATGGAGCATTGTGAAGACAGTGCCCATGGAGCATTGTGATGAAAAGTGCAGGGAACATTGTGATGTCTAGGTTCATGGAGCATTGTGATGAAAGTGGCCATTGAGCATTGAGATGACAGGCGTCATGAAGCATGGTGAAGACAGTGGTCATGGATCATTGTGATGAAGGAGATCATGGAGCAATATGATATCACGGGCCATGGAGCATTGTGATGACAAGGGTCATGGGGCATTGTGCTGAAAGTGGTCATGGAGCATTGTGATGAAAAGCGCTATGGAGCATTGTGATGACAAGGGCCATGGATCATTGTAAAAACAGGTATCATTGGGCATTGTGATGAAAGGGGCATGGAGCATTTTTATGTAAGTTGCCATGGAGAGTTGTGATGAAAGGGATCATGTGGATTTGTAATGACAAGGGCCATGGAGCATTGTGATGAAACAAATCTTGGAGTATCTTGATGAAAGTTGTCATGGAGCATTACGATGAAAAGCACCAAGGAACATTGTGATGACAAGAACCATCGAGCATTGTGATGACAAGTGTCATGGAGCATTGTGATGACAGGTGTCATGGAGCATCGTGATGACAAATGCCATGGAGAATTGTGATGAGAGGTGGCATTGGGCAATGTGACGAAAGGGATCATGGAGTACTGTGATTACAGGGGCCATGGAGCATTGTGATAACAAGTGACATGGAGAATAGTGATGACAGGCGTCATAGAGCATTGTGATGACAAGTGACATTTAGCATTTTGATGACATGGGTCATCAGGCATTGTGTTGACAGGGGTCATGGAGTATTGTGATGACAAAGGCAATAGAGCATTGTGATGACAGGGGTCATGGAGCACTGTGATGATATGGGCCATGGAGCATTGTGAAGACAAGATTCATGGAGTATTGTGATGACACGGGCATGAAGCATGGTGATGACCACAGACCTGGAGCATTGTGATGACATTGGCAGGGATCATTGTGATTACAGGGATCATGGAGCATTGTGATGACAAGTGTCATGCAATATTGTGCTGACACAGATCAGGGAGCATTTTGATGAGAGTGGCCTTGCAGCGCAGTAATGAGAGACGTCATGGGGCATTATGGTGACAATGGTCAAGGAGAATTGTGATGAAAGTGTTCATGGAGTAACGCTATTATCGGGACAATGGAGCATTGTGAATACAAAGGCCATGGAGCATTGAGATAACAGATTTCATGGAGCATTGTGATGAAAGTGGTCATGGATCACTGTGAAGACAAGTATCCTGGAACCTTGTGATGACACGGTTCATACAGCATTGAGATGACAAGGGCCAAGGAGAATTGTGATGACACGTGTCATGGGGCATTGTGATGACATTGGTCATCTTGCATTGTGATGACAGTGGTCATGTAGAATTTTGATTAAAGGTATCATGGAGCACTGTGATGACAAAGGCCAAGGAAGATTTTGATGACAAGTGTCATTGAGCAATGGGATGACGCGATTTTGGAGTATTATGATGACAAGTGTTCTGGAGCATTGTGATGACAAGGGCATGGAGCATTGTGATTACAGAGGCCATGGAGCATTGTGATGACAACGGCATGGAGTATTGTGATGACAGGGGTCATTGAGCATTGTGATTACAAAGACCATGAGGCATTGTGATGACAGGGGCCTTGGAGCATTGTGATGACAATGGTCATCGAGCCTTGTGATGAGAGGGGTCATAGAGCATTGTCATGAGAAAGACCATGGAGCATGGTGATAACAGAGGCCATGGAACATTGTGATGACAAGGCCATGTACCATTGTGATTATATCGGTCATGGAGCATTGTGATGACAAGGGCAGGGAACATTGTGGTGACCGGGGTCATGGAGCATTTTGATGACAACTTTCATGGAACGTTTTGATGACAGGGGTCATGGAGCATTGTGTTGAAAGGGAACATGGAGCAGTGTGATTACAGGGTCCATGGAACATTGTGAATACATAGGCCATGGAACAATGTGATGACAGGGGTCATGTAGAATTGTGATGACAGGGTCATGGAGCATTGTGATTACAGGGGTTATGGGGCACTGTGATGACAGGGGGCATGGAGCATTGTGATGAAAATTGTCCTGGAGCATTGTGATGACAGTGGTGACAGAGAATTGGGATGAAAGGTATCATGCAGCATTGTGATGACAATGGTCATGGACCATATTGATGATAGGGGTCATGGAACATTCTGATGACAAGGTTCATAAAGCATTTTGATGACAGGGGTCATGGAGCATTGTGTTGACACGGGCATGGAGCATTGTAGTGATAGGATATCTGAAGCATTGTGATGAAAAGGGGATAGAGCATTTTGACGACAGGGTCCAAGGAGCATTGTGCCGACAATGGCACGGAGCACTGTGATGAAAACGGTACTGGAGCACTGTGAGGAAAGGAGTCATGGATCATTGTGATGACAGGGGTCATGGAGCTTTGTGATGACAAGGGTCATGGAGCATTGTGATGACACGGTCAAGGAACATTGCGATGACAAGATTTCAGGAGCATTGTGATGAAAGGGCATGGAGCATTGTGATTAAAGGTGACAAGAAGCATTGTGATGATATGGGCAGAGAACTTTGTTATGACAGGGGACATGGAACATTGTGATGAAAAGTGTCATGGAACATTGCGGTGACAGGGATCATGGAGCTTTTTGGTAAGAGAGTCCTAAGAGATTTGTGATGGCAGGCATCATGGGGCATTGTGATGACAGCCGTCTTGGAGCAATGTGATGACTAGTGTCATGGGGCATTTTGATGGCATTGGTATGGAACATTATGATGACAAGTGTTCTGGAACATTTTGATGACAAGGGCATGGAGCATTGTGATGACAGGGCCCATTGAGCATTGTGATGAAAAGGGCAGGGAACATTGTGATGACTGGGTTCATGGAGCATTGTGATGAAAGGGGCCATGGAGCATTGAGATGACAGGCGTCATGAGGCATGGTGATGACACTGGTCATGGAGCATTGTGATCAAAGAGATCATGGAGCAATATGATAACAGGGGCCATGGAGCATTGTGATGACAGGTGTATTGGAGCATTGTGATGAAAGTAGTCATGGATCATTGTGATGACATGTGTCCTGGAACACTGTGATGACACGGTTCATCGAGTATTGTGATGACAAGGGTCATAGCGAATTGTGATGACAGGTGTCATGGGGCATTGTGATGACATTGATCATCTAGGAATTGTGATGAAATGTATCATGGAGCACTGTGATGTCTGGGGGCATGAAGCATTGTTATGAAAATTGTCCTGGATTATGTGATGACAGCAGTCATGGAGAATTGTGATGACAAGGATTATGCAGCATTGTGTTGACAAGGGTATGGACTATTGTGATGACAATGGTCATGGAGCAATGTGATGAAAGTTTTCATGGAACATCGTGATGAAAAGTGCCTGGGAGAATTGTGACGATAAAGGCCATGGAGCATTGTGATGACAAGTGTCATGGAGCATTGTAATGAAAGGTTTCATTGTGCACTGTGATGACAAGGGTGATGGAGTATTGTGATGAAACTGGTCCTGGAGCATTGTGATAACAGAAGCCGTGGAGCATTGTGATGACAAGCATCATGGAGCATTGTGAAGAAAGGGACAATGGGGAATTGTAATGACAATAGAGAAATGTGATGAAAATGGTCAGCGAGCATAGTGATTAAAGTGGTCATTGAGAATTGTGATGAAAAGCGACATAGAGCATTGTGATGACAAAGGTCATGGAGAACTGTGATGACCAGGGTTATGTAGCATTGTGATGACACGGTCATGGAACATTGTGATGACAAGAATTCTGGAGCATTGTGATGACACGGGCATGAAGCATGGTGATGACAACAGACCTGGAGCATTGTGATGACAAGGGCGTGGAGCATTGTGATTACAGGAGACATGGAGCATTGTGATGACATTGGCAGGGATCATTGTGATTACAGGGATCATGGAGCATTGTGATGACAAGTGTCATGCAATATTGTGCTGATACAGTTCATGGAGCATTTTGATGAGAGTGCCCTTGGAGCACATTGATGAGAGACGTCATGGGGCATTATGGTGACAGTGGTCAAGGAGCATTTTGATGAAAGTGTTCATGGAGCAACGTGATTATCAGGACAATGGAGCATTGTGAATACAAAGGCCATGGAGCATTGAGATAACAGAGTTCATGGAGCATTGTGATGAAAATGGTCATGGATCACTGTGAAACAAGTGTCCTGGAACCTATTGATGACATGGTTCATACAGCATTGAGATGACAAGGGCCAAGGCGAATTGTGATGAAATGTATCATGGGGCATTGTGGTGACATTGGTCATCTTGCATTGTGATGTCAGTGGTCATGTAGAATTTTGATTAAAGGTATCATGGGGCACTGTGATGACAAAGGCCAAGGAAGATTTTGATGACGTGTCATTGAGCAAAGGGTTGACACGGGAATGGAGTATTATGATGACAAGAGCTCTGGAGCATTTTGATGAAAAAGGCATGGAGCATTGTGAAGACAGTGCCCATGGAGCATTGTGATGAAAAGTGCAGGGAACATTGTGATGTCTAGGTTCATGGAGCATTGTGATGAAAGTGGCCATTGAGCATTGAGATGACAGGCGTCATGAAGCATGGTGAAGACAGTGGTCATGGATCATTGTGATGAAGGAGATCATGGAGCAATATGATATCACGGGCCATGGAGCATTGTGATGACAAGGGTCATGGGGCATTGTGCTGAAAGTGGTCATGGAGCATTGTGATGAAAAGCGCTATGGAGCATTGTGATGACAAGGGCCATGGATCATTGTAAAAACAGGTATCATTGGGCATTGTGATGAAAGGGGCATGGAGCATTTTTATGTAAGTTGCCATGGAGAGTTGTGATGAAAGGGATCATGTGGATTTGTAATGACAAGGGCCATGGAGCATTGTGATGAAACAAATCTTGGAGTATCTTGATGAAAGTTGTCATGGAGCATTACGATGAAAAGCACCAAGGAACATTGTGATGACAAGAACCATCGAGCTTTGTGATGACAAGTGTCATGGAGCATTGTGATGACAGGTGTCATGGAGCATCGTGATGACAAATGCCATGGAGAATTGTGATGAGAGGTGGCATTGGGCAATGTGACGAAAGGGATCATGGAGTACTGTGATTACAGGGGCCATGGAGCATTGTGATAACAAGTGACATGGAGAATAGTGATGACAGGCGTCATAGAGCATTGTGATGACAAGTGACATTTAGCATTTTGATGACATGGGTCATCAGGCATTGTGTTGACAGGGGTCATGGAGTATTGTGATGACAAAGGCAATAGAGCATTGTGATGACAGGGGTCATGGAGCACTGTGATGATATGGGCCATGGAGCATTGTGAAGACAAGATTCATGGAGTATTGTGATGACACGGGCATGAAGCATGGTGATGACCACAGACCTGGAGCATTGTGATGACATTGGCAGGGATCATTGTGATTACAGGGATCATGGAGCATTGTGATGACAAGTGTCATGCAATATTGTGCTGACACAGATCAGGGAGCATTTTGATGAGAGTGGCCTTGCAGCGCAGTAATGAGAGACGTCATGGGGCATTATGGTGACAATGGTCAAGGAGAATTGTGATGAAAGTGTTCATGGAGTAACGCTATTATCGGGACAATGGAGCATTGTGAATACAAAGGCCATGGAGCATTGAGATAACAGAGTTCATGGAGCATTGTGATGAAAATGGTCATGGATCACTGTGAAACAAGTGTCCTGGAACCTATTGATGACATGGTTCATACAGCATTGAGATGACAAGGGCCAAGGCGAATTGTGATGAAATGTATCATGGGGCATTGTGGTGACATTGGTCATCTTGCATTGTGATGTCAGTGGTCATGTAGAATTTTGATTAAAGGTATCATGGGGCACTGTGATGACAAAGGCCAAGGAAGATTTTGATGACGTGTCATTGAGCAAAGGGTTGACACGGGAATGGAGTATTATGATGACAAGAGCTCTGGAGCATTTTGATGAAAAAGGCATGGAGCATTGTGAAGACAGTGCCCATGGAGCATTGTGATGAAAAGTGCAGGGAACATTGTGATGTCTAGGTTCATGGAGCATTGTGATGAAAGTGGCCATTGAGCATTGAGATGACAGGCGTCATGAAGCATGGTGAAGACAGTGGTCATGGATCATTGTGATGAAGGAGATCATGGAGCAATATGATATCACGGGCCATGGAGCATTGTGATGACAAGGGTCATGGGGCATTGTGCTGAAAGTGGTCATGGAGCATTGTGATGAAAAGCGCTATGGAGCATTGTGATGACAAGGGCCATGGATCATTGTAAAAACAGGTATCATTGGGCATTGTGATGAAAGGGGCATGGAGCATTTTTATGTAAGTTGCCATGGAGAGTTGTGATGAAAGGGATCATGTGGATTTGTAATGACAAGGGCCATGGAGCATTGTGATGAAACAAATCTTGGAGTATCTTGATGAAAGTTGTCATGGAGCATTGCGATGAAAAGCACCAAGGAACATTGTGATGACAAGAACCATCGAGCATTGTGATGACAAGTGTCATGGAGCATTGTGATGACAGGTGTCATGGAGCATCGTGATGACAAATGCCATGGAGAATTGTGATGAGAGGTGGCATTGGGCAATGTGACGAAAGGGATCATGGAGTACTGTGATTACAGGGGCCATGGAGCATTGTGATAACAAGTGACATGGAGAATAGTGATGACAGGCGTCATAGAGCATTGTGATGACAAGTGACATTTAGCATTTTGATGACATGGGTCATCAGGCATTGTGTTGACAGGGGTCATGGAGTATTGTGATGACAAAGGCAATAGAGCATTGTGATGACAGGGGTCATGGAGCACTGTGATGACATGGGCCATGGAGCATTGTGAAGAAAAGATTCATGGAGTATTGTGATGACACGGGCATGAAGCATGGTGATGACCACAGACCTGGAGCATTGTGATGACATTGGCAGGGATCATTGTGATTACAGGGATCATGGAGCATTGTGATGACAAGTGTCATGCAATATTGTGCTGACACAGATCAGGGAGCATTTTGATGAGAGTGGCCTTGGAGCGCAGTAATGAGAGACGTCATGGGGCATTATGGTGGCAGTGGTCAAGGAGCATTGTGATGAAAGTGTTCATGGAGCAACGCTATTATCGGGACAATGGAGCATTGTGAATACAAAGGCCGTGGAGCATTGAGATGACAGGGTTCATGGAGCATTGTGATGAAAGTGATCATAGTTCATTGTGATGACAAGTGTCCTGGAACCTTGTGATGACACGGTTCATGGAGCATTGTGATGACAAGGACCATGGCGAATTGTGATGACATCTGTCATGGGGCATTGTGATGACAGTGGTCATCTAGAATTGTGATGAAAGGTATCATGGAGCACTGTGATGACAGGGGCCATGGAACATTGTGATGACAAAGGCCATGGAGCATTGTGATGACAAGTGTCATGGGGCATTTTGATGACATTGGCATGGAGCATTATGATGACAAATGTTCTGGAGCATTGTGATGAAAAGGGCAGGGAACATTGTGATGACTGGGTTCATGGAGCATTGTGATGAAAGGGGCCATGGAGCATTGAGATGACAGGCCTCATGAGGCATGGTGATGACACTGGTCATGGAGCATTGTGATCAAAGAGATCATGGAGCAATATGATAACAGGGGCCATGGAGCATTGTGATGACAGGTGTATTTGAGCATTGTGATGAAAGTAGTCATGGATCATTGTGATGACATGTGTCCTGGAACACTGTGATGACACGGTTCATCGAGTATTGTGATGACAAGGGTCATAGCGAATTGTGATGACAGGTGTCATGGGGCATTGTGATGACATTGATCATCTAGGAATTGTGATGAAATGTATCATGGAGCACTGTGATGACTGGGGGCATGAAGCATTGTTATGAAAATTGTCCTGGATTATGTGATGACAGCAGTCATGGAGAATTGTGATGACAAGGATTATGCAGCATTGTGTTGACAGGGTATGGACTATTGTGATGACAATGGTCATGGAGCAATGTGATGAAAGTTTTCATGGAACATCGTGATGAAAAGTGCCTGGGAGCATTGTGACGATAAAGGCCATGGAGCATTGTGATGACAAGTGTCATGGAGCATTGTAATGAAATGTTTCATTGTGCACTGTGATGACAAGGGGGATGGAGTATTGTGATGAAACTGGTCCTGGAGCATTGTGGTAACAGAAGCCGTGGAGCATTGTGATGACAGGCATCATGGAGCATTGTGAAGAAAGGGACAATGGGGAATTGTAATGACAATAGAGAAATGTGATGAAAATGGTCAGCGAGCATAGTGATTAAAGTGGTCATTGAGAATTGTGATGAAAAGCGACATAGAGCATTGTGATGACAAAGGTCATGGAGAACTGTGATGACCAGGGTTATGTAGCATTGTGATGACACGGTCATGGAACATTGTGATGACAAGAATTCTGGAGCATTGTGATGACACGGGCATGAAGCATGGTGATGACAACAGACCTGGAGCATTGTGATGACAAGGGCGTGGAGCATTGTGATTACAGGAGACATGGAGCATTGTGATGACATTGGCAGGGATCATTGTGATTACAGGGATCATGGAGCATTGTGATGACAAGTGTCATGCAATATTGTGCTGACACAGTTCATGGAGCATTTTGATGAGAGTGGCCTTGGAGCACATTGATGAGAGACGTCATGGGGCATTATGTTGACAGTGGTCAAGGAGCATTTTGATGAAAGTGTTCATGGAGCAACGTGATTATCAGGACAATGGAGCATTGTGAATACAAAGGCCATGGAGCATTGAGATAACAGAGTTCATGGAGCATTGTGATGAAAATGGTCATGGATCACTGTGAAACAAGTGTCCTGGAACCTATTGATGACATGGTTCATACAGCATTGAGATGACAAGGGCCAAGGCGAATTGTGATGAAATATATCATGGGGCATTGTGGTGACATTGGTCATCTTGCATTGTGATGTCAGTGGTCATGTAGAATTTTGATTAAAGGTATCATGGGGCACTGTGATGACAAAGGCCAAGGAAGATTTTGATGACAAGTGTCATTGAGCAAAGGGTTGACACGGGAATGGAGTATTATGATGACAAGAGCTCTGGAGCATTTTGATGAAAAAGGCATGGAGCATTGTGAAGACAGTGCCCATGGAGCATTGTGATGAAAAGTGCAGGGAACATTGTGATGTCTAGGTTCATGGAGCATTGTGATGAAAGTGGCCATTGAGCATTGAGATGACAGGCGTCATGAAGCATGGTGAAGACAGTGGTCATGGAGCATTGTGATGAAGGAGATCATGGAGCAATATGATATCACGGGCCATGGAGCATTGTGATGACAGGGGTCATGGGGCATTGTGCTGAAAGTGGTCATGGAGCATTGCGATGAAAAGCGCTATGGAGCATTGTGATGACAAGGGCCATGGATCATTGTAAAAACAGGTATCATTGGGCATTGTGATGAAAGGGGCATGGAGCATTTTTATGTAAGTTGCCATGGAGAGTTGTGATGAAAGGGATCATGTGGATTTGTAATGACAAGGGCCATGGAGCATTGTGATGAAACAAATCTTGGAGTATCTTGATGAAAGTTGTCATGGAGCATTGCGATGAAAAGCACCAAGGAACATTGTGATGACAAGAACCATCGAGCATTGTGATGACAGGTGTCATGGAGCATCGTGATGACAAATGCCATGGAGAATTGTGATGAGAGGTGGCATTGGGCAATGTGACGAAAGGGATCATGGAGTACTGAGATTACAGGGGCCATGGAGCATTGTTATAACAAGTGACATGGAGAATAGTGATGACAGGCGTCATAGAGCATTGTGATGCCAAGTGACATTTAGCATTTTGATGACATGGGTCATCAGGCATTGTGTTGACAGGGGTCATGGAGTATTGTGATGACAAAGGCAATAGAGCATTGTGATGACAGGGGTCATGGAGCACTGTGATGACATGGGCCATGGAGCATTGTGAAGACAAGATTCATGGAGTATTGTGATGACACGGGCATGAAGCATGGTGATGACCACAGACCTGGAGCATTGTGATGACATTGGCAGGGATCATTGTGATTACAGGGATCATAGAGCATTGTGATGACAAGTGTCATGCAATATTGTGCTGACACAGATCAGGGAGCATTTTGATGAGAGTGGCCTTGGAGCGCAGTAATGAGAGACGTTATGGGGCATTATGGTGGCAGTGGTCAAGGAGCATTGTGATGAAAGTGTTCATGGAGCAACGCTATTATCGGGACAATGGAGCATTGTGAATACAAAGGCCATGGAGCATTGAGATAACAGAATTCATGGAGCATTGTGATGAAAGTGGTCATGGATCACTGTGATGACAAGTGTCCTGGAACCTAGTGATGACACGGTTCATACCGCATTGAGATGACAAGGGCCAAGGAGAATTGTGATGACACATGTCATGGGGCATTGTGATGACATTGGTCATCTTGCATTGTGATGACAGTGGTCATGTAGAATTTTGATTAAAGTTATCATGGAGAACTGTGATGACAAAGGCCAAGGAAGATTTTGATGACAAGTGTCATTGAGCAATGGGATGACACGGGATTGGAGTATTATGATGACAAGTGTTCTGGAGCATTGTGATGACAAGGGCATGGAGCATTGTGATTACAGAGGCCATGGAGCATTGTGATGACAACGGCATGGAGTATTGTGATGACAGGGGTCATTGAGCATTGTGATTACAAAGACCATGAGGCATTGTGATGACAGGGGTCATTGAACATTGTGATTACAAAGACCATGAGGCATTGTGATGACAGGGACCTTGGAGCATTGTGATGACAATGGTCATCGAGCATTGTGATGAGAGGGGTCATACAGCAT
Source organism: Balaenoptera physalus (assembly GCF_965194825.1). Taxonomy (NCBI): domain Eukaryota; kingdom Metazoa; phylum Chordata; class Mammalia; order Artiodactyla; family Balaenopteridae; genus Balaenoptera; species Balaenoptera physalus. The sequence continues at coordinate 33,356,886 of NC_138897.1, read as the reverse complement.
TGTGATGAGAAAGACCATGGACCATGGTGATGACAGATGCCATGGAACATTGTGATGACAAGGCCATGTACCATTTTGATTACAAGGGTCATGGAGCATTGTGATGACAAGGGCAGGGAACCTTGTGGTGACCGGTGTCATGGAGCATTTTGATGACAACTTTCATGGAACGTTGTGATAACAGGGTTCATGGAGCATTGTGTTGAAAGGGAACATGGAGCACTGTGATTACAGGGTCCATGGAACATTGTGAATACATAGGCCATGGAACAATGTGATGACAGGGGTCATGTAGCATTGTGATGACAGGGTCATGGAGCATTGTGATTACAGGGGTTATGGGGCACTGTGATGACAGGGGGCATGGAACATTGTGATGAAAAGTGTCATGGAACATTGTGCTGACAGGGATCATGGAGCTTTTTGGTAAGAGAGGCCTTGCCGATTTGTGATGGCAGGCGTCATGGGTCATTGTGATGACAGCGGTCTTGGAGCATTGTGATGAAAGGGGTCATCGAGCACTGTGATTACAGGAGCCATGGAGCATTGTGAATACAAAGACTATGGAGCATTGAGATGACAAGTTTCATGGAGCATTGTGATGAAAGTGATCATGGATCATTGTGATGACAAGTGTCCTGGAACCTTGTGATGACACGGTTCATGGAGCATTGTGATGACAAGGACCATGGCGAATTGTGATGACATCTGTCATGGGGCATTGTGATGACAGTGGTCATCTAGAATTGTGATGAAAGGAATCATGGAGCACTGTGATGACAGGGGCCATGGAACATTGTGATGACAAAGGCCATGGAGCATTGTGATGACAAGTGTCATGGGGCATTTTGATGACATTGGCATGGAGCATTATGATGACAAGTGTTCTGGAGCGTTTTGATGACAAAGGCATGGAGCATTGTGATAAAAGTGCCCATGGAGCATTGTGATGAAAACGGCAGGGAACATTGTGATGACTGGGTTCATGGAGCATTGTGATAAAAGGGGCTATGGAGCCTTGAGATGACAGGCGTCATGAGGCATGGTGATGACACTGGTCATGGAGCATTGTGATGAAAGTGATCATGGAGCCATATGATATCAGGGGCCATGGAGCATTGTGATGACAGGGGTCATGGGGCATTGTGCTGAAAGCGGTCATGGAGCATTGCGATGAAAAGCGCTATGGAGCATTGTGATGACAAGGGCCATGGAGCATTGTGAATACAAGGGACATGGAGCCTTGTGATGACAAAGGTCATGGATCATTGTAAAAACAGGTATCATTGGGCATTGTGATGACAGGGGCATGGAATATTTTAATGTACGTTGCCATGGAGAGCTGTGATGAAAGGGATCATGTGGATTTGTAATGACAAGGGCCATGGAGCATTGTGATGAAACAAATCTTGGAGTATTTTGATGAAAGTTGTCATGGAGCATTGCGATGAAAAACACCAAGGAACATTGTGATGACAAGGGCCATCGTGCATTGTTATGACAAGTGTCATGGAGCATTGTGATGACAGGTGTCATGGAGCATCGTGATGACAAATGCCATGGAGAATTGTGATGAGAGGTGGCATTGGGCAATGTGACGAAAGGGGTCATGGAGTACTGTGATTACAGGGGCCATGGAGCATTGTGATAACAAGTGACATGCAGAATAGTGATGACAGGCGTCATAGAGCATTGTGATGACAATTGACATTTAGCATTTTGATGACAGGGGTCATCAGGCATTGTGTTGAAAGGGGTCACGGAGTATTGTGATGACAAAGGCTATAGAGCATTGTGATGACAGGGGTCATGGAGCACTGTGATGACGTGGGCTATGGAGCATTGTGAAGACAAGATTCATGTAGCATTGTAATGACACGGGCATAAAGCATGGTGATTACAACAGACCTGGAGCATTGTGATGACAAGGGCATGCAGCATTGTGATTACAGGAAATGTGGAGCATTGTGATGACAAGTGTCATGCAATATTGTGCTGACACAATTCATGGAGCATTTTGATGAGAGTGGCCTTGGAGCACAGTGATGAGAGACGTCATGGGGCATTATGGTGACAATGGTCAAGGAGAATTGTGATGAAAGTGTTCATGGAGTAACGCTATTATCGGGACAATGGAGCATTGTGAATACAAAGGCCATGGAGCATTGAGATAACAGAGTTCATGGAGCACTGTGATGAAAGTGGTCATGGATCACTGTGAAGACAAGTATCCTGGAACCTTGTGATGACACGGTTCATACAGCATTGAGATGAGAAGGGCCAAGGAGAATTCTGATGACACGTGTCATGGGGCATTGTGATGACATTGGTCATCTTGCATTGTGATGACAGTGGTCATGTAGAATTTTGATTAAAGGTATCATGGAGCACTGTGATGACAAAGGCCAAGGAAGATTTTGATGACAAGTGTCATTGAGCAATGGGATGACACGAGTTTGGAGTATTATGATGACAAGTGTTCTGGAGCATTGTGATGACAAGGGCATGGAGCATTGTGATTACAGAGGCCATGGAGCATTTTGATGACAACGGCATGGAGTATTGTGATGACAGGGGTCATTGAGCATTGTGATTACAAAGACCATGAGGCATTGTGATGACAGGGGCCTTGGAGCATTGTGATGACAATGGTCATCGAGCCTTGTGATGAGAGGGGTCATAGAGCATTGTCATGAGAAAGACCATGGAGCATGGTGATAACAGAGGCCATGGAACATTGTGATGACAAGGCCATGTACCATTGTGATTATATCGGTCATGGAGCATTGTGATGACAAGGGCAGGGAACATTGTGGTGACCAGGGTCATGGAGCATTTTGATGACAACTTTCATGGAACGTTGTGATGACAGGGGTCATGGAGCATTGTGTTGAAAGGGAACATGGATCAGTGTGATTACAGGGTCCATGGAACATTGTGAATACATAGGCCATGGAACAATGTGATGACAGGGGTCATGTAGAATTGTGATGACAGGGTCATGGAGCATTGTGATTACAGGGGTTATGGGGCACTGTGATGACAGGGGGCATGGAGCATTGTGATGAAAATTGTCCTGGAGCATTGTGATGACAGTGGTCACAGAGAATTGGGATGAAAGGTATCATGCAGCATTGTGATGACAATGGTCATGGACCATATTGATGACAGGGGTCATGGAACATTCTGATGACAAGGTTCATAAAGCATTTTGATGACAGGGGTCATGGAGCATTGTGTTGACACGGGCATGGAGCATTGTAGTGATAGGATATCTGAAGCATTGTGATGAAAAGGGGATAGAGCATTTTGACGACAGGGTCCAAGGAGCATTGTGCCGACAATGGCACGGAGCACTGTGATGAAAACGGTACTGGAGCACTGTGAGGAAAGGAGTCATGGATCATTGTGGTGACAGGGGTCATGGAGCTTTGTGATGACAAGGGTCATGGAGCATTGTGATGACACGGTCAAGGAACATTGCGATGACAAGATTTCAGGAGCATTGTGATGAAAGGGCATGGAGCATTGTGATTAAAGGTGACAAGGAGCATTGTGATGATATGGGCAGAGAACTTTGTGATGACAGGGGTCATGGAACATTGTGATGAAAAGTGTCATGGAACATTGCGGTGACAGGGATCATGGAGCTTTTTGGTAAGAGAGTCCTAGGAGATTTGTGATGGCAGGCATCATGGGGCATTGTGATGACAGCCGTCTTGGAGCAATGTGATGACTAGTGTCATGGGGCATTTTGATGGCATTGGTATGGAACATTATGATGACAAGTGTTCTGGAACATTTTGATGACAAGGGCATGGAGCATTGTGATGACAGGGCCCATGGAGCATTGTGATGAAAAGGGCAGGGAACATTGTGATGACTGGGTTCATGGAGCATTGTGATGAAAGGGGCCATGGAGCATTGAGATGACAGGCGTCATGAGGCATGGTGATGACACTGGTCATGGAGCATTGTGATCAAAGAGATCATGGAGCAATATGATAACAGGGGCCATGGAGCATTGTGATGACAGGTGTATTGGAGCATTGTGATGAAAGTAGTCATGGATCATTGTGATGACATGTGTCCTGGAACACTGTGATGACACGGTTCATCGAGTATTGTGATGACAAGGGTCATAGCGAATTGTGATGACAGGTGTCATGGGGCATTGTGATGACATTGATCATCTAGGAATTGTGATGAAATGTATCATGGAGCACTGTGATGTCTGGGGGCATGAAGCATTGTTATGAAAATTGTCCTGGATTATGTGATGACAGCAGTCATGGAGAATTGTGATGACAAGGATTATGCAGCATTGTGTTGACAAGGGTATGGACTATTGTGATGACAATGGTCATGGAGCAATGTGATGAAAGTTTTCATGGAACATCGTGATAAAAAGTGCCTGGGAGAATTGTGACGATAAAGGCCATGGAGCATTGTGATGACAAGTGTCATGGAGCATTGTAATGAAAGGTTTCATTGTGCACTGTGATGACAAGGGGGATGGAGTATTGTGATGAAACTGGTCCTGGAGCATTGTGATAACAGAAGCCGTGGAGCATTGTGATGACAGGCATCATGGAGCATTGTGAAGAAAGGGACAATGGGGAATTGTAATGACAATAGAGAAATGTGATGAAAATGGTCAGCGAGCATAGTGATTAAAGTGGTCATTGAGAATTGTGATGAAAAGCGACATAGAGCATTGTGATGACAAAGGTCATGGAGAACTGTGATGACCAGGGTTATGTAGCATTGTGATGACACGGTCATGGAACATTGTGATGACAAGAATTCTGGAGCATTGTGATGACACGGGCATGAAGCATGGTGATGACAACAGACCTGGAGCATTGTGATGACAAGGGCGTGGAGCATTGTGATTACAGGAGACATGGAGCATTGTGATGACATTGGCAGGGATCATTGTGATTACAGGGATCATGGAGCATTGTGATGACAAGTGTCATGCAATATTGTGCTGACACAGTTCATGGAGCATTTTGATGAGAGTGGCCTTGGAGCACATTGATGAGAGACGTCATGGGGCATTATGGTGACAGTGGTCAAGGAGCATTTTGATGAAAGTGTTCATGGAGCAACGTGATTATCAGGACAATGGAGCATTGTGAATACAAAGGCCATGGAGCATTGAGATAACAGAGTTCATGGAGCATTGTGATGAAAATGGTCATGGATCACTGTGAAACAAGTGTCCTGGAACCTATTGATGACATGGTTCATACAGCATTGAGATGACAAGGGCCAAGGCGAATTGTGATGAAATGTATCATGGGGCATTGTGGTGACATTGGTCATCTTGCATTGTGATGTCAGTGGTCATGTAGAATTTTGATTAAAGGTATCATGGGGCACTGTGATGACAAAGGCCAAGGAAGATTTTGATGACAAGTGTCATTGAGCAAAGGGTTGACACGGGAATGGAGTATTATGATGACAAGAGCTCTGGAGCATTTTGATGAAAAAGGCATGGAGCATTGTGAAGACAGTGCCCATGGAGCATTGTGATGAAAAGTGCAGGGAACATTGTGATGTCTAGGTTCATGGAGCATTGTGATGAAAGTGGCCATTGAGCATTGAGATGACAGGCGTCATGAAGCATGGTGAAGACAGTGGTCATGGAGCATTGTGATAAAGGAGATCATGGAGCAATATGATATCACGGGCCATGGAGCATTGTGATGACAAGGGTCATGGAACATTGTAAAAACAGGTATCATTGGGCATTGCGATGAAAAGCGCTATGGAGCATTGTGATGACAAGGGCCATGGAACATTGTAAAAACAGGTATCATTGGGCATTGTGATGAAAGGGGCATGGAGCATTTTTATGTAAGTTGCCATGGAGAGTTGTGATGAAAGGGATCATGTGGATTTTTAATGACAAGGGCCATGGAGCATTGTGATGAAACAAATCTTGGAGTATCTTGATGAAAGTTGTCATGGAGCATTGCGATGAAAAGCACCAAGGAACATTGTGATGACAAGAACCATCGAGCATTGTGATGACAAGTGTCATGGAGCATTGTGATGACAGGTGTCATGGAGCATCGTGATGACAAATGCCATGGAGAATTGTGATGAGAGGTGGCATTGGGCAATGTGACGAAAGGGATCATGGAGTACTGTGATTACAGGGGCCATGGAGCATTGTGATAACAAGTGACATGGAGAATAGTGATGACAGGCGTCATAGAGCATTGTGATGACAAGTGACATTTAGCATTTTGATGACATGGGTCATCAGGCATTGTGTTGACAGGGGTCATGGAGTATTGTGATGACAAAGGCAATAGAGCATTGTGATGACAGGGGTCATGGAGCACTGTGATGACATGGGCCATGGAGCATTGTGAAGACAAGATTCATGGAGTATTGTGATGACACGGGCATGAAGCATGGTGATGACCACAGACCTGGAGCATTGTGATGACATTGGCAGGGATCATTGTGATTACAGGGATCATGGAGCATTGTGATGACAAGTGTCATGCAATATTGTGCTGACACAGATCAGGGAGCATTTTGATGAGAGTGGCCTTGGAGCACAGTAATGAGAGACGTCATGGGGCATTATGGTGGCAGTGGTCAAGGAGCATTGTGATGAAACTGTTCATGGAGCAACGTTATTATCGGGACAATGGAGCATTGTGAATACAAAGGCCATGGAGCATTGAGATGACAGGGTTCATGGAGCATTGTGATGACAAGGACCATGGCGAATTGTGATGACATCTGTCATGGGGCATTGTGATGTCAGTGGTCATCTAGAATTGTGATGAAAGGTATCATGGATCACTGTGATGACAGGGGCCATGGAACATTGTGATGACAAAGGCCATGGAGCATTGTGATGACAAGTGTCATGGGGCATTTTGATGACATTGGCATGGAGCATTATGATGACAAGTGTTCTGGAGCATTGTGATGAAAAGGGCAGGGAACATTGTGATGACTGGGTTCATGGAGCATTGTGATGAAAGGGGCCATGGAGCATTGAGATGACAGGCGTCATGAGGCATGGTGATGACACTGGTCATGGAGCATTGTGATCAAAGAGATCATGGAGCAATATGATAACAGGGGCCATGGAGCATTGTGATGACAGGTGTATTTGAGCATTGTGATGAAAGTAGTCATGGATCATTGTGATGACATGTGTCCTGGAACACTGTGATGACACGGTTCATCGAGTATTGTGATGACAAGGGTCATAGCGAATTGTGATGACAGGTGTCATGGGGCATTGTGATGACATTGATCATCTAGGAATTGTGATGAAATGTATCATGGAGCCCTGTGATGACTGGGGGCATGAAGCATTGTTATGAAAATTGTCCTGGATTATGTGATGACAGCAGTCATGGAGAATTGTGATGACAAGGATTATGCAGCATTGTGTTGACAGGGTATGGACTATTGTGATGACAATGGTCATGGAGCAATGTGATGAAAGTTTTCATGGAACATCGTGATGAAAAGTGCCTGGGAGCATTGTGACGATAAAGGCCATGGAGCATTGTGATGACAAGTGTCATGGAGCATTGTAATGAAATGTTTCATTGTGCACTGTGATGACAAGGGGGATGGAGTATTGTGATGAAACTGGTCCTGGAGCATTGTGGTAACAGAAGCCGTGGAGCATTGTGATGACAGGCATCATGGAGCATTGTGAAGAAAGGGACAATGGGGAATTGTAATGACAATAGAGAAATGTGATGAAAATGGTCAGCGAGCATAGTGATTAAAGTGGTCATTGAGAATTGTGATGAAAAGCGACATAGAGCATTGTGATGACAAAGGTCATGGAGAACTGTGATGACCAGGGTTATGTAGCATTGGGATGACACGGTCATGGAACATTGTGATGACAAGAATTCTGGAGCATTGTGATGACACGGGCATGAAGCATGGTGATGACAACAGACCTGGAGCATTGTGATGACAAGGGCGTGGAGCATTGTGATTGCAGGAGACATGGAGCATTGTGATGACATTGGCAGGGATCATTGTGATTACAGGGATCATGGAGCATTGTGATGACAAGTGTCATGCAATATTGTGCTGACACAGTTCATGGAGCATTTTGATGAGAGTGGCCTTGGAGCACATTGATGAGAGACGTCATGGGGCATTATGGTGACAGTGGTCAAGGAGCATTTTGATGAAAGTGTTCATGGAGCAACGTGATTATCAGGACAATGGAGCATTGTGAATACAAAGGCCATGGAGCATTGAGATAACAGAGTTCATGGAGCATTGGAATGAAAATGGTCATGGATCACTGTGAAACAAGTGTCCTGGAACCTATTGATGACATGGTTCATACAGCATTGAGATGACAAGGGCCAAGGCGAATTGTGATGAAATGTATCATGGGGCATTGTGGTGACATTGGTCATCTTGCATTGTGATGTCAGTGGTCATGTAGAATTTTGATTAAAGGTATCATGGGGCACTGTGATGACAAAGGCCAAGGAAGATTTTGATGACAAGTGTCATTGAGCAAAGGGTTGACACGGGAATGGAGTATTATGATGACAAGAGCTCTGGAGCATTTTGATGAAAAAGGCATGGAGCATTGTGAAGACAGTGCCCATGGAGCATTGTGATGAAAAGTGCAGGGAACATTGTGATGTCTAGGTTCATGGAGCATTGTGATGAAAGTGGCCATTGAGCATTGAGATGACAGGCGTCATGAAGCATGGTGAAGACAGTGGTCATGGAGCATTGTGATGAAGGAGATCATGGAGCAATATGATATCATGGGCCATGGAGCATTGTGATGACAAGGGTCATGGGGCATTGTGCTGAAAGTGGTCATGGAGCATTGCGATGAAAAGCGCTATGGAGCATTGTGATGACAAGGGCCATGGATCATTGTAAGAACAGGTATCATTGGGCATTGTGATGAAAGGGGCATGGAGCATTTTTATGTAAGTTGCCATGGAGAGTTGTGATGAAAGGGATCATGTGGATTTGTAATGACAAGGGCCATGGAGCATTGTGATGAAACAAATCTTGGAGTATCTTGATGAAAGTTGTCATGGAGCATTGCGATGAAAAGCACCAAGGAACATTGTGATGACAAGAACCATCGAGCATTGTGATGACAAGTGTCATGGAGCATTGTGATGACAGGTGTCATGGAGCATTGTGATGAGAGGTGGCATTGGGCAATGTGACGAAAGGGATCATGGAGTACTGTGATTACAGGGGCCATGGAGCATTGTGATAACAAGTGACATGGAGAATAGTGATGACAGGCGTCATAGAGCATTGTGATGACAAGTGACATTTAGCATTTTGATGACATGGGTCATCAGGCATTGTGTTGATAGGGGTCATGGAGTATTGTGATGACAAAGGCAATAGAGCATTGTGATGACAGGGGTCATGGAGCACTGTGATGACATGGGCCATGGAGCATTGTGAAGACAAGATTCATGGAGTATTGTGATGACACGGGCATGAAGCATGGTGATGACCACAGACCTGGAGCATTGTGATGACATTGGCAGGGATCGTTGTGATTACAGGGATCATGGAGCATTGTGATGACAAGTGTCATGCAATATTGTGCTGACACAGATCAGGGAGCATTTTGATGAGAGTGGCCTTGGAGCGCAGTAATGAGAGACGTCATGGGGCATTATGGTGGCAGTGGTCAAGGAGCATTGTGATGAAAGTGTTCATGGAGCAACGCTATTATCGGGACAATGGAGCATTGTGAATACAAAGGCCATGGAGCATTGAGATAACAGAGTTCATGGAGCATTGTGATGAAAGTGGTCATGGATCACTGTGATGACAAGTGTCCTGGAACCTAGTGATGACACGGTTCATACCGCATTGAGATGACAAGGGCCAAGGAGAATTGTGATGACACGTGTCATGGGGCATTGTGATGACATTGGTCATCTTGCATTGTGATGACAGTGGTCATGTAGAATTTTGATTAAAGTTATCATGGAGAACTGTGATGACAAAGGCCAAGGAAGATTTTGATGACAAGTGTCATTGAGCAATGGGATGACACGGGATTGGAGTATTATGATGACAAGTGTTCTGGAGCATTGTGATGACAAGGGCATGGAGCATTGTGATTACAGAGGCCATGGAGCATTGTGATGACAACGGCATGGAGTATTGAGATGACAGGGGTCATTGAGCATTGTGATTACAAAGACCATGAGGCATTGTGATGACAGGGGCCTTGGAGCATTGTGATGACAATGGTCATCGAGCATTGTGATGAGAGGGGTCATACAGCATTGTGATGAGAAAGACCATGGAGCATGGTGATGACAGATGCCATGGAACATTGTGATGACAAGGCCATGTACCATTGTGATTACAAGGGTCATGGAGCATTGTGATGACAAGAGCAGGGAACCTTGTGGTGACCGGGGTCATGGAGCATTTTGATGACAACTTTCATGGAACGTTGTGATAACAGGGGTCATGGAGCATTGTGTTGAAAGGGAACATGGAGCAGTGTGATTACAGGGTCCATGGAACATTGTGAATACATAGGCCATGGAACAATGTGATGACAGGTGTCATGTAGCATTGTGATGACAGGGTCATGGAGCATTGTGATTACAGGTGTTAAGGGGCACTGTGATGACAGGGGGCATGGAGCATTGTGATGAAAAGTGTCATCGAACATTGTGTTGACAGGGATCATGGAGCTTTTTTGTAAGAGAGGCCTTGGATCTTAGTGATGGCAGGTGTCATGGGGCATTGTGATGACAGCGGTCTTGGAGCATTGTGATGAAAGGGGTCAAGGAGCACTGTGATTCCACGGACCATGGAGCATTGTGAATACAAAGGCTATGGAGCATTGAGATGACAGGGTTCATGGAGCATTGTGATGAAAGTGATCATAGTTCATTGTGATGACAAGTGTCTTGGAACCTTGTGATGACACGGTTCATGGAGCATTGTGATGACAAGGACCATGGCGAATTGTGATGACATCTGTCATGGGGCATTGTGATGACAGTGGTCATCTAGAATTGTGATGAAAGGTATCATGGAGCACTGTGATGACAGGGGCCATGGAACATTGTGATGACAAAGGCCATGGAGCATTGTGATGACAAGTGTCATGGGGCATTTTGATGACATTGGCATGGAGCATTATGATGACAAGTGTTCTGGAGCATTGTGATGAAAAGGGCAGGGAACATTGTGATGACTGGGTTCATGGAGCATTGTGATGAAAGGGGCCATGGAGCATTGAGATGACAGGCGTCATGAGGCATGGTGATGACACTGGTCATGGAGCATTGTGATCAAAGAGATCATGGAGCAATATGATAACAGGGGCCATGGAGCATTGTGATGACAGGTGTATTGGAGCATTGTGATGAAAGTAGTCATGGATCATTGTGATGACATGTGTCCTGGAACACTGTGATGACACGGTTCATCGAGTATTGTGATGACAAGGGACATAGCGAATTGTGATGACAGGTGTCATGGGGCATTGTGATGACATTGATCATCTAGGAATTGTGATGAAATGTATCATGGAGCACTGTGATGTCTGGGGGCATGAAGCATTGTTATGAAAATTGTCCTGGATTATGTGATGACAGCAGTCATGGAGAATTGTGATGACAAGGATTATGCAGCATTGTGTTGACAAGGGTATGGACTATTGTGATGACAATGGTCATGGAGCAATGTGATGAAAGTTTTCATGGAACATCGTGATGAAAAGTGCCTGGGAGAATTGTGACGATAAAGGCCATGGAGCATTGTGATGACAAGTGTCATGGAGCATTGTAATGAAAGGTTTCATTGTGCACTGTGATGACAAGGGGGATGGAGTATTGTGATGAAACTGGTCCTGGAGCATTGTGATAACAGAAGCCGTGGAGCATTGTGATGACAAGCATCATGGAGCATTGTGAAGAAAGGGACAATGGGGAGTTGTAATGACAATAGAGAAATGTGATGAAAATGGTCAGCGAGCATAGTGATTAAAGTGGTCATTGAGAATTGTGATGAAAAGCGACATAGAGCATTGTGATGACAAAGGTCATGGAGAACTGTGATGACCAGGGTTATGTAGCATTGTGATGACACGGTCATGGAACATTGTGATGACAAGAATTCTGGAGCATTGTGATGACACGGGCATGAAGCATGGTGATGACAACAGACCTGGAGCATTGTGATGACAAGGGCGTGGAGCATTGTGATTACAGGAGACATGGAGCATTGTGATGACATTGGCAGGGATCATTGTGATTACAGGGATCATGGAGCATTGTGATGACAAGTGTCATGCAATATTGTGCTGACACAGTTCATGGAGCATTTTGATGAGAGTGGCCTTGGAGCACATTGATGAGAGACGTCATGGGGCATTATGGTGACAGTGGTCAAGGAGCATTTTGATGAAAGTGTTCATGGAGCAACGTGATTATCAGGACAATGGAGCATTGTGAATACAAAGGCCATGGAGCATTGAGATAACAGAGTTCATGGAGCATTGTGATGAAAATGGTCATGGATCACTGTGAAACAAGTGTCCTGGAACCTATTGATGACATGGTTCATACAGCATTGAGATGACAAGGGCCAAGGCGAATTGTGATGAAATGTATCATGGGGCATTGTGGTGACATTGGTCATCTTGCATTGTGATGTCAGTGGTCATGTAGAATTTTGATTAAAGGTATCATGGGGCACTGTGATGACAAAGGCCAAGGAAGATTTTGATGACGTGTCATTGAGCAAAGGGTTGACACGGGAATGGAGTATTATGATGACAAGAGCTCTGGAGCATTTTGATGAAAAAGGCATGGAGCATTGTGAAGACAGTGCCCATGGAGCATTGTGATGAAAAGTGCAGGGAACATTGTGATGTCTAGGTTCATGGAGCATTGTGATGAAAGTGGCCATTGAGCATTGAGATGACAGGCGTCATGAAGCATGGTGAAGACAGTGGTCATGGATCATTGTGATGAAGGAGATCATGGAGCAATATGATATCACGGGCCATGGAGCATTGTGATGACAAGGGTCATGGGGCATTGTGCTGAAAGTGGTCATGGAGCATTGTGATGAAAAGCGCTATGGAGCATTGTGATGACAAGGGCCATGGATCATTGTAAAAACAGGTATCATTGGGCATTGTGATGAAAGGGGCATGGAGCATTTTTATGTAAGTTGCCATGGAGAGTTGTGATGAAAGGGATCATGTGGATTTGTAATGACAAGGGCCATGGAGCATTGTGATGAAACAAATCTTGGAGTATCTTGATGAAAGTTGTCATGGAGCATTACGATGAAAAGCACCAAGGAACATTGTGATGACAAGAACCATCGAGCATTGTGATGACAAGTGTCATGGAGCATTGTGATGACAGGTGTCATGGAGCATCGTGATGACAAATGCCATGGAGAATTGTGATGAGAGGTGGCATTGGGCAATGTGACGAAAGGGATCATGGAGTACTGTGATTACAGGGGCCATGGAGCATTGTGATAACAAGTGACATGGAGAATAGTGATGACAGGCGTCATAGAGCATTGTGATGACAAGTGACATTTAGCATTTTGATGACATGGGTCATCAGGCATTGTGTTGACAGGGGTCATGGAGTATTGTGATGACAAAGGCAATAGAGCATTGTGATGACAGGGGTCATGGAGCACTGTGATGACATGGGCCATGGAGCATTGTGAAGACAAGATTCATGGAGTATTGTGATGACACGGGCATGAAGCATGGTGATGACCACAGACCTGGAGCATTGTGATGACATTGGCAGGGATCATTGTGATTACAGGGATCATGGAGCATTGTGATGACAAGTGTCATGCAATATTGTGCTGACACAGATCAGGGAGCATTTTGATGAGAGTGGCCTTGGAGCGCAGTAATGAGAGACGTCATGGGGCATTATGGTGGCAGTGGTCAAGGAGCATTGTGATGAAAGTGTTCATGGAGCAACGCTATTATCGGGACAATGGAGCATTGTGAATACAAAGGCCATGGAGCATTGAGATAACAGAGTTCATGGAGCATTGTGATGAAAGTGGTCATGGATCACTGTGATGACAAGTGTCCTGGAACCTAGTGATGACACGGTTCATACCGCATTGAGATGACAAGGGCCAAGGAGAATTGTGATGACACGTGTCATGGGGCATTGTGATGACATTGGTCATCTTGCATTGTGATGACAGTGGTCATGTAGAATTTTGATTAAAGTTATCATGGAGAACTGTGATGACAAAGGCCAAGGAAGATTTTGATGACAAGTGTCATTGAGCAATGGGATGACACGGGATTGGAGTATTATGATGACAAGTGTTCTGGAGCATTGTGATGACAAGGGCATGGAGCATTGTGATTACAGAGGCCATGGAGCATTGTGATGACAACGGCATGGAGTATTGTGATGACAGGGGTCATTGAGCATTGTGATTACAAAGACCATGAGGCATTGTGATGACAGGGGCCTTGGAGCATTGTGATGACAATGGTCATCGAGCATTGTGATGAGAGGGGTCATACAGCATTGTGATGAGAAAGACCATGGACCATGGTGATGACAGATGCCATGGAACATTGTGATGACAAGGCCATGTACCATTTTGATTACAAGGGTCATGGAGCATTGTGATGACAAGGGCAGGGAACCTTGTGGTGACCGGGGTCATGGAGCATTTTGATGACAACTTTCATGGAACGTTGTGATAACAGGGGTCATGGAGCATTGTGTTGAAAGGGAACATGGAGCACTGTGATTACAGGGTCCATGGAACATTGTGAATACATAGGCCATGGAACAATGTGATGACAGGTGTCATGTAGCATTGTGATGACAGGGTCATGGAGCATTGTGATTACAGGTGTTAAGGGGCACTGTGATGACAGGGGGCATGGAGCATTGTGATGAAAAGTGTCATCGAACATTGTGTTGACAGGGATCATGGAGCTTTTTTGTAAGAGAGGCCTTGGATCTTAGTGATGGCAGGTGTCATGGGGCATTGTGATGACAGCGGTCTTGGAGCATTGTGATGAAAGGGGTCAAGGAGCACTGTGATTCCACGGACCATGGAGCATTGTGAATACAAAGGCTATGGAGCATTGAGATGACAGGGTTCATGGAGCATTGTGATGAAAGTGATCATAGTTCATTGTGATGACAAGTGTCTTGGAACCTTGTGATGACACGGTTCATGGAGCATTGTGATGACAAGGACCATGGCGAATTGTGATGACATCTGTCATGGGGCATTGTGATGACAGTGGTCATCTAGAATTGTGATGAAAGGTATCATGGAGCACTGTGATGACAGGGGCCATGGAACATTGTGATGACAAAGGCCATGGAGCATTGTGATGACAAGTGTCATGGGGCATTTTGATGACATTGGCATGGAGCATTATGATGACAAGTGTTCTGGAGCATTGTGATGAAAAGGGCAGGGAACATTGTGATGACTGGGTTCATGGAGCATTGTGATGAAAGGGGCCATGGAGCATTGAGATGACAGGCGTCATGAGGCATGGTGATGACACTGGTCATGGAGCATTGTGATCAAAGAGATCATGGAGCAATATGATAACAGGGGCCATGGAGCATTGTGATGACAGGTGTATTGGAGCATTGTGATGAAAGTAGTCATGGATCATTGTGATGACATGTGTCCTGGAACACTGTGATGACACGGTTCATCGAGTATTGTGATGACAAGGGACATAGCGAATTGTGATGACAGGTGTCATGGGGCATTGTGATGACATTGATCATCTAGGAATTGTGATGAAATGTATCATGGAGCACTGTGATGTCTGGGGGCATGAAGCATTGTTATGAAAATTGTCCTGGATTATGTGATGACAGCAGTCATGGAGAATTGTGATGACAAGGATTATGCAGCATTGTGTTGACAAGGGTATGGACTATTGTGATGACAATGGTCATGGAGCAATGTGATGAAAGTTTTCATGGAACATCGTGATGAAAAGTGCCTGGGAGAATTGTGACGATAAAGGCCATGGAGCATTGTGATGACAAGTGTCATGGAGCATTGTAATGAAAGGTTTCATTGTGCACTGTGATGACAAGGGGGATGGAGTATTGTGATGAAACTGGTCCTGGAGCATTGTGATAACAGAAGCCGTGGAGCATTGTGATGACAGGCATCATGGAGCATTGTGAAGAAAGGGACAATGGGGAGTTGTAATGACAATAGAGAAATGTGATGAAAATGGTCAGCGAGCATAGTGATTAAAGTGGTCATTGAGAATTGTGATGAAAAGCGACATAGAGCATTGTGATGACAAAGGTCATGGAGAACTGTGATGACCAGGGTTATGTAGCATTGTGATGACATGGTCATGGAACATTGTGATGACAAGAATTCTGGAGCATTGTGATGACACGGGCATGAAGCATGGTGATGACAACAGACCTGGAGCATTGTGATGACAAGGGCGTGGAGCATTGTGATTACAGGAGACATGGAGCATTGTGATGACATTGGCAGGGATCATTGTGATTACAGGGATCATGGAGCATTGTGATGACAAGTGTCATGCAATATTGTGCTGACACAGTTCATGGAGCATTTTGATGAGAGTGGCCTTGGAGCACATTGATGAGAGACGTCATGGGGCATTATGGTGACAGTGGTCAAGGAGCATTTTGATGAAAGTGTTCATGGAGCAACGTGATTATCAGGACAATGGAGCATTGTGAATACAAAGGCCATGGAGCATTGAGATAACAGAGTTCATGGAGCATTGTGATGAAAATGGTCATGGATCACTGTGAAACAAGTGTCCTGGAACCTATTGATGACATGGTTCATACAGCATTGAGATGACAAGGGCCAAGGCGAATTGTGATGAAATGTATCATGGGGCATTGTGGTGACATTGGTCATCTTGCATTGTGATGTCAGTGGTCATGTAGAATTTTGATTAAAGGTATCATGGGGCACTGTGATGACAAAGGCCAAGGAAGATTTTGATGACGTGTCATTGAGCAAAGGGTTGACACGGGAATGGAGTATTATGATGACAAGAGCTCTGGAGCATTTTGATGAAAAAGGCATGGAGCATTGTGAAGACAGTGCCCATGGAGCATTGTGATGAAAAGTGCAGGGAACATTGTGATGTCTAGGTTCATGGAGCATTGTGATGAAAGTGGCCATTGAGCATTGAGATGACAGGCGTCATGAAGCATGGTGAAGACAGTGGTCATGGATCATTGTGATGAAGGAGATCATGGAGCAATATGATATCACGGGCCATGGAGCATTGTGATGACAAGGGTCATGGGGCATTGTGCTGAAAGTGGTCATGGAGCATTGTGATGAAAAGCGCTATGGAGCATTGTGATGACAAGGGCCATGGATCATTGTAAAAACAGGTATCATTGGGCATTGTGATGAAAGGGGCATGGAGCATTTTTATGTAAGTTGCCATGGAGAGTTGTGATGAAAGGGATCATGTGGATTTGTAATGACAAGGGCCATGGAGCATTGTGATGAAACAAATCTTGGAGTATCTTGATGAAAGTTGTCATGGAGCATTACGATGAAAAGCACCAAGGAACATTGTGATGACAAGAACCATCGAGCTTTGTGATGACAAGTGTCATGGAGCATTGTGATGACAGGTGTCATGGAGCATCGTGATGACAAATGCCATGGAGAATTGTGATGAGAGGTGGCATTGGGCAATGTGACGAAAGGGATCATGGAGTACTGTGATTACAGGGGCCATGGAGCATTGTGATAACAAGTGACATGGAGAATAGTGATGACAGGCGTCATAGAGCATTGTGATGACAAGTGACATTTAGCATTTTGATGACATGGGTCATCAGGCATTGTGTTGACAGGGGTCATGGAGTATTGTGATGACAAAGGCAATAGAGCATTGTGATGACAGGGGTCATGGAGCACTGTGATGATATGGGCCATGGAGCATTGTGAAGACAAGATTCATGGAGTATTGTGATGACACGGGCATGAAGCATGGTGATGACCACAGACCTGGAGCATTGTGATGACATTGGCAGGGATCATTGTGATTACAGGGATCATGGAGCATTGTGATGACAAGTGTCATGCAATATTGTGCTGACACAGATCAGGGAGCATTTTGATGAGAGTGGCCTTGCAGCGCAGTAATGAGAGACGTCATGGGGCATTATGGTGACAATGGTCAAGGAGAATTGTGATGAAAGTGTTCATGGAGTAACGCTATTATCGGGACAATGGAGCATTGTGAATACAAAGGCCATGGAGCATTGAGATAACAGAGTTCATGGAGCATTGTGATGAAAATGGTCATGGATCACTGTGAAACAAGTGTCCTGGAACCTATTGATGACATGGTTCATACAGCATTGAGATGACAAGGGCCAAGGCGAATTGTGATGAAATGTATCATGGGGCATTGTGGTGACATTGGTCATCTTGCATTGTGATGTCAGTGGTCATGTAGAATTTTGATTAAAGGTATCATGGGGCACTGTGATGACAAAGGCCAAGGAAGATTTTGATGACGTGTCATTGAGCAAAGGGTTGACACGGGAATGGAGTATTATGATGACAAGAGCTCTGGAGCATTTTGATGAAAAAGGCATGGAGCATTGTGAAGACAGTGCCCATGGAGCATTGTGATGAAAAGTGCAGGGAACATTGTGATGTCTAGGTTCATGGAGCATTGTGATGAAAGTGGCCATTGAGCATTGAGATGACAGGCGTCATGAAGCATGGTGAAGACAGTGGTCATGGATCATTGTGATGAAGGAGATCATGGAGCAATATGATATCACGGGCCATGGAGCATTGTGATGACAAGGGTCATGGGGCATTGTGCTGAAAGTGGTCATGGAGCATTGTGATGAAAAGCGCTATGGAGCATTGTGATGACAAGGGCCATGGATCATTGTAAAAACAGGTATTATTGGGCATTGTGATGAAAGGGGCATGGAGCATTTTTATGTAAGTTGCCATGGAGAGTTGTGATGAAAGGGATCATGTGGATTTGTAATGACAAGGGCCATGGAGCATTGTGATGAAACAAATCTTGGAGTATCTTGATGAAAGTTGTCATGGAGCATTACGATGAAAAGCACCAAGGAACATTGTGATGACAAGAACCATCGAGCATTGTGATGACAAGTGTCATGGAGCATTGTGATGACAGGTGTCATGGAGCATCGTGATGACAAATGCCATGGAGAATTGTGATGAGAGGTGGCATTGGGCAATGTGACGAAAGGGATCATGGAGTACTGTGATTACAGGGGCCATGGAGCATTGTGATAACAAGTGACATGGAGAATAGTGATGACAGGCGTCATAGAGCATTGTGATGACAAGTGACATTTAGCATTTTGATGACATGGGTCATCAGGCATTGTGTTGACAGGGGTCATGGAGTATTGTGATGACAAAGGCAATAGAGCATTGTGATGACAGCGGTCATGGAGCACTGTGATGATATGGGCCATGGAGCATTGTGAAGACAAGATTCATGGAGTATTGTGATGACACGGGCATGAAGCATGGTGATGACCACAGACCTGGAGCATTGTGATGACATTGGCAGGGATCATTGTGATTACAGGGATCATGGAGCATTGTGATGACAAGTGTCATGCAATATTGTGCTGACACAGATCAGGGAGCATTTTGATGAGAGTGGCCTTGCAGCGCAGTAATGAGAGACGTCATGGGGCATTATGGTGACAATGGTCAAGGAGAATTGTGATGAAAGTGTTCATGGAGTAACGCTATTATCGGGACAATGGAGCATTGTGAATACAAAGGCCATGGAGCATTGAGATAACAGAGTTCATGGAGCATTGTGATGAAAGTGGTCATGGATCACTGTGAAGACAAGTATCCTGGAACCTTGTGATGACACGGTTCATACAGCATTGAGATGACAAGGGCCAAGGAGAATTGTGATGACACGTGTCATGGGGCATTGTGATGACATTGGTCATCTTGCATTGTGATGACAGTGGTCATGTAGAATTTTGATTAAAGGTATCATGGAGCACTGTGATGACAAAGGCCAAGGAAGATTTTGATGACAAGTGTCATTGAGCAATGGGATGACGCGAGTTTGGAGTATTATGATGACAAGTGTTCTGGAGCATTGTGATGACAAGGGCATGGAGCATTGTGATTACAGAGGCCATGGAGCATTGTGATGACAACGGCATGGAGTATTGTGATGACAGGGGTCATTGAGCATTGTGTTTACAAAGACCATGAGGCATTGTGATGACAGGGGCCTTGGAGCATTGTGATGACAATGGTCATCGAGCCTTGTGATGAGAGGGGTCATAGAGCATTGTCATGAGAAAGACCATGGAGCATGGTGATAACAGAGGCCATGGAACATTGTGATGACAAGGCCATGTACCATTGTGATTATATCGGTCATGGAGCATTGTGATGACAAGGGCAGGGAACATTGTGGTGACCGGGGTCATGGAGCATTTTGATGACAACTTTCATGGAACGTTTTGATGACAGGGGTCATGGAGCATTGTGTTGAAAGGGAACATGGAGCAGTGTGATTACAGGGTCCATGGAACATTGTGAATACATAGGCCATGGAACAATGTGATGACAGGGGTCATGTAGAATTGTGATGACAGGGTCATGGAGCATTGTGATTACAGGGGTTATGGGGCACTGTGATGACAGGGGGCATGGAGCATTGTGATGAAAATTGTCCTGGAGCATTGTGATGACAGTGGTCACAGAGAATTGGGATGAAAGGTATCATGCAGCATTGTGATGACAATGGTCATGGACCATATTGATGACAGGGGTCATGGAACATTCTGATGACAAGGTTCATAAAGCATTTTGATGACAGGGGTCATGGAGCATTGTGTTGACACGGGCATGGAGCATTGTAGTGATAGGATATCTGAAGCATTGTGATGAAAAGGGGATAGAGCATTTTGACGACAGGGTCCAAGGAGCATTGTGCCGACAATGGCACGGAGCACTGTGATGAAAACGGTACTGGAGCACTGTGAGGAAAGGAGTCATGGATCATTGTGGTGACAGGGGTCATGGAGCTTTGTGATGACAAGGGTCATGGAGCATTGTGATGACACGGTCAAGGAACATTGCGATGACAAGATTTCAGGAGCATTGTGATGAAAGGGCATGGAGCATTGTGATTAAAGGTGACAAGGAGCATTGTGATGATATGGGCAGAGAACTTTGTGATGACAGGGGTCATGGAACATTGTGATGAAAAGTGTCATGGAACATTGCGGTGACAGGGATCATGGAGCTTTTTGGTAAGAGAGTCCTAGGAGATTTGTGATGGCAGGCATCATGGGGCATTGTGATGACAGCCGTCTTGGAGCAATGTGATGACTAGTGTCATGGGGCATTTTGATGGCATTGGTATGGAACATTATGATGACAAGTGTTCTGGAACATTTTGATGACAAGGGCATGGAGCATTGTGATGACAGGGCCCATGGAGCATTGTGATGAAAAGGGCAGGGAACATTGTGATGACTGGGTTCATGGAGCATTGTGATGAAAGGGGCCATGGAGCATTGAGATGACAGGCGTCATGAGGCATGGTGATGACACTGGTCATGGAGCATTGTGATCAAAGAGATCATGGAGCAATATGATAACAGGGGCCATGGAGCATTGTGATGACAGGTGTATTGGAGCATTGTGATGAAAGTAGTCATGGATCATTGTGATGACATGTGTCCTGGAACACTGTGATGACACGGTTCATCGAGTATTGTGATGACAAGGGTCATAGCGAATTGTGATGACAGGTGTCATGGGGCATTGTGATGACATTGATCATCTAGGAATTGTGATGAAATGTATCATGGAGCACTGTGATGTCTGGGGGCATGAAGCATTGTTATGAAAATTGTCCTGGATTATGTGATGACAGCAGTCATGGAGAATTGTGATGACAAGGATTATGCAGCATTGTGTTGACAAGGGTATGGACTATTGTGATGACAATGGTCATGGAGCAATGTGATGAAAGTTTTCATGGAACATCGTGATGAAAAGTGCCTGGGAGAATTGTGACGATAAAGGCCATGGAGCATTGTGATGACAAGTGTCATGGAGCATTGTAATGAAAGGTTTCATTGTGCACTGTGATGACAAGGGGGATGGAGTATTGTGATGAAACTGGTCCTGGAGCATTGTGATAACAGAAGCCGTGGAGCATTGTGATGACAAGCATCATGGAGCATTGTGAAGAAAGGGACAATGGGGAATTGTAATGACAATAGAGAAATGTGATGAAAATGGTCAGCGAGCATAGTGATTAAAGTGGTCATTGAGAATTGTGATGAAAAGCGACATAGAGCATTGTGATGACAAAGGTCATGGAGAACTGTGATGACCAGGGTTATGTAGCATTGTGATGACATGGTCATGGAACATTGTGATGACAAGAATTCTGGAGCATTGTGATGACACGGGCATGAAGCATGGTGATGACAACAGACCTGGAGCATTGTGATGACAAGGGCGTGGAGCATTGTGATTACAGGAGACATGGAGCATTGTGATGACATTGGCAGGGATCATTGTGATTACAGGGATCATGGAGCATTGTGATGACAAGTGTCATGCAATATTGTGCTGACACAGTTCATGGAGCATTTTGATGAGAGTGGCCTTGGAGCACATTGATGAGAGACGTCATGGGGCATTATGGTGACAGTGGTCAAGGAGCATTTTGATGAAAGTGTTCATGGAGCAACGTGATTATCAGGACAATGGAGCATTGTGAATACAAAGGCCATGGAGCATTGAGATAACAGAGTTCATGGAGCATTGTGATGAAAATGGTCATGGATCACTGTGAAACAAGTGTCCTGGAACCTATTGATGACATGGTTCATACAGCATTGAGATGACAAGGGCCAAGGCGAATTGTGATGAAATGTATCATGGGGCATTGTGGTGACATTGGTCATCTTGCATTGTGATGTCAGTGGTCATGTAGAATTTTGATTAAAGGTATCATGGGGCACTGTGATGACAAAGGCCAAGGAAGATTTTGATGACAAGTGTCATTGAGCAAAGGGTTGACACGGGAATGGAGTATTATGATGACAAGAGCTCTGGAGCATTTTGATGAAAAAGGCATGGAGCATTGTGAAGACAGTGCCCATGGAGCATTGTGATGAAAAGTGCAGGGAACATTGTGATGTCTAGGTTCATGGAGCATTGTGATGAAAGTGGCCATTGAGCATTGAGATGACAGGCGTCATGAAGCATGGTGAAGACAGTGGTCATGGAGCATTGTGATGAAGGAGATCATGGAGCAATATGATATCACGGGCCATGGAGCATTGTGATGACAGGGGTCATGGGGCATTGTGCTGAAAGTGGTCATGGAGCATTGCGATGAAAAGCGCTATGGAGCATTGTGATGACAAGGGCCATGGATCATTGTAAAAACCGGTATCATTGGGCATTGTGATGAAAGGGGCATGGAGCATTTTTATGTAAGTTGCCATGGAGAGTTGTGATGAAAGGGATCATGTGGATTTGTAATGACAAGGGCCATGGAGCATTGTGATGAAACAAATCTTGGAGTATCTTGATGAAAGTTGTCATGGAGCATTGCGATGAAAAGCACCAAGGAACATTGTGATGACAAGAACCATCGAGCATTGTGATGACAAGTGTCATGGAGCATTGTGATGACAGGTGTCATGGAGCATCGTGATGACAAATGCCATGGAGAATTGTGATGAGAGGTGGCATTGGGCAATGTGACGAAAGGGATCATGGAGTACTGTGATTACAGGGGCCATGGAGCATTGTGATAACAAGTGACATGGAGAATAGTGATGACAGGCGTCATAGAGCATTGTGATGACAAGTGACATTTAGCATTTTGATGACATGGGTCATCAGGCATTGTGTTGACAGGGGTCATGGAGTATTGTGATGACAAAGGCAATAGAGCATTGTGATGACAGGGGTCATGGAGCACTGTGATGACATGGGCCATGGAGCATTGTGAAGACAAGATTCATGGAGTATTGTGATGACACGGGCATGAAGCATGGTGATGACCACAGACCTGGAGCATTGTGATGACATTGGCAGGGATCATTGTGATTACAGGGATCATGGAGCATTGTGATGACAAGTGTCATGCAATATTGTGCTGACACAGATCAGGGAGCATTTTGATGAGAGTGGCCTTGGAGCGCAGTAATGAGAGACGTCATGGGGCATTATGGTGGCAGTGGTCAAGGAGCATTGTGATGAAAGTGTTCATGGAGCAACGCTATTATCGGGACAATGGAGCATTGTGAATACAAAGGCCGTGGAGCATTGAGATGACAGGGTTCATGGAGCATTGTGATGAAAGTGATCATAGTTCATTGTGATGACAAGTGTCCTGGAACCTTGTGATGACACGGTTCATGGAGCATTGTGATGACAAGGACCATGGCGAATTGTGATGACATCTGTCATGGGGCATTGTGATGACAGTGGTCATCTAGAATTGTGATGAAAGGTATCATGGAGCACTGTGATGACAGGGGCCATGGAACATTGTGATGACAAAGGCCATGGAGCATTGTGATGACAAGTGTCATGGGGCATTTTGATGACATTGGCATGGAGCATTATGATGACAAATGTTCTGGAGCATTGTGATGAAAAGGGCAGGGAACATTGTGATGACTGGGTTCATGGAGCATTGTGATGAAAGGGGCCATGGAGCATTGAGATGACAGGCCTCATGAGGCATGGTGATGACACTGGTCATGGAGCATTGTGATCAAAGAGATCATGGAGCAATATGATAACAGGGGCCATGGAGCATTGTGATGACAGGTGTATTTGAGCATTGTGATGAAAGTAGTCATGGATCATTGTGATGACATGTGTCCTGGAACACTGTGATGACACGGTTCATCGAGTATTGTGATGACAAGGGTCATAGCGAATTGTGATGACAGGTGTCATGGGGCATTGTGATGACATTGATCATCTAGGAATTGTGATGAAATGTATCATGGAGCACTGTGATGACTGGGGGCATGAAGCATTGTTATGAAAATTGTCCTGGATTATGTGATGACAGCAGTCATGGAGAATTGTGATGACAAGGATTATGCAGCATTGTGTTGACAGGGTATGGACTATTGTGATGACAATGGTCATGGAGCAATGTGATGAAAGTTTTCATGGAACATCGTGATGAAAAGTGCCTGGGAGCATTGTGACGATAAAGGCCATGGAGCATTGTGATGACAAGTGTCATGGAGCATTGTAATGAAATGTTTCATTGTGCACTGTGATGACAAGGGGGATGGAGTATTGTGATGAAACTGGTCCTGGAGCATTGTGGTAACAGAAGCCGTGGAGCATTGTGATGACAGGCATCATGGAGCATTGTGAAGAAAGGGACAATGGGGAATTGTAATGACAATAGAGAAATGTGATGAAAATGGTCAGCGAGCATAGTGATTAAAGTGGTCATTGAGAATTGTGATGAAAAGCGACATAGAGCATTGTGATGACAAAGGTCATGGAGAACTGTGATGACCAGGGTTATGTAGCATTGTGATGACACGGTCATGGAACATTGTGATGACAAGAATTCTGGAGCATTGTGATGACACGGGCATGAAGCATGGTGATGACAACAGACCTGGAGCATTGTGATGACAAGGGCGTGGAGCATTGTGATTACAGGAGACATGGAGCATTGTGATGACATTGGCAGGGATCATTGTGATTACAGGGATCATGGAGCATTGTGATGACAAGTGTCATGCAATATTGTGCTGACACAGTTCATGGAGCATTTTGATGAGAGTGGCCTTGGAGCACATTGATGAGAGACGTCATGGGGCATTATGTTGACAGTGGTCAAGGAGCATTTTGATGAAAGTGTTCATGGAGCAACGTGATTATCAGGACAATGGAGCATTGTGAATACAAAGGCCATGGAGCATTGAGATAACAGAGTTCATGGAGCATTGTGATGAAAATGGTCATGGATCACTGTGAAACAAGTGTCCTGGAACCTATTGATGACATGGTTCATACAGCATTGAGATGACAAGGGCCAAGGCGAATTGTGATGAAATATATCATGGGGCATTGTGGTGACATTGGTCATCTTGCATTGTGATGTCAGTGGTCATGTAGAATTTTGATTAAAGGTATCATGGGGCACTGTGATGACAAAGGCCAAGGAAGATTTTGATGACAAGTGTCATTGAGCAAAGGGTTGACACGGGAATGGAGTATTATGATGACAAGAGCTCTGGAGCATTTTGATGAAAAAGGCATGGAGCATTGTGAAGACAGTGCCCATGGAGCATTGTGATGAAAAGTGCAGGGAACATTGTGATGTCTAGGTTCATGGAGCATTGTGATGAAAGTGGCCATTGAGCATTGAGATGACAGGCGTCATGAAGCATGGTGAAGACAGTGGTCATGGAGCATTGTGATGAAGGAGATCATGGAGCAATATGATATCACGGGCCATGGAGCATTGTGATGACAGGGGTCATGGGGCATTGTGCTGAAAGTGGTCATGGAGCATTGCGATGAAAAGCGCTATGGAGCATTGTGATGACAAGGGCCATGGATCATTGTAAAAACAGGTATCATTGGGCATTGTGATGAAAGGGGCATGGAGCATTTTTATGTAAGTTGCCATGGAGAGTTGTGATGAAAGGGATCATGTGGATTTGTAATGACAAGGGCCATGGAGCATTGTGATGAAACAAATCTTGGAGTATCTTGATGAAAGTTGTCATGGAGCATTGCGATGAAAAGCACCAAGGAACATTGTGATGACAAGAACCATCGAGCATTGTGATGACAGGTGTCATGGAGCATCGTGATGACAAATGCCATGGAGAATTGTGATGAGAGGTGGCATTGGGCAATGTGACGAAAGGGATCATGGAGTACTGTGATTACAGGGGCCATGGAGCATTGTTATAACAAGTGACATGGAGAATAGTGATGACAGGCGTCATAGAGCATTGTGATGCCAAGTGACATTTAGCATTTTGATGACATGGGTCATCAGGCATTGTGTTGACAGGGGTCATGGAGTATTGTGATGACAAAGGCAATAGAGCATTGTGATGACAGGGGTCATGGAGCACTGTGATGACATGGGCCATGGAGCATTGTGAAGACAAGATTCATGGAGTATTGTGATGACACGGGCATGAAGCATGGTGATGACCACAGACCTGGAGCATTGTGATGACATTGGCAGGGATCATTGTGATTACAGGGATCATAGAGCATTGTGATGACAAGTGTCATGCAATATTGTGCTGACACAGATCAGGGAGCATTTTGATGAGAGTGGCCTTGGAGCGCAGTAATGAGAGACGTCATGGGGCATTATGGTGGCAGTGGTCAAGGAGCATTGTGATGAAAGTGTTCATGGAGCAACGCTATTATCGGGACAATGGAGCATTGTGAATACAAAGGCCATGGAGCATTGAGATAACAGAGTTCATGGAGCATTGTGATGAAAGTGGTCATGGATCACTGTGATGACAAGTGTCCTGGAACCTAGTGATGACACGGTTCATACCGCATTGAGATGACAAGGGCCAAGGAGAATTGTGATGACACATGTCATGGGGCATTGTGATGACATTGGTCATCTTGCATTGTGATGACAGTGGTCATGTAGAATTTTGATTAAAGTTATCATGGAGAACTGTGATGACAAAGGCCAAGGAAGATTTTGATGACAAGTGTCATTGAGCAATGGGATGACACGGGATTGGAGTATTATGATGACAAGTGTTCTGGAGCATTGTGATGACAAGGGCATGGAGCATTGTGATTACAGAGGCCATGGAGCATTGTGATGACAACGGCATGGAGTATTGTGATGACAGGGGTCATTGAGCATTGTGATTACAAAGACCATGAGGCATTGTGATGACAGGGGTCATTGAACATTGTGATTACAAAGACCATGAGGCATTGTGATGACAGGGACCTTGGAGCATTGTGATGACAATGGTCATCGAGCATTGTGATGAGAGGGGTCATACAGCATTGTGATGAGAAAGACCATGGACCATGGTGATGACAGATGCCATGGAACATTGTGATGACAAGGCCATGTACCATTTTGATTACAAGGGTCATGGAGCATTGTGATGACAAGGGCAGGGAACCTTGTGGTGACCGGGGTCATGGAGCATTTTGATGACAACTTTCATGGAACGTTGTGATAACAGGGGTCATGGAGCATTGTGTTGAAAGGGAACATGGAGCACTGTGATTACAGGGTCCATGGAACATTGTGAATACATAGGCCATGGAACAATGTGATGACAGGGGTCATGTAGCATTGTGATGACAGGGTCATGGAGCATTGTGATTACAGGGGTTATGGGGCACTGTGATGACAGGGGGCATGGAACATTGTGATGAAAAGTGTCATGGAACATTGTGCTGACAGGGATCATGGAGCTTTTTGGTAAGAGAGGCCTTGCCGATTTGTGATGGCAGGCGTCATGGGTCATTGTGATGACAGCGGTCTTGGAGCATTGTGATGAAAGGGGTCATCGAGCACTGTGATTACAGGAGCCATGGAGCATTGTGAATACAAAGACTATGGAGCATTGAGATGACAAGTTTCATGGAGCATTGTGATGAAAGTGATCATGGATCATTGTGATGACAAGTGTCCTGGAACCTTGTGATGACACGGTTCATGGAGCATTGTGATGACAAGGACCATGGCGAATTGTGATGACATCTGTCATGGGGCATTGTGATGACAGTGGTCATCTAGAATTGTGATGAAAGGAATCATGGAGCACTGTGATGACAGGGGCCATGGAACATTGTGATGACAAAGGCCATGGAGCATTGTGATGACAAGTGTCATGGGGCATTTTGATGACATTGGCATGGAGCATTATGATGACAAGTGTTCTGGAGCGTTTTGATGACAAAGGCATGGAGCATTGTGATAAAAGTGCCCATGGAGCATTGTGATGAAAACGGCAGGGAACATTGTGATGACTGGGTTCATGGAGCATTGTGATAAAAGGGGCTATGGAGCCTTGAGATGACAGGCGTCATGAGGCATGGTGATGACACTGGTCATGGAGCATTGTGATGAAAGTGATCATGGAGCCATATGATATCAGGGGCCATGGAGCATTGTGATGACAGGGGTCATGGGGCATTGTGCTGAAAGCGGTCATGGAGCATTGCGATGAAAAGCGCTATGGAGCATTGTGATGACAAGGGCCATGGAGCATTGTGAATACAAGGGACATGGAGCCTTGTGATGACAAAGGTCATGGATCATTGTAAAAACAGGTATCATTGGGCATTGTGATGACAGGGGCATGGAATATTTTAATGTACGTTGCCATGGAGAGCTGTGATGAAAGGGATCATGTGGATTTGTAATGACAAGGGCCATGGAGCATTGTGATGAAACAAATCTTGGAGTATTTTGATGAAAGTTGTCATGGAGCATTGCGATGAAAAACACCAAGGAACATTGTGATGACAAGGGCCATCGTGCATTGTTATGACAAGTGTCATGGAGCATTGTGATGACAGGTGTCATGGAGCATCGTGATGACAAATGCCATGGAGAATTGTGATGAGAGGTGGCATTGGGCAATGTGACGAAAGGGGTCATGGAGTACTGTGATTACAGGGGCCATGGAGCATTGTGATAACAAGTGACATGCAGAATAGTGATGACAGGCGTCATAGAGCATTGTGATGACAATTGACATTTAGCATTTTGATGACAGGGGTCATCAGGCATTGTGTTGAAAGGGGTCACGGAGTATTGTGATGACAAAGGCTATAGAGCATTGTGATGACAGGGGTCATGGAGCACTGTGATGACGTGGGCTATGGAGCATTGTGAAGACAAGATTCATGTAGCATTGTAATGACACGGGCATAAAGCATGGTGATTACAACAGACCTGGAGCATTGTGATGACAAGGGCATGGAGCATTGTGATTACAGGAAATGTGGAGCATTGTGATGACAAGTGTCATGCAATATTGTGCTGACACAATTCATGGAGCATTTTGATGAGAGTGGCCTTGGAGCACAGTGATGAGAGACGTCATGGGGCATTATGGTGACAATGGTCAAGGAGAATTGTGATGAAAGTGTTCATGGAGTAACGCTATTATCGGGACAATGGAGCATTGTGAATACAAAGGCCATGGAGCATTGAGATAACAGAGTTCATGGAGCACTGTGATGAAAGTGGTCATGGATCACTGTGAAGACAAGTATCCTGGAACCTTGTGATGACACGGTTCATACAGCATTGAGATGAGAAGGGCCAAGGAGAATTCTGATGACACGTGTCATGGGGCATTGTGATGACATTGGTCATCTTGCATTGTGATGACAGTGGTCATGTAGAATTTTGATTAAAGGTATCATGGAGCACTGTGATGACAAAGGCCAAGGAAGATTTTGATGACAAGTGTCATTGAGCAATGGGATGACA
This sequence comes from Balaenoptera physalus, assembly GCF_965194825.1. Classification (NCBI taxonomy): domain Eukaryota; kingdom Metazoa; phylum Chordata; class Mammalia; order Artiodactyla; family Balaenopteridae; genus Balaenoptera; species Balaenoptera physalus. The sequence continues at coordinate 33,326,297 of NC_138897.1, read as the reverse complement.
CGAGTTTGGAGTATTATGATGACAAGTGTTCTGGAGCATTGTGATGACAAGGGCATGGAGCATTGTGATTAGAGAGGCCATGGAGCATTTTGATGACAACGGCATGGAGTATTGTGATGACAGGGGTCATTGAGCATTGTGATTACAAAGACCATGAGGCATTGTGATGACAGGGGCCTTGGAGCATTGTGATGACAATGGTCATCGAGCCTTGTGATGAGAGGGGTCATAGAGCATTGTCATGAGAAAGACCATGGAGCATGGTGATAACAGAGGCCATGGAACATTGTGATGACAAGGCCATGTACCATTGTGATTATATCGGTCATGGAGCATTGTGATGACAAGGGCAGGGAACATTGTGGTGACCAGGGTCATGGAGCATTTTGATGACAACTTTCATGGAACGTTGTGATGACAGGGGTCATGGAGCATTGTGTTGAAAGGGAACATGGATCAGTGTGATTACAGGGTCCATGGAACATTGTGAATACATAGGCCATGGAACAATGTGATGACAGGGGTCATGTAGAATTGTGATGACAGGGTCATGGAGCATTGTGATTACAGGGGTTATGGGGCACTGTGATGACAGGGGGCATGGAGCATTGTGATGAAAATTGTCCTGGAGCATTGTGATGACAGTGGTCACAGAGAATTGGGATGAAAGGTATCATGCAGCATTGTGATGACAATGGTCATGGACCATATTGATGACAGGGGTCATGGAACATTCTGATGACAAGGTTCATAAAGCATTTTGATGACAGGGGTCATGGAGCATTGTGTTGACACGGGCATGGAGCATTGTAGTGATAGGATATCTGAAGCATTGTGATGAAAAGGGGATAGAGCATTTTGACGACAGGGTCCAAGGAGCATTGTGCCGACAATGGCACGGAGCACTGTGATGAAAACGGTACTGGAGCACTGTGAGGAAAGGAGTCATGGATCATTGTGGTGACAGGGGTCATGGAGCTTTGTGATGACAAGGGTCATGGAGCATTGTGATGACACGGTCAAGGAACATTGCGATGACAAGATTTCAGGAGCATTGTGATGAAAGGGCATGGAGCATTGTGATTAAAGGTGACAAGGAGCATTGTGATGATATGGGCAGAGAACTTTGTGATGACAGGGGTCATGGAACATTGTGATGAAAAGTGTCATGGAACATTGCGGTGACAGGGATCATGGAGCTTTTTGGTAAGAGAGTCCTAGGAGATTTGTGATGGCAGGCATCATGGGGCATTGTGATGACAGCCGTCTTGGAGCAATGTGATGACTAGTGTCATGGGGCATTTTGATGGCATTGGTATGGAACATTATGATGACAAGTGTTCTGGAACATTTTGATGACAAGGGCATGGAGCATTGTGATGACAGGGCCCATGGAGCATTGTGATGAAAAGGGCAGGGAACATTGTGATGACTGGGTTCATGGAGCATTGTGATGAAAGGGGCCATGGAGCATTGAGATGACAGGCGTCATGAGGCATGGTGATGACACTGGTCATGGAGCATTGTGATCAAAGAGATCATGGAGCAATATGATAACAGGGGCCATGGAGCATTGTGATGACAGGTGTATTGGAGCATTGTGATGAAAGTAGTCATGGATCATTGTGATGACATGTGTCCTGGAACACTGTGATGACACGGTTCATCGAGTATTGTGATGACAAGGGTCATAGCGAATTGTGATGACAGGTGTCATGGGGCATTGTGATGACATTGATCATCTAGGAATTGTGATGAAATGTATCATGGAGCACTGTGATGTCTGGGGGCATGAAGCATTGTTATGAAAATTGTCCTGGATTATGTGATGACAGCAGTCATGGAGAATTGTGATGACAAGGATTATGCAGCATTGTGTTGACAAGGGTATGGACTATTGTGATGACAATGGTCATGGAGCAATGTGATGAAAGTTTTCATGGAACATCGTGATGAAAAGTGCCTGGGAGAATTGTGACGATAAAGGCCATGGAGCATTGTGATGACAAGTGTCATGGAGCATTGTAATGAAAGGTTTCATTGTGCACTGTGATGACAAGGGGGATGGAGTATTGTGATGAAACTGGTCCTGGAGCATTGTGATAACAGAAGCCGTGGAGCATTGTGATGACAGGCATCATGGAGCATTGTGAAGAAAGGGACAATGGGGAATTGTAATGACAATAGAGAAATGTGATGAAAATGGTCAGCGAGCATAGTGATTAAAGTGGTCATTGAGAATTGTGATGAAAAGCGACATAGAGCATTGTGATGACAAAGGTCATGGAGAACTGTGATGACCAGGGTTATGTAGCATTGTGATGACACGGTCATGGAACATTGTGATGACAAGAATTCTGGAGCATTGTGATGACACGGGCATGAAGCATGGTGATGACAACAGACCTGGAGCATTGTGATGACAAGGGCGTGGAGCATTGTGATTACAGGAGACATGGAGCATTGTGATGACATTGGCAGGGATCATTGTGATTACAGGGATCATGGAGCATTGTGATGACAAGTGTCATGCAATATTGTGCTGACACAGTTCATGGAGCATTTTGATGAGAGTGGCCTTGGAGCACATTGATGAGAGACGTCATGGGGCATTATGGTGACAGTGGTCAAGGAGCATTTTGATGAAAGTGTTCATGGAGCAACGTGATTATCAGGACAATGGAGCATTGTGAATACAAAGGCCATGGAGCATTGAGATAACAGAGTTCATGGAGCATTGTGATGAAAATGGTCATGGATCACTGTGAAACAAGTGTCCTGGAACCTATTGATGACATGGTTCATACAGCATTGAGATGACAAGGGCCAAGGCGAATTGTGATGAAATGTATCATGGGGCATTGTGGTGACATTGGTCATCTTGCATTGTGATGTCAGTGGTCATGTAGAATTTTGATTAAAGGTATCATGGGGCACTGTGATGACAAAGGCCAAGGAAGATTTTGATGACAAGTGTCATTGAGCAAAGGGTTGACACGGGAATGGAGTATTATGATGACAAGAGCTCTGGAGCATTTTGATGAAAAAGGCATGGAACATTGTGAAGACAGTGCCCATGGAGCATTGTGATGAAAAGTGCAGGGAACATTGTGATGTCTAGGTTCATGGAGCATTGTGATGAAAGTGGCCATTGAGCATTGAGATGACAGGCGTCATGAAGCATGGTGAAGACAGTGGTCATGGATCATTGTGATGAAGGAGATCATGGAGCAATATGATATCACGGGCCATGGAGCATTGTGATGACAAGGGTCATGGGGCATTGTGCTGAAAGTGGTCATGGAGCATTGTGATGAAAAGCTCTATGGAGCATTGTGATGACAAGGGCCATGGATCATTGTAAAAACAGGTATCATTGGGCATTGTGATGAAAGGGGCATGGAGCATTTTTATGTAAGTTGCCATGGAGAGTTGTGATGAAAGGGATCATGTGGATTTGTAATGACAAGGGCCATGGAGCATTGTGATGAAACAAATCTTGGAGTATCTTGATGAAAGTTGTCATGGAGCATTACGATGAAAAGCACCAAGGAACATTGTGATGACAAGAACCATCGAGCATTGTGATGACAAGTGTCATGGAGCATTGTGATGACAGGTGTCATGGAGCATCGTGATGACAAATGCCATGGAGAATTGTGATGAGAGGTGGCATTGGGCAATGTGACGAAAGGGATCATGGAGTACTGTGATTACAGGGGCCATGGAGCATTGTGATAACAAGTGACATGGAGAATAGTGATGACAGGCGTCATAGAGCATTGTGATGACAAGTGACATTTAGCATTTTGATGACATGGGTCATCAGGCATTGTGTTGACAGGGGTCATGGAGTATTGTGATGACAAAGGCAATAGAGCATTGTGATGAAAGGGGTCATGGAGCACTGTGATGATATGGGCCATGGAGCATTGTGAAGACAAGATTCATGGAGTATTGTGATGACACGGGCATGAAGCATGGTGATGACCACAGACCTGGAGCATTGTGATGACATTGGCAGGGATCATTGTGATTACAGGGATCATGGAGCATTGTGATGACAAGTGTCATGCAATATTGTGCTGACACAGATCAGGGAGCATTTTGATGAGAGTGGCCTTGCAGCGCAGTAATGAGAGACGTCATGGGGCATTATGGTGACAATGGTCAAGGAGAATTGTGATGAAAGTGTTCATGGAGTAACGCTATTATCGGGACAATGGAGCATTGTGAATACAAAGGCCATGGAGCATTGAGATAACAGAGTTCATGGAGCATTGTGATGAAAATGGTCATGGATCACTGTGAAACAAGTGTCCTGGAACCTATTGATGACATGGTTCATACAGCATTGAGATGACAAGGGCCAAGGCGAATTGTGATGAAATGTATCATGGGGCATTGTGGTGACATTGGTCATCTTGCATTGTGATGTCAGTGGTCATGTAGAATTTTGATTAAAGGTATCATGGGGCACTGTGATGACAAAGGCCAAGGAAGATTTTGATGACGTGTCATTGAGCAAAGGGTTGACACGGGAATGGAGTATTATGATGACAAGAGCTCTGGAGCATTTTGATGAAAAAGGCATGGAGCATTGTGAAGACAGTGCCCATGGAGCATTGTGATGAAAAGTGCAGGGAACATTGTGATGTCTAGGTTCATGGAGCATTGTGATGAAAGTGGCCATTGAGCATTGAGATGACAGGCGTCATGAAGCATGGTGAAGACAGTGGTCATGGATCATTGTGATGAAGGAGATCATGGAGCAATATGATATCACGGGCCATGGAGCATTGTGATGACAAGGGTCATGGGGCATTGTGCTGAAAGTGGTCATGGAGCATTGTGATGAAAAGCGCTATGGAGCATTGTGATGACAAGGGCCATGGATCATTGTAAAAACAGGTATCATTGGGCATTGTGATGAAAGGGGCATGGAGCATTTTTATGTAAGTTGCCATGGAGAGTTGTGATGAAAGGGATCATGTGGATTTGTAATGACAAGGGCCATGGAGCATTGTGATGAAACAAATCTTGGAGTATCTTGATGAAAGTTGTCATGGAGCATTACGATGAAAAGCACCAAGGAACATTGTGATGACAAGAACCATCGAGCATTGTGATGACAAGTGTCATGGAGCATTGTGATGACAGGTGTCATGGAGCATCGTGATGACAAATGCCATGGAGAATTGTGATGAGAGGTGGCATTGGGCAATGTGACGAAAGGGATCATGGAGTACTGTGATTACAGGGGCCATGGAGCATTGTGATAACAAGTGACATGGAGAATAGTGATGACAGGCGTCATAGAGCATTGTGATGACAAGTGACATTTAGCATTTTGATGACATGGGTCATCAGGCATTGTGTTGACAGGGGTCATGGAGTATTGTGATGACAAAGGCAATAGAGCATTGTGATGACAGGGGTCATGGAGCACTGTGATGATATGGGCCATGGAGCATTGTGAAGACAAGATTCATGGAGTATTGTGATGACACGGGCATGAAGCATGGTGATGACCACAGACCTGGAGCATTGTGATGACATTGGCAGGGATCATTGTGATTACAGGGATCATGGAGCATTGTGATGACAAGTGTCATGCAATATTGTGCTGACACAGATCAGGGAGCATTTTGATGAGAGTGGCCTTGCAGCGCAGTAATGAGAGACGTCATGGGGCATTATGGTGACAATGGTCAAGGAGAATTGTGATGAAAGTGTTCATGGAGTAACGCTATTATCGGGACAATGGAGCATTGTGAATACAAAGGCCATGGAGCATTGAGATAACAGAGTTCATGGAGCATTGTGATGAAAGTGGTCATGGATCACTGTGAAGACAAGTATCCTGGAACCTTGTGATGACACGGTTCATACAGCATTGAGATGACAAGGGCCAAGGAGAATTGTGATGACACGTGTCATGGGGCATTGTGATGACATTGGTCATCTTGCATTGTGATGACAGTGGTCATGTAGAATTTTGATTAAAGGTATCATGGAGCACTGTGATGACAAAGGCCAAGGAAGATTTTGATGACAAGTGTCATTGAGCAATGGGATGACGCGATTTTGGAGTATTATGATGACAAGTGTTCTGGAGCATTGTGATGACAAGGGCATGGAGCATTGTGATTACAGAGGCCATGGAGCATTGTGATGACAACGGCATGGAGTATTGTGATGACAGGGGTCATTGAGCATTGTGATTACAAAGACCATGAGGCATTGTGATGACAGGGGCCTTGGAGCATTGTGATGACAATGGTCATCGAGCCTTGTGATGAGAGGGGTCATAGAGCATTGTCATGAGAAAGACCATGGAGCATGGTGATAACAGAGGCCATGGAACATTGTGATGACAAGGCCATGTACCATTGTGATTATATCGGTCATGGAGCATTGTGATGACAAGGGCAGGGAACATTGTGGTGACCGGGGTCATGGAGCATTTTGATGACAACTTTCATGGAACGTTTTGATGACAGGGGTCATGGAGCATTGTGTTGAAAGGGAACATGGAGCAGTGTGATTACAGGGTCCATGGAACATTGTGAATACATAGGCCATGGAACAATGTGATGACAGGGGTCATGTAGAATTGTGATGACAGGGTCATGGAGCATTGTGATTACAGGGGTTATGGGGCACTGTGATGACAGGGGGCATGGAGCATTGTGATGAAAATTGTCCTGGAGCATTGTGATGACAGTGGTCACACAGAATTGGGATGAAAGGTATCATGCAGCATTGTGATGACAATGGTCATGGACCATATTGATGATAGGGGTCATGGAACATTCTGATGACAAGGTTCATAAAGCATTTTTATGACAGGGGTCATGGAGCATTGTGTTGACACGGGCATGGAGCATTGTAGTGATAGGATATCTGAAGCATTGTGATGAAAAGGGGATAGAGCATTTTGACGACAGGGTCCAAGGAGCATTGTGCCGACAATGGCACGGAGCACTGTGATGAAAACGGTACTGGAGCACTGTGAGGAAAGGAGTCATGGATCATTGTGATGACAGGGGTCATGGAGCTTTGTGATGACAAGGGTCATGGAGCATTGTGATGACACGGTCAAGGAACATTGCGATGACAAGATTTCAGGAGCATTGTGATGAAAGGGCATGGAGCATTGTGATTAAAGGTGACAAGGAGCATTGTGATGATATGGGCAGAGAACTTTGTGATGACAGGGGTCATGGAACATTGTGATGAAAAGTGTCATGGAACATTGCGGTGACAGGGATCATGGAGCTTTTTGGTAAGAGAGTCCTAGGAGATTTGTGATGGCAGGCATCATGGGGCATTGTGATGACAGCCGTCTTGGAGCAATGTGATGACTAGTGTCATGGGGCATTTTGATGGCATTGGTATGGAACATTATGATGACAAGTGTTCTGGAACATTTTGATGACAAGGGCATGGAGCATTGTGATGACAGGGCCCATGGAGCATTGTGATGAAAAGGGCAGGGAACATTGTGATGACTGGGTTCATGGAGCATTGTGATGAAAGGGGCCATGGAGCATTGAGATGACAGGCGTCATGAGGCATGGTGATGACACTGGTCATGGAGCATTGTGATCAAAGAGATCATGGAGCAATATGATAACAGGGGCCATGGAGCATTGTGATGACAGGTGTATTGGAGCATTGTGATGAAAGTAGTCATGGATCATTGTGATGACATGTGTCCTGGAACACTGTGATGACACGGTTCATCGAGTATTGTGATGACAAGGGTCATAGCGAATTGTGATGACAGGTGTCATGGGGCATTGTGATGACATTGATCATCTAGGAATTGTGATGAAATGTATCATGGAGCATTGTGATGTCTGGGGGCATGAAGCATTGTTATGAAAATTGTCCTGGATTATGTGATGACAGCAGTCATGGAGAATTGTGATGACAAGGATTATGCAGCATTGTGTTGACAAGGGTATGGACTATTGTGATGACAATGGTCATGGAGCAATGTGATGAAAGTTTTCATGGAACATCGTGATGAAAAGTGCCTGGGAGAATTGTGACGATAAAGGCCATGGAGCATTGTGATGACAAGTGTCATGGAGCATTGTAATGAAAGGTTTCATTGTGCACTGTGATGACAAGGGGGATGGAGTATTGTGATGAAACTGGTCCTGGAGCATTGTGATAACAGAAGCCGTGGAGCATTGTGATGACAGGCATCATGGAGCATTGTGAAGAAAGGGACAATGGGGAATTGTAATGACAATAGAGAAATGTGATGAAAATGGTCAGCGAGCATAGTGATTAAAGTGGTCATTGAGAATTGTGATGAAAAGCGACATAGAGCATTGTGATGACAAAGGTCATGGAGAACTGTGATGACCAGGGTTATGTAGCATTGGGATGACACGGTCATGGAACATTGTGATGACAAGAATTCTGGAGCATTGTGATGACACGGGCATGAAGCATGGTGATGACAACAGACCTGGAGCATTGTGATGACAAGGGCGTGGAGCATTGTGATTACAGGAGACATGGAGCATTGTGATGACATTGGCAGGGATCATTGTGATTACAGGGATCATGGAGCATTGTGATGACAAGTGTCATGCAATATTGTGCTGACACAGTTCATGGAGCATTTTGATGAGAGTGGCCTTGGAGCACATTGATGAGAGACGTCATGGGGCATTATGGTGACAGTGGTCAAGGAGCATTTTGATGAAAGTGTTCATGGAGCAACGTGATTATCAGGACAATGGAGCATTGTGAATACAAAGGCCATGGAGCATTGAGATAACAGAGTTCATGGAGCATTGTGATGAAAATGGTCATGGATCACTGTGAAACAAGTGTCCTGGAACCTATTGATGACATGGTTCATACAGCATTGAGATGACAAGGGCCAAGGCGAATTGTGATGAAATGTATCATGGGGCATTGTGGTGACATTGGTCATCTTGCATTGTGATGTCAGTGGTCATGTAGAATTTTGATTAAAGGTATCATGGGGCACTGTGATGACAAAGGCCAAGGAAGATTTTGATGACAAGTGTCATTGAGCAAAGGGTTGACACGGGAATGGAGTATTATGATGACAAGAGCTCTGGAGCATTTTGATGAAAAAGGCATGGAGCATTGTGAAGACAGTGCCCATGGAGCATTGTGATGAAAAGTGCAGGGAACATTGTGATGTCTAGGTTCATGGAGCATTGTGATGAAAGTGGCCATTGAGCATTGAGATGACAGGCGTCATGAAGCATGGTGAAGACAGTGGTCATGGAGCATTGTGATGATGGAGATCATGGAGCAATATGATATCACGGGCCATGGAGCATTGTGATGACAGGGGTCATGGGGCATTGTGCTGAAAGTGGTCATGGAGCATTGCGATGAAAAGCGCTATGGAGCATTGTGATGACAAGGGCCATGGATCATTGTAAAAACAGGTATCATTGGGCATTGTGATGAAAGGGGCATGGAGCATTTTTATGTAAGTTGCCATGGAGAGTTGTGATGAAAGGGATCATGTGGATTTGTAATGACAAGGGCCATGGAGCATTGTGATGAAACAAATCTTGGAGTATCTTGATGAAAGTTGTCATGGAGCATTGCGATGAAAAGCACCAAGGAACATTGTGATGACAAGAACCATCGAGCATTGTGATGACAAGTGTCATGGAGCATTGTGATGACAGGTGTCATGGAGCATCGTGATGACAAATGCCATGGAGAATTGTGATGAGAGGTGGCATTGGGCAATGTGACGAAAGGGATCATGGAGTACTGTGATTACAGGGGCCATGGAGCATTGTGATAACAAGTGACATGGAGAATAGTGATGACAGGCGTCATAGAGCATTGTGATGACAAGTGACATTTAGCATTTTGATGACATGGGTCATCAGGCATTGTGTTGACAGGGGTCATGGAGTATTGTGATGACAAAGGCAATAGAGCATTGTGATGACAGGGGTCATGGAGCACTGTGATGACATGGGCCATGGAGCATTGTGAAGAAAAGATTCATGGAGTATTGTGATGACACGGGCATGAAGCATGGTGATGACCACAGACCTGGAGCATTGTGATGACATTGGCAGGGATCATTGTGATTACAGGGATCATGGAGCATTGTGATGACAAGTGTCATGCAATATTGTGCTGACACAGATCAGGGAGCATTTTGATGAGAGTGGCCTTGGAGCGCAGTAATGAGAGACGTCATGGGGCATTATGGTGGCAGTGGTCAAGGAGCATTGTGATGAAAGTGTTCATGGAGCAACGCTATTATCGGGACAATGGAGCATTGTGAATACAAAGGCCGTGGAGCATTGAGATGACAGGGTTCATGGAGCATTGTGATGAAAGTGATCATAGTTCATTGTGATGACAAGTGTCCTGGAACCTTGTGATGACACGGTTCATGGAGCATTGTGATGACAAGGACCATGGCGAATTGTGATGACATCTGTCATGGGGCATTGTGATGACAGTGGTCATCTAGAATTGTGATGAAAGGTATCATGGAGCACTGTGATGACAGGGGCCATGGAACATTGTGATGACAAAGGCCATGGAGCATTGTGATGACAAGTGTCATGGGGCATTTTGATGACATTGGCATGGAGCATTATGATGACAAATGTTCTGGAGCATTGTGATGAAAAGGGCAGGGAACATTGTGATGACTGGGTTCATGGAGCATTGTGATGAAAGGGGCCATGGAGCATTGAGATGACAGGCCTCATGAGGCATGGTGATGACACTGGTCATGGAGCATTGTGATCAAAGAGATCATGGAGCAATATGATAACAGGGGCCATGGAGCATTGTGATGACAGGTGTATTTGAGCATTGTGATGAAAGTAGTCATGGATCATTGTGATGACATGTGTCCTGGAACACTGTGATGACACGGTTCATCGAGTATTGTGATGACAAGGGTCATAGCGAATTGTGATGACAGGTGTCATGGGGCATTGTGATGACATTGATCATCTAGGAATTGTGATGAAATGTATCATGGAGCACTGTGATGACTGGGGGCATGAAGCATTGTTATGAAAATTGTCCTGGATTATGTGATGACAGCAGTCATGGAGAATTGTGATGACAAGGATTATGCAGCATTGTGTTGACAGGGTATGGACTATTGTGATGACAATGGTCATGGAGCAATGTGATGAAAGTTTTCATGGAACATCGTGATGAAAAGTGCCTGGGAGCATTGTGACGATAAAGGCCATGGAGCATTGTGATGACAAGTGTCATGGAGCATTGTAATGAAATGTTTCATTGTGCACTGTGATGACAAGGGGGATGGAGTATTGTGATGAAACTGGTCCTGGAGCATTGTGGTAACAGAAGCCGTGGAGCATTGTGATGACAGGCATCATGGAGCATTGTGAAGAAAGGGACAATGGGGAATTGTAATGACAATAGAGAAATGTGATGAAAATGGTCAGCGAGCATAGTGATTAAAGTGGTCATTGAGAATTGTGATGAAAAGCGACATAGAGCATTGTGATGACAAAGGTCATGGAGAACTGTGATGACCAGGGTTATGTAGCATTGTGATGACACGGTCATGGAACATTGTGATGACAAGAATTCTGGAGCATTGTGATGACAGGGGCATGAAGCATGGTGATGACAACAGACCTGGAGCATTGTGATGACAAGGGCGTGGAGCATTGTGATTACAGGAGACATGGAGCATTGTGATGACATTGGCAGGGATCATTGTGATTACAGGGATCATGGAGCATTGTGATGACAAGTGTCATGCAATATTGTGCTGACACAGTTCATGGAGCATTTTGATGAGAGTGGCCTTGGAGCACATTGATGAGAGACGTCATGGGGCATTATGTTGACAGTGGTCAAGGAGCATTTTGATGAAAGTGTTCATGGAGCAACGTGATTATCAGGACAATGGAGCATTGTGAATACAAAGGCCATGGAGCATTGAGATAACAGAGTTCATGGAGCATTGTGATGAAAATGGTCATGGATCACTGTGAAACAAGTGTCCTGGAACCTATTGATGACATGGTTCATACAGCATTGAGATGACAAGGGCCAAGGCGAATTGTGATGAAATATATCATGGGGCATTGTGGTGACATTGGTCATCTTGCATTGTGATGTCAGTGGTCATGTAGAATTTTGATTAAAGGTATCATGGGGCACTGTGATGACAAAGGCCAAGGAAGATTTTGATGACAAGTGTCATTGAGCAAAGGGTTGACACGGGAATGGAGTATTATGATGACAAGAGCTCTGGAGCATTTTGATGAAAAAGGCATGGAGCATTGTGAAGACAGTGCCCATGGAGCATTGTGATGAAAAGTGCAGGGAACATTGTGATGTCTAGGTTCATGGAGCATTGTGATGAAAGTGGCCATTGAGCATTGAGATGACAGGCGTCATGAAGCATGGTGAAGACAGTGGTCATGGAGCATTGTGATGAAGGAGATCATGGAGCAATATGATATCACGGGCCATGGAGCATTGTGATGACAGGGGTCATGGGGCATTGTGCTGAAAGTGGTCATGGAGCATTGCGATGAAAAGCGCTATGGAGCATTGTGATGACAAGGGCCATGGATCATTGTAAAAACAGGTATCATTGGGCATTGTGATGAAAGGGGCATGGAGCATTTTTATGTAAGTTGCCATGGAGAGTTGTGATGAAAGGGATCATGTGGATTTGTAATGACAAGGGCCATGGAGCATTGTGATGAAACAAATCTTGGAGTATCTTGATGAAAGTTGTCATGGAGCATTGCGATGAAAAGCACCAAGGAACATTGTGATGACAAGAACCATCGAGCATTGTGATGACAGGTGTCATGGAGCATCGTGATGACAAATGCCATGGAGAATTGTGATGAGAGGTGGCATTGGGCAATGTGACGAAAGGGATCATGGAGTACTGTGATTACAGGGGCCATGGAGCATTGTTATAACAAGTGACATGGAGAATAGTGATGACAGGCGTCATAGAGCATTGTGATGCCAAGTGACATTTAGCATTTTGATGACATGGGTCATCAGGCATTGTGTTGACAGGGGTCATGGAGTATTGTGATGACAAAGGCAATAGAGCATTGTGATGACAGGGGTCATGGAGCACTGTGATGACATGGGCCATGGAGCATTGTGAAGACAAGATTCATGGAGTATTGTGATGACACGGGCATGAAGCATGGTGATGACCACAGACCTGGAGCATTGTGATGACATTGGCAGGGATCATTGTGATTACAGGGATCATAGAGCATTGTGATGACAAGTGTCATGCAATATTGTGCTGACACAGATCAGGGAGCATTTTGATGAGAGTGGCCTTGGAGCGCAGTAATGAGAGACGTCATGGGGCATTATGGTGGCAGTGGTCAAGGAGCATTGTGATGAAAGTGTTCATGGAGCAACGCTATTATCGGGACAATGGAGCATTGTGAATACAAAGGCCATGGAGCATTGAGATAACAGAGTTCATGGAGCATTGTGATGAAAGTGGTCATGGATCACTGTGATGACAAGTGTCCTGGAACCTAGTGATGACACGGTTCATACCGCATTGAGATGACAAGGGCCAAGGAGAATTGTAATGACACATGTCATGGGGCATTGTGATGACATTGGTCATCTTGCATTGTGATGACAGTGGTCATGTAGAATTTTGATTAAAGTTATCATGGAGAACTGTGATGACAAAGGCCAAGGAAGATTTTGATGACAAGTGTCATTGAGCAATGGGATGACACGGGATTGGAGTATTATGATGACAAGTGTTCTGGAGCATTGTGATGACAAGGGCATGGAGCATTGTGATTACAGAGGCCATGGAGCATTGTGATGACAACGGCATGGAGTATTGTGATGACAGGGGTCATTGAGCATTGTGATTACAAAGACCATGAGGCATTGTGATGACAGGGGTCATTGAACATTGTGATTACAAAGACCATGAGGCATTGTGATGACAGGGACCTTGGAGCATTGTGATGACAATGGTCATCGAGCATTGTGATGAGAGGGGTCATACAGCATTGTGATGAGAAAGACCATGGACCATGGTGATGACAGATGCCATGGAACATTGTGATGACAAGGCCATGTACCATTTTGATTACAAGGGTCATGGAGCATTGTGATGACAAGGGCAGGGAACCTTGTGGTGACCGGGGTCATGGAGCATTTTGATGACAACTTTCATGGAACGTTGTGATAACAGGGGTCATGGAGCATTGTGTTGAAAGGGAACATGGAGCACTGTGATTACAGGGTCCATGGAACATTGTGAATACATAGGCCATGGAACAATGTGATGACAGGGGTCATGTAGCATTGTGATGACAGGGTCATGGAGCATTGTGATTACAGGGGTTATGGGGCACTGTGATGACAGGGGGCATGGAACATTGTGATGAAAAGTGTCATGGAACATTGTGCTGACAGGGATCATGGAGCTTTTTGGTAAGAGAGGCCTTGCCGATTTGTGATGGCAGGCGTCATGGGTCATTGTGATGACAGCGGTCTTGGAGCATTGTGATGAAAGGGGTCATCGAGCACTGTGATTACAGGAGCCATGGAGCATTGTGAATACAAAGACTATGGAGCATTGAGATGACAAGTTTCATGGAGCATTGTGATGAAAGTGATCATGGATCATTGTGATGACAAGTGTCCTGGAACCTTGTGATGACACGGTTCATGGAGCATTGTGATGACAAGGACCATGGCGAATTGTGATGACATCTGTCATGGGGCATTGTGATGACAGTGGTCATCTAGAATTGTGATGAAAGGAATCATGGAGCACTGTGATGACAGGGGCCATGGAACATTGTGATGACAAAGGCCATGGAGCATTGTGATGACAAGTGTCATGGGGCATTTTGATGACATTGGCATGGAGCATTATGATGACAAGTGTTCTGGAGCGTTTTGATGACAAAGGCATGGAGCATTGTGATAAAAGTGCCCATGGAGCATTGTGATGAAAACGGCAGGGAACATTGTGATGACTGGGTTCATGGAGCATTGTGATAAAAGGGGCTATGGAGCCTTGAGATGACAGGCGTCATGAGGCATGGTGATGACACTGGTCATGGAGCATTGTGATGAAAGTGATCATGGAGCCATATGATATCAGGGGCCATGGAGCATTGTGATGACAGGGGTCATGGGGCATTGTGCTGAAAGCGGTCATGGAGCATTGCGATGAAAAGCGCTATGGAGCATTGTGATGACAAGGGCCATGGAGCATTGTGAATACAAGGGACATGGAGCCTTGTGATGACAAAGGTCATGGATCATTGTAAAAACAGGTATCATTGGGCATTGTGATGACAGGGGCATGGAATATTTTAATGTACGTTGCCATGGAGAGCTGTGATGAAAGGGATCATGTGGATTTGTAATGACAAGGGCCATGGAGCATTGTGATGAAACAAATCTTGGAGTATTTTGATGAAAGTTGTCATGGAGCATTGCGATGAAAAACACCAAGGAACATTGTGATGACAAGGGCCATCGTGCATTGTTATGACAAGTGTCATGGAGCATTGTGATGACAGGTGTCATGGAGCATCGTGATGACAAATGCCATGGAGAATTGTGATGAGAGGTGGCATTGGGCAATGTGACGAAAGGGGTCATGGAGTACTGTGATTACAGGGGCCATGGAGCATTGTGATAACAAGTGACATGCAGAATAGTGATGACAGGCGTCATAGAGCATTGTGATGACAATTGACATTTAGCATTTTGATGACAGGGGTCATCAGGCATTGTGTTGAAAGGGGTCACGGAGTATTGTGATGACAAAGGCTATAGAGCATTGTGATGACAGGGGTCATGGAGCACTGTGATGACGTGGGCTATGGAGCATTGTGAAGACAAGATTCATGTAGCATTGTAATGACACGGGCATAAAGCATGGTGATTACAACAGACCTGGAGCATTGTGATGACAAGGGCATGGAGCATTGTGATTACAGGAAATGTGGAGCATTGTGATGACAAGTGTCATGCAATATTGTGCTGACACAATTCATGGAGCATTTTGATGAGAGTGGCCTTGGAGCACAGTGATGAGAGACGTCATGGGGCATTATGGTGACAATGGTCAAGGAGAATTGTGATGAAAGTGTTCATGGAGTAACGCTATTATCGGGACAATGGAGCATTGTGAATACAAAGGCCATGGAGCATTGAGATAACAGATTTCATGGAGCACTGTGATGAAAGTGGTCATGGATCACTGTGAAGACAAGTATCCTGGAACCTTGTGATGACACGGTTCATACAGCATTGAGATGAGAAGGGCCAAGGAGAATTCTGATGACACGTGTCATGGGGCATTGTGATGACATTGGTCATCTTGCATTGTGATGACAGTGGTCATGTAGAATTTTGATTAAAGGTATCATGGAGCACTGTGATGACAAAGGCCAAGGAAGATTTTGATGACAAGTGTCATTGAGCAATGGGATGACACGAGTTTGGAGTATTATGATGACAAGTGTTCTGGAGCATTGTGATGACAAGGGCATGGAGCATTGTGATTAGAGAGGCCATGGAGCATTTTGATGACAACGGCATGGAGTATTGTGATGACAGGGGTCATTGAGCATTGTGATTACAAAGACCATGAGGCATTGTGATGACAGGGGCCTTGGAGCATTGTGATGACAATGGTCATCGAGCCTTGTGATGAGAGGGGTCATAGAGCATTGTCATGAGAAAGACCATGGAGCATGGTGATAACAGAGGCCATGGAACATTGTGATGACAAGGCCATGTACCATTGTGATTATATCGGTCATGGAGCATTGTGATGACAAGGGCAGGGAACATTGTGGTGACCAGGGTCATGGAGCATTTTGATGACAACTTTCATGGAACGTTGTGATGACAGGGGTCATGGAGCATTGTGTTGAAAGGGAACATGGATCAGTGTGATTACAGGGTCCATGGAACATTGTGAATACATAGGCCATGGAACAATGTGATGACAGGGGTCATGTAGAATTGTGATGACAGGGTCATGGAGCATTGTGATTACAGGGGTTATGGGGCACTGTGATGACAGGGGGCATGGAGCATTGTGATGAAAATTGTCCTGGAGCATTGTGATGACAGTGGTCACAGAGAATTGGGATGAAAGGTATCATGCAGCATTGTGATGACAATGGTCATGGACCATATTGATGACAGGGGTCATGGAACATTCTGATGACAAGGTTCATAAAGCATTTTGATGACAGGGGTCATGGAGCATTGTGTTGACACGGGCATGGAGCATTGTAGTGATAGGATATCTGAAGCATTGTGATGAAAAGGGGATAGAGCATTTTGACGACAGGGTCCAAGGAGCATTGTGCCGACAATGGCACGGAGCACTGTGATGAAAACGGTACTGGAGCACTGTGAGGAAAGGAGTCATGGATCATTGTGGTGACAGGGGTCATGGAGCTTTGTGATGACAAGGGTCATGGAGCATTGTGATGACACGGTCAAGGAACATTGCGATGACAAGATTTCAGGAGCATTGTGATGAAAGGGCATGGAGCATTGTGATTAAAGGTGACAAGGAGCATTGTGATGATATGGGCAGAGAACTTTGTGATGACAGGGGTCATGGAACATTGTGATGAAAAGTGTCATGGAACATTGCGGTGACAGGGATCATGGAGCTTTTTGGTAAGAGAGTCCTAGGAGATTTGTGATGGCAGGCATCATGGGGCATTGTGATGACAGCCGTCTTGGAGCAATGTGATGACTAGTGTCATGGGGCATTTTGATGGCATTGGTATGGAACATTATGATGACAAGTGTTCTGGAACATTTTGATGACAAGGGCATGGAGCATTGTGATGACAGGGCCCATGGAGCATTGTGATGAAAAGGGCAGGGAACATTGTGATGACTGGGTTCATGGAGCATTGTGATGAAAGGGGCCATGGAGCATTGAGATGACAGGCGTCATGAGGCATGGTGATGACACTGGTCATGGAGCATTGTGATCAAAGAGATCATGGAGCAATATGATAACAGGGGCCATGGAGCATTGTGATGACAGGTGTATTGGAGCATTGTGATGAAAGTAGTCATGGATCATTGTGATGACATGTGTCCTGGAACACTGTGATGACACGGTTCATCGAGTATTGTGATGACAAGGGTCATAGCGAATTGTGATGACAGGTGTCATGGGGCATTGTGATGACATTGATCATCTAGGAATTGTGATGAAATGTATCATGGAGCACTGTGATGTCTGGGGGCATGAAGCATTGTTATGAAAATTGTCCTGGATTATGTGATGACAGCAGTCATGGAGAATTGTGATGACAAGGATTATGCAGCATTGTGTTGACAAGGGTATGGACTATTGTGATGACAATGGTCATGGAGCAATGTGATGAAAGTTTTCATGGAACATCGTGATGAAAAGTGCCTGGGAGAAGTGTGACGATAAAGGCCATGGAGCATTGTGATGACAAGTGTCATGGAGCATTGTAATGAAAGGTTTCATTGTGCACTGTGATGACAAGGGTGATGGAGTATTGTGATGAAACTGGTCCTGGAGCATTGTGATAACAGAAGCCGTGGAGCATTGTGATGACAGGCATCATGGAGCATTGTGAAGAAAGGGACAATGGGGAATTGTAATGACAATAGAGAAATGTGATGAAAATGGTCAGCGAGCATAGTGATTAAAGTGGTCATTGAGAATTGTGATGAAAAGCGACATAGAGCATTGTGATGACAAAGGTCATGGAGAACTGTGATGACCAGGGTTATGTAGCATTGTGATGACACGGTCATGGAACATTGTGATGACAAGAATTCTGGAGCATTGTGATGACACGGGCATGAAGCATGGTGATGACAACAGACCTGGAGCATTGTGATGACAAGGGCGTGGAGCATTGTGATTACAGGAGACATGGAGCATTGTGATGACATTGGCAGGGATCATTGTGATTACAGGGATCATGGAGCATTGTGATGACAAGTGTCATGCAATATTGTGCTGACACAGTTCATGGAGCATTTTGATGAGAGTGGCCTTGGAGCACATTGATGAGAGACGTCATGGGGCATTATGGTGACAGTGGTCAAGGAGCATTTTGATGAAAGTGTTCATGGAGCAACGTGATTATCAGGACAATGGAGCATTGTGAATACAAAGGCCATGGAGCATTGAGATAACAGAGTTCATGGAGCATTGTGATGAAAATGGTCATGGATCACTGTGAAACAAGTGTCCTGGAACCTATTGATGACATGGTTCATACAGCATTGAGATGACAAGGGCCAAGGCGAATTGTGATGAAATGTATCATGGGGCATTGTGGTGACATTGGTCATCTTGCATTGTGATGTCAGTGGTCATGTAGAATTTTGATTAAAGGTATCATGGGGCACTGTGATGACAAAGGCCAAGGAAGATTTTGATGACAAGTGTCATTGAGCAATGGGTTGACACGGGAATGGAGTATTATGATGACAAGAGCTCTGGAGCATTTTGATGAAAAAGGCATGGAGCATTGTGAAGACAGTGCCCATGGAGCATTGTGATGAAAAGTGCAGGGAACATTGTGATGTCTAGGTTCATGGAGCATTGTGATGAAAGTGGCCATTGAGCATTGAGATGACAGGCGTCATGAAGCATGGTGAAGACAGTGGTCATGGAGCATTGTGATGAAGGAGATCATGGAGCAATATGATATCACGGGCCATGGAGCATTGTGATGACAAGGGTCATGGGGCATTGTGCTGAAAGTGGTCATGGAGCATTGCGATGAAAAGCGCTATGGAGCATTGTGATGACAAGGGCCATGGATCATTGTAAAAACAGGTATCATTGGGCATTGTGATGAAAGGGGCATGGAGCATTTTTATGTAAGTTGCCATGGAGAGTTGTGATGAAAGGGATCATGTGGATTTGTAATGACAAGGGCCATGGAGCATTGTGATGAAACAAATCTTGGAGTATCTTGATGAAAGTTGTCATGGAGCATTGCCATGAAAAGCACCAAGGAACATTGTGATGACAAGAAACATCGAGCATTGTGATGACAAGTGTCATGGAGCATTGTGATGACAGGTGTCATGGAGCATCGTGATGACAAATGCCATGGAGAATTGTGATGAGAGGTGGCATTGGGCAATGTGACGAAAGGGATCATGGAGTACTGTGATTACAGGGGCCATGGAGCATTGTGATAACAAGTGACATGGAGAATAGTGATGACAGGCGTCATAGAGCATTGTGATGCCAAGTGACATTTAGCATTTTGATGACATGGGTCATCAGGCATTGTGTTGACAGGGGTCATGGAGTATTGTGATGACAAAGGCAATAGAACATTGTGATGACAGGGGTCATGGAGCACTGTGATGACATGGGCCATGGAGCATTGTGAAGACAAGATTCATGGAGTATTGTGATGACACGGGCATGAAGCATGGTGATGACCACAGACCTGGAGCATTGTGATGACATTGGCAGGGATCATTGTGATTACAGTGATCATGGAGCATTGTGATGACAAGTGTCATGCAATATTGTGCTGACACAGATCAGGGAGCATTTTGATGAGAGTGGCCTTGGAGCGCAGTAATGAGAGACGTCATGGGGCATTATGGTGGCAGTGGTCAAGGAGCATTGTGATGAAAGTGTTCATGGAGCAACGCTATTATCGGGACAATGGAGCATTGTGAATACAAAGGCCATGGAGCATTGAGATGACAGGGTTCATGGAGCATTGTGATGAAAGTGATCATAGTTCATTGTGATGACAAGTGTCCTGGAACCTTGTGATGACACGGTTCATGGAGCATTGTGATGACAAGGACCATGGCGAATTGTGATGACATCTGTCATGGGGCATTGTGATGACAGTGGTCATCTAGAATTGTGATGAAAAGTATCATGGAGCACTGTGATGACAGGGGCCATGGAACATTGTGATGACAAAGGCCATGGAGCATTGTGATGACAAGTGTCATGGGGCATTTTGATGACATTGGCATGGAGCATTATGATGACAAGTGTTCTGGAGCATTGTGATGAAAAGGGCAGGGAACATTGTGATGACTGTGTTCATGGAGCATTGTGATGAAAGGGGCCATGGAGCATTGAGATGACAGGCCTCATGAGGCATGGTGATGACACTGGTCATGGAGCATTGTGATCAAAGAGATCATGGAGCAATATGATAACAGGGGCCATGGAGCATTGTGATGACAGGTGTATTTGAGCATTGTGATGAAAGTAGTCATGGATCATTGTGATGACATGTGTCCTGGAACACTGTGATGACACGGTTCATCGAGTATTGTGATGACAAGGGTCATAGCGAATTGTGATGACAGGTGTCATGGGGCATTGTGATGACATTGATCATCTAGGAATTGTGATGAAATGTATCATGGAGCACTGTGATGACTGGGGGCATGAAGCATTGTTATGAAAATTGTCCTGGATTATGTGATGACAGCAGTCATGGAGAATTGTGATGACAAGGATTATGCAGCATTGTGTTGACAGGGTATGGACTATTGTGATGACAATGGTCATGGAGCAATGTGATGAAAGTTTTCATGGAACATCGTGATGAAAAGTGCCTGGGAGCATTGTGACGATAAAGGCCATGGAGCATTGTGATGACAAGTGTCATGGAGCATTGTAATGAAATGTTTCATTGTGCACTGTGATGACAAGGGGGATGGAGTATTGTGATGAAACTGGTCCTGGAGCATTGTGGTAACAGAAGCCGTGGAGCATTGTGATGACAGGCATCATGGAGCATTGTGAAGAAAGGGACAATGGGGAATTGTAATGACAATAGAGAAATGTGATGAAAATGGTCAGCGAGCATAGTGATTAAAGTGGTCATTGAGAATTGTGATGAAAAGCGACATAGAGCATTGTGATGACAAAGGTC
Source organism: Balaenoptera physalus (assembly GCF_965194825.1). Taxonomy (NCBI): domain Eukaryota; kingdom Metazoa; phylum Chordata; class Mammalia; order Artiodactyla; family Balaenopteridae; genus Balaenoptera; species Balaenoptera physalus. The sequence goes on along the minus strand of NC_138897.1, from coordinate 33,304,320 downwards.
ATGGAGAACTGTGATGACCAGGGTTATGTAGCATTGTGATGACACGGTCATGGAACATTGTGATGACAAGAATTCTGGAGCATTGTGATGACACGGGCATGAAGCATGGTGATGACAACAGACCTGGAGCATTGTGATGACAAGGGCGTGGAGCATTGTGATTACAGGAGACATGGAGCATTGTGATGACATTGGCAGGGATCATTGTGATTACAGGGATCATGGAGCATTGTGATGACAAGTGTCATGCAATATTGTGCTGACACAGTTCATGGAGCATTTTGATGAGAGTGGCCTTGGAGCACATTGATGAGAGACGTCATGGGGCATTATGGTGACAGTGGTCAAGGAGCATTTTGATGAAAGTGTTCATGGAGCAACGTGATTATCAGGACAATGGAGCATTGTGAATACAAAGGCCATGGAGCATTGAGATAACAGAGTTCATGGAGCATTGTGATGAAAATGGTCATGGATCACTGTGAAACAAGTGTCCTGGAACCTATTGATGACATGGTTCATACAGCATTGAGATGACAAGGGCCAAGGCGAATTGTGATGAAATGTATCATGGGGCATTGTGGTGACATTGGTCATCTTGCATTGTGATGTCAGTGGTCATGTAGAATTTTGATTAAAGGTATCATGGGGCACTGTGATGACAAAGGCCAAGGAAGATTTTGATGACAAGTGTCATTGAGCAATGGGTTGACACGGGAATGGAGTATTATGATGACAAGAGCTCTGGAGCATTTTGATGAAAAAGGCATGGAGCATTGTGAAGACAGTGCCCATGGAGCATTGTGATGAAAAGTGCAGGGAACATTGTGATGTCTAGGTTCATGGAGCATTGTGATGAAAGTGGCCATTGAGCATTGAGATGACAGGCGTCATGAAGCATGGTGAAGACAGTGGTCATGGAGCATTGTGATGAAGGAGATCATGGAGCAATATGATATCACGGGCCATGGAGCATTGTGATGACAAGGGTCATGGGGCATTGTGCTGAAAGTGGTCATGGAGCATTGCGATGAAAAGCGCTATGGAGCATTGTGATGACAAGGGCCATGGATCATTGTAAAAACAGGTATCATTGGGCATTGTGATGAAAGGGGCATGGAGCATTTTTATGTAAGTTGCCATGGAGAGTTGTGATGAAAGGGATCATGTGGATTTGTAATGACAAGGGCCATGGAGCATTGTGATGAAACAAATCTTGGAGTATCTTGATGAAAGTTGTCATGGAGCATTGCCATGAAAAGCACCAAGGAACATTGTGATGACAAGAAACATCGAGCATTGTGATGACAAGTGTCATGGAGCATTGTGATGACAGGTGTCATGGAGCATCGTGATGACAAATGCCATGGAGAATTGTGATGAGAGGTGGCATTGGGCAATGTGACGAAAGGGATCATGGAGTACTGTGATTACAGGGGCCATGGAGCATTGTGATAACAAGTGACATGGAGAATAGTGATGACAGGCGTCATAGAGCATTGTGATGCCAAGTGACATTTAGCATTTTGATGACATGGGTCATCAGGCATTGTGTTGACAGGGGTCATGGAGTATTGTGATGACAAAGGCAATAGAACATTGTGATGACAGGGGTCATGGAGCACTGTGATGACATGGGCCATGGAGCATTGTGAAGACAAGATTCATGGAGTATTGTGATGACACGGGCATGAAGCATGGTGATGACCACAGACCTGGAGCATTGTGATGACATTGGCAGGGATCATTGTGATTACAGTGATCATGGAGCATTGTGATGACAAGTGTCATGCAATATTGTGCTGACACAGATCAGGGAGCATTTTGATGAGAGTGGCCTTGGAGCGCAGTAATGAGAGACGTCATGGGGCATTATGGTGGCAGTGGTCAAGGAGCATTGTGATGAAAGTGTTCATGGAGCAACGCTATTATCGGGACAATGGAGCATTGTGAATACAAAGGCCATGGAGCATTGAGATGACAGGGTTCATGGAGCATTGTGATGAAAGTGATCATAGTTCATTGTGATGACAAGTGTCCTGGAACCTTGTGATGACACGGTTCATGGAGCATTGTGATGACAAGGACCATGGCGAATTGTGATGACATCTGTCATGGGGCATTGTGATGACAGTGGTCATCTAGAATTGTGATGAAAAGTATCATGGAGCACTGTGATGACAGGGGCCATGGAACATTGTGATGACAAAGGCCATGGAGCATTGTGATGACAAGTGTCATGGGGCATTTTGATGACATTGGCATGGAGCATTATGATGACAAGTGTTCTGGAGCATTGTGATGAAAAGGGCAGGGAACATTGTGATGACTGTGTTCATGGAGCATTGTGATGAAAGGGGCCATGGAGCATTGAGATGACAGGCCTCATGAGGCATGGTGATGACACTGGTCATGGAGCATTGTGATCAAAGAGATCATGGAGCAATATGATAACAGGGGCCATGGAGCATTGTGATGACAGGTGTATTTGAGCATTGTGATGAAAGTAGTCATGGATCATTGTGATGACATGTGTCCTGGAACACTGTGATGACACGGTTCATCGAGTATTGTGATGACAAGGGTCATAGCGAATTGTGATGACAGGTGTCATGGGGCATTGTGATGACATTGATCATCTAGGAATTGTGATGAAATGTATCATGGAGCACTGTGATGACTGGGGGCATGAAGCATTGTTATGAAAATTGTCCTGGATTATGTGATGACAGCAGTCATGGAGAATTGTGATGACAAGGATTATGCAGCATTGTGTTGACAGGGTATGGACTATTGTGATGACAATGGTCATGGAGCAATGTGATGAAAGTTTTCATGGAACATCGTGATGAAAAGTGCCTGGGAGCATTGTGACGATAAAGGCCATGGAGCATTGTGATGACAAGTGTCATGGAGCATTGTAATGAAATGTTTCATTGTGCACTGTGATGACAAGGGGGATGGAGTATTGTGATGAAACTGGTCCTGGAGCATTGTGGTAACAGAAGCCGTGGAGCATTGTGATGACAGGCATCATGGAGCATTGTGAAGAAAGGGACAATGGGGAATTGTAATGACAATAGAGAAATGTGATGAAAATGGTCAGCGAGCATAGTGATTAAAGTGGTCATTGAGAATTGTGATGAAAAGCGACATAGAGCATTGTGATGACAAAGGTCATGGAGAACTGTGATGACCAGGGTTATGTAGCATTGTGATGACACGGTCATGGAACATTGTGATGACAAGAATTCTGGAGCATTGTGATGACACGGGCATGAAGCATGGTGATGACAACAGACCTGGAGCATTGTGATGACAAGGGCGTGGAGCATTGTGATTACAGGAGACATGGAGCATTGTGATGACATTGGCAGGGATCATTGTGATTACAGGGATCATGGAGCATTGTGATGACAAGTGTCATGCAATATTGTGCTGACACAGTTCATGGAGCATTTTGATGAGAGTGGCCTTGGAGCACATTGATGAGAGACGTCATGGGGCATTATGGTGACAGTGGTCAAGGAGCATTTTGATGAAAGTGTTCATGGAGCAACGTGATTATCAGGACAATGGAGCATTGTGAATACAAAGGCCATGGAGCATTGAGATAACAGAGTTCATGGAGCATTGTGATGAAAATGGTCATGGATCACTGTGAAACAAGTGTCCTGGAACCTATTGATGACATGGTTCATACAGCATTGAGATGACAAGGGCCAAGGCGAATTGTGATGAAATGTATCATGGGGCATTGTGGTGACATTGGTCATCTTGCATTGTGATGTCAGTGGTCATGTAGAATTTTGATTAAAGGTATCATGGGGCACTGTGATGACAAAGGCCAAGGAAGATTTTGATGACAAGTGTCATTGAGCAATGGGTTGACACGGGAATGGAGTATTATGATGACAAGAGCTCTGGAGCATTTTGATGAAAAAGGCATGGAGCATTGTGAAGACAGTGCCCATGGAGCATTGTGATGAAAAGTGCAGGGAACATTGTGATGTCTAGGTTCATGGAGCATTGTGATGAAAGTGGCCATTGAGCATTGAGATGACAGGCGTCATGAAGCATGGTGAAGACAGTGGTCATGGAGCATTGTGATGAAGGAGATCATGGAGCAATATGATATCACGGGCCATGGAGCATTGTGATGACAAGGGTCATGGGGCATTGTGCTGAAAGTGGTCATGGAGCATTGCGATGAAAAGCGCTATGGAGCATTGTGATGACAAGGGCCATGGATCATTGTAAAAACAGGTATCATTGGGCATTGTGATGAAAGGGGCATGGAGCATTTTTATGTAAGTTGCCATGGAGAGTTGTGATGAAAGGGATCATGTGGATTTGTAATGACAAGGGCCATGGAGCATTGTGATGAAACAAATCTTGGAGTATCTTGATGAAAGTTGTCATGGAGCATTGCCATGAAAAGCACCAAGGAACATTGTGATGACAAGAAACATCGAGCATTGTGATGACAAGTGTCATGGAGCATTGTGATGACAGGTGTCATGGAGCATCGTGATGACAAATGCCATGGAGAATTGTGATGAGAGGTGGCATTGGGCAATGTGACGAAAGGGATCATGGAGTACTGTGATTACAGGGGCCATGGAGCATTGTGATAACAAGTGACATGGAGAATAGTGATGACAGGCGTCATAGAGCATTGTGATGCCAAGTGACATTTAGCATTTTGATGACATGGGTCATCAGGCATTGTGTTGACAGGGGTCATGGAGTATTGTGATGACAAAGGCAATAGAACATTGTGATGACAGGGGTCATGGAGCACTGTGATGACATGGGCCATGGAGCATTGTGAAGACAAGATTCATGGAGTATTGTGATGACACGGGCATGAAGCATGGTGATGACCACAGACCTGGAGCATTGTGATGACATTGGCAGGGATCATTGTGATTACAGTGATCATGGAGCATTGTGATGACAAGTGTCATGCAATATTGTGCTGACACAGATCAGGGAGCATTTTGATGAGAGTGGCCTTGGAGCGCAGTAATGAGAGACGTCATGGGGCATTATGGTGGCAGTGGTCAAGGAGCATTGTGATGAAAGTGTTCATGGAGCAACGCTATTATCGGGACAATGGAGCATTGTGAATACAAAGGCCATGGAGCATTGAGATGACAGGGTTCATGGAGCATTGTGATGAAAGTGATCATAGTTCATTGTGATGACAAGTGTCCTGGAACCTTGTGATGACACGGTTCATGGAGCATTGTGATGACAAGGACCATGGCGAATTGTGATGACATCTGTCATGGGGCATTGTGATGACAGTGGTCATCTAGAATTGTGATGAAAAGTATCATGGAGCACTGTGATGACAGGGGCCATGGAACATTGTGATGACAAAGGCCATGGAGCATTGTGATGACAAGTGTCATGGGGCATTTTGATGACATTGGCATGGAGCATTATGATGACAAGTGTTCTGGAGCATTGTGATGAAAAGGGCAGGGAACATTGTGATGACTGTGTTCATGGAGCATTGTGATGAAAGGGGCCATGGAGCATTGAGATGACAGGCCTCATGAGGCATGGTGATGACACTGGTCATGGAGCATTGTGATCAAAGAGATCATGGAGCAATATGATAACAGGGGCCATGGAGCATTGTGATGACAGGTGTATTTGAGCATTGTGATGAAAGTAGTCATGGATCATTGTGATGACATGTGTCCTGGAACACTGTGATGACACGGTTCATCGAGTATTGTGATGACAAGGGTCATAGCGAATTGTGATGACAGGTGTCATGGGGCATTGTGATGACATTGATCATCTAGGAATTGTGATGAAATGTATCATGGAGCACTGTGATGACTGGGGGCATGAAGCATTGTTATGAAAATTGTCCTGGATTATGTGATGACAGCAGTCATGGAGAATTGTGATGACAAGGATTATGCAGCATTGTGTTGACAGGGTATGGACTATTGTGATGACAATGGTCATGGAGCAATGTGATGAAAGTTTTCATGGAACATCGTGATGAAAAGTGCCTGGGAGCATTGTGACGATAAAGGCCATGGAGCATTGTGATGACAAGTGTCATGGAGCATTGTAATGAAATGTTTCATTGTGCACTGTGATGACAAGGGGGATGGAGTATTGTGATGAAACTGGTCCTGGAGCATTGTGGTAACAGAAGCCGTGGAGCATTGTGATGACAGGCATCATGGAGCATTGTGAAGAAAGGGACAATGGGGAATTGTAATGACAATAGAGAAATGTGATGAAAATGGTCAGCGAGCATAGTGATTAAAGTGGTCATTGAGAATTGTGATGAAAAGCGACATAGAGCATTGTGATGACAAAGGTCATGGAGAACTGTGATGACCAGGGTTATGTAGCATTGTGATGACACGGTCATGGAACATTGTGATGACAAGAATTCTGGAGCATTGTGATGACACGGGCATGAAGCATGGTGATGACAACAGACCTGGAGCATTGTGATGACAAGGGCGTGGAGCATTGTGATTACAGGAGACATGGAGCATTGTGATGACATTGGCAGGGATCATTGTGATTACAGGGATCATGGAGCATTGTGATGACAAGTGTCATGCAATATTGTGCTGACACAGTTCATGGAGCATTTTGATGAGAGTGGCCTTGGAGCACATTGATGAGAGACGTCATGGGGCATTATGTTGACAGTGGTCAAGGAGCATTTTGATGAAAGTGTTCATGGAGCAACGTGATTATCAGGACAATGGAGCATTGTGAATACAAAGGCCATGGAGCATTGAGATAACAGAGTTCATGGAGCATTGTGATGAAAATGGTCATGGATCACTGTGAAACAAGTGTCCTGGAACCTATTGATGACATGGTTCATACAGCATTGAGATGACAAGGGCCAAGGCGAATTGTGATGAAATATATCATGGGGCATTGTGGTGACATTGGTCATCTTGCATTGTGATGTCAGTGGTCATGTAGAATTTTGATTAAAGGTATCATGGGGCACTGTGATGACAAAGGCCAAGGAAGATTTTGATGACGTGTCATTGAGCAAAGGGTTGACACGGGAATGGAGTATTATGATGACAAGAGCTCTGGAGCATTTTGATGAAAAAGGCATGGAGCATTGTGAAGACAGTGCCCATGGAGCATTGTGATGAAAAGTGCAGGGAACATTGTGATGTCTAGGTTCATGGAGCATTGTGATGAAAGTGGCCATTGAGCATTGAGATGACAGGCGTCATGAAGCATGGTGAAGACAGTGGTCATGGATCATTGTGATGAAGGAGATCATGGAGCAATATGATATCACGGGCCATGGAGCATTGTGATGACAAGGGTCATGGGGCATTATGCTGAAAGTGGTCATGGAGCATTGTGATGAAAAGCGCTATGGAGCATTGTGATGACAAGGGCCATGGATCATTGTAAAAACAGGTATCATTGGGCATTGTGATGAAAGGGGCATGGAGCATTTTTATGTATGTTGCCATGGAGAGTTGTGATGAAAGGGATCATGTGGATTTGTAATGACAAGGGCCATGGAGCATTGTGATGAAACAAATCTTGGAGTATCTTGATGAAAGTTGTCATGGAGCATTGCGATGAAAAGCACCAAGGAACATTGTGATGACAAGAACCATTGAGCATTGTGATGACAAGTGTCATGGAGCATTGTGATGACAGGTGTCATGGAGCATCGTGATGACAAATGCCATGGAGAATTGTGATGAGAGGTGGCATTGGGCAATGTGACGAAAGGGATCATGGAGTACTGTGATTACAGGGGCCATGGAGCATTGTGATAACAAGTGACATGGAGAATAGTGATGACAGGCTTCATAGAGCATTGTGATGACAAGTGACATTTAGCATTTTGATGACATGGGTCATCAGGCATTGTGTTGACAGGGGTCATGGAGTATTGTGATGACAAAGGCAATAGAGCATTGTGATGACAGGGGTCATGGAGCACTGTGATGATATGGGCCATGGAGCATTGTGAAGACAAGATTCATGGAGTATTGTGATGACACGGGCATGAAGCATGGTGATGACCACAGACCTGGAGCATTGTGATGACATTGGCAGGGATCATTGTGATTACAGGGATCATGGAGCATTGTGATGACAAGTGTCATGCAATATTGTGCTGACACAGATCAGGGAGCATTTTGATGAGAGTGGCCTTGCAGCGCAGTAATGAGAGACGTCATGGGGCATTATGGTGACAATGGTCAAGGAGAATTGTGATGAAAGTGTTCATGGAGTAACGCTATTATCGGGACAATGGAGCATTGTGAATACAAAGGCCATGGAGCATTGAGATAACAGAGTTCATGGAGCATTGTGATGAAAGTGGTCATGGATCACTGTGAAGACAAGTATCCTGGAACCTTGTGATGACACGGTTCATACAGCATTGAGATGACAAGGGCCAAGGAGAATTGTGATGACACGTGTCATGGGGCATTGTGATGACATTGGTCATCTTGCATTGTGATGACAGTGGTCATGTAGAATTTTGATTAAAGGTATCATGGAGCACTGTGATGACAAAGGCCAAGGAAGATTTTGATGACAAGTGTCATTGAGCAATGGGATGACGCGAGTTTGGAGTATTATGATGACAAGTGTTCTGGAGCATTGTGATGACAAGGGCATGGAGCATTGTGATTACAGAGGCCATGGAGCATTGTGATGACAACGGCATGGAGTATTGTGATGACAGGGGTCATTGAGCATTGTGTTTACAAAGACCATGAGGCATTGTGATGACAGGGGCCTTGGAGCATTGTGATGACAATGGTCATCGAGCCTTGTGATGAGAGGGGTCATAGAGCATTGTCATGAGAAAGACCATGGAGCATGGTGATAACAGAGGCCATGGAACATTGTGATGACAAGGCCATGTACCATTGTGATTATATCGGTCATGGAGCATTGTGATGACAAGGGCAGGGAACATTGTGGTGACCGGGGTCATGGAGCATTTTGATGACAACTTTCATGGAACGTTGTGATGACAGGGGTCATGGAGCATTGTGTTGAAAGGGAACATGGAGCAGTGTGATTACAGGGTCCATGGAACATTGTGAATACATAGGCCATGGAACAATGTGATGACAGGGGTCATGTAGAATTGTGATGACAGGGTCATGGAGCATTGTGATTACAGGGGTTATGGGGCACTGTGATGACAGGGGGCATGGAGCATTGTGATGAAAATTGTCCTGGAGCATTGTGATGACAGTGGTCACAGAGAATTGGGATGAAAGGTATCATGCAGCATTGTGATGACAATGGTCATGGACCATATTGATGATAGGGGTCATGGAACATTCTGATGACAAGGTTCATAAAGCATTTTGATGACAGGGGTCATGGAGCATTGTGTTGACACGGGCATGGAGCATTGTAGTGATAGGATATCTGAAGCATTGTGATGAAAAGGGGATAGAGCATTTTGACGACAGGGTCCAAGGAGCATTGGGCCGACAATGGCACGGAGCACTGTGATGAAAACGGTACTGGAGCACTGTGAGGAAAGGAGTCATGGATCATTGTGATGACAGGGGTCATGGAGCTTTGTGATGACAAGGGTCATGGAGCATTGTGATGACACGGTCAAGGAACATTGCGATGACAAGATTTCAGGAGCATTGTGATGAAAGGGCATGGAGCATTGTGATTAAAGGTGACAAGAAGCATTGTGATGATATGGGCAGAGAACTTTGTGATGACAGGGGTCATGGAACATTGTGATGAAAAGTGTCATGGAACATTGCGGTGACAGGGATCATGGAGCTTTTTGGTAAGAGAGTCCTAGGAGATTTGTGATGGCAGGCATCATGGGGCATTGTGATGACAGCCGTCTTGGAGCAATGTGATGACTAGTGTCATGGGGCATTTTGATGGCATTGGTATGGAACATTATGATGACAAGTGTTCTGGAACATTTTGATGACAAGGGCATGGAGCATTGTGATGACAGGGCCCATGGAGCATTGTGATGAAAAGGGCAGGGAACATTGTGATGACTGGGTTCATGGAGCATTGTGATGAAAGGGGCCATGGAGCATTGAGATGACAGGCGTCATGAGGCATGGTGATGACACTGGTCATGGAGCATTGTGATCAAAGAGATCATGGAGCAATATGATAACAGGGGCCATGGAGCATTGTGATGACAGGTGTATTGGAGCATTGTGATGAAAGTAGTCATGGATCATTGTGATGACATGTGTCCTGGAACACTGTGATGACACGGTTCATCGAGTATTGTGATGACAAGGGTCATAGCGAATTGTGATGACAGGTGTCATGGGGCATTGTGATGACATTGATCATCTAGGAATTGTGATGAAATGTATCATGGAGCACTGTGATGTCTGGGGGCATGAAGCATTGTTATGAAAATTGTCCTGGATTATGTGATGACAGCAGTCATGGAGAATTGTGATGACAAGGATTATGCAGCATTGTGTTGACAAGGGTATGGACTATTGTGATGACAATGGTCATGGAGCAATGTGATGAAAGTTTTCATGGAACATCGTGATGAAAAGTGCCTGGGAGAAGTGTGACGATAAAGGCCATGGAGCATTGTGATGACAAGTGTCATGGAGCATTGTAATGAAAGGTTTCATTGTGCACTGTGATGACAAGGGTGATGGAGTATTGTGATGAAACTGGTCCTGGAGCATTGTGATAACAGAAGCCGTGGAGCATTGTGATGACAAGCATCATGGAGCATTGTGAAGAAAGGGACAATGGGGAATTGTAATGACAATAGAGAAATGTGATGAAAATGGTCAGCGAGCATAGTGATTAAAGTGGTCATTGAGAATTGTGATGAAAAGCGACATAGAGCATTGTGATGACAAAGGTCATGGAGAACTGTGATGACCAGGGTTATGTAGCATTGTGATGACACGGTCATGGAACATTGTGATGACAAGAATTCTGGAGCATTGTGATGACACGGGCATGAAGCATGGTGATGACAACAGACCTGGAGCATTGTGATGACAAGGGCGTGGAGCATTGTGATTACAGGAGACATGGAGCATTGTGATGACATTGGCAGGGATCATTGTGATTACAGGGATCATGGAGCATTGTGATGACAAGTGTCATGCAATATTGTGCTGACACAGTTCATGGAGCATTTTGATGAGAGTGGCCTTGGAGCACATTGATGAGAGACGTCATGGGGCATTATGGTGACAGTGGTCAAGGAGCATTTTGATGAAAGTGTTCATGGAGCAACGTGATTATCAGGACAATGGAGCATTGTGAATACAAAGGCCATGGAGCATTGAGATAACAGAGTTCATGGAGCATTGTGATGAAAATGGTCATGGATCACTGTGAAACAAGTGTCCTGGAACCTATTGATGACATGGTTCATACAGCATTGAGATGACAAGGGCCAAGGCGAATTGTGATGAAATGTATCATGGGGCATTGTGGTGACATTGGTCATCTTGCATTGTGATGTCAGTGGTCATGTAGAATTTTGATTAAAGGTATCATGGGGCACTGTGATGACAAAGGCCAAGGAAGATTTTGATGACAAGTGTCATTGAGCAATGGGTTGACACGGGAATGGAGTATTATGATGACAAGAGCTCTGGAGCATTTTGATGAAAAAGGCATGGAGCATTGTGAAGACAGTGCCCATGGAGCATTGTGATGAAAAGTGCAGGGAACATTGTGATGTCTAGGTTCATGGAGCATTGTGATGAAAGTGGCCATTGAGCATTGAGATGACAGGCGTCATGAAGCATGGTGAAGACAGTGGTCATGGAGCATTGTGATGAAGGAGATCATGGAGCAATATGATATCACGGGCCATGGAGCATTGTGATGACAAGGGTCATGGGGCATTGTGCTGAAAGTGGTCATGGAGCATTGCGATGAAAAGCGCTATGGAGCATTGTGATGACAAGGGCCATGGATCATTGTAAAAACAGGTATCATTGGGCATTGTGATGAAAGGGGCATGGAGCATTTTTATGTAAGTTGCCATGGAGAGTTGTGATGAAAGGGATCATGTGGATTTGTAATGACAAGGGCCATGGAGCATTGTGATGAAACAAATCTTGGAGTATCTTGATGAAAGTTGTCATGGAGCATTGCCATGAAAAGCACCAAGGAACATTGTGATGACAAGAACCATCGAGCATTGTGATGACAAGTGTCATGGAGCATTGTGATGACAGGTGTCATGGAGCATCGTGATGACAAATGCCATGGAGAATTGTGATGAGAGGTGGCATTGGGCAATGTGACGAAAGGGATCATGGAGTACTGTGATTACAGGGGCCATGGAGCATTGTGATAACAAGTGACATGGAGAATAGTGATGACAGGCGTCATAGAGCATTGTGATGCCAAGTGACATTTAGCATTTTGATGACATGGGTCATCAGGCATTGTGTTGACAGGGGTCATGGAGTATTGTGATGACAAAGGCAATAGAGCATTGTGATGACAGGGGTCATGGAGCACTGTGATGACATGGGCCATGGAGCATTGTGAAGACAAGATTCATGGAGTATTGTGATGACACGGGCATGAAGCATGGTGATGACCACAGACCTGGAGCATTGTGATGACATTGGCAGGGATCATTGTGATTACAGTGATCATGGAGCATTGTGATGACAAGTGTCATGCAATATTGTGCTGACACAGATCAGGGAGCATTTTGATGAGAGTGGCCTTGGAGCGCAGTAATGAGAGACGTCATGGGGCATTATGGTGGCAGTGGTCAAGGAGCATTGTGATGAAAGTGTTCATGGAGCAACGCTATTATCGGGACAATGGAGCATTGTGAATACAAAGGCCATGGAGCATTGAGATGACAGGGTTCATGGAGCATTGTGATGAAAGTGATCATAGTTCATTGTGATGACAAGTGTCCTGGAACCTTGTGATGACACGGTTCATGGAGCATTGTGATGACAAGGACCATGGCGAATTGTGATGACATCTGTCATGGGGCATTGTGATGACAGTGGTCATCTAGAATTGTGATGAAAAGTATCATGGAGCACTGTGATGACAGGGGCCATGGAACATTGTGATGACAAAGGCCATGGAGCATTGTGATGACAAGTGTCATGGGGCATTTTGATGACATTGGCATGGAGCATTATGATGACAAGTGTTCTGGAGCATTGTGATGAAAAGGGCAGGGAACATTGTGATGACTGGGTTCATGGAGCATTGTGATGAAAGGGGCCATGGAGCATTGAGATGACAGGCCTCATGAGGCATGGTGATGACACTGGTCATGGAGCATTGTGATCAAAGAGATCATGGAGCAATATGATAACAGGGGCCATGGAGCATTGTGATGACAGGTGTATTTGAGCATTGTGATGAAAGTAGTCATGGATCATTGTGATGACATGTGTCCTGGAACACTGTGATGACACGGTTCATCGAGTATTGTGATGACAAGGGTCATAGTGAATTGTGATGACAGGTGTCATGGGGCATTGTGATGACATTGATCATCTAGGAATTGTGATGAAATGTATCATGGAGCACTGTGATGACTGGGGGCATGAAGCATTGTTATGAAAATTGTCCTGGATTATGTGATGACAGCAGTCATGGAGAATTGTGATGACAAGGATTATGCAGCATTGTGTTGACAGGGTATGGACTATTGTGATGACAATGGTCATGGAGCAATGTGATGAAAGTTTTCATGGAACATCGTGATGAAAAGTGCCTGGGAGCATTGTGACGATAAAGGCCATGGAGCATTGTGATGACAAGTGTCATGGAGCATTGTAATGAAATGTTTCATTGTGCACTGTGATGACAAGGGGGATGGAGTATTGTGATGAAACTGGTCCTGGAGCATTGTGGTAACAGAAGCCGTGGAGCATTGTGATGACAGGCATCATGGAGCATTGTGAAGAAAGGGACAATGGGGAATTGTAATGACAATAGAGAAATGTGATGAAAATGGTCAGCGAGCATAGTGATTAAAGTGGTCATTGAGAATTGTGATGAAAAGCGACATAGAGCATTGTGATGACAAAGGTCATGGAGAACTGTGATGACCAGGGTTATGTAGCATTGTGATGACACGGTCATGGAACATTGTGATGACAAGAATTCTGGAGCATTGTGATGACACGGGCATGAAGCATGGTGATGACAACAGACCTGGAGCATTGTGATGACAAGGGCGTGGAGCATTGTGATTACAGGAGACATGGAGCATTGTGATGACATTGGCAGGGATCATTGTGATTACAGGGATCATGGAGCATTGTGATGACAAGTGTCATGCAATATTGTGCTGACACAGTTCATGGAGCATTTTGATGAGAGTGGCCTTGGAGCACATTGATGAGAGACGTCATGGGGCATTATGTTGACAGTGGTCAAGGAGCATTTTGATGAAAGTGTTCATGGAGCAACGTGATTATCAGGACAATGGAGCATTGTGAATACAAAGGCCATGGAGCATTGAGATAACAGAGTTCATGGAGCATTGTGATGAAAATGGTCATGGATCACTGTGAAACAAGTGTCCTGGAACCTATTGATGACATGGTTCATACAGCATTGAGATGACAAGGGCCAAGGCGAATTGTGATGAAATGTATCATGGGGCATTGTGGTGACATTGGTCATCTTGCATTGTGATGTCAGTGGTCATGTAGAATTTTGATTAAAGGTATCATGGGGCACTGTGATGACAAAGGCCAAGGAAGATTTTGATGACAAGTGTCATTGAGCAAAGGGTTGACACGGGAATGGAGTATTATGATGACAAGAGCTCTGGAGCATTTTGATGAAAAAGGCATGGAGCATTGTGAAGACAGTGCCCATGGAGCATTGTGATGAAAAGTGCAGGGAACATTGTGATGTCTAGGTTCATGGAGCATTGTGATGAAAGTGGCCATTGAGCATTGAGATGACAGGCGTCATGAAGCATGGTGAAGACAGTGGTCATGGAGCATTGTGATGAAGGAGATCATGGAGCAATATGATATCACGGGCCATGGAGCATTGTGATGACAGGGGTCATGGGGCATTGTGCTGAAAGTGGTCATGGAGCATTGCGATGAAAAGCGCTATGGAGCATTGTGATGACAAGGGCCATGGATCATTGTAAAAACAGGTATCATTGGGCATTGTGATGAAAGGGGCATGGAGCATTTTTATGTAAGTTGCCATGGAGAGTTGTGATGAAAGGGATCATGTGGATTTGTAATGACAAGGGCCATGGAGCATTGTGATGAAACAAATCTTGGAGTATCTTGATGAAAGTTGTCATGGAGCATTGCGATGAAAAGCACCAAGGAACATTGTGATGACAAGAACCATCGAGCATTGTGATGACAGGTGTCATGGAGCATCGTGATGACAAATGCCATGGAGAATTGTGATGAGAGGTGGCATTGGGCAATGTGACGAAAGGGATCATGGAGTACTGTGATTACAGGGGCCATGGAGCATTGTTATAACAAGTGACATGGAGAATAGTGATGACAGGCGTCATAGAGCATTGTGATGCCAAGTGACATTTAGCATTTTGATGACATGGGTCATCAGGCATTGTGTTGACAGGGGTCATGGAGTATTGTGATGACAAAGGCAATAGAGCATTGTGATGACAGGGGTCATGGAGCACTGTGATGACATGGGCCATGGAGCATTGTGAAGACAAGATTCATGGAGTATTGTGATGACACGGGCATGAAGCATGGTGATGACCACAGACCTGGAGCATTGTGATGACATTGGCAGGGATCATTGTGATTACAGGGATCATAGAGCATTGTGATGACAAGTGTCATGCAATATTGTGCTGACACAGATCAGGGAGCATTTTGATGAGAGTGGCCTTGGAGCGCAGTAATGAGAGACGTCATGGGGCATTATGGTGGCAGTGGTCAAGGAGCATTGTGATGAAAGTGATCATGGAGCCATATGTTATCAGGGGCCATGGAGCATTGTGATGACAGGGGTCATGGGGCATTGTGCTGAAAGCGGTCATGGAGCATTGCGATGAAAAGCGCTATGGAGCATTGTGATGACAAGGGCCATGGAGCATTGTGAATACAAGGGACATGGAGCCTTGTGATGACAAAGGTCATGGATCATTGTAAAAACAGGTATCATTGGGCATTGTGATGACAGGGGCATGGAATATTTTAATGTACGTTGCCATGGAGAGCTGTGATGAAAGGGATCATGTGGATTTGTAATGACAAGGGCCATGGAGCATTGTGATGAAACAAATCTTGGAGTATCTTGATGAAAGTTGTCATGGAGCATTGCGATGAAAAGCACCAAGGAACATTGTGATGACAAGAACCATCGAGCATTGTGATGACAGGTGTCATGGAGCATCGTGATGACAAATGCCATGGAGAATTGTGATGAGAGGTGGCATTGGGCAATGTGACGAAAGGGATCATGGAGTACTGTGATTACAGGGGCCATGGAGCATTGTGATAACAAGTGACATGGAGAATAGTGATGACAGGCGTCATAGAGCATTGTGATGACAAGTGACATTTAGCATTTTGATGACATGGGTCATCAGGCATTGTGTTGACAGGGGTCATGGAGTATTGTGATGACAAAGGCAATAGAGCATTGTGATGACAGGGGTCATGGAGCACTGTGATGATATGGGCCATGGAGCATTGTGAAGACAAGATTCATGGAGTATTGTGATGACACGGGCATGAAGCATGGTGATGACCACAGACCTGGAGCATTGTGATGACATTGGCAGGGATCATTGTGATTACAGGGATCATGGAGCATTGTGATGACAAGTGTCATGCAATATTGTGCTGACACAGATCAGGGAGCATTTTGATGAGAGTGGCCTTGCAGCGCAGTAATGAGAGACGTCATGGGGCATTATGGTGACAATGGTCAAGGAGAATTGTGATGAAAGTGTTCATGGAGTAACGCTATTATCGGGACAATGGAGCATTGTGAATACAAAGGCCATGGAGCATTGAGATAACAGAGTTCATGGAGCATTGTGATGAAAGTGGTCATGGATCACTGTGAAGACAAGTATCCTGGAACCTTGTGATGACACGGTTCATACAGCATTGAGATGACAAGGGCCAAGGAGAATTGTGATGACACGTGTCATGGGGCATTGTGATGACATTGGTCATCTTGCATTGTGATGACAGTGGTCATGTAGAATTTTGATTAAAGGTATCATGGAGCACTGTGATGACAAAGGCCAAGGAAGATTTTGATGACAAGTGTCATTGAGCAATGGGATGACGCGAGTTTGGAGTATTATGATGACAAGTGTTCTGGAGCATTGTGATGACAAGGGCATGGAGCATTGTGATTACAGAGGCCATGGAGCATTGTGATGACAACGGCATGGAGTATTGTGATGACAGGGGTCATTGAGCATTGTGTTTACAAAGACCATGAGGCATTGTGATGACAGGGGCCTTGGAGCATTGTGATGACAATGGTCATCGAGCCTTGTGATGAGAGGGGTCATAGAGCATTGTCATGAGAAAGACCATGGAGCATGGTGATAACAGAGGCCATGGAACATTGTGATGACAAGGCCATGTACCATTGTGATTATATCGGTCATGGAGCATTGTGATGACAAGGGCAGGGAACATTGTGGTGACCGGGGTCATGGAGCATTTTGATGACAACTTTCATGGAACGTTTTGATGACAGGGGTCATGGAGCATTGTGTTGAAAGGGAACATGGAGCAGTGTGATTACAGGGTCCATGGAACATTGTGAATACATAGGCCATGGAACAATGTGATGACAGGGGTCATGTAGAATTGTGATGACAGGGTCATGGAGCATTGTGATTACAGGGGTTATGGGGCACTGTGATGACAGGGGGCATGGAGCATTGTGATGAAAATTGTCCTGGAGCATTGTGATGACAGTGGTCACAGAGAATTGGGATGAAAGGTATCATGCAGCATTGTGATGACAATGGTCATGGACCATATTGATGATAGGGGTCATGGAACATTCTGATGACAAGGTTCATAAAGCATTTTGATGACAGGGGTCATGGAGCATTGTGTTGACACGGGCATGGAGCATTGTAGTGATAGGATATCTGAAGCATTGTGATGAAAAGGGGATAGAGCATTTTGACGACAGGGTCCAAGGAGCATTGGGCCGACAATGGCACGGAGCACTGTGATGAAAACGGTACTGGAGCACTGTGAGGAAAGGAGTCATGGATCATTGTGATGACAGGGGTCATGGAGCTTTGTGATGACAAGGGTCATGGAGCATTGTGATGACACGGTCAAGGAACATTGCGATGACAAGATTTCAGGAGCATTGTGATGAAAGGGCATGGAGCATTGTGATTAAAGGTGACAAGAAGCATTGTGATGATATGGGCAGAGAACTTTGTGATGACAGGGGTCATGGAACATTGTGATGAAAAGTGTCATGGAACATTGCGGTGACAGGGATCATGGAGCTTTTTGGTAAGAGAGTCCTAGGAGATTTGTGATGGCAGGCATCATGGGGCATTGTGATGACAGCCGTCTTGGAGCAATGTGATGACTAGTGTCATGGGGCATTTTGATGGCATTGGTATGGAACATTATGATGACAAGTGTTCTGGAACATTTTGATGACAAGGGCATGGAGCATTGTGATGACAGGGCCCATGGAGCATTGTGATGAAAAGGGCAGGGAACATTGTGATGACTGGGTTCATGGAGCATTGTGATGAAAGGGGCCATGGAGCATTGAGATGACAGGCGTCATGAGGCATGGTGATGACACTGGTCATGGAGCATTGTGATCAAAGAGATCATGGAGCAATATGATAACAGGGGCCATGGAGCATTGTGATGACAGGTGTATTGGAGCATTGTGATGAAAGTAGTCATGGATCATTGTGATGACATGTGTCCTGGAACACTGTGATGACACGGTTCATCGAGTATTGTGATGACAAGGGTCATAGCGAATTGTGATGACAGGTGTCATGGGGCATTGTGATGACATTGATCATCTAGGAATTGTGATGAAATGTATCATGGAGCACTGTGATGTCTGGGGGCATGAAGCATTGTTATGAAAATTGTCCTGGATTATGTGATGACAGCAGTCATGGAGAATTGTGATGACAAGGATTATGCAGCATTGTGTTGACAAGGGTATGGACTATTGTGATGACAATGGTCATGGAGCAATGTGATGAAAGTTTTCATGGAACATCGTGATGAAAAGTGCCTGGGAGAAGTGTGACGATAAAGGCCATGGAGCATTGTGATGACAAGTGTCATGGAGCATTGTAATGAAAGGTTTCATTGTGCACTGTGATGACAAGGGTGATGGAGTATTGTGATGAAACTGGTCCTGGAGCATTGTGATAACAGAAGCCGTGGAGCATTGTGATGACAAGCATCATGGAGCATTGTGAAGAAAGGGACAATGGGGAATTGTAATGACAATAGAGAAATGTGATGAAAATGGTCAGCGAGCATAGTGATTAAAGTGGTCATTGAGAATTGTGATGAAAAGCGACATAGAGCATTGTGATGACAAAGGTCATGGAGAACTGTGATGACCAGGGTTATGTAGCATTGTGATGACACGGTCATGGAACATTGTGATGACAAGAATTCTGGAGCATTGTGATGACACGGGCATGAAGCATGGTGATGACAACAGACCTGGAGCATTGTGATGACAAGGGCGTGGAGCATTGTGATTACAGGAGACATGGAGCATTGTGATGACACTGGCAGGGATCATTGTGATTACAGGGATCATGGAGCATTGTGATGACAAGTGTCATGCAATATTGTGCTGACACAGTTCATGGAGCATTTTGATGAGAGTGGCCTTGGAGCACATTGATGAGAGACGTCATGGGGCATTATGGTGACAGTGGTCAAGGAGCATTTTGATGAAAGTGTTCATGGAGCAACGTGATTATCAGGACAATGGAGCATTGTGAATACAAAGGCCATGGAGCATTGAGATAACAGAGTTCATGGAGCATTGTGATGAAAATGGTCATGGATCACTGTGAAACAAGTGTCCTGGAACCTATTGATGACATGGTTCATACAGCATTGAGATGACAAGGGCCAAGGCGAATTGTGATGAAATGTATCATGGGGCATTGTGGTGACATTGGTCATCTTGCATTGTGATGTCAGTGGTCATGTAGAATTTTGATTAAAGGTATCATGGGGCACTGTGATGACAAAGGCCAAGGAAGATTTTGATGACAAGTGTCATTGAGCAATGGGTTGACACGGGAATGGAGTATTATGATGACAAGAGCTCTGGAGCATTTTGATGAAAAAGGCATGGAGCATTGTGAAGACAGTGCCCATGGAGCATTGTGATGAAAAGTGCAGGGAACATTGTGATGTCTAGGTTCATGGAGCATTGTGATGAAAGTGGCCATTGAGCATTGAGATGACAGGCGTCATGAAGCATGGTGAAGACAGTGGTCATGGAGCATTGTGATGAAGGAGATCATGGAGCAATATGATATCACGGGCCATGGAGCATTGTGATGACAAGGGTCATGGGGCATTGTGCTGAAAGTGGTCATGGAGCATTGCGATGAAAAGCGCTATGGAGCATTGTGATGACAAGGGCCATGGATCATTGTAAAAACAGGTATCATTGGGCATTGTGATGAAAGGGGCATGGAGCATTTTTATGTAAGTTGCCATGGAGAGTTGTGATGAAAGGGATCATGTGGATTTGTAATGACAAGGGCCATGGAGCATTGTGATGAAACAAATCTTGGAGTATCTTGATGAAAGTTGTCATGGAGCATTGCGATGAAAAGCACCAAGGAACATTGTGATGACAAGAACCATCGAGCATTGTGATGACAAGTGTCATGGAGCATTGTGATGACAGGTGTCATGGAGCATCGTGATGACAAATGCCATGGAGAATTGTGATGAGAGGTGGCATTGGGCAATGTGACGAAAGGGATCATGGAGTACTGTGATTACAGGGGCCATGGAGCATTGTGATAACAAGTGACATGGAGAATAGTGATGACAGGCGTCATAGAGCATTGTGATGCCAAGTGACATTTAGCATTTTGATGACATGGGTCATCAGGCATTGTGTTGACAGGGGTCATGGAGTATTGTGATGACAAAGGCAATAGAGCATTGTGATGACAGGGGTCATGGAGCACTGTGATGACATGGGCCATGGAGCATTGTGAAGACAAGATTCATGGAGTATTGTGATGACACGGGCATGAAGCATGGTGATGACCACAGACCTGGAGCATTGTGATGACATTGGCAGGGATCATTGTGATTACAGTGATCATGGAGCATTGTGATGACAAGTGTCATGCAATATTGTGCTGACACAGATCAGGGAGCATTTTGATGAGAGTGGCCTTGGAGCGCAGTAATGAGAGACGTCATGGGGCATTATGGTGGCAGTGGTCAAGGAGCATTGTGATGAAAGTGTTCATGGAGCAACGCTATTATCGGGACAATGGAGCATTGTGAATACAAAGGCCATGGAGCATTGAGATAACAGAGTTCATGGAGCATTGTGATGAAAATGGTCATGGATCACTGTGAAACAAGTGTCCTGGAACCTATTGATGACATGGTTCATACAGCATTGAGATGACAAGGGCCAAGGCGAATTGTGATGAAATATATCATGGGGCATTGTGGTGACATTGGTCATCTTGCATTGTGATGTCAGTGGTCATGTAGAATTTTGATTAAAGGTATCATGGGGCACTGTGATGACAAAGGCCAAGGAAGATTTTGATGACAAGTGTCATTGAGCAAAGGGTTGACACGGGAATGGAGTATTATGATGACAAGAGCTCTGGAGCATTTTGATGAAAAAGGCATGGAGCATTGTGAAGACAGTGCCCATGGAGCATTGTGATGAAAAGTGCAGGGAACATTGTGATGTCTAGGTTCATGGAGCATTGTGATGAAAGTGGCCATTGAGCATTGAGATGACAGGCGTCATGAAGCATGGTGAAGACAGTGGTCATGGAGCATTGTGATGAAGGAGATCATGGAGCAATATGATATCACGGGCCATGGAGCATTGTGATGACAGGGGTCATGGGGCATTGTGCTGAAAGTGGTCATGGAGCATTGCGATGAAAAGCGCTATGGAGCATTGTGATGACAAGGGCCATGGATCATTGTAAAAACAGGTATCATTGGGCATTGTGATGAAAGGGGCATGGAGCATTTTTATGTAAGTTGCCATGGAGAGTTGTGATGAAAGGGATCATGTGGATTTGTAATGACAAGGGCCATGGAGCATTGTGATGAAACAAATCTTGGAGTATCTTGATGAAAGTTGTCATGGAGCATTGCGATGAAAAGCACCAAGGAACATTGTGATGACAAGAACCATCGAGCATTGTGATGACAAATGCCATGGAGAATTGTGATGAGAGGTGGCATTGGGCAATGTGACGAAAGGGATCATGGAGTACTGTGATTACAGGGGCCATGGAGCATTGTGATAACAAGTGACATGGAGAATAGTGATGACAGGCGTCATAGAGCATTGTGATGACAAGTGACATTTAGCATTTTGATGACATGGGTCATCAGGCATTGTGTTGACAGGGGTCATGGAGTATTGTGATGACAAAGGCAATAGAGCATTGTGATGACAGGGGTCATGGAGCACTGTGATGACATGGGCCATGGAGCATTGTGAAGACAAGATTCATGGAGTATTGTGATGACACGGGCATGAAGCATGGTGATGACCACAGACCTGGAGCATTGTGATGACATTGGCAGGGATCATTGTGATTACAGGGATCATAGAGCATTGTGATGACAAGTGTCATGCAATATTGTGCTGACACAGATCAGGGAGCATTTTGATGAGAGTGGCCTTGGAGCGCAGTAATGAGAGACGTCATGGGGCATTATGGTGGCAGTGGTCAAGGAGCATTGTGATGAAAGTGTTCATGGAGCAACGCTATTATCGGGACAATGGAGCATTGTGAATACAAAGGCCATGGAGCATTGAGATAACAGAGTTCATGGAGCATTGTGATGAAAGTGGTCATGGATCACTGTGATGACAAGTGTCCTGGAACCTAGTGATGACACGGTTCATACCGCATTGAGATGACAAGGGCCAAGGAGAATTGTGATGACACATGTCATGGGGCATTGTGATGACATTGGTCATCTTGCATTGTGATGACAGTGGTCATGTAGAATTTTGATTAAAGTTATCATGGAGAACTGTGATGACAAAGGCCAAGGAAGATTTTGATGACAAGTGTCATTGAGCAATGGGATGACACGGGATTGGAGTATTATGATGACAAGTGTTCTGGAGCGTTGTGATGACAAGGGCATGGAGCATTGTGATTACAGAGGCCATGGAGCATTGTGATGACAACGGCATGGAGTATTGTGATGACAGGGGTCATTGAGCATTGTGATTACAAAGACCATGAGGCATTGTGATGACAGGGGTCATTGAACATTGTGATTACAAAGACCATGAGGCATTGTGATGACAGGGACCTTGGAGCATTGTGATGACAATGGTCATCGAGCATTGTGATGAGAGGGGTCATACAGCATTGTGATGAGAAAGACCATGGACCATGGTGATGACAGATGCCATGGAACATTGTGATGACAAGGCCATGTACCATTTTGATTACAAGGGTCATGGAGCATTGTGATGACAAGGGCAGGGAACCTTGTGGTGACCGGGGTCATGGAGCATTTTGATGACAACTTTCATGGAACGTTGTGATAACAGGGGTCATGGAGCATTGTGTTGAAAGGGAACATGGAGCACTGTGATTACAGGGTCCATGGAACATTGTGAATACATAGGCCATGGAACAATGTGATGACAGGGGTCATGTAGCATTGTGATGACAGGGTCATGGAGCATTGTGATTACAGGGGTTATGGGGCACTGTGATGACAGGGGGCATGGAACATTGTGATGAAAAGTGTCATGGAACATTGTGCTGACAGGGATCATGGAGCTTTTTGGTAAGAGAGGCCTTGCCGATTTGTGATGGCAGGCGTCATGGGTCATTGTGATGACAGCGGTCTTGGAGCATTGTGATGAAAGGGGTCATCGAGCACTGTGATTACAGGAGCCATGGAGCATTGTGAATACAAAGACTATGGAGCATTGAGATGACAAGTTTCATGGAGCATTGTGATGAAAGTGATCATGGATCATTGTGATGACAAGTGTCCTGGAACCTTGTGATGACACGGTTCATGGAGCATTGTGATGACAAGGACCATGGCGAATTGTGATGACATCTGTCATGGGGCATTGTGATGACAGTGGTCATCTAGAATTGTGATGAAAGGAATCATGGAGCACTGTGATGACAGGGGCCATGGAACATTGTGATGACAAAGGCCATGGAGCATTGTGATGACAAGTGTCATGGGGCATTTTGATGACATTGGCATGGAGCATTATGATGACAAGTGTTCTGGAGCGTTTTGATGACAAAGGCATGGAGCATTGTGATAAAAGTGCCCATGGAGCATTGTGATGAAAACGGCAGGGAACATTGTGATGACTGGGTTCATGGAGCATTGTGATAAAAGGGGCTATGGAGCCTTGAGATGACAGGCGTCATGAGGCATGGTGATGACACTGGTCATGGAGCATTGTGATGAAAGTGATCATGGAGCCATATGATATCAGGGGCCATGGAGCATTGTGATGACAGGGGTCATGGGGCATTGTGCTGAAAGCGGTCATGGAGCATTGCGATGAAAAGCGCTATGGAGCATTGTGATGACAAGGGCCATGGAGCATTGTGAATACAAGGGACATGGAGCCTTGTGATGACAAAGGTCATGGATCATTGTAAAAACAGGTATCATTGGGCATTGTGATGACAGGGGCATGGAATATTTTAATGTACGTTGCCATGGAGAGCTGTGATGAAAGGGATCATGTGGATTTGTAATGACAAGGGCCATGGAGCATTGTGATGAAACAAATCTTGGAGTATTTTGATGAAAGTTGTCATGGAGCATTGCGATGAAAAACACCAAGGAACATTGTGATGACAAGGGCCATCGTGCATTGTTATGACAAGTGTCATGGAGCATTGTGATGACAGGTGTCATGGAGCATCGTGATGACAAATGCCATGGAGAATTGTGATGAGAGGTGGCATTGGGCAATGTGACGAAAGGGGTCATGGAGTACTGTGATTACAGGGGCCATGGAGCATTGTGATAACAAGTGACATGCAGAATAGTGATGACAGGCGTCATAGAGCATTGTGATGACAATTGACATTTAGCATTTTGATGACAGGGGTCATCAGGCATTGTGTTGAAAGGGGTCACGGAGTATTGTGATGACAAAGGCTATAGAGCATTGTGATGACAGGGGTCATGGAGCACTGTGATGACGTGGGCCATGGAGCATTGTGAAGACAAGATTCATGTAGCATTGTAATGACACGGGCATAAAGCATGGTGATTACAACAGACCTGGAGCATTGTGATGACAAGGGCATGGAGCATTGTGATTACAGGAAATGTGGAGCATTGTGATGACAAGTGTCATGCAATATTGTGCTGACACAATTCATGGAGCATTTTGATGAGAGTGGCCTTGGAGCACAGTGATGAGAGACGTCATGGGGCATTATGGTGACAATGGTCAAGGAGAATTGTGATGAAAGTGTTCATGGAGTAACGCTATTATCGGGACAATGGAGCATTGTGAATACAAAGGCCATGGAGCATTGAGATAACAGAGTTCATGGAGCACTGTGATGAAAGTGGTCATGGATCACTGTGAAGACAAGTATCCTGGAACCTTGTGATGACACGGTTCATACAGCATTGAGATGACAAGGGCCAAGGAGAATTCTGATGACACGTGTCATGGGGCATTGTGATGACATTGGTCATCTTGCATTGTGATGACAGTGGTCATGTAGAATTTTGATTAAAGGTATCATGGAGCACTGTGATGACAAAGGCCAAGGAAGATTTTGATGACAAGTGTCATTGAGCAATGGGATGACACGAGTTTGGAGTATTATGATGACAAGTGTTCTGGAGCATTGTGATGACAAGGGCATGGAGCATTGTGATTACAGAGGCCATGGAGCATTTTGATGACAACGGCATGGAGTATTGTGATGACAGGGGTCATTGAGCATTGTGATTACAAAGACCATGAGGCATTGTGATGACAGGGGCCTTGGAGCATTGTGATGACAATGGTCATCGAGCCTTGTGATGAGAGGGGTCATAGAGCATTGTCATGAGAAAGACCATGGAGCATGGTGATAACAGAGGCCATGGAACATTGTGATGACAAGGCCATGTACCATTGTGATTATATCGGTCATGGAGCATTGTGATGACAAGGGCAGGGAACATTGTGGTGACCGGGGTCATGGAGCATTTTGATGACAACTTTCATGGAACGTTGTGATGACAGGGGTCATGGAGCATTGTGTTGAAAGGGAACATGGAGCAGTGTGATTACAGGGTCCATGGAACATTGTGAATACATAGGCCATGGAACAATGTGATGACAGGGGTCATGTAGAATTGTGATGACAGGGTCATGGAGCATTGTGATTACAGGGGTTATGGGGCACTGTGATGACAGGGGGCATGGAGCATTGTGATGAAAATTGTCCTGGAGCATTGTGATGACAGTGGTCACAGAGAATTGGGATGAAAGGTATCATGCAGCATTGTGATGACAATGGTCATGGACCATATTGATGACAGGGGTCATGGAACATTCTGATGACAAGGTTCATAAAGCATTTTGATGACAGGGGTCATGGAGCATTGTGTTGACACGGGCATGGAGCATTGTAGTGATAGGATATCTGAAGCATTGTGATGAAAAGGGGATAGAGCATTTTGACGACAGGGTCCAAGGAGCATTGTGCCGACAATGGCACGGAGCACTGTGATGAAAACGGTACTGGAGCACTGTGAGGAAAGGAGTCATGGATCATTGTGGTGACAGGGGTCATGGAGCTTTGTGATGACAAGGGTCATGGAGCATTGTGATGACACGGTCAAGGAACATTGCGATGACAAGATTTCAGGAGCATTGTGATGAAAGGGCATGGAGCATTGTGATTAAAGGTGACAAGGAGCATTGTGATGATATGGGCAGAGAACTTTGTGATGACAGGGGTCATGGAACATTGTGATGAAAAGTGTCATGGAACATTGCGGTGACAGGGATCATGGAGCTTTTTGGTAAGAGAGTCCTAGGAGATTTGTGATGGCAGGCATCATGGGGCATTGTGATGACAGCCGTCTTGGAGCAATGTGATGACTAGTGTCATGGGGCATTTTGATGGCATTGGTATGGAACATTATGATGACAAGTGTTCTGGAACATTTTGATGACAAGGGCATGGAGCATTGTGATGACAGGGCCCATGGAGCATTGTGATGAAAAGGGCAGGGAACATTGTGATGACTGGGTTCATGGAGCATTGTGATGAAAGGGGCCATGGAGCATTGAGATGACAGGCGTCATGAGGCATGGTGATGACACTGGTCATGGAGCATTGTGATCAAAGAGATCATGGAGCAATATGATAACAGGGGCCATGGAGCATTGTGATGACAGGTGTATTGGAGCATTGTGATGAAAGTAGTCATGGATCATTGTGATGACATGTGTCCTGGAACACTGTGATGACACGGTTCATCGAGTATTGTGATGACAAGGGTCATAGCGAATTGTGATGACAGGTGTCATGGGGCATTGTGATGACATTGATCATCTAGGAATTGTGATGAAATGTATCATGGAGCACTGTGATGTCTGGGGGCATGAAGCATTGTTATGAAAATTGTCCTGGATTATGTGATGACAGCAGTCATGGAGAATTGTGATGACAAGGATTATGCAGCATTGTGTTGACAAGGGTATGGACTATTGTGATGACAATGGTCATGGAGCAATGTGATGAAAGTTTTCATGGAACATCGTGATGAAAAGTGCCTGGGAGAATTGTGACGATAAAGGCCATGGAGCATTGTGATGACAAGTGTCATGGAGCATTGTAATGAAAGGTTTCATTGTGCACTGTGATGACAAGGGGGATGGAGTATTGTGATGAAACTGGTCCTGGAGCATTGTGATAACAGAAGCCGTGGAGCATTGTGATGACAGGCATCATGGAGCATTGTGAAGAAAGGGACAATGGGGAATTGTAATGACAATAGAGAAATGTGATGAAAATGGTCAGCGAGCATAGTGATTAAAGTGGTCATTGAGAATTGTGATGAAAAGCGACATAGAGCATTGTGATGACAAAGGTCATGGAGAACTGTGATGACCAGGGTTATGTAGCATTGTGATGACACGGTCATGGAACATTGTGATGACAAGAATTCTGGAGCATTGTGATGACACGGGCATGAAGCATGGTGATGACAACAGACCTGGAGCATTGTGATGACAAGGGCGTGGAGCATTGTGATTACAGGAGACATGGAGCATTGTGATGACATTGGCAGGGATCATTGTGATTACAGGGATCATGGAGCATTGTGATGACAAGTGTCATGCAATATTGTGCTGACACAGTTCATGGAGCATTTTGATGAGAGTGGCCTTGGAGCACATTGATGAGAGACGTCATGGGGCATTATGTTGACAGTGGTCAAGGAGCATTTTGATGAAAGTGTTCATGGAGCAACGTGATTATCAGGACAATGGAGCATTGTGAATACAAAGGCCATGGAGCATTGAGATAACAGAGTTCATGGAGCATTGTGATGAAAATGGTCATGGATCACTGTGAAACAAGTGTCCTGGAACCTATTGATGACATGGTTCATACAGCATTGAGATGACAAGGGCCAAGGCGAATTGTGATGAAATGTATCATGGGGC
Organism: Balaenoptera physalus; assembly: GCF_965194825.1. Classification (NCBI taxonomy): domain Eukaryota; kingdom Metazoa; phylum Chordata; class Mammalia; order Artiodactyla; family Balaenopteridae; genus Balaenoptera; species Balaenoptera physalus. The sequence goes on along the minus strand of NC_138897.1, from coordinate 33,275,382 downwards.
ATTGTGGTGACATTGGTCATCTTGCATTGTGATGTCAGTGGTCATGTAGAATTTTGATTAAAGGTATCATGGGGCACTGTGATGACAAAGGCCAAGGAAGATTTTGATGACAAGTGTCATTGAGCAAAGGATTGACACGGGAATGGAGTATTATGATGACAAGAGCTCTGGAGCATTTTGATGAAAAAGGCATGGAGCATTGTGAAGACAGTGCCCATGGAGCATTGTGATGAAAAGTGCAGGGAACATTGTGATGTCTAGGTTCATGGAGCATTGTGATGAAAGTGGCCATTGAGCATTGAGATGACAGGCGTCATGAAGCATGGTGAAGACAGTGGTCATGGAGCATTGTGATGAAGGAGATCATGGAGCAATATGATATCACGGGCCATGGAGCATTGTGATGACAAGGGTCATGGGGCATTGTGCTGAAAGTGGTCATGGAGCATTGCGATGAAAAGCGCTATGGAGCATTGTGATGACAAGGGCCATGGATCATTGTAAAAACAGGTATCATTGGGCATTGTGATGAAAGGGGCATGGAGCATTTTTATGTAAGTTGCCATGGAGAGTTGTGATGAAAGGGATCATGTGGATTTGTAATGACAAGGGCCATGGAGCATTGTGATGAAACAAATCTTGGAGTATCTTGATGAAAGTTGTCATGGAGCATTGCGATGAAAAGCACCAAGGAACATTGTGATGACAAGAACCTTTGAGCATTGTGATGACAAGTGTCATGGAGCATTGTGATGACAGGTGTCATGGAGCATCGTGATGACAAATGCCATGGAGAATTGTGATGAGAGGTGGCATTGGGCAATGTGACGAAAGGGATCATGGAGTACTGTGATTACAGGGGCCATGGAGCATTGTGATAACAAGTGACATGGAGAATAGTGATGACAGGCGTCATAGAGCATTGTGATGACAAGTGACATTTAGCATTTTGATGACATGGGTCATCAGGCATTGTGTTGACAGGGGTCATGGAGTATTATGATGACAAAGGCAATAGAGCATTGTGATGACAGGGGTCATGGAGCACTGTGATGACATGGGCCATGGAGCATTGTGAAGACAAGATTCATGGAGTATTGTGATGACACGGGCATGAAGCATGGTGATGACCACAGACCTGGAGCATTGTGATGACATTGGCAGGGATCATTGTGATTACAGGGATCATGGAGCATTGTGATGACAAGTGTCATGCAATATTGTGCTGACACAGATCAGGGAGCATTTTGATGAGAGTGGCCTTGGAGCGCAGTAATGAGAGACGTCATGGGGCATTATGGTGGCAGTGGTCAAGGAGCATTGTGATGAAAGTGTTCATGGAGCAACGCTATTATCGGGACAATGGAGCATTGTGAATACAAAGGCCATGGAGCATTGAGATAACAGAGTTCATGGAGCATTGTGATGAAAGTGGTCATGGATCACTGTGATGACAAGTGTCCTGGAACCTAGTGATGACACGGTTCATACCGCATTGAGATGACAAGGGCCAAGGAGAATTGTGATGACACGTGTCATGGGGCATTGTGATGACATTGATCATCTAGGAATTGTGATGAAAGGTATCATGGAGCACTCTGATGGCTGGGTGCCTGAAACATTGTTATGAAAATTGTCCTGGATTATTGTGATGACAGCCGTCATGGAGAATTGTGATGACAGCAATCATGGAGAATTGTGATGACAGGGATTATGCAGCATTGTGTTGACAAGGTTTTGGACTATTATGATGACAATGGTCGTGGAGCAATGTGATGAAAGTTTTCATGGAACATCGTGAAGAAAAGTGCCTGGGAGCATTGTGACGATAAAGGCCATGGAGCATTGTGATGACAAGTGTCATGGAGCATTGTAAAGAAAGGTTTCATTGTGCTCTGTGATGACAAGGGGGATGGAGTATTGTGATGAAACTGGTCCTGGAGCATTGTGATAACAAAAGCCATGGAGCATTGTGATGACAGGCATCATGGAGCATTGTGAAGAAAGGGGCCATGGGGAATTGTAATGACAATAGAGAAATGTGATAAAAATGGTCAGCGAGCATAGTGATTAAACTGGTCATTGCGAATTGTGATGAAAAGCGACATAGAGCATTGTGATGACAAAGGTCATGGAACATTGTGATGAGCAGGGTCATGTAGCATTGTGATGCCACGGTCATGGAACATTGTGTTGAAAAGAATTCTGGAGTATTGTGAGGAAATAAGCATGGAGCATTGTGATTATAGGGGACATGGAGCATTGTGATGACATGGGCAGGGAACACTGTGATGACAGGTGTTATGGAGCAATGTGATGACAAGTGTCATGGAACATTGTGATGAGAGGTGCCTTGGAGAATTGTGATGACACGCGTCATGGGGCATTGAGATGACAGTGGTCATGGAGCATTATGATGAAAGGTGTTATGGAGCACTGTGATTACAGGAGCCATGGAGCATTGTGAATACAAAGGCCATAGAGCATTGAGATTACACTGGTCATGGAGCATTGTGATGAAAGTGGTCATGGATCATTGTGATGACAAGTGTCCTGGGACCCTGTGATGACATGGTTCATGGAGCATTGTGATGACAACGGTCATGGCGAATTGTGATGACAGTGTCATGAGGCATTGTGATGGCAGTGGTCATCTAGAAATGTGATTAAAGTTATTATGGAGCACATTAATGAGAGGGGCCAAGGAGCATTGTGATGACAAGTGTCATGGAGCATGGTGATGAAACGGAAATGGAGCATTATAATTACAAGAGTCCTGGAGCCTTGTGATGACAAGGGCATGGAGCATTGTGATTACAGGGGTCATGGAGCAGTGTGATGACAAAGGCTTGGAGCACTGTGATGACAAGGGCCATGGAGCATTGTGATTACAGGGGTCATGGGGCACTGTGATGAGTGAGGTCATGGAGCATTGTGATGAAACGGGTCATGGAGCACTGTGATTACAGGGGCCATGGAGAATTGTGATGACAAAGGCAATGGAGCATTGTGATGACAGTGGTCATGGAGCTTTGTGATGACAAGCGTCATGGATCATTGTGATGACAGGGGTCATGGAGCTTTGTGATGAGAAGTGTCATGGATCATTGTGATGACAGGGGTCATGGAGATTTGTGATGACAAGCATCATGGAGCATTGTGATGACACGGTCAAGGAACATTGCGATGACAAGAATTCTGGAGCATTGTGATGAAAGGGCATGGAGCATTGTGATTAAAGGTGAAAAGGAGCATTGTGATGATATGGGCAGAGAACTTTGTGATGACAGGGGTCATGGAGCATTGTGATAAAAAGTGTCATCGAACATTGTGCTGACAGGGATCATGGAGTTTTTTGGAAGAGAGGCCTTGGATCTTAGTGATGGCAGGTGTCATGGGGCATTGTGATGACAGCGGTCTTGGAGCATTGTGATGAAAGGGGTCATGGAGCACTGTGATTCCACGGACCATGGAGCATTGTGAATACAAAGGCTATGGAGCATTGAGATGACAGGGTTCATGGAGCATTGTGATGAAAGTGATCATAGATCATTGTGATGACAAGTGTCCTGGAACCTTGTGATGACACGGTTCATGGAGCATTGTGATGACAAGGACCATGGCGAATTGTGATGACATCTGTCATGGGGCATTGTGATGACAGTGGTCATCTAGAATTGTGATGAAAGGTATCATGGAGCACTGTGATGACAGGGGCCATGGAACATTGTGATGACAAAGGCCATGGAGCATTGTGATGACAAGTGTCATGGGGCATTTTGATGACATTGGCATGGAGCATTATGATGACAAGTGTTCTGGAGCATTGTGATGAAAAGGGCAGGGAACATTGTGATGACTGGGTTCATGGAGCATTGTGATGAAAGGGGCCATGGAGCATTGAGATGACAGGCGTCATGAGGCATGGTGATGACACTGGTCATGGAACATTGTGATCAAAGAGATCATGGAGCAATATGATAACAGGGGCCATGGAGCATTGTGATGACAGGTGTATTGGAGCATTGTGATGAAAGTAGTCATGGATCATTGTGATGACATGTGTCCTGGAACACTGTGATGACACGGTTCATCGAGTATTGTGATGACAAGGGTCATAGCGAATTGTGATGACAGGTGTCATGGGGCATTGTGATGACATTGATCATCTAGGAATTGTGATGAAATGTATCATGGAGCACTGTGATGACTGGGGGCATGAAGCATTGTTATGAAAATTGTCCTGGATTATGTGATGACAGCAGTCATGGAGAATTGTGATGACAAGGATCATGCAGCATTGTGTTGACAAGGGTATGGACTATTGTGATGACAATGGTCATGGAGCAATGTGATGAAAGTTTTCATGGAACATCGTGATGAAAAGTGCCTGGGAGCATTGTGACGATAAAGGCCATGGAGCATTGTGATGACAAGTGTCATGGAGCATTGTAATGAAAGGTTTCATTGTGCACTGTGATGACAAGGGGGATGGAGTATTGTGATGAAACTGGTCCTGGAGCATTGTGGTAACAGAAGCCGTGGAGCATTGTGATGACAGGCATCATGGAGCATTGTGAAGAAAGGGACGATGGGGAATTGTAATGACAATAGAGAAATGTGATGAAAATGGTCAGCGCACATAGTGATTAAAGTGGTCTTTGAGAATTGTGATGAAAAGCGACATAAAGCATTGTGATGACAAAGGTCAGGGAGACCTGTGATGACCAGGGTCATGTAGCATTGTGATGACACGGTCATGGAACATTGTGATGACAAGAATTCTGGAACATTGTGATGCCACCGTCATGGAACATTGTGATCACAAGAATTCTGGAGCATTGTGAGGAAAAAGGCATGGAGCATTTTGATCATAGGGGACATGGGGCATTGTGATGACAAAGGCCATGGAGCATTGTGGTGACAGGTGTCATGGAGCATTGAGATGAAACGGGTCATGGACCATTATGATGACAGTGGTCATGGAGAATTGTGATGACAGTGGCCATGGGGAATTTGGATGAAAGGCGTACTGGAGCACTTTGAGGAAATGTTTCATGGAGACTTGTGATGACAAGGGCAGTTGAGCATCATGATGACAGGGGTCATGGGGCATTGTGGTGAAAGCGGTCATGGAGCATTGCGATGAAAAGCGCTATGGAGCATTGTGATGACAAGGGCCCTGGAGCAATGTGAATACAAGGGACATGGAGCCTTGTGATGACAAGGGTCATGGATCATTGTAAGAACAGGTATCTTTGGGCATTGTGATGACAGGGGCATGGAGCATTTTTATGTAAGTTGCCATAGACAATTGTGATGAAAGGGATCATGTGGATTTGTAATGACAAGGGCCATGGAGCATTGTGATGAAACAAATCTTGGAGTATTTTGATGAGAGTTGTCGTGGAGCATTGCGATGAAAAGCACCAAGGAACATTGAGATGACAAGGGACATCGAGCATTGTGATGACAAGTGTCATGGAGCATTGTGATGACAGGTGTCATGGAGCATCGTGATGACAAATGCCATGGAGAATTGTGATAAGAGGTGGCATTGGGCATTGTGATGATAGGGGTCATGGAGTACTGTGATTAGAGGGGCCATGGAGCATTGTGATAACAAGTGACATGGAGAATAGTGATGACAGGCGTCATAGAGCATTGTGATGACAAGTGCCATTTAGCATTTTGATGACTGGAGTCATCAGGCATTGTGTTGACAGGAGTCACGGAGCATTGTGATGACATGGGCCATGGAGCATTGTGAAGACAAGATTCATGGAGCATCGTGATGACACGGGCATGAAGCATGGTGATGAAAACAGACCTGGAGCATTGTGATGACAAGGGCATGGTGCATTGTGATTACAGGAGACATGGAACATTGTGATGTTATTGGCAGGGATCATTGTGATTACAGGGATCATAGAGCATTGTGATGACAACTGTCATGCAATATTGGGCTGACACAGATCATGGAGCATTTTGATGAGAGTGGCCTTGGAGCACAGTGATGAGAAACGTCATGGGTCATTACGGTGACAGTGGTCAAGGAGCATTGTGATAAAAGTGTTCATGGAACACCACGATTATCGGGACAATGGAACATTGGGAATACAATGGCCATGGAGCATTGCGATAACAGAGTTCATGGGGCATTGTGATGAATGTTGTCATGGATCTTTTTGATGACAAGTGTCCTGAAACCTAGTGATGACACGGTTCATACAGCATTGAGATGACAAGGGCCAAGGCGAATTGTGATGACACGTGTCATGGGGCATTGTGATGACATTGGTCATCTTGCATTGTGATGACAGTGGTCATGTAGAATTTTGATGAAAGTTATCATGGAGAACTGTGATGACAAAGGCCAGGGAACATTTTGATGACAAATGTCATTGAGCAATGGGATGACACGGGAATGGAGTATTATGCTGACAAGTGTTCTGGAGCATTGTGATTACAGGGGCCATGGAGCATTGTGATGACAAAGGCATGGAGCATTGTGATGACAGGGGTCATGGAGCTTTGTGATTACAAGACCATGAGGCATTGTGATGACAGGGGCCTTGGAGCATTGTGATGACAATGGTCATCAAGCATAGTGATGACAGGGGTCATAGAGCATTGTGATGAGAAAGACCATGGAGCATGGTGATGACAGAGGCCATGGAGCATTGTGGTGACAAGGCCATGTAGCACTGTGATTACAAGGGTCATGGAGCATTGTGTTGACAAGAGCAGGGAACCTTGTGGTGACCAGGGTCACGGAGACATTTGATGACAACTTTCATGGAACGTTGTGATGACAGGGTTCATGGACCATTGTGTTGAAAGGGAACATGGAGCAGTGTGATTACAGGGTCCATGGAGCATTGTGAATACATAGGCCATGGAACAATGTGATGACAGGTGTCATGTAGCATTGTGATGACAGGGTCATGGAGCATTGTGATTACAGGTGTTAAGGGGCACTGTGATGACAGGGGGCATGGAGCATTGTGATGAAAAGTGTCATCGAACATTGTGTTGACAGGGATCATGGAGCTTTTTTGTAAGAGAGGCCTTGGATCTTAGTGATGGCAGGTGTCATGGGGCATTGTGATGACAGCGGTCTTGGAGCATTGTGATGAAAGGGGTCATGGAGCACTGTGATTCCACGGACCATGGAGCATTGTGAATACAAAGGCTATGGAGCATTGAGATGACAGGGTTCATGGAGCATTGTGATGAAAGTGATCATAGTTCATTGTGATGACAAGTGTCTTGGAACCTTGTGATGACACGGTTCATGGAGCATTGTGATGACAAGGACCATGGCAAATTGTGATGACATCTGTCATGGGGCATTGTGATGACAGTGGTCATCTAGAATTGTGATGAAAGGTATCATGGAGCACTGTGATGACAGGGGCCATGGAACATTGTGATGACAAAGGCCATGGAGCATTGTGATGACAAGTGTCATGGGGCATTTTGATGACATTGGCATGGAGCATTATGATGACAAGTGTTCTGGAGCATTGTGATGAAAAGGGCAGGGAACATTGTGATGACTGGGTTCATGGAGCATTGTGATGAAAGGGGCCATGGAGCATTGAGATGACAGGCGTCATGAGGCATGGTGATGACACTGGTCATGGAGCATTGTGATCAAAGAGATCATGGAGCAATATGATAACAGGGGCCATGGAGCATTGTGATGACAGGTGTATTGGAGCATTGTGATGAAAGTAGTCATGGATCATTTTGATGACATGTGTCCTGGAACACTGTGATGACACGGTTCATCGAGTATTGTGATGACAAGGGTCATAGCGAATTGTGATGACAGGTGTCATGGGGCATTGTGATGACATTGATCATCTAGGAATTGTGATGAAATGTATCATGGAGCACTGAGATGTCTGGGGGCATGAAGCATTGTTATGAAAATTGTCCTGGATTATGTGATGACAGCAGTCATGGAGAATTGTGATGACAAGGATTATGCAGCATTGTGTTGACAAGGGTATGGACTATTGTGATGACAATGGTCATGGAGCAATGTGATGAAAGTTTTCATGGAACATCGTGATGAAAAGTGCCTGGGAGAATTGTGACGATAAAGGCCATGGAGCATTGTGATGACAAGTGTCATGGAGCATTGTAATGAAAGGTTTCATTGTGCACTGTGATGACAAGGGGGATGGAGTATTGTGATGAAACTGGTCCTGGAGCATTGTGATAACAGAAGCCGTGGAGCATTGTGATGACAGGCATCATGGAGCATTGTGAAGAAAGGGACAATGGGGAATTGTAATGACAATAGAGAAATGTGATGAAAATGGTCAGCGAGCATAGTGATTAAAGTGGTCATTGAGAATTGTGATGAAAAGCGACATAGAGCATTGTGATGACAAAGGTCATGGAGAACTGTGATGACCAGGGTTATGTAGCATTGTGATGACACGGTCATGGAACATTGTGATGACAAGAATTCTGGAGCATTGTGATGACACGGGCATGAAGCATGGTGATGACAACAGACCTGGAGCATTGTGATGACAAGGGCGTGGAGCATTGTGATTACAGGAGACATGGAGCATTGTGATGACATTGGCAGGGATCATTGTGATTACAGGGATCATGGAGCATTGTGATGACAAGTGTCATGCAATATTGTGCTGACACAGTTCATGGAGCATTTTGATGAGAGTGGCCTTGGAGCACATTGATGAGAGACGTCATGGGGCATTATGTTGACAGTGGTCAAGGAGCATTTTGATGAAAGTGTTCATGGAGCAACGTGATTATCAGGACAATGGAGCATTGTGAATACAAAGGCCATGGAGCATTGAGATAACAGAGTTCATGGAGCATTGTGATGAAAATGGTCATGGATCACTGTGAAACAAGTGTCCTGGAACCTATTGATGACATGGTTCATACAGCATTGAGATGACAAGGGCCAAGGCGAATTGTGATGAAATGTATCATGGGGCATTGTGGTGACATTGGTCATCTTGCATTGTGATGTCAGTGGTCATGTAGAATTTTGATTAAAGGTATCATGGGGCACTGTGATGACAAAGGCCAAGGAAGATTTTGATGACAAGTGTCATTGAGCAAAGGATTGACACGGGAATGGAGTATTATGATGACAAGAGCTCTGGAGCATTTTGATGAAAAAGGCATGGAGCATTGTGAAGACAGTGCCCATGGAGCATTGTGATGAAAAGTGCAGGGAACATTGTGATGTCTAGGTTCATGGAGCATTGTGATGAAAGTGGCCATTGAGCATTGAGATGACAGGCGTCATGAAGCATGGTGAAGACAGTGGTCATGGAGCATTGTGATGAAGGAGATCATGGAGCAATATGATATCACGGGCCATGGAGCATTGTGATGACAAGGGTCATGGGGCATTGTGCTGAAAGTGGTCATGGAGCATTGCGATGAAAAGCGCTATGGAGCATTGTGATGACAAGGGCCATGGATCATTGTAAAAACAGGTATCATTGGGCATTGTGATGAAAGGGGCATGGAGCATTTTTATGTAAGTTGCCATGGAGAGTTGTGATGAAAGGGATCATGTGGATTTGTAATGACAAGGGCCATGGAGCATTGTGATGAAACAAATCTTGGAGTATCTTGATGAAAGTTGTCATGGAGCATTGCGATGAAAAGCACCAAGGAACATTGTGATGACAAGAACCATTGAGCATTGTGATGACAAGTGTCATGGAGCATTGTGATGACAGGTGTCATGGAGCATCGTGATGACAAATGCCATGGAGAATTGTGATGAGAGGTGGCATTGGGCAATGTGACGAAAGGGATCATGGAGTACTGTGATTACAGGGGCCATGGAGCATTGTGATAACAAGTGACATGGAGAATAGTGATGACAGGCGTCATAGAGCATTGTGATGACAAGTGACATTTAGCATTTTGATGACATGGGTCATCAGGCATTGTGTTGACAGGGGTCATGGAGTATTGTGATGACAAAGGCAATAGAGCATTGTGATGACAGGGGTCATGGAGCACTGTGATGACATGGGCCATGGAGCATTGTGAAGACAAGATTCATGGAGTATTGTGATGACACGGGCATGAAGCATGGTGATGACCACAGACCTGGAGCATTGTGATGACATTGGCAGGGATCATTGTGATTACAGGGATCATGGAGCATTGTGATGACAAGTGTCATGCAATATTGTGCTGACACAGATCAGGGAGCATTTTGATGAGAGTGGCCTTGGAGCGCAGTAATGAGAGACGTCATGGGGCATTATGGTGGCAGTGGTCAAGGAGCATTGTGATGAAAGTGTTCATGGAGCAACGCTATTATCGGGACAATGGAGCATTGTGAATACAAAGGCCATGGAGCATTGAGATAACAGAGTTCATGGAGCATTGTGATGAAAGTGGTCATGGATCACTGTGATGACAAGTGTCCTGGAACCTAGTGATGACACGGTTCATACCGCATTGAGATGACAAGGGCCAAGGAGAATTGTGATGACACGTGTCATGGGGCATTGTGATGACATTGATCATCTAGGAATTGTGATGAAAGGTATCATGGAGCACTCTGATGGCTGGGTGCCTGAAACATTGTTATGAAAATTGTCCTGGATTATTGTGATGACAGCCGTCATGGAGAATTGTGATGACAGCAATCATGGAGAATTGTGATGACAGGGATTATGCAGCATTGTGTTGACAAGGTTTTGGACTATTATGATGACAATGGTCGTGGAGCAATGTGATGAAAGTTTTCATGGAACATCGTGAAGAAAAGTGCCTGGGAGCATTGTGACGATAAAGGCCATGGAGCATTGTGATGACAAGTGTCATGGAGCATTGTAAAGAAAGGTTTCATTGTGCTCTGTGATGACAAGGGGGATGGAGTATTGTGATGAAACTGGTCCTGGAGCATTGTGATAACAAAAGCCATGGAGCATTGTGATGACAGGCATCATGGAGCATTGTGAAGAAAGGGGCCATGGGGAATTGTAATGACAATAGAGAAATGTGATAAAAATGGTCAGCGAGCATAGTGATTAAACTGGTCATTGCGAATTGTGATGAAAAGCGACATAGAGCATTGTGATGACAAAGGTCATGGAACATTGTGATGAGCAGGGTCATGTAGCATTGTGATGCCACGGTCATGGAACATTGTGTTGAAAAGAATTCTGGAGCATTGTGAGGAAATAAGCATGGAGCATTGTGATTATAGGGGACATGGAGCATTGTGATGACATGGGCAGGGAACACTGTGATGACAGGTGTTATGGAGCAATGTGATGACAAGTGTCATGGAACATTGTGATGAGAGGTGCCTTGGAGAATTGTGATGACACGCGTCATGGGGCATTGAGATGACAGTGGTCATGGAGCATTATGATGAAAGGTGTTATGGAGCACTGTGATTACAGGAGCCATGGAGCATTGTGAATACAAAGGCCATAGAGCATTGAGATTACACTGGTCATGGAGCATTGTGATGAAAGTGGTCATGGATCATTGTGATGACAAGTGTCCTGGGACCCTGTGATGACATGGTTCATGGAGCATTGTGATGACAACGGTCATGGCGAATTGTGATGACAGTGTCATGAGGCATTGTGATGGCAGTGGTCATCTAGAAATGTGATTAAAGTTATTATGGAGCACATTAATGAGAGGGGCCAAGGAGCATTGTGATGACAAGTGTCATGGAGCATGGTGATGAAACGGAAATGGAGCATTATAATTACAAGAGTCCTGGAGCCTTGTGATGACAAGGGCATGGAGCATTGTGATTACAGGGGTCATGGAGCAGTGTGATGACAAAGGCTTGGAGCACTGTGATGACAAGGGCCATGGAGCATTGTGATTACAGGGGTCATGGGGCATTGTGATGAGTGAGGTCATGGAGCATTGTGATGAAACGGGTCATGGAGCACTGTGATTACAGGGGCCATGGAGAATTGTGATGACAAAGGCAATGGAGCATTGTGATGACAGTGGTCATGGAGCTTTGTGATGACAAGCGTCATGGATCATTGTGATGACAGGGGTCATGGAGCTTTGTGATGAGAAGTGTCATGGATCATTGTGATGACAGGGGTCATGGAGATTTGTGATGACAAGCATCATGGAGCATTGTGATGACACGGTCAAGGAACATTGCGATGACAAGAATTCTGGAGCATTGTGATGAAAGGGCATGGAGCATTGTGATTAAAGGTGAAAAGGAGCATTGTGATGATATGGGCAGAGAACTTTGTGATGACAGGGGTCATGGAGCATTGTGATAAAAAGTGTCATCGAACATTGTGCTGACAGGGATCATGGAGTTTTTTGGAAGAGAGGCCTTGGATCTTAGTGATGGCAGGTGTCATGGGGCATTGTGATGACAGCGGTCTTGGAGCATTGTGATGAAAGGGGTCATGGAGCACTGTGATTCCACGGACCATGGAGCATTGTGAATACAAAGGCTATGGAGCATTGAGATGACAGGGTTCATGGAGCATTGTGATGAAAGTGATCATAGATCATTGTGATGACAAGTGTCCTGGAACCTTGTGATGACACGGTTCATGGAGCATTGTGATGACAAGGACCATGGCGAATTGTGATGACATCTGTCATGGGGCATTGTGATGACAGTGGTCATCTAGAATTGTGATGAAAGGTATCATGGAGCACTGTGATGACAGGGGCCATGGAACATTGTGATGACAAAGGCCATGGAGCATTGTGATGACAAGTGTCATGGGGCATTTTGATGACATTGGCATGGAGCATTATGATGACAAGTGTTCTGGAGCATTGTGATGAAAAGGGCAGGGAACATTGTGATGACTGGGTTCATGGAGCATTGTGATGAAAGGGGCCATGGAGCATTGAGATGACAGGCGTCATGAGGCATGGTGATGACACTGGTCATGGAACATTGTGATCAAAGAGATCATGGAGCAATATGATAACAGGGGCCATGGAGCATTGTGATGACAGGTGTATTGGAGCATTGTGATGAAAGTAGTCATGGATCATTGTGATGACATGTGTCCTGGAACACTGTGATGACACGGTTCATCGAGTATTGTGATGACAAGGGTCATAGCGAATTGTGATGACAGGTGTCATGGGGCATTGTGATGACATTGATCATCTAGGAATTGTGATGAAATGTATCATGGAGCACTGTGATGACTGGGGGCATGAAGCATTGTTATGAAAATTGTCCTGGATTATGTGATGACAGCAGTCATGGAGAATTGTGATGACAAGGATCATGCAGCATTGTGTTGACAAGGGTATGGACTATTGTGATGACAATGGTCATGGAGCAATGTGATGAAAGTTTTCATGGAACATCGTGATGAAAAGTGCCTGGGAGCATTGTGACGATAAAGGCCATGGAGCATTGTGATGACAAGTGTCATGGAGCATTGTAATGAAAGGTTTCATTGTGCACTGTGATGACAAGGGGGATGGAGTATTGTGATGAAACTGGTCCTGGAGCATTGTGGTAACAGAAGCCGTGGAGCATTGTGATGACAGGCATCATGGAGCATTGTGAAGAAAGGGACGATGGGGAATTGTAATGACAATAGAGAAATGTGATGAAAATGGTCAGCGCACATAGTGATTAAAGTGGTCTTTGAGAATTGTGATGAAAAGCGACATAAAGCATTGTGATGACAAAGGTCAGGGAGACCTGTGATGACCAGGGTCATGTAGCATTGTGATGACACGGTCATGGAACATTGTGATGACAAGAATTCTGGAACATTGTGATGCCACCGTCATGGAACATTGTGATCACAAGAATTCTGGAGCATTGTGAGGAAAAAGGCATGGAGCATTTTGATCATAGGGGACATGGGGCATTGTGATGACAAAGGCCATGGAGCATTGTGGTGACAGGTGTCATGGAGCATTGAGATGAAACGGGTCATGGACCATTATGATGACAGTGGTCATGGAGAATTGTGATGACAGTGGCCATGGGGAATTTGGATGAAAGGCGTACTGGAGCACTTTGAGGAAATGTTTCATGGAGACTTGTGATGACAAGGGCAGTTGAGCATCATGATGACAGGGGTCATGGGGCATTGTGGTGAAAGCGGTCATGGAGCATTGCGATGAAAAGCGCTATGGAGCATTGTGATGACAAGGGCCCTGGAGCAATGTGAATACAAGGGACATGGAGCCTTGTGATGACAAGGGTCATGGATCATTGTAAGAACAGGTATCTTTGGGCATTGTGATGACAGGGGCATGGAGCATTTTTATGTAAGTTGCCATAGACAATTGTGATGAAAGGGATCATGTGGATTTGTAATGACAAGGGCCATGGAGCATTGTGATGAAACAAATCTTGGAGTATTTTGATGAGAGTTGTCGTGGAGCATTGCGATGAAAAGCACCAAGGAACATTGAGATGACAAGGGACATCGAGCATTGTGATGACAAGTGTCATGGAGCATTGTGATGACAGGTGTCATGGAGCATCGTGATGACAAATGCCATGGAGAATTGTGATAAGAGGTGGCATTGGGCATTGTGATGATAGGGGTCATGGAGTACTGTGATTAGAGGGGCCATGGAGCATTGTGATAACAAGTGACATGGAGAATAGTGATGACAGGCGTCATAGAGCATTGTGATGACAAGTGCCATTTAGCATTTTGATGACTGGAGTCATCAGGCATTGTGTTGACAGGAGTCACGGAGCATTGTGATGACATGGGCCATGGAGCATTGTGAAGACAAGATTCATGGAGCATCGTGATGACACGGGCATGAAGCATGGTGATGAAAACAGACCTGGAGCATTGTGATGACAAGGGCATGGTGCATTGTGATTACAGGAGACATGGAACATTGTGATGTTATTGGCAGGGATCATTGTGATTACAGGGATCATAGAGCATTGTGATGACAACTGTCATGCAATATTGGGCTGACACAGATCATGGAGCATTTTGATGAGAGTGGCCTTGGAGCACAGTGATGAGAAACGTCATGGGTCATTACGGTGACAGTGGTCAAGGAGCATTGTGATAAAAGTGTTCATGGAACACCACGATTATCGGGACAATGGAACATTGGGAATACAATGGCCATGGAGCATTGCGATAACAGAGTTCATGGGGCATTGTGATGAATGTTGTCATGGATCTTTTTGATGACAAGTGTCCTGAAACCTAGTGATGACACGGTTCATACAGCATTGAGATGACAAGGGCCAAGGCGAATTGTGATGACACGTGTCATGGGGCATTGTGATGACATTGGTCATCTTGCATTGTGATGACAGTGGTCATGTAGAATTTTGATGAAAGTTATCATGGAGAACTGTGATGACAAAGGCCAGGGAACATTTTGATGACAAATGTCATTGAGCAATGGGATGACACGGGAATGGAGTATTATGCTGACAAGTGTTCTGGAGCATTGTGATTACAGGGGCCATGGAGCATTGTGATGACAAAGGCATGGAGCATTGTGATGACAGGGGTCATGGAGCTTTGTGATTACAAGACCATGAGGCATTGTGATGACAGGGGCCTTGGAGCATTGTGATGACAATGGTCATCAAGCATAGTGATGACAGGGGTCATAGAGCATTGTGATGAGAAAGACCATGGAGCATGGTGATGACAGAGGCCATGGAGCATTGTGGTGACAAGGCCATGTAGCACTGTGATTACAAGGGTCATGGAGCATTGTGTTGACAAGAGCAGGGAACCTTGTGGTGACCAGGGTCACGGAGACATTTGATGACAACTTTCATGGAACGTTGTGATGACAGGGTTCATGGACCATTGTGTTGAAAGGGAACATGGAGCAGTGTGATTACAGGGTCCATGGAGCATTGTGAATACATAGGCCATGGAACAATGTGATGACAGGTGTCATGTAGCATTGTGATGACAGGGTCATGGAGCATTGTGATTACAGGTGTTAAGGGGCACTGTGATGACAGGGGGCATGGAGCATTGTGATGAAAAGTGTCATCGAACATTGTGTTGACAGGGATCATGGAGCTTTTTTGTAAGAGAGGCCTTGGATCTTAGTGATGGCAGGTGTCATGGGGCATTGTGATGACAGCGGTCTTGGAGCATTGTGATGAAAGGGGTCATGGAGCACTGTGATTCCACGGACCATGGAGCATTGTGAATACAAAGGCTATGGAGCATTGAGATGACAGGGTTCATGGAGCATTGTGATGAAAGTGATCATAGTTCATTGTGATGACAAGTGTCTTGGAACCTTGTGATGACACGGTTCATGGAGCATTGTGATGACAAGGACCATGGCAAATTGTGATGACATCTGTCATGGGGCATTGTGATGACAGTGGTCATCTAGAATTGTGATGAAAGGTATCATGGAGCACTGTGATGACAGGGGCCATGGAACATTGTGATGACAAAGGCCATGGAGCATTGTGATGACAAGTGTCATGGGGCATTTTGATGACAAGGGCATGGAGCATTATGATGACAAGTGTTCTGGAGCATTGTGATGAAAAGGGCAGGGAACATTGTGATGACTGGGTTCATGGAGCATTGTGATGAAAGGGGCCATGGAGCATTGAGATGACAGGCGTCATGAGGCATGGTGATGACACTGGTCATGGAGCATTGTGATCAAAGAGATCATGGAGCAATATGATAACAGGGGCCATGGAGCATTGTGATGACAGGTGTATTGGAGCATTGTGATGAAAGTAGTCATGGATCATTGTGATGACATGTGTCCTGGAACACTGTGATGACACGGTTCATCGAGTATTGTGATGACAAGGGTCATAGCGAATTGTGATGACAGGTGTCATGGGGCATTGTGATGACATTGATCATCTAGGAATTGTGATGAAATGTATCATGGAGCACTGTGATGTCTGGGGGCATGAAGCATTGTTATGAAAATTGTCCTGGATTATGTGATGACAGCAGTCATGGAGAATTGTGATGACAAGGATTATGCAGCATTGTGTTGACAAGGGTATGGACTATTGTGATGACAATGGTCATGGAGCAATGTGATGAAAGTTTTCATGGAACATCGTGATGAAAAGTGCCTGGGAGCATTGTGACGATAAAGGCCATGGAGCATTGTTATGACAAGTGTCATGGAGCATTGTAATGAAAGGTTTCATTGTGCACTGTGATGACAAGGGGGATGGAGTATTGTGATGAAACTGGTCCTGGAGCATTGTGATAACAGAAGCCGTGGAGCATTGTGATGACAGGCATCATGGAGCATTGTGAAGATAGGGACAATGGGGAATTGTAATGACAATAGAGAAATGTGATGAAAATGGTCAGCGAGCATAGTGATTAAAGTGGTCATTGAGAATTGTGATGAAAAGCGACATAGAGCATTGTGATGACAAAGGTCATGGAGAACTGTGATGACCAGGGTTATGTAGCATTGTGATGACACGGGCATGAAGCATGGTGATGACAACAGACCTGGAGCATTGTGATGACAAGGGCGTGGAGCATTGTGATTACAGGAGACATGGAGCATTGTGATGACATTGGCAGGGATCATTGTGATTACAGGGATCATGGAGCATTGTGATGACAAGTGTCATGCAATATTGTGCTGACACAGTTCATGGAGCATTTTGATGAGAGTGGCCTTGGAGCACATTGATGAGAGACGTCATGGGGCATTATGGTGACAGTGGTCAAGGAGCATTTTGATGAAAGTGTTCATGGAGCAACGTGATTATCAGGACAATGGAGCATTGTGAATACAAAGGCCATGGAGCATTGAGATAACAGAGTTCATGGAGCATTGTGATGAAAATGGTCATGGATCACTGTGAAACAAGTGTCCTGGAACCTATTGATGACATGGTTCATACAGCATTGAGATGACAAGGGCCAAGGCGAATTGTGATGAAATGTATCATGGGGCATTGTGGTGACATTGGTCATCTTGCATTGTGATGTCAGTGGTCATGTAGAATTTTGATTAAAGGTATCATGGGGCACTGTGATGACAAAGGCCAAGGAAGGTTTTGATGACAAGTGTCATTGAGCAAAGGGTTGACACGGGAATGGAGTATTATGATGACAAGAGCTCTGGAGCATTTTGATGAAAAAGGCATGGAGCATTGTGAAGACAGTGCCCAAGGAGCATTGTGATGAAAAGTGCAGGGAACATTGTGATGTCTAGGTTCATGGAGCATTGTGATGAAAGTGGCCATTGAGCATTGAGATGACAGGCGTCATGAAGCATGGTGAAGACAGTGGTAATGGAACATTGTGATGAAGGAGATCATGGAGCAATATGATATCACGGGCCATGGAGCATTGTGATGACAGGGGTCATGGGGCATTGTGCTGAAAGTGGTCATGGAGCATTGCGATGAAAAGCGCTATGGAGCATTGTGATGACAAGGGCCATGGATCATTGTAAAAACAGGTATCATTGGGCATTGTGATGAAAGGGGCATGGAGCATTTTTATGTAAGTTGCCATGGAGAGTTGTGATGAAAGGGATCATGTGGATTTGTAATGACAAGGGCCATGGAGCATTGTGATGAAACAAATCTTGGAGTATCTTGATGAAAGTTGTCATGGAGCATTGCGATGAAAAGCACCAAGGAACATTGTGATGACAAGAACCATCGAGCATTGTGATGACAAGTGTCATGGAGCATTGTGATGACAGGTGTCATGGAGCATCGTGATGACAAATGTCATGGAGAATTGTGATGAGAGGTGGCATTGGGCAATGTGACGAAAGGGATCATGGAGTACTGTGATTACAGGGGCCATGGAGCATTGTGATAACAAGTGACATGGAGAATAGTGATGACAGGCATCATAGAGCATTGTGATGACAAGTGCCATTTAGCATTTTGATGACATGGGTCATCAGGCATTGTGTTGACAGGGGTCATGGAGTCTTGTGATGACAAAGGCAATAGAGCATTGTGATGACAGGGGTCATGGAGCACTGTGATGACATGGGCCATGGAGCATTGTGAAGACAAGATTCATGGAGCATTGTGATGACACGGGCATGAAGCATGGTGATGACCACAGACCTGGAGCATTGTGATGACATTGGCAGGGATCATTGTGATTACAGGGATCATGGAGCATTGTGATGACAAGTGTCATGCAATATTGTGCTGACACAGATCAGGGCGCATTTTGATGAGAGTGGCCTTGGAGCGCAGTAATGAGAGACGTCATGGGGCATTATGGTGACAGTGGTCAAGGAGCATTGTGATGAAAGTGTTAATGGAGCAACGCTATTATCGGGACAATGGAGCATTGTGAATACAAAGGCCATGGAGCATTGAGATAACAGAGTTCATGGAGCATTGTGATGAAAGTGGTCATGGATCACTGTGATGACAAGTGTCCTGGAACCTAGTGATGACACGGTTCATACAGCATTGTGATGACAAGGGCCAAGGAGAATTGTGATGACACGTATCATGGGGCATTGTGATGACATTGGTCATCTTGCATTGTGATGACAGTGGTCATGTAGAATTTTGATTAAAGGTATCATGGAGAACTGTGATGACAAAGGCCAAGGAAGATTTTGATGACAAGTGTCATTGAGCAAAGGGTTGACCCGGGAATGGAGTATTATGATGACAAGAGCTCTGGAGCATTTTGATGAAAAAGGCATGGAGCATTGTGAAGACAGTGCCCATGGAGCATTGTGATGAAAAGTGCAGGGAACATTGTGATGTCTAGGTTCATGGAGCATTGTGATGAAAGTGGCCATTGAGCATTGAGATGACAGGCGTCATGAAGCATGGTGAAGACAGTGGTCATGGAGCATTGTGATGAAGGAGATCATGGAGCAATATGATATCACGGGCCATGGAGCATTGTGATGACAAGGGTCATGGGGCATTGTGCTGAAAGTGGTCATGGAGCATTGCGATGAAAAGCGCTATGGAGCATTGTGATGACAAGGGCCATGGATCATTGTAAAAACAGGTATCATTGGGCATTGTGATGAAAGGGGCATGGAGCATTTTTATGTAAGTTGCCATGGAGAGTTGTGATGAAAGGGATCATGTGGATTTGTAATGACAAGGGCCATGGAGCATTGTGATGAAACAAATCTTGGAGTATCTTGATGAAAGTTGTCATGGAGCATTGCGATGAAAAGCACCAAGGAACATTGTGATGACAAGAACCATTGAGCATTGTGATGACAAGTGTCATGGAGCATTGTGATGACAGGTGTCATGGAGCATCGTGATGACAAATGCCATGGAGAATTGTGATGAGAGGTGGCATTGGGCAATGTGACGAAAGGGATCATGGAGTACTGTGATTACAGGGGCCATGGAGCATTGTGATAACAAGTGACATGGAGAATAGTGATGACAGGCGTCATAGAGCATTGTGATGACAAGTGACATTTAGCATTTTGATGACATGGGTCATCAGGCATTGTGTTGACAGGGGTCATGGAGTATTGTGATGACAAAGGCAATAGAGCATTGTGATGACAGGGGTCATGGAGCACTGTGATGACATGGGCCATGGAGCATTGTGAAGACAAGATTCATGGAGTATTGTGATGACACGGGCATGAAGCATGGTGATGACCACAGACCTGGAGCATTGTGATGACATTGGCAGGGATCATTGTGATTACAGGGATCATGGAGCATTGTGATGACAAGTGTCATGCAATATTGTGCTGACACAGATCAGGGAGCATTTTGATGAGAGTGGCCTTGGAGCGCAGTAATGAGAGACGTCATGGGGCATTATGGTGGCAGTGGTCAAGGAGCATTGTGATGAAAGTGTTCATGGAGCAACGCTATTATCGGGACAATGGAGCATTGTGAATACAAAGGCCATGGAGCATTGAGATAACAGAGTTCATGGAGCATTGTGATGAAAGTGGTCATGGATCACTGTGATGACAAGTGTCCTGGAACCTAGTGATGACACGGTTCATACCGCATTGAGATGACAAGGGCCAAGGAGAATTGTGATGACACGTGTCATGGGGCATTGTGATGACATTGATCATCTAGGAATTGTGATGAAAGGTATCATGGAGCACTCTGATGGCTGGGTGCCTGAAACATTGTTATGAAAATTGTCCTGGATTATTGTGATGACAGCCGTCATGGAGAATTGTGATGACAGCAATCATGGAGAATTGTGATGACAGGGATTATGCAGCATTGTGTTGACAAGGTTTTGGACTATTATGATGACAATGGTCGTGGAGCAATGTGATGAAAGTTTTCATGGAACATCGTGAAGAAAAGTGCCTGGGAGCATTGTGACGATAAAGGCCATGGAGCATTGTGATGACAAGTGTCATGGAGCATTGTAAAGAAAGGTTTCATTGTGCTCTGTGATGACAAGGGGGATGGAGTATTGTGATGAAACTGGTCCTGGAGCATTGTGATAACAAAAGCCATGGAGCATTGTGATGACAGGCATCATGGAGCATTGTGAAGAAAGGGGCCATGGGGAATTGTAATGACAATAGAGAAATGTGATAAAAATGGTCAGCGAGCATAGTGATTAAACTGGTCATTGCGAATTGTGATGAAAAGCGACATAGAGCATTGTGATGACAAAGGTCATGGAACATTGTGATGAGCAGGGTCATGTAGCATTGTGATGCCACGGTCATGGAACATTGTGTTGAAAAGAATTCTGGAGCATTGTGAGGAAATAAGCATGGAGCATTGTGATTATAGGGGACATGGAGCATTGTGATGACATGGGCAGGGAACACTGTGATGACAGGTGTTATGGAGCAATGTGATGACAAGTGTCATGGAACATTGTGATGAGAGGTGCCTTGGAGAATTGTGATGACACGTGTCATGGGGCATTGAGATGACAGTGGTCATGGAGCATTATGATGAAATGTGTTATGGAGCACTGTGATTACAGGAGCCATGGAGCATTGTGAATACAAAGGCCATAGAGCATTGAGATTACACTGGTCATGGAGCATTGTGATGAAAGTGGTCATGGATCATTGTGATGACAAGTGTCCTGGGACCCTGTGATGACATGGTTCATGGAGCATTGTGATGACAACGGTCATGGCGAATTGTGATGACAGTGTCATGAGGCATTGTGATGGCAGTGGTCATCTAGAAATGTGATTAAAGTTATTATGGAGCACATTAATGAGAGGGGCCAAGGAGCATTGTGAGGACAAGTGTCATGGAGCATGGTGATGAAACGGACATGGAGCATTATAATGACAAGAGTCCTGGAGTCTTGTGATGACAAGGGCATGGAGCATTGTGATTACAGGGGTCATGGAGCAGTGTGATGACAAAGGCTTGGAGCACTGTGATGACAAGGGCCATGGAGCATTGTGATTACAGGGGTCATGGGGCACTGTGATGAGTGAGGTCATGGAGCATTGTGATGAAACGGGTCATGGAGCACTGTGATTACAGGGGCCATGGAGCATTGTGATGACAAAGGCAATGGAGCATTGGGATGACAGGTGTCATGCAGCATTGAGATGAAACGGGTCATGGAACATTACGAAGACAGGGGTCATGGAGAATTGTGATGACTGTGTCCATGGGGAATTTGGATGAAAGGCGTACTGGAGCATTGTGAGGAATTGTTTCATGGAGCATTGTTATGACAAGGGCCATGGAGCATCCTGATGACAGGGGTCATGCGGCATTGTGCTGAAAGCGGTCATGGAGCATTGCGATGAAAAGCGCTATGGAGCACTGTGATGACAAGGGCCATGGATCATTGTGAATACAAGGGACATGGAGCCTTGTGATGACAAGGGTCATGGATCATTGTAAAAACAGGTATCATTGGGCATTGTGATGACAGGCGCATGGAGCATTTTTATGTAAGTTGCCATGGAGAATTGTGATGAAAGGGATCATGTGGATTTGTAATGACAAGGGCCATGGAGCATTGTGATGAAACCAATCTTGGAGGATTTTGATGAAAGTTGTCATGGAGCATTGCGATGAAAAACACCAAGGAACATTGTGATGACAAGGGACATCGAGCATTGTGATGACAAGTGTCATGGAGCATTGTGATGACAGGTGTCATGGAGCACTGTGATGACAAATGCCAAGGAGAATTTTGATGAGAGGTGGCATTGGGCATTGTGATGAAAGGGGTAATGGAGTACTGTGATTACAAGGGCCATGGAGCATTGTGATAACAAGTGACATGGAGAATAGAGATGACAGGTGTCATAGAGCATTGTGATGACAAGTGCCATTTAGCATTTTGATGACAGGGGCCATCAAGCATTGTGTTGACAGGGTCACGGAGCATTGTGATGAGAAAGGTCATAGAGCATTGTGATGACAGGGGTCATGGAGTATTTTGATGATATGGGCCATGGAGCATTGTGAAGACATGATTCATGGAGCATTGTGATGACACGGGCATGAAGCATGGTGATGACAACAGACCTGGAGCATTGTGATGACAAGGGCATGGAGCATGGTGATGAAACGGACATGGAGCATTATAATGACAAGGGTTCTGGAGCCTTGCAATGGAAAGGGCATGGAGCATTGTGATTAGAGGGGCCATGGAGCAGTGTGATGACAAAGGCTTTGAGCACTGTGATGACAAGGGCTATGGAGAATTGTGATTACAGGGGTCATGGGGCATTGTGATGAGTGAGGTCATGGAGCATTGAGATGAAACGAGTCATGGAGCACTGTGATTACAGGGCCATGGAGCATTGTGATGACAAAGGCCATGGAGCATTTTGATGACAGGTGTCATGGAGCATTGAGATGAAATGGGTCATGGACCATTACGATGACAGGGGTCATGGAGAATTGTGGTGACTGTGGCCATGGGGAAATTGGATGAAAGGCGTACTGGAGCATTGTGAGTAAATGTTTCATGGAGCATTGAGATGACAAGGGCCATAGAGCATCGTGATGACATGGGTCATGTGGCATTGTGCTGAAAGTGGTCATGGAGCACTGCGATGAAAAATGCTATGGAGCATTGTGAAGACAAGTGCCATTTAGCATTTTGATGACAGGGGTCATCAGTCATTGTGTTGACAGGGGTCACGGATTACTGTGATGACAAAGGCCATAGAGCATTGTGATGACATGGGTCATGGAGCATTGTGATGACATGGGCCATGGAGCATTGTGAAGACAAGATTCATGGAGCATTGTGATGATACGGGCATGAACATGGTGATGACAACAGACCTGGAAAATTGTGGTGAAAAGGGCATGGAGCATGGTGATGAAACGGACATGGAGCATTATAATGACAAGAGTTCTGGAGCCTTGTAATGACAAGAGCATGGAGCATTGTGATTACAGGGTCCATGGAGCTGTGTGATGACAAAGGCCTGGAGAACTGCGATGACAAGGGCCATGGAGCATTGTGATTACAGAGGTCATGGGGAATTGTGATGAGTGAGGTCATGGAGCATTGAGATGAAACGGGTCATGGAGTACTGTGATTACAGGGGCCATGGAGCATTGTGAAAACAAGTGACATGGAGAATAGTGATGACAGGTGTCATAGAGCATTGTGATGACAAGTGCCATTTAGCATTTTGATGACAGGGGTCATCAGTCATTGTATTGAGAGGGGTCACGGAGCATTGAGATGACAAATGCCATAGAGCATTGTGATGACAAGGGGCATGGAGCATTGTGAAGACATGGGCCATGGAGCATTGTGAAGACAAGATTCATGGAGCATTGTGATGACACGGGAATGAAGCATGGTGATGACAACAGACCTGGAGCATTGTGATGACAAGGGCGTGGAGCATTGTGATTACAGGGATCATGGAGCATTGTGATGACAAGTGTCATGCAATATTGTGCTGACACAGATCATGGAGCATTTTGATGAGAGTGGCCTTGGAGCACATTGATGAGAGACGTCATGGGGCATTATGGTGACAGTGGTCAAGGAGCATTTTGATGAAAGTGTTCATGGAGCAACGTGATTATCAAGACAATGGAGCATTGTGAATACAAAGGCCATGGAGCATTGAGATAACAGAGTTCATGGAGCATTGTGATGAAAATGGTCATGGATCACTGTGATGACAAGTGTCCTGGAACCTACTGATGACATGGTTCATACAGCATTGAGATGACAAGGGCCAAGGCGAATTGTGATGAAACGTATCATGGGGCATTGTGATGACATTGGTCATCTTGCATTTTGATGTCAGTGGTCATGTAGAATTTTGATTAAAGATATCATGGAGCACTGTGATGACAAAGTCCAAGGAAGATTTTGATGACAAGTGTCATTGAGCAAAGGGTTGACACGGGAATGGAGTATTATGATGACAAGAGTTCTGGAGCATTTTGATGACAAAGGCATGGAGCATTGTGATGACAGTGCCCATGGGGCATTGTGATGAAAAGTGCAGGGAACATTGTGATGTCTAGGTTCATGGAGCATTTTGATGAAAGTGGCCATGGAGCATTGAGATGACAGGTGTCATGAGGCATGGTGAAGACAGCGGTCATGGAGCATTGTGATGAAAGAGATCATGGAGCAATATGATATCACGGGCCATGGAGCATTGTGATGACAGGGGTCATGGATCATTGTAAAAACAGGTATCATTGGGCATTGTGATGACCGGGGCATGGAGCATTTTTATGTAAGTTGCCATGGAGAGTTGTGATGAAAGGGATCATGTGGATTTGTAATGACAAGGGCCATGGAGCATTGTGATGAAACAAATCTTGGAGTATCTTAATGAAAGTTGTCATGGAGCATTGCGATGAAAAGCACCAAGGAACATTGTGATGACAAGGGCCATCGAGCATTGTGATGACAAGTGTCATGGAGCATTGTGATGACAGGTGTCATGGAGCATCGTGATGATAAATGCCATGGAGAATTGTGATGAGAGGTGGCATTGGGCAATGTGACAAAAGGGATCATGGAGTACTGTGATTACAGGGGCCATGGAGCATTGTGATAACAAGTGACATGGAGAATAGTGATGACAGGCGTCATAGAGCATTGTGATGACAAGGGATATTTAGCATTTTGATGACAGGGGTCATCAGGCATTGTGTTGACAGGGGTCACGGAGTATTGTGATGACAAAGGCAATAGAGCATTGTGATGACAGGGGTTATGGAGCACTGTGATGATATGGGGCATGAAGCATTGTTAAGACAAGATTTATGGAGCATTGTGATGACACGTGTATGAAGCATGGTGATGACTACAGACCTGGAGCTTTGTGATGACATTGGCAGGGATCATTGTGATTACAGGGATCATGGAGCATTGTGATGACAGGTGTCATGCAATATTGTGCTGACACAGATCATGGAGCATTTTGATGAGAGTGGCCTTGGAGCACAGTGATGAGAGACGTCATGGGGCATTATGGTGGCAGTGGTCAAGGAGCATTGTGATGAAAGTGTTCATGGAGCAACGCTATTATCGGGACAATGGAGCATTGTGAATACAAAGGCCATGGAGCATTGAGATAACAGAGTACATCTAGCATTGTAATGAAATTGGTCATGGATCACTGTGATGACAAGTGTCCTGGAACCTAGTGATGATACGGTTCATACAGCATTGAGATGACAAGGGCCAAGGAGAATTGTGATGACACGTGTCACGGGGCATTGTGATGACATTGGTCATCTTGCATTGTGATGACAGTGGTCATGTAGAATTTTGATTAAAGAGATCATGGAGCACTGTGATGACAAAGGCCAAGGAAGATTTTGATGACAAGTGTCATTGAGCAATGGGATGACACGGGATTGAAGTATTATGATGACAAGTGTTCTGGAGCATTGTGATGACAAGGGCATGGAGCATTGTGATTAGAGAGGCCATGGAGCATTGTGATGACAGTGGCATGGAGTATTGTGATGACAGGGGTCATTGAGCATTGTGATTACAAAGACCATGAGGCATTGTGATGACAGGGGCCTTGGAGCATTGTGATGACAATGGTCATCGAGCATTGGGATGAGAGGGGTCATAGAGCATTGTCATGAGAAAGACCGTGCAGCATGGAGATGACAGAGGCCATGGAACATTGTGATGACAAGGCCATGTACTATTGTGATTACAAGGGTCATGGAGCATTTGGATGAGAAGGGCAGGGAACCTTGTGGTGTCCGGGGTCATGGAGCATTTTGATGACAACTTTCCTGGAACGTTGTGATGACAGGGGTCATGGAGCATTGTGTTGAAAGGGAACATGGAGCAGTGTGATTACAGGGTCCATGGAACTTTGTGAATACATAGGCCATGGAACAATGTGATGACAGATGTCATGTAGCATTGTGATGACAGGGTCATGGAGCATTGTGATTACAGTGGTTATGGGGCATTGTGATGACAGGGGGCATGAAGCATTGTGATGAAAATTGTCCTGGAGCATTGTGATGACAGCGGTCACAGAGAATTGGGATGAAAGGTATCATGCAGCATTGTGATGACAACGGTCATGGATCTTATTGATGACAGGGGTCATGGAACATTCTGATAAAAAGGTTCATAAAGCATTTTGATGACTGGGGTCATGGATCATTGTGTTGACACGGGCATGGAGCATTGTAGTGATAGGATATCTGGAGCATTGTGATGAAAAGAGGATGGAGCATTTTGATGACAGGGTCCAAGGAGCATTGTGCTGACAATGGCATGGAGCACTGTGATGAAAACGGTACTGGAGCACTGTGAGGAAAGGAGTCATGGATCATTGTGATGACAGGGGTCATGTAGCTTTGTGATGACAAGGGTCATGGAGCATTGTGATGACACGGTCAAGGAACATTGCGACGACAAGAATTCTGGAGCATTGTGATTAAAGGGCATGGAGCATTGTGATTAAAGGCGACAAGGAGCATTGTGATGATATGGGCAGAGAACTTTGTGATGACAGGGGTCATGGAGCATTGTGATGAAAAGTGTCATCGAACATTGTGCTGACAGGGATCATTGAGCTTTTTGGTAAGAGAGGCCTTGGCGATTTGTGATGGCAGGCGTCATGGGTCATTGTGATGACAACGGTCTTGGAGCATTGTGATGAATGGGGTCATGGAGCACTGTGATTACAGGAGCCATGGAGCATTGTGAATACAAAGACTATGGAGCATTGAGATGACAGGGTTCATGGAGCATTGTGATGAAAGTAATCATGGATCATTGTGATGAAAAGTGTCCTGGAACCTTGTGATGACACGGTTCATGGAGCATTGTGATGACAAGGAACATGGCGAATTGTGATGACATCTGTCATGGGGCATTGTGATGACAGTGGTCATCTAGAATTGTGATGAAAGGAATCATGGAGCACTGTGATGACAGGGGCCATGGAACATTGTGATGACAAAGGCCATGGAGCATTGTGATGAAAGTGCCCATGGAGCATTGTGATGAAAAGGGCAGGGAACATTGTGATGACTGGGTTCATGGAGCATTGTGATGAAAGGGACTATGGAGCATAGAGATGACAGGCGTCATGAGGCATGGTGATGACAGTGGTCATGGAGCATTGTGATGAAAGATATCATGACGCCATATGATATCTGGGGCCATGGAGCATTGTGATGACAGGGGTCATGGGGCATTGTGCTGAAAGCGGTCATGGAGCATTGCGATGAAAAGTGCTATGGAGCATTGTGATGACAAGGGACATGGAGCATTGTGAATACAAGGGACATGGAGCCTTGTGATGACAAGGTTCATGCCTCATTGTAAAAACAGGTATCATTGGACGTTGTGATGACAGGGGCATGGAGCATTTTTATGTAAGTTGCCATGGAGAGTTGTGATGAAAGGGATTATGTGGATTTGTAATGACAAGGGCCATGGAGCATTGTGATGAAACAAATCTTGGAGTATCTTAATGAAAGTTGTCATGGAGCATTGCGATGAAAAGCACCAAGGAACATTGTGATGACAAGGGCCATCGAGCATTGTGATGACAAGTGTCATGGAGCATTGTGATGACAGGTGTCATGGAGCATCGTGATGATAAATGCCATGGAGAATTGTGATGAGAGGTGGCATTGGGCAATGTGACAAAAGGGATCATGGAGTAATGTGATTACAGGGGCCATGGAGCATTGTGATAACAAGTGACATGGAGAATAGTGATGACAGGCGTCATAGAGCATTGTGATGACAAGGGATATTTAGCATTTTGATGACAGGGTTCATCAGGCATTGTGTTGACAGGGGTCACGGAGTATTGTGATGACAAAGGCAATAGAGCATTGTGATGACAGGGGTTATGGAGCACTGTGATGATATGGGGCATGAAGCATTGTGAAGACAAGATTTATGGAGCTTTGTGATGACACGGGTATGAAGCATGGTGATGACTACAGACCTGGAGCATTGTGATGACATTGGCAGGGATCATTGTGATTACAGGGATCATGGAGCATTGTGATGACAGGTGTCATGCAATATTGTGCTGACACAGATCATGGAGCATTTTGATGAGAGTGGCCTTGGAGCACAGTGATGAGAGACGTCATGGGGCATTATGGTGGCAGTGGTCAAGGAGCATTGTGATGAAAGTGTTCATGGAGCAACGCTATTATCGGGACAATGGAGCATTGTGAATACAAAGGCCATGGAGCATTGAGATAACAGAGTACATCGAGCATTGTAATGAAATTGGTCATGGATCACTGTGATGACAAGTGTCCTGGAACCTAGTGATGATACGGTTCATACAGCATTGAGATGACAAGGGCCAAGGAGAATTGTGACGACACGTGTCACGGGGCATTGTGATGACATTGGTCATCTTGCATTGTGATGACAGTGGTCATGTAGAATTCTGATTAAAGAGATCATGGAGCACTGTGATGACAAAGGCCAAGGAAGATTTTGATGACAAGTGTCATTGAGCAATGGGATGACACGGGATTGAAGTATTATGATGACAAGTGTTCTGGAGCATTGTGATGACAAGGGCATGGAGCATTGTGATTAGAGAGGCCATGGAGCATTGTGATGACAGCGGCATGGAGTATTGTGATGACAGGGGTCATTGAGCATTGTGATTACAAAGACCATGAGGCATTGTGATGACAGGGGCCTTGGAGCATTGTGATGACAATGGTCATCGAGCATTGGGATGAGAGGGGTCATAGAGCATTGTCATGAGAAAGACCATGCAGCATGGAGATGACAGAGGCCATGGAACATTGTGATGACAAGGCCATGTACTATTGTGATTACAAGGGTCATGGAGCATTTGGATGAGAAGGGCAGGGAACCTTGTGGTGACCGGGGTCATGGAGCATTTTGATGACAACTTTCATGGAACGTTGTGATGACAGGGGTCATGGAGCATTGTGTTGAAACGGAACATGGAGCAGTGTGATTACAGGGTCCATGGAACTTTGTGAATACATAGGCCATGGAACAATGTCATGACAGGTGTCATGTAGCATTGTGATGACAGGGTCATGGAGCATTGTGATTACAGTGGTTATGGGGCATTGTGATGACAGGGGGCATGAAGCATTGTGATGAAAATTGTCCTGGAGCATTGTGATGACAGCGGTCACAGAGAATTGGGATGAAAGGTATCATGCAGCATTGTGATGACAATGGTCATGGATCATTTTGATGACAGGGGTCATGGAACATTCTAATAACAAGGTTCATAAAGCATTTTGATGACAGGGGTCATGGAGCATTGTGTTGACACGGGCATGCAGCATTGTAATGATATTATATCTGGAGCATTGTGATGAAAAGGGGATGGAGCATTTTGATGACAGTCTCCAAGGAGCATTGTGCTGACAATGGCATGGAGCATTGTGATGAAAGGGGTACTGGAGCACTGTGAGGAAAGGAGTCATGGATCATTGTGTTGACACGGTCAAGGAACATTGCGATGACAAGAATTCTGGAGCATTGTGATGAAAGAGCATGGAGCATTGTGATGAAAGGTGACAAGGAGCATTGTGATGATATGGGCAGAGAACTTTGTGATGACAGGGGTCATGGAGCATTGTGATGAAAAGTGTCATGGAACATTGTACTGACAGGGATCATGGAGCTTTTTGGTAAGATAGGCCTTGGAGATTTGTGATGGCAGGCGTCATGGGGCATTGTGATGACAGCGGTCTTGGAGCATTTTGATGAAAGGGGTCATGGAGCTCTGTGATTAGAGTGGCCATGGAGCATTGTGAATACAAAGCCTATGGAGCATTGAGATGATAGGTTTCATGGAGCCTTTTGATGAAAGTGATCATGGATCATTGTGATGACAAGTGTCCTGGAACCTTGTGATGACACGGTTCATGGAGTATTTTGATGACAGGGACCATGGCAAATTGTGATGACATCTGCCATGGGGCACTGTGATGACAGTGGTCCTCTAGAATTGTGATGAATGGTATCATGGAGCACTGTGATGACAGGGGCCATGGAACATTGTGATGACAAATGACGTGGAGCATTGTGATGACAAGTGTCATGGGGCATTTTGATGACATTGGCATGGAGCATTATGATGACAAGAGTTCTGGAGCATTTTGATGACAAGCGCATGGAGCATTGTGATGACAGGGCCCATGGAACATTGTGATGAAAAGGACAGGGAACATTGTGATGACTGGGTTTATGGAGCATTGAGATGAAGGGGCCATGGAGCATTGAGATGACAGGCGTCATGAGGCATGGTGATGACAGTGGACATGGAGCATTGTGATGAAAGACGTCATGGAGCAATATGATAACAGGGGCCATGGAGCATTGTGATGACAGGTGTATTGGAGCATTGTGATGAAATTAGTCATGGATCATTGTGATGACATGTGTCCTGGAACACTGTGATGACACGGTTCATCGAGTATTGTGATGACAAGGGTCATAGCGAATTGTGATGACAGGTGTCCTGGGGCATTATGATGACATTGATCATCTAGGAAATGTGATGAAAGGTATCATGGAGCACTGAGATGACTGGGGCCTTAATCATTGTTATGAAAATTGTCCTGGATTATCGTGATGCCAGCAGTCAAGGAGAATTGTGATGACAGGGATTATGCAGCATTGTGTTGACAAGGGTATGGACTATTGTGATGACAATGGTCATGGAGCAATGTGATGAAAGTTTTCATGGAACATCTTGAAGAAAATTGCCTGGCAGCATTGTGACAATAAAGGCCATGGATCATTGTGATGACAAGTGTCATGGAGCATTGTAATGAAAGGTTTCATGGTGCACTGTGATGACAAGGGGGATGGAGTATTGTGATGAAACTGGTCCTGGAGCATTGTGATAACAAAATCATTGGAGCATTGCGATGACAAGGGCCATGGAGCATTGTGAATACAAGGGACATGGAACCTTGTGATGACAAGTATCATGGATCATTGTAAAAACAGGTATCATTGGGCATTGTGATGACAGGGACATGTAGCATTTTAATGTAATTTGCCATGGAGATTTGTGATGAAACGGATCATGTGGATTTTTAATGACAAGTGCCATGGAGCATTGTGAGGAAACAAATCTTGGAGTATTTTGATGAAAGTTGTCATGGAGCATTGCGATGAAAATCACCAAGGAACATTTTGATGACAAGGGCCATCGAGCATTGTGATGACAAGTGTCATGGAGCATTGTGGTAACAGGTGTCATGGAGCAACGTGATGACAAATGCCATGGAGAATTGTGATGAGAGGTGGCATTGGGCATTGTGATGAAAGGGGTCATGGATGATTATGATGACAAGTGTCCTGGAACCTTTTGATGACACGGTTCATGGAGCATTGTGATGACAAGGAACAAAGCTAATTGTGATGACATCTGTCATGGGGCATTGTGATGACAGTGGTCATCTAGAATTGTGATGAAAAGTATCATGGAGCACTGTGATGATAGGGGCCATGGAACATTGTGATGACAAAGGCCATGGAGCATTGTGGTGAGAAGTGTCATGGGGCGTTTTGATGACATTGGCATTGAGCATTATGATGACAAGAGTTCTGGAGCATTTTGTTGAAAAGGGCATGGAGCATTTTGATGACAGGTCCCTTGGAGCATTGTGATGAAAAGGGCAGGGAATATTGTGATGACTGGGTTCATGGAGCATTGTGATGAAAGGGGCCATGGAGCACTGAGATGACAGGTGTCATGAGGCATGGTGATGACAGTGGTCATGGAGCATTGTGATGAAAGAGATCATGGAGCAATATGATAACAGGGGCCATGGAGCATTGTGATGACAGGTGTATTGGAGCATTGTGATGAAAGTAGTCCTGGATCATTGTGATGACATGTGTCCTGGAACACTGTGATGACACGGTTCATCGAGTATTGTGATGACAAGGGTCATAGCGAATTGTGATGACAGGTGTCATGGGGCATTGTGATGACATTGATCATCTAGGAATTGTGATGAAAGGTATCATGGAGCACTGTGATGACTGGGGGCATGAAGCATTGTTATGAAATTGTCCTGGATTATTGTGATGACAGCAGTCATGGAGAATTGTGATGACAGGGATTATGCAGCATTGTGTTGACAAGGGTATGGACTATTGTGCTGACAATGGTCATGGAGCAATGTGATGAAAGTTTTCATGGAACATCGTGATGAAAAGTGCCTGGGAACAGTGTGACGATAAAGGCCATGGAGCATTGTGATGACAAGTGTCATGGAGCATTGTAATAAAAGCTTACATTGTACACTGTGATGACAAGGAGGATGGAATGTTGTGAGGAAACTTGTCCTGGAGCATTGTGATAACAAAATCCATGGAACATTGTGATGACAAGAATTTTGGAGCCTTGTGATGACAAGGGCATGGAGCCTTGTGATTACATGCGCCATGGAGCAGTGTGATGACACAGGCTTGGAGCACTGTGATGACAAGGGCCATGGAACATTGTGATTAGAGGGGTCATGGGGCATTGTGATGAGTGAGGTAATGGAGCATTGAGATGAAACGGGTCAGGGAGCACTGTGTTTACTGGGGCCATGGAGCATTGTGATGACAAAGTCCATGAAGCATTGTGATGACAGGTGTCCTGGAGCATTGAGATGAAACGGGTCATGGACCATTATGATGAAAGGTGTCATGGAGAACTGTGATGAAAGTGGCCATGGGGAATTTGGATGAAAGGCGTACTGGAGCATTGTGAAGAAATGTTTCATGGAGCATTGTGATGACAAGGGCCATGGAGCATCGTGATGACAGGGGTCATGGGGCATTGTGATGAGAGGTTGCATTGGGCATTGTGATGAAAAGGGTCAAGGAGAACTGTAATTACAGGGGCCATGGAGCATTGTGATCACAAGTGACATGGAGAATAGTGATGACAGGCCTCATAGAGCATTGTGATGACAAGTGCCATTTAGCATTTTGATGACAGGGGTCATCAGGCGTTGTGTTGAGAGGGGTCACGGAGCATTGTGATGACAAACGCCACAGAGCATTGTGATGACATGGGTCATGGAGCATTGTGATGACAAAGGCCATAGAGCATTGCGATGACAGGTGTCATGGAGCACTGTGATGACATGGGCCATGGAGAATTGTGAAGACAAGATTCATGGAGCATTGTGATGACACGTGCATGAAGCATGCTGATGACAACAGACCTGGAGCATTGTGATGACATTGGCAGCGATCATTGTGATTACAGGGATCATGGAGCATTGTGATGAAAAGTGTCATGCAATATGGTGCTGACACAGATCATGGAGCCTTTTGATAAGAGTGGCCTTGGAGCACAGTGATGAGAAACGTCATGGGGCATTATGGTGACAGTGGTCAAGGAGCATTGTGATGAAAGTGTTCATGTAGCAACGCGATGATCGGGACAATGGAGCATTGAGAATACAAAGGCCATGGAGCATTGAGATAACAGAGTTCATGGAGCATTGTGATGAAAGTGGTCATGGATCACTGTGATGACAAGTGTCCTGGAACCTAGTGATGACACGGTTCATACAGCATTGAGATGACAAGGGCCAAGGTGAATTGTGATGACACGTGTCATGGGGCATTGTAATGACATTGGTCATCTTGCATTGTGATGACAGTGGTCATGTAGAATTTTGATTAAAGGTATCTTGGAACACTGTGATGACAAAGGCCAAGGAAGATTTTGATGCAAGTGTCATTGAGCAATGGGATGACACGGCAATGGAGTATTATGATTACAAGTGTTCAGGAGCATTGTGATGACAAGGGCATGGAACATTGTGATTACAGGGGCCATGGAGCATTGTGATGACACGGGCATGGAGCATTGTAATGATAGGCTATCTGGAGCATTGTGATGAAAATGGGATGGAGTATTTTGATGACAGCGTCCAAGGAGCATTGTGCTGACAATGGCATGGACCATTGTGATGAAAAGGGTACTGGAGCACTGTGAGGAAAGGAGTCATGGATCATTGTGATGACAGGGGTTATCGAGCTTTTTGATGACAAGGGTAATGGAGCATTGTGATCACACGGTCAAGGAATATTGCGATGACAATAATTCTGGAGCACTGTGCTGAAAGGTCATGGAGCATTGTGATTAAAGGTGACAAGGAGCATTGTGATGATATGGGCAGAGAAGTTTGTGATGACAGGGGTCATGGAGCATTGTGATGACAAGTGTCATGGAACATTGTGCTGACAGGGATCATGGAGCTTTTATGTAAAAGAGGCCTTGTAGTTTTGTGATGGCAGGCGTCATGGGGCATTGTGATGACAGCGGTCTTGGAGCATTGTGATGAAATTGGTCATGGAGCACTTTGATTACAGGGGCCATGGGGCATTGTGAATACAAAGGCTATGGAACTTTGAGATGACAGGGTTCATGTAACATTGTGATGAAAATGATCATGGATCATTGTGATGACAAGTATCCTGGAACCTTGTGATGACACGGTTCATGGAGCATTGTGATGACAAGGACCTTGGCGAATTGTGATGCCATCTGTCATCGGGCATTGTGATGACAGTGTTCATCTAGAATTTGATGAAATGTATCATGGAGCACTGTGATGACAGGGGCCATGGAATATTGTGAGGAAAAAGGCCATGGAGCATTGTGATGACAAGTGTCATGGGGCATTTTGATGACATTGGCATGGAGCATTATGATGACAAGGGTTCTGGAGCATTTTGATGACAAGGGCATGGAGCATTGTGATGACAAGAATTCTGGAGCATTGTGAGGAAAAAGGCATGGAGCATTGTGATTATACGGGACATGGAGCATTGTGATGGCATGGGCAGGGAACACTGTGATGACAGGTGTTATGGAGCAATGTGATGACAAGTGTCATGGAGCATTGTGATGAGAGGGGCCTTGGAGAATTGTGATCACAGACGTCATGGGGCATTGAGATGACAGTGGTCATGGAGCATTATGATGAAAGGTGTTATGGAGCACTGTGATTACAGGGGCCATGGAGCATTGTGAATACAAAAGCCATGGAGCATTGAGATGACAGTGGTCATGGGGCATTGTGATGAAAGTGGTAATGGATCATTGTGATGACAAGTGTCTTGGGACCCTGTGATGACATGGTTCATGGAGCATTGTGATGACAATGGTCATGGCGAATTGTGGTGACAATGTCATGGTGCTTTGTGAAGGCAGTGGTCATCTAGAAATGTGATTAAAGTTATTATGGAGCACAGTAATGAGAGGGTCCATGGAGCATTGTGATGACAAGTGTCATGGAGCAAGGTGATGAAACGGACATGGAGCATTTTAATGACAATAATTCTGGAGCCTTGTGATGACAAGGACATGGAGCATTGTGATTACAGGTGCCATGGAGCAGTGTGATTAAAAAGGCTTGGAGCACTGTGATGACAAGGGCCAAGGAGCATTGTGATTACAGGGGTCATGGGACATTGTGATGAGTGAGGTCATGGAGCATTGAGATAAAACGGGTCATGGAGCACTGTGATTACAGGGGCCATGGAGCATTGTGATGACAAAGGCCAAGGAGCATTGTGATGACAGGTGTCATGGAGCATTGAGATGAAACGGGTCATGGACCATTATGATGACAGGGGTCAAGGAGAATTGTGATGACAGTGGCCATGGGGAATTTGGATGAAAGGCGTACTGGAGCATTGTGAGGAAATGTTTCATGGAGCATTGTGTTGACTAGGGCCATGGACCATCATGATGACAGGGGTCATGGGGCATTGTGCTGAAAACGGTCAGGGAGCATTGAGATAAAAAGCACTATGGAGCATTGTGATGACAAGGGCCATGGAGTATTGTGAATACAAGGGACATGGAGCCTTGTGATGACAAGGGTCATAGATCATTGTAAAAACAGGTATCATTGGGCATTGTGATGACAGGGGCATGGAGCATTTTTATGTAAGTTGCCATGGAGAATTGTGATGAAAGGGATCATGTGGATTTGTAATGACAAGGGCCATGGAGCATTGTGATGAAACAAATCTTGGAGTATTTTGATGAAAGTTTTCACGGAGCTTTGCGATGAAAAGCACCAAGGAACATTGTGATGACAAGGGCCATCGAGCATTGTGATGACAAGTGTCATGGAGCATCGTAATGACAAATGACATTGAGAATTGTGACGAGAGGTGGCATTGGGCATTGTGATTAAAGGGGTTATGGAGTACTGTGATTACAGGGGCCATGGAGCATTGTGATGAGAAGTGACATGGAGAATAGTGATGACAGGCGTCATAGAGCATTGTGATTACAAGTGCCATTTAGGATTTTGATGACAGGGGTCATCAGGCATTGTGTTGACAGGGGTCACGGAGCATTGTGATGAAAATGCCATAGAGCATTGTGATGACAGTGGTCATGGAGCATTGTGATGACATGGGCCATGGAGCATTGTGAAGACAAGATTCATGGAGCATTGTGATGACACGGGCATGAAGCATGGTGATGATAACAGACCTGGAGCATTGTGATGACAAGGGCATGGAGCATTGTGATTACATGAGACATGGAGCATTGTGATGATATTGGCAGGGATCATTGTGATTACAGGGATCATGGAGCATTGTGATGACAAAGGCATGGAGCATTGTGATGACAGGGGTCATTGATCATTGTGATTACAAAGACCATGAGGCATTGTGATGACAGGGGCCTTGGAGCATTTTGATGACAATGGTCATCAAGCATAGTGATGACAGCAGTCATTGAGCATTGTGATGAGAAAGACCATGGAGCATGGTGATGACAGAGGCTATGGAGCTTTGTGGTGACAAGGCCATGTACAATTGTGATTACAAGGGTCATGGAGCATTGTGATGACAAGAGCAGGGAACCTTGTGGTGACCAGTGTCATGAAGACTTTTGATGACAGCTTTCATGGAACGTTGTGATGACAGGGGTCATGGAGCATTGTGTTGAAAGGGAACATGGAGCAGTGTGATTACAGGGTCCATGGAGCATTGTGAATACATAGGCCATGGAACAATGTGATGACAGGGTCATGGAGCATTGTGATTACAGGTGTTAAGGGACACTGTGATGACAGGGGGCATCGAGCATTGTAATGACAAGTGTCATGGAGCATTGTGATGACAGCTGTCACAGAGAGTTGGGATGAAAGGTATCATGCAGCATTGTGATGACAACTGTCATGGATTATTTGATGACAGGGGTCATGGAATATTCTGATAAAAAGGTTCATAAAGCATTTTGATGACATGGGTCATGGAGCATTGTGTTGACACGGGCATGGAGCATTGTAATGATAGGATATCTGGATGATTGTGATGAAAATGGGATGGAGATTTTTGATGACAGGATCCAAGGAGCATTGTGCTGACAATGGCATGGAGCATTTTGATGGAAAGGGTACTGGAGCACTGTGAGGAAAGGAGTCATGGATCAATGTGATGACAGGGGTCATGGAGCTTTGTGATGACAAGGGTAATGGAGCATTGTGATGACAGTGGTCATGGAGCTTTGTGATGAGAAGCGTCATGGATCATTGTGATGACAGGGGTCATGGAGCTTTGTGATGAGAAGGGTTATGGATCATTGTGATGACAGGGGTCATGGGGATTTGTGATGACAAGCATCATGGAGCATTGTGATGACACGGTCAAGGAACATTGCGATGACAAGAATTCTGCAGCATTGTGATGAAAGGGCATGGAGCATTGTGATTAAAGGTGAAAAGGAGCATTGTGATGATATGGGTAGACAACTTTGTGATGACAGGGGTCATGGAGCACTGTGATGAAAAGTGTCATCGAACATTGTGCTGACAGGGATCATGGAGATTTTTGTAAGAGAGGCCTTGGCGATTTGTGATGGCAGGCGTCATGGGTTATAGTGATGACAGCGGTCTTGGAGTATTGTGATGAAAGGGGTCATGGAGCATTGTGATTACAGGAACCATGGAGCATTGTGAATAGAAAGACTATGGAGCATTGAGATGACAGGGTTCATGGAGCATTGTGATAAAAGGGACTATGGAGCATTGAGATGACAGGCGTCATGAGGCATGGTGATGACAGTGGTCATGGAGCATTGTGATGAAAGAGATCATGGAGCCATATGATATCAGGGCCCATGGAGCATTGTGATGACAAGGGTCATGCATCATTGTAAAAACAGGTATCATTGGACATTGTGATGACAGGGGCATGGAGCATTTTTATGTAAGTTGCCATGGAGAGTTGTGATGAAAGGGATCATGTGGATTTGTAATGACAAGGGCCATGGTGTATTGTGATGAAACAAATCTTGGAGTATCTTAATGAAAGTTGTCATGGAGCATTGCGATGCAAAGAACCAAGGAACATTGTCATGACAAGGGCCATCGTGCACTGTGATGACAAGTGTCATGGAGCATTGTGATGACAGGTGTCATGGAGCATCGTGAGGACAAATGCCATGGAGAATTGTGAAGAGAGGTGGCATTGGGCAATGTGACGAAAGGGTTCAAGGAGTACTGTGATTACAGGGGCCATGGGGCATTGTGATATCAAGTGACATGGAGAATAGTGATGACAGGCGTCATAGAGCATTGTGATGACAAGTGACATTTAGGATTTTGATGACAGGGGTCATCAGGCATTGTGTTGACAGGGGTCACGGAGTATTGTGATGAAAAAGACAATAGAGCATTGTGATGACAGGGGTCATGGAGCACTGTGATGACATGGGCCATGGAGCATTGTGCAGACAAGATTCATGGAGCATTGTGATGACACGGGCATGAAGCATGGTGATGACAACAGACCTGGAGCATTGTGATGACATTGGCAGGGATCATTGTGATTACAGGGATCATGGAGCATTGTGATGACAAGTGTCATGCAATATTGTGCTGACACAGATCATGGAACATTTTGATGAGAGTGGCCTTGGAGCACAGTGATGAGAAACATCATGGGGCATTATGGTGACAGTGGTCAAGGAGCATTGTGATGAAAGTGTTCATGGAGCAACGCTATTATCGGGACAATGGAGCATTGTGAATACAAAGGCCATGGAGCATTGAGATAACATACTTAATGGAGCATTTTGATGAAAGTGGTCATGGATCACTGTGAAGACATGTATCCTTTAACCTAGTGATGACACGGTTCATACAACATTGAGATGACAAGGGCCAAGGAGAATTGTGATGACACGTGTCATGGGGCATTGTGATGACATTGGTCATCTTGCATTGTGATGACAGTGGTCATGTAGAATTTTGATTAAAGGTATCATGGAGCACTGTGATGACAAAGGCCAAGGAAGATTTTGATGCAAGTGTCATTGAGCAATGGGATGATACGGGAATGGAGTATTATGATGACATGTGTTCTGGAGCATTGTGATGACAAGGGCATGGAGCATTGTGATTACAGAGGCCATGGAGCATTGTGATGACAACGGCATGGAGTATTGTGATGACAGGGGTCATTGAGCATTGTGATTACAAAGACCATGAGGCATTGTGATGACAGGGGCCTTGGAGCATTGTGATGACAATAGTCATCGAGCATTGTGATGAGAGGGGTCATACAGCATTGTGATGAGAAAGACCATGGAGCATGGTGATGACAGAGGCCATGGAACATTGTGATGACAAGGCGATGCACCATTGTGATTACAAGGTTCATGAAACATTGTGATGACAAGGGCAGGGAACATTGTGGTGACCGGGGTCATGGAGCATTTTGATGACAACTTTCATGGATTGTTGTGATGACAGGGGTCATGGAGCATTGTGTTGAAAGGGAACATGGAGCAGTGTGATTACATGTTCCATGGTACATTGTGAATACATAGGCCATGGAACAATGTGATGACAGGGGTCATGTAGATTTGTGATGACAGGGTCATGGAACATTGTGATTACAGGGGTTATGGGGCACTGTGATGACAGGGGGCATGGAGCATTGTGATGAAAATTGTCCTGGAGCATTGTGATTACAGTGGTCACAGAGAATTGGGATGAAAGATATCATGCAGCATTGTGATGACAACGGTCATGGATCATATTGATGACAGGGGTCATGGAACATTCTGATTACAAGGTTCATAAAGCATTTTGATGACTGGGGTCATGCAGCATTGTGTTGACACGGGCATGGAGCATTGTAGTGATAGGATATCTGGCGCATTGTGATGAAAAGGGGATGGAGCATTTTGATGACAGGGTCCAAGGAGCATTGTGCCGACAATGGCATGGAGCACTGTGATGAAAACGGTACTGGAGCAATTGCGGAAAGGTGTTATAGGTCATTGTGATGACAGGGGTCATGGAGCTTTGTGATGACAAGGGTCATGGAGCATTGTGATGACACGGTCAAGGAACATTGCAATGACAAGTATTCTGGAGCATTGTGATGAAAGGGCATGGAGCATTGTGATGACAGGTGTATTGGAGCATTGTGATGAAAGTCGTCATGGATCATTGTGATGACATGTGCCCTGGAACACTGTGATGACACGGTTCATCGAGTATTGTGATGAGAAGGGTCATAGCGAATTGTGATGACAGGTGTCATGGGGCATTGTGATGACATTGATCATCTAGGAATTTTGATGAAAGGTGTCATGGAGCACTGTGATGACTGGGGGCATGAAGCATTGTTATGAAAATTGTCCTGGATTATTGTGGTGACAGCAGTCATGGAGAATTGTGATGACAGGGATTATGCAGCATTGTGTTGACAAGGGTATGGACTCTTGTGATGGCAATGGTCGTGGAGCAATGTGATGAAAGTTTTCATGGAACATCGTGATGAAAAGTGCCTGGGAGAATTTTGACGATAAAGGCCATGGAGCATTGTGATGACAAGTGTCATGGAGAATTGTAATGAAAGGTTTCATTGTGCACTGTGATGACAAGGGGGATGGAGTATTGTGATGAAACTGGTCCTGGAGCATTGTGATAACAAACTACATGGAGTATTGTGATGAAACTGGTCCTGGAGCATTGTGATAACAAACTACATGGAGCATTGTGATGACAGGCATCATGGAGCATTGTGAAGAAAGGGGCCATGGGGAATTGTAATGACAATAGAGAAATGTGATAAAAATTGTCAGCGATCATAGTGATTAAAGTGGTCATTGAGAATTGTGATGAAAAGTGACATAAAGCATTGTGATGACAAAGGTCATGGAGAATTGTGATGAGCAGGGTCATGTAGCATTGTGATGCCACGGTCATGGAACATTGTGTTGAAAAGAATTCTGGAGCATTGTGAGGAAAACGGCATGGAGCATTGTGATTATAGGGGACATGGAGCATTGTGATGACATGGGCAGGGAACACTGTGATGACAGGTGTTATGGAGCAATGTGATGACACGTGTCATGGAGCATTGTGATGAGAGGTGCCTTGGAGAATTGTGATGACAGGCCTCATGGGGCATTGAGATGACAGTCGTCATGGAGGGTTATGATGAAAGGTGTTATGGAGCACTGTGATTACAGGGGCCATGGAGCATTGTGAATACAAAGGCCATGGAGCATTGAGATGACAGTGGTCATGGAGCATTGTGATGAAAGTGGTCATGGATCATTGTGATGACAAGTGTCCTGGGACCCTGTGATGACATGGTTCATGGAACATTGTGATGACAATGGTAATGGCGAATTGTGATGACAATGTCATGAGGCATTGTGATGGCAGTGGTCATCTAGAAATGTGATTAAAGTTATTATGGAGCACAGTAATGAGAGGGGCCATGGAGCATTGTGATGACAAGTGTCATGGAGCATTGTGATTAGAGGGGTCATGGGGCATTGCGATGAGTGGGGTCATGGGGCATTGTGATGAGTGAGGTCATGGAGCATTAAGATGAAACGAGTCATGGAGCACTGTGATTACAGGGGCCATGGCACATTGTGATGCCAAAGGCCATGGAGCATTGTGATGACAGGTGTCATGGAACATTGAGATGAAACGGGTTATGGACCATTACGATGACAGGGGTCATGGAGAATTGTGATGACTGTGGCCATGGGGAATTTGGATGAAAGGCGTACTGGAGAATTGTGAGGAAATGTTTCATGGAGCCTTGTGATGACAAGGGTCATGGATCATTGTAAGAACAGGTATCATTGGGCATTGTGATGACAGGGTCATGAAGCATTTTTATGTAAGTTGCCATGGAGAATTGTGATGAAAGGGTTCATGTGGATTTGTAATGACAAGGGCCATGGAGCATTGTGATGAAACAAATCTTGGAGTATTTTGATGAAAGTTGTCATGGAGCATTGCGATGAAAAGCACCAAGGAACACTGTGATGACAAGGGTCATCGAGCATTGTGATGACAAGTGTTATGGAACATTGTGATGACAGGTCTTATGGAGCATTGTGAGGACAAATGCCATGGAGAATTGTGATGAGAGGTGGCATTGGGCATTCTGATGAAAGGGGTCATGGAGCACTGTGATTACAGGGGCCATGGAGCATTGTGATGACAAGGAACATGGCGAATTGTGATGACAGGTTTCATGGGGCAATGTGAATACATAGGACATAGAGCAAGTGCCCAGGCCAAAGGGTTCCAGAATTAAGCCTCAGTCATTTTGCCAGGCCAGAGTGTTCCACCATCAAACCTCAGTCATGATCCCAGGCCACATGTTTCCACGATGAAACCTCAGACATTTTCCCAGGGCACAGGTTTCAAGCATAAAACCTCAGTCATGTTCCCAGACACATGGTTCCAGAATCAAACCTCAGTCATGTTCGCAGGCCACAACTTTCAACAATCAAACGTCAGTCATGTTCCCAGGACACAGGTGTCCAGAATCAAACCTCAGTAATGTTCCCAGGGAACAGGCTTCCAGAAAGAAACCTCAGTCATGTTCCCAGGCCACAGGGTTCCACAATCAAAACTCAGCCATGTTCCCAGGCCACAGTGTCTCAGAATACAACAGATGTCGTGTTCCCAGGCCACAGGGTTCCAGATTCAAACTACAGTCATGTTCCCAGTTCAGAGGGTCACACATTCCAACCTCAGTCATGTTCCCAGGCCACAGGGTCCCAGAATACAACCGATGTCATGTTCCCAGGCCACAGGGTTCAAGAAGCAAACCTCAGTCTTGTTCCCAGGACACAGGTTTCCAAAATCTACCTGATATCATGTTCCCGGGCCACAGCCTTCCAGAATCAAACCTCAGACATGTTCCCAGGCCACAGGGTTCCAGAATCAATCCTCAGTTATGTTCACAGGCCACAGGGTTCCACCATCAAACCTCAGCATGTTGCCAGGTCACAAGGTTCAACAATCAAACCTCAGTCATGTTCCCAGGAAACAGGATTACAGAATCAAACCAATGATATGTTCCCAACCCACGAGGTTCTAGTATCAGGCCTCAGTCATGTTCCCAGTGCACAGGGTTCCACCATCAAACCTCAGTCATTTTGCCAGTCCACAGCTTTCGGCTATCAAACCAGAGTCAAGTTCCCAGGCCACAGGGTTCCAGAATCAAGCCTCAGTCATGTTGCCAGGCCACAGAGTACCACCATCAAACCTCAGTCATGTTCCCA
Source organism: Balaenoptera physalus (assembly GCF_965194825.1). Taxonomy (NCBI): domain Eukaryota; kingdom Metazoa; phylum Chordata; class Mammalia; order Artiodactyla; family Balaenopteridae; genus Balaenoptera; species Balaenoptera physalus. The sequence continues at coordinate 33,230,400 of NC_138897.1, read as the reverse complement.
GGTCAAAGGGTTCCTCCATCAAACCTCAATAATCTTCCCAGGACACAGGGTTCCAGAATCAAACCAATGTCAAGTTCCCAGGCCATGGGGTTCCAGTACCAGGCCACAGTCATGTTTCCAGGGCACAGGGTTACACAATAAAACCTCAGCCATGTTGCAGTCCACAGGTTTCTGCCATCAAACCTCACTCAAGATCCCAGGCCACAGGGTTCCAGAATCAAGCCTCAGTCATTTTGCCAGGCCAGAGTGTTCAACCATCAAACCTCAGTCATGATCCCAGGCCACATGTTTCCACACTGAAACCTCAGACATTTTCCCAGGCCACAGGTTTCCAGAATCAAACCTCAGTCATATTCCCAGGCCACATGGTTCCAGAATCAAACCTCAGTCGTGTTCCCAGGAACCAGGGTTCAAGAATAAAACCTCAGTCATGTTCCCAGGCCACATGGTTCCAGAATCAAACCTCAGTCGTGTTCCCAGGACCCAGGGTTCCAGAATAAAACCTCAGTCATGTTCCCTGGACACAGGTTTCAAAAATAAAATCCCAGTAATGATCCAAGGGCACAGGGTCCACAATTAAACCTCAGTCATATTCCCAGGCCAGAGGGTTCAACAATCAAACCTCAGTCCTATTGCCAGGCCACGGTTCCACCATCAAGCCTCCGTCATGTTCCCAGGCCAGAGTGTTCCAGAATCAAACTTAAGTCATCTTGCCAGGCAAAAGGGTTCCACCATCAAACCTCAGTCATTGTGCCAGGGCACAGGGTACCACCATCAAACCTCAGTCATGTTCCCAGGCCACAGGGTTCCTCCATCAAACCTCAATCATCTTCCCAGGACACAGGGTTCCAGAATGAAGCCAATGTCAAGTTCCCAGGCCATGGTTTTCCATTACCAGGCCACAGTCATGTTTCCAGGGCACAGGGTTCCACAATCAAACCTCAGTCATGTTGCAGTCCACAGGTTTCTGCCATCAAACCTCACTCAAGTTCCCAGGCCACAGTGTTCCACCATCAAACCTCAGTCATGATCCCAGGCCACATATTTCCACAATGAAACCTCACTTTCCCAGGCCACCGCTTTCCAGAATCAAACCTCAGTCATATTCCCAGGCTACATGGTTCCAGAATCAAACCTCAGTCATCTTCCCAGGCCAGAGTGTTCCACAATCAAACTTAAGTCATCTTGCCAGGCAAAAGGGTTCCACAATCAAACCTCAGTCATGTTGCCAGGCCATAGTATTCAACCATCAAACCTCAGTCATGTTCCCAGGAAACAGGGTTCAAGAATCAAACCAATGGCATGTTCTCATGCCACGAGGTTCCAGTATCAGACCTCAGTCATGTTCCCAGCGCACAGGGTTCAACCATCAAACCTCAGTCAAGTTCCCAGGCCACAGGGTTCCAGAATCAAGCCTCAGTCATGTTGCCAGGCCACAGGGTACCACCATCAAACCTCAGTCATGTTCCCAGGCCACAGGGTTCCTCCATCAAACCTCAGTCATGTTTCCAGGAAACAGGGTTCTAGAATCAAACTAATGTCAAGTTCCCAGGCCATGGGTTTCCAGTACCAGGCCACAGACAGGTTTCCAGGGCACAGGGTTCCAAAATCAAACCTCAGTCATGTTGCCAGTCCACAGGTTTCTGCCATCAAACCTCAGGCAAGTGCCCAGGCCACAGGGTTCCAGAATTAAGCCTCAGTCATTTTGTCAGGCCAGAGTGTTCCACCATCAAACCTCAGTCATGATCCCAGGCCACATGTTGCCACAATGAAACCTCAGACATCTTCCGAGGGCACAGGTTTCCAGAATCAAACATCAGTCATATTCCCAGGACACATGGTTCCAGAATCAAACCTGAGTCATGTTCGCAGGCCACAGGTTTCAACAATCAAACCTCAGTCATGTTCCCAGGACACAGTTGTGCAGAATCAAACCTCAGTCATGTCCCAGGCCAGAGGGTTCCACAATCAAACCTCAGCCATATTCCCAGGACACAGGGTCCCAGAATACAACAGATGTCATGTTCCCAGGCCACAGGGTTCCACATTCAAACCACAGTCATGTTCCCAGGCCACAGGGTCCCAGAATACAACCGATGTCATGATCCCAGGCCACAGGGTTCCAGAAGAAAACCTCAGTCTTGTTCCCAGGACACAGGTTTACAAAATCCACCTGATATCATGTTCCCTGGCCAGAGTCTTCCAGAATCCCACCTCAGACATGTTCCCAGGCCACAGGGTTCCAGAATAAAACCGTTCTCATGTTCCCAGGCCAAAGGGTTCCAGAATCCACCGATGTCATGTTCCCAGGCCTCAGGGTTCCACAATCAAACCTCAGCCATGTTCCCAGGACACAGGGTCCCAGCACACAACCGATGTCATGTTCCCAAGTCACAGGGTTCCAGATTCAAACCACAGTCATGTTCCCAGTTCAGAGGGTCCCACAATCCAACCTCTGTCATGTTCCCAGGCCACAGGGTCCCAGAATACAACCGATGTCATGTTCCCAGGCCACAGGGTTCCAGAAGGAAACCTCAGTCTTGTTCCCAGGACACAGGTTTCCAAAATCAACCTGATATCATGTTCCCTGGCCACAGTCTTCCAGAATCAAACCTCAGACAAGTTCCCAGGCCACAGGGTTCCAGAATCAAACCGTTCTCATGTTCCCAGGCAAAAGGGTTCCAGAATCCACCGATGTCATGTTCCCAGGCCTTAGGGTTCCACAATCAAACCTCAGCCATGTTCCCAGGACAGAGGGTCCCAGGATACAACCCATTTCATGTTCCCAGGTCACAGGGTTCCAGAAGCAAACCTCAGTCATGTTCCCAGGACACAGGTTTCCACAATCAACCTGATATCATGTTCCCTGGCCACAGTCTTCCAGAATCCAACCTCAGACATGTTCCCAGCCAACAGGGTTCCAGAATCAAACCGTTCTCATGTTCCCAGGCCAAAGGGTTCCAGAATCCACCGATGTCATGTTCCCAGGCCACAGGGTTCCAGAATCAATCCTCAGTTATGTTCCCACGCTACAGGGTTGCAGAATAAAACCTCAGTGATGTTCCCAGGCTACAGGGTTGCAGAATAAAACCTCAGTCATGTTCCCAGTCCACAGGGTTCCAGAACCAAGGCTCAGTCACATTCCCGTTGCACAGTATTCCACAATCTAAACAGATGTCATATTCCCAGGCCACAGTTTTCCAGAATCACGCCTCAGTCATGTTCCCAGGCCACAGGGATCCAGAATCAAACCTCAGTCATGTTGCCAGGCCATAGGGTACCACCATCAAACCGCAGTCATATTCCCAGGGCACAGGTTTCCAGAATCAAACCGATTTCATGTTCCCAGGCCACAGGATTCCACAATCTAACATCAGTCATGTTCCCAGGCCAATGGTTTCCAGAATCAAACCTCAGTTATATTCCCAGGCCACATGGTTCCAGAATCAAACCTCAGTCGTGTTCCCAGGACACAGGGTTCCAGAATAAAACCTCAGTCATGTTCCCAGTCCACAGGGTTCCAGAACCAAGGCTCAGTCAGGATCCCGTTGCACAGTATTCCACAATCTCAACAGATTTCATGTTCCCAGGCCACAGGGATCCAGAATCAAACCTCAGTCATGTTGCCAGGCCATAGGGTACCACCATCAAACCTCAGTCATATTCCCAGGCCACAGGTTTCCAGAATCAAACCGATTTCATGTTCCCAGGCAACAGGGTACCAGAATCCAAACCGATGTCATGTTCCAAGGCCACAGGATGCCAAAATCTAACATCAGTCATGTTCCCAGGCCAATGGTTTACAGAGTCAAACCTCATTCATATTCCCAGGCCACACGGTTCCTCCATCAAACCTCAATCATGTTCCCAGGACACAGGGTTCCAGAATCAAATCAATGTCAAGATCCCAGGCCATGGGTTTCAAGTCCCAGGCCACAATCATGTTTCCAGGTCACAGGGTTCCACAATCAACCCTCAGTCATGTTGCCAGCCCACAGGTTTCTGCCATCAAACCTCAGTCAAGTTCCCAGGCCACAGGGTTCCAGAATCAAGCCTCAGTCATTTTGCCAGGCCAGAGTGTTCCACCATCAAACCTCAGTCATGATCCCAGGCCACATGTTTCCACAATGAAACCTCAGTCATTTTCCCAGGCCACAGGTTTCCAGAATCAAACCTCAGTCATATTCCCAATACACATGGTTCCAGAATCAAACCTCAGTCATGTTCGAGGTCACAGGTTTCAACAATCAAACCTCAGTCATGTTCCCAGGCCACAGGTGTCCAGAATCAAACCTCAGTCATGTTCCCAGGGAACAGGCTTCCAGAAACAAACCTCAGTCATATTCCCAGGCCACAGTGTTCCAGAATCCAACCGATGTCGTGTTCCCAGGACACAGGGTTCCACAATCAAACCTCAGTCATGTTCGCAGGCCATAGGTTTCAACAATCAAACCTCAGTCACGTTCCCAGGGAACAGGCTTCCAGAAACAAACCTCAGTCATGTTCCAAGGCCACAGTGTTCCATAATCCAACCGATGTCATGTTCCAAAGACACAGGGTTCCAGAAGCAAACCTCAGTATTTTTCCCAGGACACAGGTTTCCAGAATCAACCGTTTATCATGTTCCCTGGCCACAGTCTTCCAGAATCAAACCTCAGTAATGTTGCCAGGCCACAGGTTTCCACCATGAAACCTCAGACATGTTCCCAGGCCACACGGTTCCAGAATCAAACCGTTCTCATGTTCCCAGGCCACAGGGTTCCAGAATCCACCGAGGCCATGTTCCCAGGCCACAGGTTTCCAGAATCAAACCTCAGTCATGTTCCCAGGGAACAGGCTTCCAGAAACAAACCTGAGTCATGTTCCCAGGCCACAGGGTTCCAAAATCCAACCGATGTCATGTTCCCAAGACACAGGGTTCCAGAAGCAAACCTCAGTCTTTTTCCCAGGACAAAGGTTTCCAGAATCAACCGTTTATCATGTTCCCTGGCCACATTCTTCCAGAATCAAACCTCAGTAATGTTGCCAGGCCACAGGTTTCCACCATGAAACCTCAGACATGTTCCCAGGCCACACGGTTCCAGAATCAAACCGTTCTCATGTTCCCAGGTCACAGGGTTCCAGAATCCACCGAGGTCATGTTCCCGGGCCACAGGCTTCCACAGTCAAACCTCAGCCATGTTCCCAGGCCACAGGGTTTCAGAATCCAACTGATGTCAGCTTCCCAGGACACAGGGTTCCAGAGCAAACCTCTGTCTTGTTCCCAGGACACAGGTTTCCAGAATCAACCCGATATCATGTTCCCTGGCCACAGTCTTCCAGAATCAAACCTCAGTCATGTTGCCAGTCCACAGGGTGCCAGAACCAAGGCTCAGTCAGGATCCCAGGGCACAGTATTCCACAGTCTAAACAGATGTCATGCTCCCAGGCCACAGTTTTCCAGAATCACACCTCAGTCATGTTCCCAGGCCACAGGGAACCTGAATCAAACCTCACTCATGTTGCCAGGCCATAGGGTACCACCATCAAACCTCAGTCATATCCCCAGGCCACCGGTTTCCAGAATCATTCCGATTTCATGTTTCCAGGCAACAGGGTACCAGAATCCAAACCGATGTCATGTTCCCAGGCCACAGGATTCCACAATCTAACATCAGTCATGTTCCCAGACCAATGGTTTACAGAGTCAAACCTCATTCATATTCCCAGGCCACAGGGTTCGTCCATCAAACCTCAATCGTGTTCCCAGGACACAGGGTTCCAGAAGAAAAAATCAGTCATGTTCCCTGGACACAGGTTTCAAAAATAAAATCCCAGTCATATTGCCAGACCACAGGGTTCAACCATCAAACCTCAGTCATGTTCCCAGGAAACAGGGTTCCAGAATCAACCCAATGGCATGTTCCCACGCCACGGGGTTCCAGTATCAGGCCTCAGTCATATTCCCAGTGCACAGGGTTCCACCATCAAACCTCAGTCATGTTGCCAGTCCACAGGTTTGTGCCATCAAACCTCAGTTAAGTTCCAAGGCCACAGGGTTCCAGAATCAAACCACAGTCATCTTCCCAGACCAGAGGTTTCCACAATCAAACCTCAGCCATGTTCCCATGCCACAGGGTTCCAGAATCCAACCGATGTCATGTTCCCAGGCCACAGGGTTCCAGAAGCTAACCTCAGTCTTGTTCCCAGGACACAGGTTTCCACAATCAACCCGATATCATGTTCCGTGGCCACAGTCTTCCAGAATCAAACCTCAGTAATGTTGCCAGGCCACAGGTTTCCACCATGAAACCTCAGACATGTTCCCAGGCCACACGGTTCCAGAATCAAACCGTTCTCATGTTCCCAGGCCACAGGGTTCCAGAATCCACCGAGGTCATGTTCCCAGTCCACAGGATTCCACAATCTTACATCAGTCATGTTCCCAAGCCAATGGTTTCCAGAATCAAACCTCAGTCATATTTTCAGGACACATGGTTCCAGAATCAAAACTCAGTCATGTCCCCAGGGAACAGGCTTCTAGAAACAAACCTCAGTCACGTTCCCAGGCCACAGGGTTCCAGAATCCAACCGATGTCATGTTCCCAGGCAACAGGTTTCAAGAATCAAACCTCAGTCATATTCCCAGGCCACATGGTTCCAGAATTAAAGCTCAGTCGTGTTCCTAGGACCCAGGGTCCCAGAATAAAACCTCAGTCATATTCCCTGGACACAGGTTTCAAAAATAAAATTCCAGTCATGTTCCCAGGCCACAGGGTTCCACAATTAAACCTCAGTCATATTCCCAGGCCAGAGGGCTCCACAATAAAATCTCAGTCCTATTGCCAGGCCACGGTTCCTCCATCAAGCCTCAGTCATGTTCCCAGGTCACAGGGTTCCACAGTTAAACCTCAGTCATATTCCCAGACCAGAGGGTTCCACAATAAAACCTCAGTCCTATTGCCAGGCCACGGTTCCACCATCAAGCCTCAGTCATGTTCCCAGGCCAGAGTGTTCCTCAATTAAACCTAAGTCATCTTGCCAGGCCACAGGGTTCCACCAGCAAACCTCAGTCATGTTTCCAGGCCACAAGGTTCAACCATCAAACCTCAGTCATGTTCCCAGGAAACAGGAATCCAGAATCAAACCAATGACATGTTCCCACTCCACGGGGTTCCAGTATCAGGCCTCAGTCATGTTCCCAGTGCACAGGGTTCCACCATCAAACCTCAGTCATTTTGCCAGTCCACAGCTTTCTGCTATCAAACCACAGTCAAGTTCCCAGGACACAGGGTTCCAGAATCAAGCCTCAGTCATGGTGCCAGGCCACAGGGTACCACCATCAAACCTCAGTCATGTTCCCAGGCCACAGGGTTCCTCCATCAAACCTCAATCATGTTCCCAGGACACAGGGTTCCAGAATCAAACCAATGCCAAGTTCCCAGGCCATGGTTTTCCATTACCAGGCCACAGTCATGATTCCAGGGCACAGGGTTCCACAATCAAACCTCAGTTATGTTGCAGTCCACAGGTTTCTGTCATCAAACCTCACTCAAGTTCCCAGGGCACAGGGTTCCAGAATCAAACCTCAGTTGTGCTCCCAGGACCCAGGGTCCCAGAATAAAACCTCAGTCATCTTCCCTGGACACAGGTTTCAAAAATAAAATCCCAGTCATGTTACCAGGCCACAGGGTTCCACAATTAAACCTCAGTCATATTCCCAGGCCAGAGGGTTCAACAATCAAACCTCAGTCCTATTGCCAGGTCACGGTTCCACCATCAAGCCTCAGTCATGTTCCCAGGCCAGAGTGTTCCAGAATCAAAATTAAGTCATCTTGCCAGGCCACAGGTTTCCACCATCAAACCTCAGTCATGTTGCCAGGCCACAGGGTTCAACCATCAAACCTCAATCATGTTCCCAGGAAACAGGTTTCAAGAATCAAACCAATGGCATGTTCCCACGCCACGGGGTTCCAGTATCAGGCCTCAGTCATGTTCCCAGTACACAGGGTTCCACCATCAAACCTCAGTCATGTTGCGAGTCCACAGGTTTCTGCGATCAAACCACAGTCAAGTTCCCAGGACACAGAGTTCCAGAATCAAGCCTCAGTCATGTTTCCAGGCCACAGGGTACCACCAACAAACCTCAGTCATATTCCCAGCCCACAAGGTTCCTCCATCAAACCTCAATCATGTTCCCAGGACACAGGGTTCCAGAATCAAACCAATGTCAAGTTCCCAGGCCATGGGTTTCCAGTACCAGGCCACAGTCATGTTTCAAGGGCACAGGGTTCCAAAATCAAACCTCAGTCATGTTGCCAGTCCACAGGTTTCTGCCATCAAACCTCAGGCAAGTGCCCAGGCCACAGGGTTCCAGAATTAAGCCTCAGTCATTTTGCCAGGCCAGAGTGTTCCACCATCAAACCTCAGTCATGATCCCAGGCCACATGTTGCCACAATGAAACCTCAGACATCTTCCGAGGGCACAGGTTTCCAGAATCAAACCTCAGTCATATTCCCAGGACACATGGTTCCAGAATCAACCTGAGTCATGTTCGAAGGCCACAGGTTTCAACAATCAAACCTCAGTCATGTTCCCTGGACACAGGTTTCAGAAATCAAATCCCAGGCATGTTCCCAGGCCACAGGGTTCCACAATTAAACCTGAGTCATATTCCCAGGCCACAGGGTTCCACCATCAAGCCTCAGTCATATTCCCAGGCCAGAGTGTTCCACAAACAAACCTAAGTCATCTTGCCAAGCCACAGGGTTCCACCATCAAACCTCAGGCATATTGCCAGGCCACAGGGTTCCACCATGAAGCCTCACTCATGTTCCCAAGCCTGAGGGTTCCACTATCAAACCTCAGTCATGTTGCCAGGCCACAGGATTCCACCATGAAACCTCAGTCATGTTCCCAGTAAACAGGGCTCCAGAATCAAACCAATGTCATGTTCCCATGCCACGGGGTTCCAGTGTCAGGCCTCAGTCATGGTCCCCGTGCACAGGGTTCCAAATCAAACCTCAGTCATGTTGCCAGTCCACAGGTTTCTGCCATCAAACCTCAGTCATGTTCCCAGTAAACAGGGCTCCAGAATCAAGCCTCAGTCATTTTGCCAGGCCAGAGTGTTCCACCATCAAACCTCAGTCATGATCCCAGGCCACATGTTTCCACAATGAAACCTCAGTCATTTTCCCAGGACAAAGGTTTCCAGAATCAAACCTCAGTCATATTCCCAGGACACATGGTTCCAGAATCAACCTGAGTCATGTTCGAAGGCCACAGGTTTCAACAATCAAACCTCAGTCATGTTCCCAGGACACAGGTGTCCAGAATCAAACCTCAGTCATGTTCCCAGAGAACAGGCTTCCAGAAACAAACCTCAGTCATGTTCCCAAGCCACAGGGTTGCAGAATCAAACCTCAGTCTTGTTCCCAGGACACAGGTGTCCAGAATCAAACCGCAGTCATGTTCCCAGGGAACAGGCTTCCAGAAACAAACCTCAGTCAAGTTCCCAGGCATCAGGGTTCCAGAATCAAACCTCAGTCTTGTTCCCAGGACTCAGGTTTCCAGAATCAACCCGATATCATGTTCCCTGGCCACAGTCTTCCAGAGTCAATCCTCAGTCATGTTGCCAGGCCACAGGTTTCCACCATCAAACCTCAGACATGTTCCCAGGCCTCAGGGTACCAGAGTCAAACCGTTCGCAGGTTCCCAGGCCACAGAGTTCCAGAATCCACCGATGTCATGCTGCCAGGCCACAGGGTTCCAGAATCAATCCCCAGTTATGTTCGCAGGCTACAGGGTTCCGGAAGAAAACCTCAGTCATGTTCCCAGTCCACAGGGTTCCAGAACCAAGGCTCAGTCACGTTCCCAGGGCACAGTATTCCACAATCTAAACAGATGTCATTTTCCCAGGCCTCAGGGTTCCAGAATCCACCCATGTCATGTTCCCAGGCAGAAGGGTTCCAGAATCAATCCTCAGTTATGTTCCCAGGCTACAAGGTTCCAGAATAAAACCTCAGTCATGTTCCTAGTCCACAGGGTTCCAGAATCCACCGTTGTCATGTGCCCAGGCCACAGGGTTCCAGAATCAATCCTCAGTTATGGTCCCAGGCTACAGGGTTCCAGAATAAAACCTCAGTCATGTTCCCAGTCAACAGGGTTCCAGAACCAAAGCTCAGTCAGGTTCCCGGGGCACAGTATTCCACAATCTAAACAGATGTCATGTTCCCAGGCCACAGGTTTCCAGAATCATGCCTCTGTCATGTTCCCAGGCCACAGGCATCCAGAATCAAACCTCAGTCATGTTGCCAGGCCATAGGGTACCACAATCAAACCTCAGTCATATTCCCAGACCTCAGGTTTACAGAATCAAACCGATTTCATGTTCCCAGGCAACAGGGTACCAGAATCCAAACCGATGGCATGTTCCCAGGCCACAGGATTCCATCATCAATCCTCACTCATGTTCCCAAGCCTGAGGGTTCCACTATCAAACCTCAATCATGTTGCCAGGACACAGGGTTCAACCATCAATCCTCAGTCATGTTCCAAGTAAAAAGGGCTCCAGAATCAAACCAATGTCATGTTCCCACGCCACGGGGTTCCAGTATCAGGCCTCAGTCATGGACCCCGTGCACAGGGTTCCAGAATCAAACATCAGTCTTGTTCCCAGGACACAGGTTTCCAGAATCAACCCGATATCATGTTCACTGGCCACAGTCTTTCAGAATCAAACCTCAGTCATATTGCCAGGCCACAGGTTTCCACCATTAAACCTCAGACATGTTCCCAGGGCACAGGGTTCCAGAGTCAAACCGTTCGCAGGTTCCGAGGCCACAGTGTTCCAGAATCCTCCGATATCATGTTCCCAGGCCACAGGGTTCCAGAATCAATCCTCAGTAATGTTCCCAGGCTACACGGCTCCCGAATAAAACCTCAGTAATTTTCCCAGTCCACAGGGTTCCAGAACCAAGGCTCAGTCAAGTTCCCGGGCCACAGTATTTCACAATCTAAACAGATTTCGTTTTCCCAGGCCTGAGGGTTCCAGAATCCACCCATGTCATGTTCCCAGGACACAGGGTTCCAGAATAAAATCTCAGTCATGTTCCCTGGACACGGGTTTCAGAAATCAAATCCCAGTCATGTTCCCAGGCCACAGGGTTCCACAATTATACCTCAGTCATATTCCCAGGCCAGAGGGTTCCACAATCAAACCTCAGTCCTTTTGCCAGGCCACGGTTCCACCATCAAGCCTCAGTCATGTTCCCAGGCCAGAGTGGTCCACAATCAAACCTAAGTCATCTTGCCAAGCCACATGGTTCCACCATCTAACCTCAGTCATGTTGCCACGACACATGGTTCCAGAATCAACCTGAGTCATGTTCGCAGGCCACAGGTTTCAACAATCAAACCTCAGTCAGGTTCCCGGGCCACAGTGCTCCAAAATCTAAACAGATGCCATGTTCCCAGGTCACAGATTTCCAGAATCACGCCTCAGTCATTTTCCCAGGCCACAGGGATCCAGAATCAAACCTCAGTCATGTTGCCAGGCCATAGGGTACCACCATCAAACCTCAGTCATATTCCCAGGCCTCAGGTTTCCAGAATCAAACCGATTTCGTGTTCCCAGGCAACAGGGTAGCAGAATCCAAACCGATGTCATGTTCCCAGGCCCCATGATTGCACACTCTAACATCAGTCATGTTCCCAGGCCAGTGGTTTCCAGAATCAAACCTGAGCCATGTTAGCAGGCCTCAGGTTTCAACAATCAAACCTCAGTCATGTTCCCCGGCCACAGGGTTCCAGAATCAAAACTCAGTCCAGTTCCCAGGCCACAGGTTTCCAGAATCAACCCGATATCATGTTCCCTGTCCACAGTCTTCCAGAATCAAACCTCCGGCATGTTGCCAGGTCACAGGTTTCCACCATCAAACCTCAGACATGTTCCCAGGCCACAGGGTACCAGAGTCAAACCGTTCGCAGGTTCCCAGGTCACAGGGTTCCAGAATCCACCGATGTCATGTTCCCAGGCCACAGGGTTCCAGAATCAATCGTCAGTTATGTTCCCAGTCTACAGGGTTCCAGAACCAAGGCTCAGTCAGGTTCCCGGGGCACAGTATTCCACAATCTAAACAGATGTCATGTTCCCAGGCCTCAGGGTTCCAGAATCCACCCATGTCATGTTCCCAGGACACAGTGGTCCAGAATAAAACCTCAGTCATCTTCCCTGGACACAGGTTTCAGAAATAAAATCCCAGTCATGTTCCCAGGCCACAGGGTTCCACAATTAAACCTCAGTCATATTCCCAGGCCAGAGGGTTCCACAATCAAACCTCAGTCCTGTTGCCAGGCCACGGTTCCACCATGAAACCTCAGGCATGTTGCCCGGCCACAGGGTTCCATCATCAAGCCTCACTCATGTTCCCTAGCCTGAGGGTTGCACTATCAAACCTCAATCATGTTGCCAAGACACAGGGTTCAACCATCAATCCTCAGTCATGTTCCCAGTAAACAGGGCTCCAGAATCAAACCAATGTCATGTTCCCATGCCACGGGGTTCCAGTATCAGGCCTCAGTCATGGTCCCCGTGCACAGGGTTCCACAATCAAACCTCAGTCATGTTGCCAATCCACAGGTTTCTGCCATCCGACCTCAGTCAAGTTCCCAGGCCCCAGGGTTCCAGAATCAAGCCTCAGTCATTTTGCCAGGCCAGAGTGTTCCACCATCAAACCTCAGTCATGATCCCAGGCCACATGTTTCCACAATGAAACCTCAGTCATTTTCCCAGGACAAAGGTTTCCAGAATCAAACCTCAGTCATATTCCCAGGACACATGGTTCCAGAATCAACCTGAGTCATGTTCGAAGGCCACAGGTTTCAACAATCAAACCTCAGTCATGTTCCCAGGACACAGGTGTCCAGAATCAAACCTCAGTCATGTTCCCAGAGAACAGGCTTCCAGAAACAAACCTCAGTCATGTTCCCAAGCCACAGGGTTGCAGAATCAAACCTCAGTCTTGTTCCCAGGACACAGGTGTCCAGAATCAAACCGCAGTCATGTTCCCAGGGAACAGGCTTCCAGAAACAAACCTCAGTCATGTTCCCAAGCCACAGGGTTGCAGAATCAAACCTCAGTCTTGTTCCCAGGGCACAGGGTTCCACAATCAAACCTCAGTCATGTTGCAGTCCACAGGTTTCTGCCATCAAACCTCACTCAAGTTCCCAGGCCACAGTGTTCCACCATCAAACCTCAGTCATGATCCCAGGCCACATATTTCCACAATGAAACCTCACTTTCCCAGGCCACCGCTTTCCAGAATCAAACCTCAGTCATATTCCCAGGCTACATGGTTCCAGAATCAAACCTCAGTCATCTTCCCAGGCCAGAGTGTTCCACAATCAAACTTAAGTCATCTTGCCAGGCAAAAGGGTTCCACAATCAAACCTCAGTCATGTTGCCAGGCCATAGTATTCAACCATCAAACCTCAGTCATGTTCCCAGGAAACAGGGTTCAAGAATCAAACCAATGGCATGTTCTCATGCCACGAGGTTCCAGTATCAGACCTCAGTCATGTTCCCAGCGCACAGGGTTCAACCATCAAACCTCAGTCAAGTTCCCAGGCCACAGGGTTCCAGAATCAAGCCTCAGTCATGTTGCCAGGCCACAGGGTACCACCATCAAACCTCAGTCATGTTCCCAGGCCACAGGGTTCCTCCATCAAACCTCAGTCATGTTTCCATGAAACAGTGTTCTAGAATCAAACTAATGTCAAGTTCCCAGGCCATGGGTTTCCAGTACCAGGCCACAGACAGGTTTCCAGGGCACAGGGTTCCAAAATCAAACCTCAGTCATGTTGCCAGTCCACAGGTTTCTGCCATCAAACCTCAGGCAAGTGCCCAGGCCACAGGGTTCCAGAATTAAGCCTCAGTCATTTTGCCAGGCCAGAGTGTTCCACCATCAAACCTCAGTCATGATCCCAGGCCACATGTTGCCACAATGAAACCTCAGACATCTTCCGAGGGCACAGGTTTCCAGAATCAAACCTCAGTCATATTCCCAGGACACATGGTTCCAGAATCAAACCTGAGTCATGTTCGCAGGCCACAGGTTTCAACAATCAAACCTCAGTCATGTTCCCAGGACACAGTTGTGCAGAATCAAACCTCAGTCATGTCCCAGGCCAGAGGGTTCCACAATCAAACCTCAGCCATATTCCCAGGACACAGGGTCCCAGAATACAACAGATGTCATGTTCCCAGGCCACAGGGTTCCACATTCAAACCACAGTCATGTTCCCAGGCCACAGGGTCCCAGAATACAACCGATGTCATGATCCCAGGCCACAGGGTTCCAGAAGAAAACCTCAGTCTTGTTCCCAGGACACAGGTTTACAAAATCCACCTGATATCATGTTCCCTGGCCAGAGTCTTCCAGAATCCCACCTCAGACATGTTCCCAGGCCACAGGTTTCCAGAATAAAACCGTTCTCATGTTCCCAGGCCAAAGGGTTCCAGAATCCACCGATGTCATGTTCCCAGGCCTCAGGGTTCCACAATCAAACCTCAGCCATGTTCCCAGGACACAGGGTCCCAGCACACAACCGATGTCATGTTCCCAAGTCACAGGGTTCCAGATTCAAACCACAGTCATGTTCCCAGTTCAGAGGGTCCCACAATCCAACCTCTGTCATGTTCCCAGGCCACAGGGTCCCAGAATACAACCGATGTCATGTTCCCAGGCCACAGGGTTCCAGAAGGAAACCTCAGTCTTGTTCCCAGGACACAGGTTTCCAAAATCAACCTGATATCATGTTCCCTGGCCACAGTCTTCCAGAATCAAACCTCAGACAAGTTCCCAGGCCACAGGGTTCCAGAATCAAACCGTTCTCATGTTCCCAGGCAAAAGGGTTCCAGAATCCACCGATGTCATGTTCCCAGGCCACAGGGTTCCAGAATCAAACCTCAGCCATGTTCCCAGGACAGAGGGTCCCAGGATACAACCCATTTCATGTTCCCAGGTCACAGGGTTCCAGAAGCAAACCTCAGTCATGTTCCCAGGACACAGGTTTCCACAATCAACCTGATATCATGTTCCCTGGCCACAGTCTTCCAGAATCCAACCTCAGACATGTTCCCAGCCAACAGGGTTCCAGAATCAAACCGTTCTCATGTTCCCAGGCCAAAGGGTTCCAGAATCCACCGATGTCATGTTCCCAGGCCACAGGGTTCCAGAATCAATCCTCAGTTATGTTCCCACGCTACAGGGTTGCAGAATAAAACCTCAGTGATGTTCCCAGGCTACAGGGTTGCAGAATAAAACCTCAGTCATGTTCCCAGTCCACAGGATTCCAGAACCACGGCTCAGTCACATTCCCGTTGCACAGTATTCCACAATCTAAACAGATGTCATATTCCCAGGCCACAGTTTTCCAGAATCACGCCTCAGTCATGTTCCCAGGCCACAGGGATCCAGAATCAAACCTCAGTCATGTTGCCAGGCCATAGGGTACCACCATCAAACCGCAGTCATATTCCCAGGGCACAGGTTTCCAGAATCAAACCGATTTCATGTTCCCAGGCCACAGGATTCCACAATCTAACATCAGTCATGTTCCCAGGCCAATGGTTTCCAGAATCAAACCTCAGTTATATTCCCAGGCCACATGGTTCCAGAATCAAACCTCAGTCGTGTTCCCAGGACACAGGGTTCCAGAATAAAACCTCAGTCATGTTCCCAGTCCACAGGGTTCCAGAACCAAGGCTCAGTCAGGATCCCGTTGCACAGTATTCCACAATCTCAACAGATTTCATGTTCCCAGGCCACAGGGATCCAGAATCAAACCTCAGTCATGTTGCCAGGCCATAGGGTACCACCATCAAACCTCAGTCATATTCCCAGGCCACAGGTTTCCAGAATCAAACCGATTTCATGTTCCCAGGCAACAGGGTACCAGAATCCAAACCGATGTCATGTTCCAAGGCCACAGGATGCCAAAATCTAACATCAGTCATGTTCCCAGGCCAATGGTTTACAGAGTCAAACCTCATTCATATTCCAAGGCCACACGGTTCCTCCATCAAACCTCAATCATGTTCCCAGGACACAGGGTTCCAGAATCAAATCAATGTCAAGATCCCAGGCCATGGGTTTCAAGTCCCAGGCCACAATCATGTTTCCAGGTCACAGGGTTCCACAATCAACCCTCAGTCATGTTGCCAGCCCACAGGTTTCTGCCATCAAACCTCAGTCAAGTTCCCAGGCCACAGAGTTCCAGAATCAAGCCTCAGTCATTTTGCCAGGCCAGAGTGTTCCACCATCAAACCTCAGTCATGATCCCAGGCCACATGTTTCCACAATGAAACCTCAGTC
This sequence comes from Balaenoptera physalus, assembly GCF_965194825.1. Lineage (NCBI taxonomy): Eukaryota > Metazoa > Chordata > Mammalia > Artiodactyla > Balaenopteridae > Balaenoptera > Balaenoptera physalus. The sequence continues at coordinate 33,214,044 of NC_138897.1, read as the reverse complement.
ATTTTCCCAGGCCACAGGTTTCCAGAATCAAACCTCAGTCATATTCCCAATACACATGGTTCCAGAATCAAACCTCAGTCATGTTCGAGGTCACAGGTTTCAACAATCAAACCTCAGTCATGTTCCCAGGCCACAGGTGTCCAGAATCAAACCTCAGTCATGTTCCCAGGGAACAGGCTTCCAGAAACAAACCTCAGTCATATTCCCAGGCCACAGTGTTCCAGAATCCAACCGATGTCGTGTTCCCAGGACACAGGGTTCCACAATCAAACCTCAGTCATGTTCGCAGGCCATAGGTTTCAACAATCAAACCTCAGTCACGTTCCCAGGGAACAGGCTTCCAGAAACAAACCTCAGTCATGTTCCAAGGCCACAGTGTTCCATAATCCAACCGATGTCATGTTCCAAAGACACAGGGTTCCAGAAGCAAACCTCAGTATTTTTCCCAGGACACAGGTTTCCAGAATCAACCGTTTATCATGTTCCCTGGCCACAGTCTTCCAGAATCAAACCTCAGTAATGTTGCCAGGCCACAGGTTTCCACCATGAAACCTCAGACATGTTCCCAGGCCACACGGTTCCAGAATCAAACCGTTCTCATGTTCCCAGGCCACAGGGTTCCAGAATCCACCGAGGCCATGTTCCCAGGCCACAGGTTTCCAGAATCAAACCTCAGTCATGTTCCCAGGGAACAGGCTTCCAGAAACAAACCTGAGTCATGTTCCCAGGCCACAGGGTTCCAAAATCCAACCGATGTCATGTTCCCAAGACACAGGGTTCCAGAAGCAAACCTCAGTCTTTTTCCCAGGACAAAGGTTTCCAGAATCAACCGTTTATCATGTTCCCTGGCCACATTCTTCCAGAATCAAACCTCAGTAATGTTGCCAGGCCACAGGTTTCCACCATGAAACCTCAGACATGTTCCCAGGCCACACGGTTCCAGAATCAAACCGTTCTCATGTTCCCAGGTCACAGGGTTCCAGAATCCACCGAGGTCATGTTCCCGGGCCACAGGCTTCCACAGTCAAACCTCAGCCATGTTCCCAGGCCACAGGGTTTCAGAATCCAACTGATGTCAGCTTCCCAGGACACAGGGTTCCAGAGCAAACCTCTGTCTTGTTCCCAGGACACAGGTTTCCAGAATCAACCCGATATCATGTTCCCTGGCCACAGTCTTCCAGAATCAAACCTCAGTCATGTTGCCAGTCCACAGGGTGCCAGAACCAAGGCTCAGTCAGGATCCCAGGGCACAGTATTCCACAGTCTAAACAGATGTCATGCTCCCAGGCCACAGTTTTCCAGAATCACACCTCAGTCATGTTCCCAGGCCACAGGGAACCTGAATCAAACCTCACTCATGTTGCCAGGCCATAGGGTACCACCATCAAACCTCAGTCATATCCCCAGGCCACCGGTTTCCAGAATCATTCCGATTTCATGTTTCCAGGCAACAGGGTACCAGAATCCAAACCGATGTCATGTTCCCAGGCCACAGGATTCCACAATCTAACATCAGTCATGTTCCCAGACCAATGGTTTACAGAGTCAAACCTCATTCATATTCCCAGGCCACAGGGTTCGTCCATCAAACCTCTATCGTGTTCCCAGGACACAGGGTTCCAGAAGAAAAAATCAGTCATGTTCCCTGGACACAGGTTTCAAAAATAAAATCCCAATCATATTGCCAGACCACAGGGTTCAACCATCAAACCTCAGTCATGTTCCCAGGAAACAGGGTTCCAGAATCAACCCAATGGCATGTTCCCACGCCACGGGGTTCCACTATCAGGCCTCAGTCATATTCCCAGTGCACAGGGTTCCACCATCAAACCTCAGTCATGTTGCCAGTCCACAGGTTTGTGCCATCAAACCTCAGTTAAGTTCCAAGGCCACAGGGTTCCAGAATCAAACCACAGTCATCTTCCCAGACCAGAGGTTTCCACAATCAAACCTCAGCCATGTTCCCATGCCACAGGGTTCCAGAATCCAACCGATGTCATGTTCCCAGGCCACAGGGTTCCAGAAGCTAACCTCAGTCTTGTTCCCAGGACACAGGTTTCCACAATCAACCCGATATCATGTTCCGTGGCCACAGTCTTCCAGAATCAAACCTCAGTAATGTTGCCAGGCCACAGGTTTCCACCATGAAACCTCAGACATGTTCCCAGGCCACACGGTTCCAGAATCAAACCGTTCTCATGTTCCCAGGCCACAGGGTTCCAGAATCCACCGAGGTCATGTTCCCAGTCCACAGGATTCCACAATCTTACATCAGTCATGTTCCCAAGCCAATGGTTTCCAGAATCAAACCTCAGTCATATTTTCAGGACACATGGTTCCAGAATCAAAACTCAGTCATGTCCCCAGGGAACAGGCTTCTAGAAACAAACCTCAGTCACGTTCCCAGGCCACAGGGTTCCAGAATCCAACCGATGTCATGTTCCCAGGCAACAGGTTTCAAGAATCAAACCTCAGTCATATTCCCAGGCCACATGGTTCCAGAATTAAAGCTCAGTCGTGTTCCTAGGACCCAGGGTCCCAGAATAAAACCTCAGTCATATTCCCTGGACACAGGTTTCAAAAATAAAATTCCAGTCATGTTCCCAGGCCACAGGGTTCCACAATTAAACCTCAGTCATATTCCCAGGCCAGAGGGCTCCACAATAAAATCTCAGTCCTATTGCCAGGCCACGGTTCCTCCATCAAGCCTCAGTCATGTTCCCAGGTCACAGGGTTCCACAGTTAAACCTCAGTCATATTCCCAGACCAGAGGGTTCCACAATAAAACCTCAGTCCTATTGCCAGGCCACGGTTCCACCATCAAGCCTCAGTCATGTTCCCAGGCCAGAGTGTTCCTCAATTAAACCTAAGTCATCTTGCCAGGCCACAGGGTTCCACCAGCAAACCTCAGTCATGTTTCCAGGCCACAAGGTTCAACCATCAAACCTCAGTCATGTTCCCAGGAAACAGGAATCCAGAATCAAACCAATGACATGTTCCCACTCCACGGGGTTCCAGTATCAGGCCTCAGTCATGTTCCCAGTGCACAGGGTTCCACCATCAAACCTCAGTCATTTTGCCAGTCCACAGCTTTCTGCTATCAAACCACAGTCAAGTTCCCAGGACACAGGGTTCCAGAATCAAGCCTCAGTCATGGTGCCAGGCCACAGGGTACCACCATCAAACCTCAGTCATGTTCCCAGGCCACAGGGTTCCTCCATCAAACTTCAATCATGTTCCCAGGACACAGGGTTCCAGAATCAAACCAATGCCAAGTTCCCAGGCCATGGTTTTCCATTACCAGGCCACAGTCATGATTCCAGGGCACAGGGTTCCACAATCAAACCTCAGTTATGTTGCAGTCCACAGGTCTCTGTCATCAAACCTCACTCAAGTTCCCAGGGCACAGGGTTCCAGAATCAAACCTCAGTCGTGCTCCCAGGACCCAGGGTCCCAGAATAAAACCTCAGTCATCTTCCCTGGACACAGGTTTCAAAAATAAAATCCCAGTCATGTTACCAGGCCACAGGGTTCCACAATTAAACCTCAGTCATATTCCCAGGCCAGAGGGTTCAACAATCAAACCTCAGTCCTATTGCCAGGTCACGGTTCCACCATCAAGCCTCAGTCATGTTCCCAGGCCAGAGTGTTCCAGAATCAAAATTAAGTCATCTTGCCAGGCCACAGGTTTCCACCATCAAACCTCAGTCATGTTGCCAGGCCACAGGGTTCAACCATCAAACCTCAATCATGTTCCCAGGAAACAGGTTTCAAGAATCAAACCAATGGCATGTTCCCACGCCACGGGGTTCCAGTATCAGGCCTCAGTCATGTTCCCAGTACACAGGGTTCCACCATCAAACCTCAGTCATGTTGCGAGTCCACAGGTTTCTGCGATCAAACCACAGTCAAGTTCCCAGGACACAGAGTTCCAGAATCAAGCCTCAGTCATGTTTCCAGGCCACAGGGTACCACCAACAAACCTCAGTCATATTCCCAGCCCACAAGGTTCCTCCATCAAACCTCAATCATGTTCCCAGGACACAGGGTTCCAGAATCAAACCAATGTCAAGTTCCCAGGCCATGGGTTTCCAGTACCAGGCCACAGTCATGTTTCAAGGGCACAGGGTTCCAAAATCAAACCTCAGTCATGTTGCCAGTCCACAGGTTTCTGCCATCAAACCTCAGGCAAGTGCCCAGGCCACAGGGTTCCAGAATTAAGCCTCAGTCATTTTGCCAGGCCAGAGTGTTCCACCATCAAACCTCAGTCATGATCCCAGGCCACATGTTGCCACAATGAAACCTCAGACATCTTCCGAGGGCACAGGTTTCCAGAATCAAACCTCAGTCATATTCCCAGGACACATGGTTCCAGAATCAACCTGAGTCATGTTCGAAGGCCACAGGTTTCAACAATCAAACCTCAGTCATGTTCCCTGGACACAGGTTTCAGAAATCAAATCCCAGGCATGTTCCCAGGCCACAGGGTTCCACAATTAAACCTGAGTCATATTCCCAGGCCACAGGGTTCCACCATCAAGCCTCAGTCATATTCCCAGGCCAGAGTGTTCCACAAACAAACCTAAGTCATCTTGCCAAGCCACAGGGTTCCACCATCAAACCTCAGGCATATTGCCAGGCCACAGGGTTCCACCATGAAGCCTCACTCATGTTCCCAAGCCTGAGGGTTCCACTATCAAACCTCAGTCATGTTGCCAGGCCACAGGATTCCACCATGAAACCTCAGTCATGTTCCCAGTAAACAGGGCTCCAGAATCAAACCAATGTCATGTTCCCATGCCACGGGGTTCCAGTGTCAGGCCTCAGTCATGGTCCCCGTGCACAGGGTTCCAAATCAAACCTCAGTCATGTTGCCAGTCCACAGGTTTCTGCCATCAAACCTCAGTCATGTTCCCAGTAAACAGGGCTCCAGAATCAAGCCTCAGTCATTTTGCCAGGCCAGAGTGTTCCACCATCAAACCTCAGTCATGATCCCAGGCCACATGTTTCCACAATGAAACCTCAGTCATTTTCCCAGGACAAAGGTTTCCAGAATCAAACCTCAGTCATATTCCCAGGACACATGGTTCCAGAATCAACCTGAGTCATGTTCGAAGGCCACAGGTTTCAACAATCAAACCTCAGTCATGTTCCCAGGACACAGGTGTCCAGAATCAAACCTCAGTCATGTTCCCAGAGAACAGGCTTCCAGAAACAAACCTCAGTCATGTTCCCAAGCCACAGGGTTGCAGAATCAAACCTCAGTCTTGTTCCCAGGACACAGGTGTCCAGAATCAAACCGCAGTCATGTTCCCAGGGAACAGGCTTCCAGAAACAAACCTCAGTCATGTTCCCAAGCCACAGGGTTGCAGAATCAAACCTCAGTCTTGTTCCCAGGGCACAGGGTTCCACAATCAAACCTCAGTCATGTTGCAGTCCACAGGTTTCTGCCATCAAACCTCACTCAAGTTCCCAGGCCACAGTGTTCCACCATCAAACCTCAGTCATGATCCCAGGCCACATATTTCCACAATGAAACCTCACTTTCCCAGGCCACCGCTTTCCAGAATCAAACCTCAGTCATATTCCCAGGCTACATGGTTCCAGAATCAAACCTCAGTCATCTTCCCAGGCCAGAGTGTTCCACAATCAAACTTAAGTCATCTTGCCAGGCAAAAGGGTTCCACAATCAAACCTCAGTCATGTTGCCAGGCCATAGTATTCAACCATCAAACCTCAGTCATGTTCCCAGGAAACAGGGTTCAAGAATCAAACCAATGGCATGTTCTCATGCCACGAGGTTCCAGTATCAGACCTCAGTCATGTTCCCAGCGCACAGGGTTCAACCATCAAACCTCAGTCAAGTTCCCAGGCCACAGGGTTCCAGAATCAAGCCTCAGTCATGTTGCCAGGCCACAGGGTACCACCATCAAACCTCAGTCATGTTCCCAGGCCACAGGGTTCCTCCATCAAACCTCAGTCATGTTTCCAGGAAACAGTGTTCTAGAATCAAACTAATGTCAAGTTCCCAGGCCATGGGTTTCCAGTACCAGGCCACAGACAGGTTTCCAGGGCACAGGGTTCCAAAATCAAACCTCAGTCATGTTGCCAGTCCACAGGTTTCTGCCATCAAACCTCAGGCAAGTGCCCAGGCCACAGGGTTCCAGAATTAAGCCTCAGTCATTTTGCCAGGCCAGAGTGTTCCACCATCAAACCTCAGTCATGATCCCAGGCCACATGTTGCCACAATGAAACCTCAGACATCTTCCGAGGGCACAGGTTTCCAGAATCAAACCTCAGTCATATTCCCAGGACACATGGTTCCAGAATCAAACCTGAGTCATGTTCGCAGGCCACAGGTTTCAACAATCAAACCTCAGTCATGTTCCCAGGACACAGTTGTGCAGAATCAAACCTCAGTCATGTCCCAGGCCAGAGGGTTCCACAATCAAACCTCAGCCATATTCCCAGGACACAGGGTCCCAGAATACAACAGATGTCATGTTCCCAGGCCACAGGGTTCCACATTCAAACCACAGTCATGTTCCCAGGCCACAGGGTCCCAGAATACAACCGATGTCATGATCCCAGGCCACAGGGTTCCAGAAGAAAACCTCAGTCTTGTTCCCAGGACACAGGTTTACAAAATCCACCTGATATCATGTTCCCTGGCCAGAGTCTTCCAGAATCCCACCTCAGACATGTTCCCAGGCCACAGGTTTCCAGAATAAAACCGTTCTCATGTTCCCAGGCCAAAGGGTTCCAGAATCCACCGATGTCATGTTCCCAGGCCTCAGGGTTCCACAATCAAACCTCAGCCATGTTCCCAGGACACAGGGTCCCAGCACACAACCGATGTCATGTTCCCAAGTCACAGGGTTCCAGATTCAAACCACAGTCATGTTCCCAGTTCAGAGGGTCCCACAATCCAACCTCTGTCATGTTCCCAGGCCACAGGGTCCCAGAATACAACCGATGTCATGTTCCCAGGCCACAGGGTTCCAGAAGGAAACCTCAGTCTTGTTCCCAGGACACAGGTTTCCAAAATCAACCTGATATCATGTTCCCTGGCCACAGTCTTCCAGAATCAAACCTCAGACAAGTTCCCAGGCCACAGGGTTCCAGAATCAAACCGTTCTCATGTTCCCAGGCAAAAGGGTTCCAGAATCCACCGATGTCATGTTCCCAGGCCACAGGGTTCCAGAATCAAACCTCAGCCATGTTCCCAGGACAGAGGGTCCCAGGATACAACCCATTTCATGTTCCCAGGTCACAGGGTTCCAGAAGCAAACCTCAGTCATGTTCCCAGGACACAGGTTTCCACAATCAACCTGATATCATGTTCCCTGGCCACAGTCTTCCAGAATCCAACCTCAGACATGTTCCCAGCCAACAGGGTTCCAGAATCAAACCGTTCTCATGTTCCCAGGCCAAAGGGTTCCAGAATCCACCGATGTCATGTTCCCAGGCCACAGGGTTCCAGAATCAATCCTCAGTTATGTTCCCACGCTACAGGGTTGCAGAATAAAACCTCAGTGATGTTCCCAGGCTACAGGGTTGCAGAATAAAACCTCAGTCATGTTCCCAGTCCACAGGATTCCAGAACCACGGCTCAGTCACATTCCCGTTGCACAGTATTCCACAATCTAAACAGATGTCATATTCCCAGGCCACAGTTTTCCAGAATCACGCCTCAGTCATGTTCCCAGGCCACAGGGATCCAGAATCAAACCTCAGTCATGTTGCCAGGCCATAGGGTACCACCATCAAACCGCAGTCATATTCCCAGGGCACAGGTTTCCAGAATCAAACCGATTTCATGTTCCCAGGCCACAGGATTCCACAATCTAACATCAGTCATGTTCCCAGGCCAATGGTTTCCAGAATCAAACCTCAGTTATATTCCCAGGCCACATGGTTCCAGAATCAAACCTCAGTCGTGTTCCCAGGACACAGGGTTCCAGAATAAAACCTCAGTCATGTTCCCAGTCCACAGGGTTCCAGAACCAAGGCTCAGTCTGGATCCCGTTGCACAGTATTCCACAATCTCAACAGATTTCATGTTCCCAGGCCACAGGGATCCAGAATCAAACCTCAGTCATGTTGCCAGGCCATAGGGTACCACCATCAAACCTCAGTCATATTCCCAGGCCACAGGTTTCCAGAATCAAACCGATTTCATGTTCCCAGGCAACAGGGTACCAGAATCCAAACCGATGTCATGTTCCAAGGCCACAGGATGCCAAAATCTAACATCAGTCATGTTCCCAGGCCAATGGTTTACAGAGTCAAACCTCATTCATATTCCAAGGCCACACGGTTCCTCCATCAAACCTCAATCATGTTCCCAGGACACAGGGTTCCAGAATCAAATCAATGTCAAGATCCCAGGCCATGGGTTTCAAGTCCCAGGCCACAATCATGTTTCCAGGTCACAGGGTTCCACAATCAACCCTCAGTCATGTTGCCAGCCCACAGGTTTCTGCCATCAAACCTCAGTCAAGTTCCCAGGCCACGGGTTTCAAGTCCCAGGCCACAATCATGTTTCCAGGTCACAGGGTTCCACAATCAACCCTCAGTCATGTTGCCAGCCCACAGGTTTCTGCCATCAAACCTCAGTCAAGTTCCCAGGCCACAGAGTTCCAGAATCAAGCCTCAGTCATTTTGCCAGGCCAGAGTGTTCCACCATCAAACCTCAGTCATGATCCCAGGCCACATGTTTCCACAATGAAACCTCAGTCATTTTCCCAGGCCACAGGTTTCCAGAATCAAACCTCAGTCATATTCCCAATACACATGGTTCCAGAATCAAACCTCAGTCATGTTCGAGGTCACAGGTTTCAACAATCAAACCTCAGTCATGTTCCCAGGCCACAGGTGTCCAGAATCAAACCTCAGTCATGTTCCCAGGGAACAGGCTTCCAGAAACAAACCTCAGTCATATTCCCAGGCCACAGTGTTCCAGAATCCAACCGATGTCGTGTTCCCAGGACACAGGGTTCCACAATCAAACCTCAGTCATGTTCGCAGGCCATAGGTTTCAACAATCAAACCTCAGTCACGTTCCCAGGGAACAGGCTTCCAGAAACAAACCTCAGTCATGTTCCAAGGCCACAGTGTTCCATAATCCAACCGATGTCATGTTCCAAAGACACAGGGTTCCAGAAGCAAACCTCAGTATTTTTCCCAGGACACAGGTTTCCAGAATCAACCGTTTATCATGTTCCCTGGCCACAGTCTTCCAGAATCAAACCTCAGTAATGTTGCCAGGCCACAGGTTTCCACCATGAAACCTCAGACATGTTCCCAGGCCACACGGTTCCAGAATCAAACCGTTCTCATGTTCCCAGGCCACAGGGTTCCAGAATCCACCGAGGCCATGTTCCCAGGCCACAGGTTTCCAGAATCAAACCTCAGTCATGTTCCCAGGGAACAGGCTTCCAGAAACAAACCTGAGTCATGTTCCCAGGCCACAGGGTTCCAAAATCCAACCGATGTCATGTTCCCAAGACACAGGGTTCCAGAAGCAAACCTCAGTCTTTTTCCCAGGACAAAGGTTTCCAGAATCAACCGTTTATCATGTTCCCTGGCCACATTCTTCCAGAATCAAACCTCAGTAATGTTGCCAGGCCACAGGTTTCCACCATGAAACCTCAGACATGTTCCCAGGCCACACGGTTCCAGAATCAAACCGTTCTCATGTTCCCAGGTCACAGGGTTCCAGAATCCACCGAGGTCATGTTCCCGGGCCACAGGCTTCCACAGTCAAACCTCAGCCATGTTCCCAGGCCACAGGGTTTCAGAATCCAACTGATGTCAGCTTCCCAGGACACAGGGTTCCAGAGCAAACCTCTGTCTTGTTCCCAGGACACAGGTTTCCAGAATCAACCCGATATCATGTTCCCTGGCCACAGTCTTCCAGAATCAAACCTCAGTCATGTTGCCAGTCCACAGGGTGCCAGAACCAAGGCTCAGTCAGGATCCCAGGGCACAGTATTCCACAGTCTAAACAGATGTCATGCTCCCAGGCCACAGTTTTCCAGAATCACACCTCAGTCATGTTCCCAGGCCACAGGGAACCTGAATCAAACCTCACTCATGTTGCCAGGCCATAGGGTACCACCATCAAACCTCAGTCATATCCCCAGGCCACCGGTTTCCAGAATCATTCCGATTTCATGTTTCCAGGCAACAGGGTACCAGAATCCAAACCGATGTCATGTTCCCAGGCCACAGGATTCCACAATCTAACATCAGTCATGTTCCCAGACCAATGGTTTACAGAGTCAAACCTCATTCATATTCCCAGGCCACAGGGTTCGTCCATCAAACCTCTATCGTGTTCCCAGGACACAGGGTTCCAGAAGAAAAAATCAGTCATGTTCCCTGGACACAGGTTTCAAAAATAAAATCCCAATCATATTGCCAGACCACAGGGTTCAACCATCAAACCTCAGTCATGTTCCCAGGAAACAGGGTTCCAGAATCAACCCAATGGCATGTTCCCACGCCACGGGGTTCCACTATCAGGCCTCAGTCATATTCCCAGTGCACAGGGTTCCACCATCAAACCTCAGTCATGTTGCCAGTCCACAGGTTTGTGCCATCAAACCTCAGTTAAGTTCCAAGGCCACAGGGTTCCAGAATCAAACCACAGTCATCTTCCCAGACCAGAGGTTTCCACAATCAAACCTCAGCCATGTTCCCATGCCACAGGGTTCCAGAATCCAACCGATGTCATGTTCCCAGGCCACAGGGTTCCAGAAGCTAACCTCAGTCTTGTTCCCAGGACACAGGTTTCCACAATCAACCCGATATCATGTTCCGTGGCCACAGTCTTCCAGAATCAAACCTCAGTAATGTTGCCAGGCCACAGGTTTCCACCATGAAACCTCAGACATGTTCCCAGGCCACACGGTTCCAGAATCAAACCGTTCTCATGTTCCCAGGCCACAGGGTTCCAGAATCCACCGAGGTCATGTTCCCAGTCCACAGGATTCCACAATCTTACATCAGTCATGTTCCCAAGCCAATGGTTTCCAGAATCAAACCTCAGTCATATTTTCAGGACACATGGTTCCAGAATCAAAACTCAGTCATGTCCCCAGGGAACAGGCTTCTAGAAACAAACCTCAGTCACGTTCCCAGGCCACAGGGTTCCAGAATCCAACCGATGTCATGTTCCCAGGCAACAGGTTTCAAGAATCAAACCTCAGTCATATTCCCAGGCCACATGGTTCCAGAATTAAAGCTCAGTCGTGTTCCTAGGACCCAGGGTCCCAGAATAAAACCTCAGTCATATTCCCTGGACACAGGTTTCAAAAATAAAATTCCAGTCATGTTCCCAGGCCACAGGGTTCCACAATTAAACCTCAGTCATATTCCCAGGCCAGAGGGCTCCACAATAAAATCTCAGTCCTATTGCCAGGCCACGGTTCCTCCATCAAGCCTCAGTCATGTTCCCAGGTCACAGGGTTCCACAGTTAAACCTCAGTCATATTCCCAGACCAGAGGGTTCCACAATAAAACCTCAGTCCTATTGCCAGGCCACGGTTCCACCATCAAGCCTCAGTCATGTTCCCAGGCCAGAGTGTTCCTCAATTAAACCTAAGTCATCTTGCCAGGCCACAGGGTTCCACCAGCAAACCTCAGTCATGTTTCCAGGCCACAAGGTTCAACCATCAAACCTCAGTCATGTTCCCAGGAAACAGGAATCCAGAATCAAACCAATGACATGTTCCCACTCCACGGGGTTCCAGTATCAGGCCTCAGTCATGTTCCCAGTGCACAGGGTTCCACCATCAAACCTCAGTCATTTTGCCAGTCCACAGCTTTCTGCTATCAAACCACAGTCAAGTTCCCAGGACACAGGGTTCCAGAATCAAGCCTCAGTCATGGTGCCAGGCCACAGGGTACCACCATCAAACCTCAGTCATGTTCCCAGGCCACAGGGTTCCTCCATCAAACTTCAATCATGTTCCCAGGACACAGGGTTCCAGAATCAAACCAATGCCAAGTTCCCAGGCCATGGTTTTCCATTACCAGGCCACAGTCATGATTCCAGGGCACAGGGTTCCACAATCAAACCTCAGTTATGTTGCAGTCCACAGGTCTCTGTCATCAAACCTCACTCAAGTTCCCAGGGCACAGGGTTCCAGAATCAAACCTCAGTCGTGCTCCCAGGACCCAGGGTCCCAGAATAAAACCTCAGTCATCTTCCCTGGACACAGGTTTCAAAAATAAAATCCCAGTCATGTTACCAGGCCACAGGGTTCCACAATTAAACCTCAGTCATATTCCCAGGCCAGAGGGTTCAACAATCAAACCTCAGTCCTATTGCCAGGTCACGGTTCCACCATCAAGCCTCAGTCATGTTCCCAGGCCAGAGTGTTCCAGAATCAAAATTAAGTCATCTTGCCAGGCCACAGGTTTCCACCATCAAACCTCAGTCATGTTGCCAGGCCACAGGGTTCAACCATCAAACCTCAATCATGTTCCCAGGAAACAGGTTTCAAGAATCAAACCAATGGCATGTTCCCACGCCACGGGGTTCCAGTATCAGGCCTCAGTCATGTTCCCAGTACACAGGGTTCCACCATCAAACCTCAGTCATGTTGCGAGTCCACAGGTTTCTGCGATCAAACCACAGTCAAGTTCCCAGGACACAGAGTTCCAGAATCAAGCCTCAGTCATGTTTCCAGGCCACAGGGTACCACCAACAAACCTCAGTCATATTCCCAGCCCACAAGGTTCCTCCATCAAACCTCAATCATGTTCCCAGGACACAGGGTTCCAGAATCAAACCAATGTCAAGTTCCCAGGCCATGGGTTTCCAGTACCAGGCCACAGTCATGTTTCAAGGGCACAGGGTTCCAAAATCAAACCTCAGTCATGTTGCCAGTCCACAGGTTTCTGCCATCAAACCTCAGGCAAGTGCCCAGGCCACAGGGTTCCAGAATTAAGCCTCAGTCATTTTGCCAGGCCAGAGTGTTCCACCATCAAACCTCAGTCATGATCCCAGGCCACATGTTGCCACAATGAAACCTCAGACATCTTCCGAGGGCACAGGTTTCCAGAATCAAACCTCAGTCATATTCCCAGGACACATGGTTCCAGAATCAACCTGAGTCATGTTCGAAGGCCACAGGTTTCAACAATCAAACCTCAGTCATGTTCCCTGGACACAGGTTTCAGAAATCAAATCCCAGGCATGTTCCCAGGCCACAGGGTTCCACAATTAAACCTGAGTCATATTCCCAGGCCACAGGGTTCCACCATCAAGCCTCAGTCATATTCCCAGGCCAGAGTGTTCCACAAACAAACCTAAGTCATCTTGCCAAGCCACAGGGTTCCACCATCAAACCTCAGGCATATTGCCAGGCCACAGGGTTCCACCATGAAGCCTCACTCATGTTCCCAAGCCTGAGGGTTCCACTATCAAACCTCAGTCATGTTGCCAGGCCACAGGATTCCACCATGAAACCTCAGTCATGTTCCCAGTAAACAGGGCTCCAGAATCAAACCAATGTCATGTTCCCATGCCACGGGGTTCCAGTGTCAGGCCTCAGTCATGGTCCCCGTGCACAGGGTTCCAAATCAAACCTCAGTCATGTTGCCAGTCCACAGGTTTCTGCCATCAAACCTCAGTCATGTTCCCAGTAAACAGGGCTCCAGAATCAAGCCTCAGTCATTTTGCCAGGCCAGAGTGTTCCACCATCAAACCTCAGTCATGATCCCAGGCCACATGTTTCCACAATGAAACCTCAGTCATTTTCCCAGGACAAAGGTTTCCAGAATCAAACCTCAGTCATATTCCCAGGACACATGGTTCCAGAATCAACCTGAGTCATGTTCGAAGGCCACAGGTTTCAACAATCAAACCTCAGTCATGTTCCCAGGACACAGGTGTCCAGAATCAAACCTCAGTCATGTTCCCAGAGAACAGGCTTCCAGAAACAAACCTCAGTCATGTTCCCAAGCCACAGGGTTGCAGAATCAAACCTCAGTCTTGTTCCCAGGACACAGGTGTCCAGAATCAAACCGCAGTCATGTTCCCAGGGAACAGGCTTCCAGAAACAAACCTCAGTCAAGTTCCCAGGCATCAGGGTTCCAGAATCAAACCTCAGTCTTGTTCCCAGGACTCAGGTTTCCAGAATCAACCCGATATCATGTTCCCTGGCCACAGTCTTCCAGAGTCAATCCTCAGTCATGTTGCCAGGCCACAGGTTTCCACCATCAAACCTCAGACATGTTCCCAGGCCTCAGGGTACCAGAGTCAAACCGTTCGCAGGTTCCCAGGCCACAGAGTTCCAGAATCCACCGATGTCATGCTGCCAGGCCACAGGGTTCCAGAATCAATCCCCAGTTATGTTCGCAGGCTACAGGGTTCCGGAAGAAAACCTCAGTCATGTTCCCAGTCCACAGGGTTCCAGAACCAAGGCTCAGTCACGTTCCCAGGGCACAGTATTCCACAATCTAAACAGATGTCATTTTCCCAGGCCTCAGGGTTCCAGAATCCACCCATGTCATGTTCCCAGGCAGAAGGGTTCCAGAATCAATCCTCAGTTATGTTCCCAGGCTACAAGGTTCCAGAATAAAACCTCAGTCATGTTCCTAGTCCACAGGGTTCCAGAATCCACCGTTGTCATGTGCCCAGGCCACAGGGTTCCAGAATCAATCCTCAGTTATGGTCCCAGGCTACAGGGTTCCAGAATAAAACCTCAGTCATGTTCCCAGTCAACAGGGTTCCAGAACCAAAGCTCAGTCAGGTTCCCGGGGCACAGTATTCCACAATCTAAACAGATGTCATGTTCCCAGGCCACAGGTTTCCAGAATCATGCCTCTGTCATGTTCCCAGGCCACAGGCATCCAGAATCAAACCTCAGTCATGTTGCCAGGCCATAGGGTACCACAATCAAACCTCAGTCATATTCCCAGACCTCAGGTTTACAGAATCAAACCGATTTCATGTTCCCAGGCAACAGGGTACCAGAATCCAAACCGATGGCATGTTCCCAGGCCACAGGATTCCATCATCAATCCTCACTCATGTTCCCAAGCCTGAGGGTTCCACTATCAAACCTCAATCATGTTGCCAGGACACAGGGTTCAACCATCAATCCTCAGTCATGTTCCAAGTAAAAAGGGCTCCAGAATCAAACCAATGTCATGTTCCCACGCCACGGGGTTCCAGTATCAGGCCTCAGTCATGGACCCCGTGCACAGGGTTCCAGAATCAAACATCAGTCTTGTTCCCAGGACACAGGTTTCCAGAATCAACCCGATATCATGTTCACTGGCCACAGTCTTTCAGAATCAAACCTCAGTCATGTTGCCAGGCCACAGGTTTCCCCCATTAAACCTCAGACATGTTCCCAGGCCACAGGGTTCCAGAGTCAAACCGTTCGCAGGTTCCGAGGCCACAGTGTTCCAGAATCCTCCGATATCATGTTCCCAGGCCACAGGGATCCAGAATCAAACCTCAGTCATGTTGCCAGGCCATAGGGTACCACCATCAAACCGCAGTCATATTCCCAGGGCACAGGTTTCCAGAATCAAACCGATTTCATGTTCCCAGGCCACAGGATTCCACAATCTAACATCAGTCATGTTCCCAGGCCAATGGTTTCCAGAATCAAACCTCAGTTATATTCCCAGGCCACATGGTTCCAGAATCAAACCTCAGTCGTGTTCCCAGGACACAGGGTTCCAGAATAAAACCTCAGTCATGTTCCCAGTCCACAGGGTTCCAGAACCAAGGCTCAGTCAGGATCCCGTTGCACAGTATTCCACAATCTCAACAGATTTCATGTTCCCAGGCCACAGGGATCCAGAATCAAACCTCAGTCATGTTGCCAGGCCATAGGGTACCACCATCAAACCTCAGTCATATTCCCAGGCCACAGGTTTCCAGAATCAAACCGATTTCATGTTCCCAGGCAACAGGGTACCAGAATCCAAACCGATGTCATGTTCCAAGGCCACAGGATGCCAAAATCTAACATCAGTCATGTTCCCAGGCCAATGGTTTACAGAGTCAAACCTCATTCATATTCCAAGGCCACACGGTTCCTCCATCAAACCTCAATCATGTTCCCAGGACACAGGGTTCCAGAATCAAATCAATGTCAAGATCCCAGGCCATGGGTTTCAAGTCCCAGGCCACAATCATGTTTCCAGGTCACAGGGTTCCACAATCAACCCTCAGTCATGTTGCCAGCCCACAGGTTTCTGCCATCAAACCTCAGTCAAGTTCCCAGGCCACAGAGTTCCAGAATCAAGCCTCAGTCATTTTGCCAGGCCAGAGTGTTCCACCATCAAACCTCAGTCATGATCCCAGGCCACATGTTTCCACAATGAAACCTCAGTCATTTTCCCAGGCCACAGGTTTCCAGAATCAAACCTCAGTCATATTCCCAATACACATGGTTCCAGAATCAAACCTCAGTCATGTTCGAGGTCACAGGTTTCAACAATCAAACCTCAGTCATGTTCCCAGGCCACAGGTGTCCAGAATCAAACCTTAGTCATGTTCCCAGGGAACAGGCTTCCAGAAACAAACCTCAGTCATATTCCCAGGCCACAGTGTTCCAGAATCCAACCGATGTCGTGTTCCCAGGACACAGGGTTCCACAATCAAACCTCAGTCATGTTCGCAGGCCATAGGTTTCAACAATCAAACCTCAGTCACGTTCCCAGGGAACAGGCTTCCAGAAACAAACCTCAGTCATGTTCCAAGGCCACAGTGTTCCATAATCCAACCGATGTCATGTTCCAAAGACACAGGGTTCCAGAAGCAAACCTCAGTATTTTTCCCAGGACACAGGTTTCCAGAATCAACCGTTTATCATGTTCCCTGGCCACAGTCTTCCAGAATCAAACCTCAGTAATGTTGCCAGGCCACAGGTTTCCACCATGAAACCTCAGACATGTTCCCAGGCCACACGGTTCCAGAATCAAACCGTTCTCATGTTCCCAGGCCACAGGGTTCCAGAATCCACCGAGGCCATGTTCCCAGGCCACAGGTTTCCAGAATCAAACCTCAGTCATGTTCCCAGGGAACAGGCTTCCAGAAACAAACCTGAGTCATGTTCCCAGGCCACAGGGTTCCAAAATCCAACCGATGTCATGTTCCCAAGACACAGGGTTCCAGAAGCAAACCTCAGTCTTTTTCCCAGGACAAAGGTTTCCAGAATCAACCGTTTATCATGTTCCCTGGCCACATTCTTCCAGAATCAAACCTCAGTAATGTTGCCAGGCCACAGGTTTCCACCATGAAACCTCAGACATGTTCCCAGGCCACACGGTTCCAGAATCAAACCGTTCTCATGTTCCCAGGTCACAGGGTTCCAGAATCCACCGAGGTCATGTTCCCGGGCCACAGGCTTCCACAGTCAAACCTCAGCCATGTTCCCAGGCCACAGGGTTTCAGAATCCAACTGATGTCAGCTTCCCAGGACACAGGGTTCCAGAGCAAACCTCTGTCTTGTTCCCAGGACACAGGTTTCCAGAATCAACCCGATATCATGTTCCCTGGCCACAGTCTTCCAGAATCAAACCTCAGTCATGTTGCCAGTCCACAGGGTGCCAGAACCAAGGCTCAGTCAGGATCCCAGGGCACAGTATTCCACAGTCTAAACAGATGTCATGCTCCCAGGCCACAGTTTTCCAGAATCACACCTCAGTCATGTTCCCAGGCCACAGGGAACCTGAATCAAACCTCACTCATGTTGCCAGGCCATAGGGTACCACCATCAAACCTCAGTCATATCCCCAGGCCACCGGTTTCCAGAATCATTCCGATTTCATGTTTCCAGGCAACAGGGTACCAGAATCCAAACCGATGTCATGTTCCCAGGCCACAGGATTCCACAATCTAACATCAGTCATGTTCCCAGACCAATGGTTTACAGAGTCAAACCTCATTCATATTCCCAGGCCACAGGGTTCGTCCATCAAACCTCTATCGTGTTCCCAGGACACAGGGTTCCAGAAGAAAAAATCAGTCATGTTCCCTGGACACAGGTTTCAAAAATAAAATCCCAATCATATTGCCAGACCACAGGGTTCAACCATCAAACCTCAGTCATGTTCCCAGGAAACAGGGTTCCAGAATCAACCCAATGGCATGTTCCCACGCCACGGGGTTCCACTATCAGGCCTCAGTCATATTCCCAGTGCACAGGGTTCCACCATCAAACCTCAGTCATGTTGCCAGTCCACAGGTTTGTGCCATCAAACCTCAGTTAAGTTCCAAGGCCACAGGGTTCCAGAATCAAACCACAGTCATCTTCCCAGACCAGAGGTTTCCACAATCAAACCTCAGCCATGTTCCCATGCCACAGGGTTCCAGAATCCAACCGATGTCATGTTCCCAGGCCACAGGGTTCCAGAAGCTAACCTCAGTCTTGTTCCCAGGACACAGGTTTCCACAATCAACCCGATATCATGTTCCGTGGCCACAGTCTTCCAGAATCAAACCTCAGTAATGTTGCCAGGCCACAGGTTTCCACCATGAAACCTCAGACATGTTCCCAGGCCACACGGTTCCAGAATCAAACCGTTCTCATGTTCCCAGGCCACAGGGTTCCAGAATCCACCGAGGTCATGTTCCCAGTCCACAGGATTCCACAATCTTACATCAGTCATGTTCCCAAGCCAATGGTTTCCAGAATCAAACCTCAGTCATATTTTCAGGACACATGGTTCCAGAATCAAAACTCAGTCATGTCCCCAGGGAACAGGCTTCTAGAAACAAACCTCAGTCACGTTCCCAGGCCACAGGGTTCCAGAATCCAACCGATGTCATGTTCCCAGGCAACAGGTTTCAAGAATCAAACCTCAGTCATATTCCCAGGCCACATGGTTCCAGAATTAAAGCTCAGTCGTGTTCCTAGGACCCAGGGTCCCAGAATAAAACCTCAGTCATATTCCCTGGACACAGGTTTCAAAAATAAAATTCCAGTCATGTTCCCAGGCCACAGGGTTCCACAATTAAACCTCAGTCATATTCCCAGGCCAGAGGGCTCCACAATAAAATCTCAGTCCTATTGCCAGGCCACGGTTCCTCCATCAAGCCTCAGTCATGTTCCCAGGTCACAGGGTTCCACAGTTAAACCTCAGTCATATTCCCAGACCAGAGGGTTCCACAATAAAACCTCAGTCCTATTGCCAGGCCACGGTTCCACCATCAAGCCTCAGTCATGTTCCCAGGCCAGAGTGTTCCTCAATTAAACCTAAGTCATCTTGCCAGGCCACAGGGTTCCACCAGCAAACCTCAGTCATGTTTCCAGGCCACAAGGTTCAACCATCAAACCTCAGTCATGTTCCCAGGAAACAGGAATCCAGAATCAAACCAATGACATGTTCCCACTCCACGGGGTTCCAGTATCAGGCCTCAGTCATGTTCCCAGTGCACAGGGTTCCACCATCAAACCTCAGTCATTTTGCCAGTC
The DNA here is from genome assembly GCF_965194825.1 of Balaenoptera physalus. Lineage (NCBI taxonomy): Eukaryota > Metazoa > Chordata > Mammalia > Artiodactyla > Balaenopteridae > Balaenoptera > Balaenoptera physalus. The sequence goes on along the minus strand of NC_138897.1, from coordinate 33,194,590 downwards.
CACAGCTTTCTGCTATCAAACCACAGTCAAGTTCCCAGGACACAGGGTTCCAGAATCAAGCCTCAGTCATGGTGCCAGGCCACAGGGTACCACCATCAAACCTCAGTCATGTTCCCAGGCCACAGGGTTCCTCCATCAAACTTCAATCATGTTCCCAGGACACAGGGTTCCAGAATCAAACCAATGCCAAGTTCCCAGGCCATGGTTTTCCATTACCAGGCCACAGTCATGATTCCAGGGCACAGGGTTCCACAATCAAACCTCAGTTATGTTGCAGTCCACAGGTCTCTGTCATCAAACCTCACTCAAGTTCCCAGGGCACAGGGTTCCAGAATCAAACCTCAGTCGTGCTCCCAGGACCCAGGGTCCCAGAATAAAACCTCAGTCATCTTCCCTGGACACAGGTTTCAAAAATAAAATCCCAGTCATGTTACCAGGCCACAGGGTTCCACAATTAAACCTCAGTCATATTCCCAGGCCAGAGGGTTCAACAATCAAACCTCAGTCCTATTGCCAGGTCACGGTTCCACCATCAAGCCTCAGTCATGTTCCCAGGCCAGAGTGTTCCAGAATCAAAATTAAGTCATCTTGCCAGGCCACAGGTTTCCACCATCAAACCTCAGTCATGTTGCCAGGCCACAGGGTTCAACCATCAAACCTCAATCATGTTCCCAGGAAACAGGTTTCAAGAATCAAACCAATGGCATGTTCCCACGCCACGGGGTTCCAGTATCAGGCCTCAGTCATGTTCCCAGTACACAGGGTTCCACCATCAAACCTCAGTCATGTTGCGAGTCCACAGGTTTCTGCGATCAAACCACAGTCAAGTTCCCAGGACACAGAGTTCCAGAATCAAGCCTCAGTCATGTTTCCAGGCCACAGGGTACCACCAACAAACCTCAGTCATATTCCCAGCCCACAAGGTTCCTCCATCAAACCTCAATCATGTTCCCAGGACACAGGGTTCCAGAATCAAACCAATGTCAAGTTCCCAGGCCATGGGTTTCCAGTACCAGGCCACAGTCATGTTTCAAGGGCACAGGGTTCCAAAATCAAACCTCAGTCATGTTGCCAGTCCACAGGTTTCTGCCATCAAACCTCAGGCAAGTGCCCAGGCCACAGGGTTCCAGAATTAAGCCTCAGTCATTTTGCCAGGCCAGAGTGTTCCACCATCAAACCTCAGTCATGATCCCAGGCCACATGTTGCCACAATGAAACCTCAGACATCTTCCGAGGGCACAGGTTTCCAGAATCAAACCTCAGTCATATTCCCAGGACACATGGTTCCAGAATCAACCTGAGTCATGTTCGAAGGCCACAGGTTTCAACAATCAAACCTCAGTCATGTTCCCTGGACACAGGTTTCAGAAATCAAATCCCAGGCATGTTCCCAGGCCACAGGGTTCCACAATTAAACCTGAGTCATATTCCCAGGCCACAGGGTTCCACCATCAAGCCTCAGTCATATTCCCAGGCCAGAGTGTTCCACAAACAAACCTAAGTCATCTTGCCAAGCCACAGGGTTCCACCATCAAACCTCAGGCATATTGCCAGGCCACAGGGTTCCACCATGAAGCCTCACTCATGTTCCCAAGCCTGAGGGTTCCACTATCAAACCTCAGTCATGTTGCCAGGCCACAGGATTCCACCATGAAACCTCAGTCATGTTCCCAGTAAACAGGGCTCCAGAATCAAACCAATGTCATGTTCCCATGCCACGGGGTTCCAGTGTCAGGCCTCAGTCATGGTCCCCGTGCACAGGGTTCCAAATCAAACCTCAGTCATGTTGCCAGTCCACAGGTTTCTGCCATCAAACCTCAGTCATGTTCCCAGTAAACAGGGCTCCAGAATCAAGCCTCAGTCATTTTGCCAGGCCAGAGTGTTCCACCATCAAACCTCAGTCATGATCCCAGGCCACATGTTTCCACAATGAAACCTCAGTCATTTTCCCAGGACAAAGGTTTCCAGAATCAAACCTCAGTCATATTCCCAGGACACATGGTTCCAGAATCAACCTGAGTCATGTTCGAAGGCCACAGGTTTCAACAATCAAACCTCAGTCATGTTCCCAGGACACAGGTGTCCAGAATCAAACCTCAGTCATGTTCCCAGAGAACAGGCTTCCAGAAACAAACCTCAGTCATGTTCCCAAGCCACAGGGTTGCAGAATCAAACCTCAGTCTTGTTCCCAGGACACAGGTGTCCAGAATCAAACCGCAGTCATGTTCCCAGGGAACAGGCTTCCAGAAACAAACCTCAGTCAAGTTCCCAGGCATCAGGGTTCCAGAATCAAACCTCAGTCTTGTTCCCAGGACTCAGGTTTCCAGAATCAACCCGATATCATGTTCCCTGGCCACAGTCTTCCAGAGTCAATCCTCAGTCATGTTGCCAGGCCACAGGTTTCCACCATCAAACCTCAGACATGTTCCCAGGCCTCAGGGTACCAGAGTCAAACCGTTCGCAGGTTCCCAGGCCACAGAGTTCCAGAATCCACCGATGTCATGCTGCCAGGCCACAGGGTTCCAGAATCAATCCCCAGTTATGTTCGCAGGCTACAGGGTTCCGGAAGAAAACCTCAGTCATGTTCCCAGTCCACAGGGTTCCAGAACCAAGGCTCAGTCACGTTCCCAGGGCACAGTATTCCACAATCTAAACAGATGTCATTTTCCCAGGCCTCAGGGTTCCAGAATCCACCCATGTCATGTTCCCAGGCAGAAGGGTTCCAGAATCAATCCTCAGTTATGTTCCCAGGCTACAAGGTTCCAGAATAAAACCTCAGTCATGTTCCTAGTCCACAGGGTTCCAGAATCCACCGTTGTCATGTGCCCAGGCCACAGGGTTCCAGAATCAATCCTCAGTTATGGTCCCAGGCTACAGGGTTCCAGAATAAAACCTCAGTCATGTTCCCAGTCAACAGGGTTCCAGAACCAAAGCTCAGTCAGGTTCCCGGGGCACAGTATTCCACAATCTAAACAGATGTCATGTTCCCAGGCCACAGGTTTCCAGAATCATGCCTCTGTCATGTTCCCAGGCCACAGGCATCCAGAATCAAACCTCAGTCATGTTGCCAGGCCATAGGGTACCACAATCAAACCTCAGTCATATTCCCAGACCTCAGGTTTACAGAATCAAACCGATTTCATGTTCCCAGGCAACAGGGTACCAGAATCCAAACCGATGGCATGTTCCCAGGCCACAGGATTCCATCATCAATCCTCACTCATGTTCCCAAGCCTGAGGGTTCCACTATCAAACCTCAATCATGTTGCCAGGACACAGGGTTCAACCATCAATCCTCAGTCATGTTCCAAGTAAAAAGGGCTCCAGAATCAAACCAATGTCATGTTCCCACGCCACGGGGTTCCAGTATCAGGCCTCAGTCATGGACCCCGTGCACAGGGTTCCAGAATCAAACATCAGTCTTGTTCCCAGGACACAGGTTTCCAGAATCAACCCGATATCATGTTCACTGGCCACAGTCTTTCAGAATCAAACCTCAGTCATGTTGCCAGGCCACAGGTTTCCACCATTAAACCTCAGACATGTTCCCAGGCCACAGGGTTCCAGAGTCAAACCGTTCGCAGGTTCCGAGGCCACAGTGTTCCAGAATCCTCCGATATCATGTTCCCAGGCCACAGGGTTCCAGAATCAATCCTCAGTAATGTTCCCAGGCTACACGGCTCCCGAATAAAACCTCAGTCATTTTCCCAGTCCACAGGGTTCCAGAACCAAGGCTCAGTCAAGTTCCCGGGCCACAGTATTTCACAATCTAAACAGATGTCGTTTTCCCAGGCCTAAGGGTTCCAGAATCCACCCATGTCATGTTCCCAGGACACAGGGTTCCAGAATAAAATCTCAGTCATGTTCCCTGGACACGGGTTTCAGAAATCAAATCCCAGTCATGTTCCCAGGCCACAGGGTTCCACAATTATACCTCAGTCATATTCCCAGGCCAGAGGGTTCCACAATCAAACCTCAGTCCTTTTGCCAGGCCACGGTTCCACCATCAAGCCTCAGTCATGTTCCCAGGCCAGAGTGGTCCACAATCAAACCTAAGTCATCTTGCCAAGCCACATGGTTCCACCATCTAACCTCAGTCATGTTGCCACGACACATGGTTCCAGAATCAACCTGAGTCATGTTCGCAGGCCACAGGTTTCAACAATCAAACCTCAGTCAGGTTCCCGGGCCACAGTGCTCCACAATCTAAACAGATGCCATGTTCCCAGGTCACAGATTTCCAGAATCACGCCTCAGTCATTTTCCCAGGCCACAGGGATCCAGAATCAAACCTCAGTCATGTTGCCAGGCCATAGGGTACCACCATCAAACCTCAGTCATATTCCCAGGCCTCAGGTTTCCAGAATCAAACCGATTTCGTGTTCCCAGGCAACAGGGTAGCAGAATCCAAACCGATGTCATGTTCCCAGGCCCCATGATTGCACACTCTAACCTCAGTCATGTTCCCAGGCCAGTGGTTTCCAGAATCAAACCTGAGCCATGTTCGCAGGCCTCAGGTTTCAACAATCAAACCTCAGTCATGTTCCCCGGCCACAGGGTTCCAGAATCAAAACTCAGTCCAGTTCCCAGGCCACAGGTTTCCAGAATCAACCCGATATCATGTTCCCTGTCCACAGTCTTCCAGAATCAAACCTCCGGCATGTTGCCAGGTCACAGGTTTCCACCATCAAACCTCAGACATGTTCCCAGGCCACAGGGTACCAGAGTCAAACCGTTCGCAGGTTCCCAGGTCACAGGGTTCCAGAATCCACCGATGTCATGTTCCCAGGCCACAGGGTTCCAGAATCAATCGTCAGTTATGTTCCCAGTCTACAGGGTTCCAGAACCAAGGCTCAGTCAGGTTCCCGGGGCACAGTATTCCACAAGCTAAACAGATGTCATGTTCCCAGGCCTCAGGGTTCCAGAATCCACCCATGTCATGTTCCCAGGACACAGTGGTCCAGAATAAAACCTCAGTCATCTTCCCTGGACACAGGTTTCAGAAATAAAATCCCAGTCATGTTCCCAGGCCACAGGGTTCCACAATTAAACCTCAGTCATATTCCCAGGCCAGAGGGTTCCACAATCAAACCTCAGTCCTGTTGCCAGGCCACGGTTCCACCATGAAACCTCAGGCATGTTGCCCGGCCACAGGGTTCCATCATCAAGCCTCACTCATGTTCCCTAGCCTGAGGGTTGCACTATCAAACCTCAATCATGTTGCCAGGACACAGGGTTCAACCATCAATCCTCAGTCATGTTCCCAGTAAACAGGGCTCCAGAATCAAACCAATGTCATGTTCCCACGCCACGGGGTTCCAGTATCAGGCCTCAGTCATGGTCCCCGTGCACAGGGTTCCACAATCAAACCTCAGTCATGTTGCCAATCCACAGGTTTCTGCCATCCGACCTCAGTCAAGTTCCCAGGCCCCAGGGTTCCAGAATCAAGCCTCAGTCATTTTGCCAGGCCAGAGTGTTCCACCATTAAACCTCAGTCATGATCCCAGGCCACATGTTTCCACAATGAAACCTCAGTCATTTTGCCAGGACAAAGGTTTCCAGAATCAAACCTCAGTCATATTCCCAGGACACGTGGTTCCAGAATCAAACCTGAGTCATATTCGCAGGCCACAGGTTTCAACAATCAAACCTCAGTCATGTTTCCAGGCAACAGGGTTCCAGAATCAAACCTCAGTCTTGTTCCCAGGACACAGGTGTCCAGAATCAAACCGCAGTCATGTTCCCAGGGAACAGGCTTCCAGAAACAAACCTCAGTCATGTTCCCAGGCATCAGGGTTCCAGAATCAAACTTCAGTCTTGTTCCCAGGACACAGGTTTCCAGAATCAACCAGATATCATGTTCCCTGGCCACAGTCTTCCAGAATCAATCCTCAGTCATGTTGCCAGGCCACAGGTTTCCACCATTAAACCTCAGACATGTTTCCAGGCCACAGGGTACCAGAGTCAAACCGTTCGCAGGATCCCAGGCCACAGAGTTCCAGAATCCACCGATGTCATGCAGCCAGGCCACAGGGTTACAGAATCAATCCTCAGTTATGTTCGCAGGCTACAGGGTTCCGGAATAAAACCTCAGTCATGTTCCCAGTCCACAGGGTTCCAGAATCAAGGCTCAGTCAGGTACCCGGGGCACAGTATTCCACAATCTAAACAGATGTCATGTTCCCAGGCCTCAGGGTTCCAGAATCCACCCATGTCATGTTCCCAGGCCACAGGGTTCCAGAATCAATCCTCAGTTATGTTCCCAGGCTACAAGGCTCCAGAATAAAACCTCAGTCATATTCCCAGTCCACAGGTTTCCAGAACCAAGGCTCAGACAAGTTCCCAGGCCACAGTATTCCACAATCTAAACAGATTTCATGTTCCCAGGCCTCAGGGTTCCAGAATCCACCCATGTCATGTTAACAGGACACAGCGTTCCAGAATAAAACCTCAGTCATGTTCCCAGTCCACAGGGGTCCAGAACCAAGGCTCAGTCAGGTTTCCGGGGCACAGTATTCTACAATCTAAACAGATGTCATGTTCCCAGGCCACAGGGATCCAGAATCAAACCTCAGTCATGTTGCCAGGCCATAGGGTACCACCATCAAACCTCAGTCATATTCCCAGGCCTAAGGTTTCCAGAATCAAACCGATTTCATGTTTCCAGGCAACAGGGTACCAGAATCCAAACCGATGTCATGTTCCCAGGGCACAGGATTCCACACTCTAACATCAGTCATGTTCCCAGGCCAATGATTTCCAGAATCAAACCTAAGTCATATTCCCAGGCCACATGGTTCCAGAATCAAACCTCAGTCGTGTTCCAAGGACACAGGGTTCCAGAATAAAACCTCAGTCATTTTCCCTGGACACAGGTTTCAGAATTCAAATCCCAGTCATGTTTCCAGGCCACAGGGTTCCAGAATCAATCCTCAGTTATGTTCCCAGGCTACAGGGTTCCAGAATAAAACGTCAGTCATGTTCCCAGGCCACAGGGTACCAGAGTCAAACCGTTCGCAGGTTCCCAGGCCACAGAGTTCCAGAATCCAAGGATGTCATGCTGCCAGGCCACAGGGTTCCAGAATCAATGCTCAGTTATGTTCGCAGGCTACAGGGTTCCGGAATAAAACCTCAGTCATGTTACCAGTCCACAGGGTTCCAGAACCAAGGCTCAGTCACGTTCCCGGGGCACAGTATTCCACAATCTAAACAGATGTCATGTTCCCAGGCCTCAGGGTTCCAGAATCCACCCATGTCATGTTCCCAGGCCACAGGGTTCCAGAATCAATCCTCAGTTATGTTCCCAGGCTACACGGCTCCAGAATAAAACCTCAGTCATATTCCCAGTCCACAGGTTTCCAGAACCAAGGCTCAGTCAAGTTCCCTGGCCACAGTATTCCACAATCTAAACAGATTTCATGTTCCCAGGCCTCAGGGTTCCAGAATCCACCCATGTCATGTTCCCAGGACAAAGGGTTCCAGAATAAAATCTCAGTCATGTTCCCAGTCCACAGGGTTCCAGAACCAAGGCTCAGTCAGGTTCCCGGGGCACAGTATTCCACAATCTAAACAGATGTCATGTTCCCAGGCCTCAGGGTTCCAGAATCCACCCATGTCATTTTCCCAGGCCACAGGGTTCCAGAATCAATCCTCAGTTATGTTCCCAGGCTACAAGTTTCCAGAATAAAACCTCAGTCATGTTCCTAGTCCACAGGGTTCCAGAATCCACCGTTGTCATGTGCCCAGGCCACAGGGTTCCAGAATCAATCCTCAGTTATGGTCCCAGGCTACAGGGTTCCAGAATAAAACCTCAGTCATGTTCCCAGTCTACAGGGTTCCAGAACCAAGGCTCAGTCAGGTTCCCGGGTCACAGTATTCCACAATCTAAACAGATGTCATGTTCCCAGGCCACAGGTTTCCAGAATCATGCCTCAGTCATGTTCCCAGGCCACAGGCATCCAGAATCAAACCTCAGTCATGTTGCCAGGCCATAGGGTACCACAATCAAACCTCAGTCATATTCCCAGACCTCAGGTTTACAGAATCAAACCGATTTCATGTTCCCAGGCAACAGGGTACCAGAATCCAAACCGATGTCATGTTCCCAGGCCACAGGATTCCACATTCTAACATCAGTCATGTTCCCAGGCCAATGGTTTCCAGAATCAAACCTCAGTCATATTCCCAGGCCACATGGTTACAGAATCAAACCTCAGTCGTGTTCCCAGGACACAGGGTTCCAGAATAAACCTCAGTCATGTTCCCTGGACACATGTTTCAGAAATCAAATCCCAGGCATGTTCCCAGGCCACAGGGTTCCACAATTAAACCTCAGTCATATTCCCAGGCCAGAGGGTTCCACAATCAAACCTCAGTCCTGTTGCCAGGCCACGGTTCCACCATCAAGCCTCAGTCATATTCCCAGGCCAGAGTGTTCCACAATCAAACCTAAGTCATCTTGCCAAGCCACAGGGTTCCACCATCAAACCTCAGGCATATTGCCAGGCCACAGGGTTCCACCATCAAGCCTCACTCATGTTCCCAAGCCTGAGGGTTCCACTATCAAACCTCAATCATGTTGCCAGGCCACAGGATTCCACCATGAAACCTCAGTCATGTTCCCAGTAAACAGGGCTCCAGAATCAAACCAATGTCATGTTCCCATGCCACGGGGTTCCAGTATCAGGCCTCAGTCATGGTCCCCGTGCACAGGGTTCCAAATCAAACCTCAGTCATGTTGCCAGTCCACAGGTTTCTGCCATCAAACCTCAGTCATGTTCCCAGTAAACAGGGCTCCAGAATCAAGCCTCAGTCATTTTGCCAGGCCAGAGTGTTCCACCATCAAACCTCACTCATGATCCCAGGCCACATGTTTCCACAATGAAACCTCAGTCATTTTCGCAGGACAAAGGTTTCCAGAATCAAACCTCAGTCATATTCCCAGGACACATGGTTCCAGAATCAACCTGAGTCATGTTCGAAGGCCACAGGTTTCAACAATCAAACCTCAGTCATGTTCCCAGGACACAGGTGTCCAGAATCAAACCTCAGTCATGTTCCCAGAGAACAGGCTTCCAGAAACAAACCTCAGTCATGTTCCCAAGCCACAGGGTTGCAGAATCAAACCTCAGTCTTTTTCCCAGGACAAAGGTGTCCAGAATCAAACCGCAGTCATGTTCCCAGGGAACAGGCTTCCAGAAACAAACCTCAGTCAAGTTCCCAGGTATCAGGGTTCCAGAATCAAACCTCAGTCTTGTTCCCAGGACACAGGTTTCCAGAATCAACCCGATATCATGTTCCCTGGCCACAGTCTTCCAGAGTCAATCCTCAGTCATGTTGCCAGGCCACAGGTTTCCACCATCAAACCTCAGACATGTTCCCAGGCCTCAGGGTAGCAGAGTCAAACCGTTCGCAGGTTCCCAGGCCACAGAATTCCTGAATCCACCGATGTCATGCTGCCAGGCCACAGGGTTCCAGAATCAATCCCCAGTTATGTTCGCAGGCTACAGGGTTCCGGAATAAAACCTCAGTCATGTTCCCAGTCCACAGGGTTCCAGAACCAAGGCTCAGTCACGTTCCCAGGGCACAGTATTCCACAATCTAAACAGATATCATGTTCCCAGGCCTCAGGGTTCCAGAATCCACCCATGTCATGTTCCCAGGCCACAGGGTTCCAGAATCAATCCTCAGTTATGTTCCCAGGCTACAAGGTTCCAGAATAAAACCTCAGTCATGTTCCTAGTCCACAGGGTTCCAGAATCCACCGTTGTCATGTGCCCAGGCCACAGGGTTCCAGAATCAATCCTCAGTTATGGTCCCAGGCTACAGGGTTCCAGAATAAAACCTCAGTCATGTTCCCAGTCCACAGGGTTCCAGAACCAAGGCTCAGTCAGGTTCCCGGGGCACAGTATTCCACAATCTAAACAGATGTCATGTTCCCAGGCCACAGCTTTCCAGAATCATGCCTCAGTCATGTTTCCAGGCCACAGGCATCCAGAATCAAACCTCAGTCATGTTGCCAGGCCATAGGGTACCACAATCAAACCTCAGTCATATTCCCAGACCTCAGGTTTACAGAATGAAACCGATTTCATGTTCCCAGGCAACAGGGTACCAGAATCCAAACCGATGTCATGTTCCCAGGCCATAGGATTCCATCATCAATCCTCATTCATGTTCCCAAGCCTGAGGGTTCCACTATCAAACCTCAATCATGTTGCCAGGACACAGGGTTCAACCATCAATCCTCAGTCATGTTCCAAGTAAAAAGGGCTCCAGAATCAAACCAATGTCATGTTCCCACGCCACGGGGTTCCAGTATCAGGCCTCAGTCATGGATCCCGTGCACAGGGTTCCACAATCAAACCTCAGTCATATTGCCAGTCCACAGGTTTCTGCCATCTGACCTCAGTCAAGTTCCCAGGACCCAGGGCTCCAGAATCAAGCCTCAGTCATTTTGGCAGGCCAGAGTGTTCCACCATTAAACCTCAGTCATGATCCCAGGCCACATGTTTCCACAATGAAACCTCAGTCATTTTCCCAGGCCAAAGGTTTCCAGAATCAAACCTCAGTCATATTCCCAGGACACATGGTTCCAGAATCAAACCTGAGTCATGTTCGCAGGCCACAGGTTTCAACAATCAAACCTCAGTCATGTTTCCAGGACACAGGTGTCCAGAATCAAACCTCAGTCATATTCCAAGGGAACAGGCTTCCAGAAACAAACCTAAGTCATGTTCCCAGGCCACAGGGTTCCAGAATCAAACCTCAGTCTTTCAGTCTTGTTCCCAGGACAAAGGTTTCCAGAATCAACCTGATATCATATTCCCTGGCCACAGTCTTTCAGAATCAAACCTCAGTCATGTTGCCAGGCCACAGGTTTCCACCACCAAACCTCAGACATGTTCCCAGGCCACAGGGTTCCAGAGTCAAACCGTTCGCAGGTTCCCAGGCCACAGTGTTCCAGAATCCACCGATGTCATGTTCCAAGGCCTCAGGTTTCCAGAATACACCCATGTCATGTTCCTGGGCCACAGGGTTTCAAAGTGAATCCTCAGTTATGTTCCCAGGCTACACGGCTCCAGAATAAAACCTCAGTCATATTCCCAGTCCACATGTTTCCAGAACCAAGGCTCAGTCAAGATCCCAGGCCACAGTATTCCACAATATAAACAGATTTTATGTTCCCAGGCCTCAGGGTTCCAGAATCCACCCATGTCATGTTCCCAGGACACAGGGTTCCAGAATAAAACCTCAGTCATGTTCCCAGTCCACAGGAATCAAGAACCAATGCTCAGTCAGGTTCCCGGGGCACAGTATTCCACAATCTAAACAGATGTCATGTTCCCAGTCCACAGGGATCCAGAATCAAACCTCAGTCATGTTGCCAGGCCATAGGGTACCACCATCAAACCTCAGTCATATTCCAAGGCCTAAAGTTTCCAGAATCAAACCGATTTCATCTTTCCAGGCAACAGGGTACCAGAATCCAAACCGATGTCATGTTCCCAGGGCACAGTATTCCACATTCTAACATCAGTCATGTTCCCACGCCAATGGTTTCCAGAATCGAACCTCAGTCATATTCCCAGGCCACATGGTTACAGAATCAAACCTCAGTCGTGTTCCCAGGACACAGGGTTCCAGAATAAAACCTCAGTCATGCGCCCTGGACACAGGTTTCAGAAATCAAATCCCAGTCATGTTCCCAGGCCACAGGGTTCCACAATTAAACCTCAGTCATATTCCCAGGCCAGAGGGTTCCACAAGCAAACCTCAGTCCTGTTGCCAGGACACGGTTCCACCATCAAGCCTCAGTCATGTTCCCAGGCCAGAGTGTTCCACACTCAAACCTAAGTCATCTTGCCAAGCCACAGGGTTCCACGATCAAACCTCAGGCATATTGCCAGGCCACAGGGTTCCACCATCAAGCCTCACTCATGTTCCCAAGCCTGAGGGTTCCACTATCAAACCTCAATCATGTTGCCAGGCCACAGGATTCAACCATGAAACCTCAGTCAAGTTCCCAGTAAACAGGGTTCCAGAATCAAACCAATGTCTTGTTCCCATGCCACGGTGTTCCAGTATCAGGCCTCAGTCATGGTCCCCGTGCACAGTGTTCCAAATCAAACCTCAGTCATGTTGCCAGTCCACAGGTTTCTGCCATCAAACCTCAGTCATGTTCCCAGTAAACAGGGCTCCAGAATCAAGCCTCAGTCATTTTGCCAGGCCAGAGTGTTCCACCATCAAACCTCAGTCATGATCCCAGGCCACATGTTTCCACTATGAAACCTCAGTCATTTTCCCAGGACAAAGGTTTCCAGAATCAAACCTCAGTCATATTCCCAGGACACATGGTTCCAGAATCAACCTGAATCATGTTCGAAGGCCACAGGTTTCAACAATCAAACCTCAGTCATGTTCCCAGGACACAGGTGTCCAGAATCAAACCTCAGTCATGTTCCCAGAGAACAGGCTTCCAGAAACAAACCTCAGTCATGTTCCCAAGCCACAGGGTTGCAGAATCAAACCTCAGTCTTGTTCCCAGGACACAGGTGTCCAGAATCAAACCGCAGTCATGTTCCCAGGGAACAGGCTTCCAGAAACAAACCTCAGTCATGTTCCCAGGCATCAGGGTTCCAGAATCAAACTTCAGTCTTGTTCCCAGGACACAGGTTTCCAGAATCAACCAGATATCATGTTCCCTGGCCACAGTCTTCCAGAATCAATCCTCAGTCATGTTGCCAGGCCACAGGTTTCCACCATCAAACCTCAGACATGTTCCCAGGCCACAGGGTACCAGAGTCAAACCGTTGGCAGGTTCCCAGGCCACAGAGTTCCAGAATCCACCGATGTCATGCGGCCAGGCCACAAGGTTCCAGAATCAATCCTCAGTTATGTTCGCAGGCTACAGGGTTCCGGAATAAAACCTCAGTCATGTTCCCAGTCCACAGGGTTCCAGAATCAAGGCTCAGTCAGGTACCCGGGGCACAGTATTCCACAATCTAAACAGATGTCATGTTCCCAGGCCTCAGGGTTCCAGAATCCACCCATGTCATGTTCCCAGGCCACAGGGTTCCAGAATCAATCCTCAGTTATGTTCCCAGGCTACAAGGCTCCAGAATAAAACCTCAGTCATATTCCCAGTCCACAGGTTTCCAGAACCAAGGCTCAGACAAGTTCCCAGGCCACAGTATTCCACAATCTAAACAGATTTCATGTTCCCAGGCCTCAGGGTTCCAGAATCCACCCATGTCATGTTAACAGGACACAGCGTTCCAGAATAAAACCTCAGTCATGTTCCCAGTCCACAGGGGTCCAGAACCAAGGCTCAGTCAGGTTTCCGGGGCACAGTATTCCACAATCTAAACAGATGTCATGTTCCCAGGCCACAGGGATCCAGAATCAAACCTCAGTCATGTTGCCAGGCCATAGGGTACCACCATCAAACCTCAGTCATATTCCCAGGCCTAAGGTTTCCAGAATCAAACCGATTTCATGTTTCCAGGCAACAGGGTACCAGAATCCAAACCGATGTCATGTTCCCAGGGCACAGGATTCCACACTCTAACATTAGTCATGTTCCCAGGCCAATGATTTCCAGAATCAAACCTAAGTCATATTCCCAGGCCACATGGTTCCAGAATCAAACCTCAGTCGTGTTCCAAGGACACAGGGTTCCAGAATAAAACCTCAGTCATTTTCCCTGGACACAGGTTTCAGAATTCAAATCCCAGTCATGTTTCCAGGCCACAGGGTTCCAGAATCAATCCTCAGTTATGTTCCCAGGCTACAGGGTTCCAGAATAAAACGTCAGTCATGTTCCCAGGCCACAGGGTACCAGAGTCAAACCGTTCGCAGGTTCCCAGGCCACAGAGTTCCAGAATCCAAGGATGTCATGCTGCCAGGCCACAGGGTTCCAGAATCAATGCTCAGTTATGTTCGCAGGCTACAGGGTTCCGGAATAAAACCTCAGTCATTTTACCAGTCCACAGGGTTCCAGAACCAAGGCTCAGTCACGTTCCCGGGGCACAGTATTCCACAATCTAAACCGATGTCATGTTCCCAGGCCTCAGGGTTCCAGAATCCACCCATGTCATGTTCCCAGGCCACAGGGTTCCAGAATCAATCCTCAGTTATGTTCCCAGGCTACAAGGTTCCAGAATAAAACCTCAGTCATGTTCCTAGTCCACAGGGTTCCAGAATCCACCGTTGTCATGTGCCCAGGCCACAGGGTTCCAGAATCAATCCTCAGTTATGGTCCCTGGCTACAGGGTTCCAGAATAAAACCTCAGTCATGTTCCCAGTCCACAGGGTTCCAGAACCAAGGCTCAGTCAGGTTCCCGGGGCACAGTATTCCACAATCTAAACAGATGTCATGTTCCCAGGCCACAGGTTTCCAGAATCATGCCTCAGTCATGTTCCCAGGCCACAGGCATCCAGAATCAAACCTCAGTCATGTTGCCAGGCCATAGGGTACCACAATCAAACCTCAGTCATATTCCCAAACCTCAGGTTAACAGAATCAAACCGATTTCATGTTCCCAGGCAACAGGGTACCAGAATCCAAACCGATGTCATGTTCCCAGGCCACAGGATTCCACATTCTAACATCAGTCATGTTCCCAGGCCAATGGTTTCCAGAATCAAACCTCAGTCATATTCCCAGGCCACATGGTTACAGAATCAAACCTCAGTCGTGTTCCCAGGACACAGGGTTCCAGAATAAAACCTCAGTCATGTTCCCTGGACACAGGTTTCAGAAATCAAATCCCAGTCATGTTCCTAGGCCACAGGGTTCCACAATTAAACCTCAGTCATAATCCCAGGCCAGAGGGTTCCACAATCAAACCTCAGTCCTGTTGCCAGGACACGGTTCCACCATCAAGCCTCAGTCATGTTCCCAGGCCAGAGTGTTCCACAATCAAACCTAAGTCATCTTGCCAAGACACAGGGTTCCACCATCAAACCTCAGGCATATTGCCAGGCCACAGGGTTCCACCATCAAGCCTCACTCATGTTCCCAAGCCTGAGGGTTCCACTATCAAACCTCAATCATGTTGCCAGGCCACAGGATTCCACCATGAAACCTCAGTCATGTTCCCAGTAAACAGGGCTCCAGAATCAAACCAATGTCATGTTCCCATGCCACGGGGTTCCAGTATCAGGCCTCAGTCATGGTCCCCGTGCACAGGGTTCCAAATCAAACCTCAGTCATGTTGCCAGTCCACAGGTTTCTGCCATCAAACCTCAGTCATGTTCCCAGTAAACAGGGCTCCAGAATCAAGCCTCAGTCATTTTGCCAGGCCAGAGTGTTCCACCATCAAACCTCAGTCATGATCCCAGGCCACATGTTTCCACAATGAAACCTCAGTCATTTTCCCAGGACAAAGGTTTCCAGAATCAAACCTCAGTCATATTCCCAGGACACATGGTTCCAGAATCAACCTGAGTCATGTTCGAAGGCCACAGGTTTCAACAATCAAACCTCAGTCATGTTCCCAGGACACAGGTGTCCAGAATCAAACCTCAGTCATGTTCCCAGAGAACAGGCTTCCAGAAACAAACCTCAGTCATGTTCCCAAGCCACAGGGTTGCAGAATCAAACCTCAGTCTTGTTCCCAGGAAACAGGTGTCCAGAATCAAACCGCAGTCATGTTCCCAGGGAACAGGCTTCCAGAAACAAACCTCAGTCAAGTTCCCAGGCATCAGGGTTCCAGAATCAAACCTCAGTCTTGTTCCCAGGACACAGGTTTCCAGAATCAACCCGATATCATGTTCCCTGGCCACAGTCTTCCAGAGTCAATCCTCAGTCATGTTGCCAGGCCACAGGTTTCCACCATCAAACCTCAGACATGTTCCCAGGCCTCAGGGTAGCAGAGTCAAACCGTTCGCAGGTTCCCAGGCCACAGAATTCCTGAATCCACCGATGTCATGCTGCCAGGCCACAGGGTTCCAGAATCAATCCCCAGTTATGTTCGCAGGCTACAGGGTTCCGGAATAAAACCTCAGTCATGTTCCCAGTCCACAGGGTTCCAGAACCAAGGCTCAGTCACGTTCCCAGGGCACAGTATTCCACAATCTAAACAGATGTCATGTTCCCAGGCCTCAGGGTTCCAGAATCCACCCATGTCATGTTCCCAGGCCACAGGGTTCCAGAATCAATCCTCAGTTATGTTCCCAGGCTACAAGGTTCCAGAATAAAACCTCAGTCATGTTCCTAGTCCACAGGGTTCCAGAATCCACCGTTGTCATGTGCCCAGGCCACAGGGTTCCAGAATCAATCCTCAGTTATGGTCCCAGGCTACAGGGTTCCAGAATAAAACCTCAGTCATGTTCCCAGTCCACAGGGTTCCAGAACCAAGGCTCAGTCAGATTCCCGGGGCACAGTATTCCACAATCTAAACAGATGTCATGTTCCCAGGCCACAGGTTTCCAGAATCATGCCTCAGTCATGTTCCCAGGCCACAGGCATCCAGAATCAAACCTCAGTCATGTTGCCAGGCCATAGGGTACCACAATCAAACCTCAGTCATATTCCCAGACCTCAGGTTTACAGAATGAAACCGATTTCATGTTCCCAGGCAACAGGGTACCAGAATCCAAACCGATGTCATGTTCCCAGGCCATAGGATTCCATCATCAATCCTCATTCATGTTCCCAAGCCTGAGGGTTCCACTATCAAACCTCAATCATGTTGCCAGGACACAGGGTTCAACCATCAATCCTCAGTCATGTTCCAAGTAAAAAGGGCTCCAGAATCAAACCAATGTCATGTTCCCACGCCACGGGGTTCCAGTATCAGGCCTCAGTCATGGATCCCGTGCACAGGGTTCCACAATCAAACCTCAGTCATATTGCCAGTCCACAGGTTTCTGCCATCTGACCTCAGTCAAGTTCCCAGGACCCAGGGCTCCAGAATCAAGCCTCAGTCATTTTGGCAGGCCAGAGTGTTCCACCATTAAACCTCAGTCATGATCCCAGGCCACATGTTTCCACAATGAAACCTCAGTCATTTTCCCAGGCCAAAGGTTTCCAGAATCAAACCTCAGTCATATTCCCAGGACACATGGTTCCAGAATCAAACCTGAGTCATGTTCGCAGGCCACAGGTTTCAACAATCAAACCTCAGTCATGTTTCCAGGACACAGGTGTCCAGAATCAAACCTCAGTCATATTCCAAGGGAACAGGCTTCCAGAAACAAACCTCAGTCATGTTCCCAGGCCACAGGGTTCCAGAATCAAACCTCAGTCTTGTTCCCAGGACAAAGGTTTCCAGAATCAACCCGATATCATGTTCCCTGGCCACAGTCTTTCAGAATCAAACCTCAGTCATGTTGCCAGGCCACAGGTTTCCACCACCAAACCTCAGACATGTTCCCAGGCCACAGGGTTCCAGAGTCAAACCGTTCGCAGGTTCCCAGGCCACAGTGTTCCAGAATCCACCGATGTCATGTTCCAAGGCCTCAGGTTTCCAGAATCCACCCATGTCATGTTCCTGGGCCACAGGGTTTCAAAGTGAATCCTCAGTTATGTTCCCAGGCTACACGGCTCCAGAATAAAACCTCAGTCATATTCCCAGTCCACATGTTTCCAGAACCAAGGCTCAGTCAAGATCCCAGGACACAGTATTCCACAATATAAACAGATTTTATGTTCCCAGGCCTCAGGGTTCCAGAATCCACCCATGTCATGTTCCCAGGACACAGGGTTCCAGAATAAAACCTCAGTCATGTTCCCAGTCCACAGGAATCAAGAACCAATGCTCAGTCAGGTTCCCGGGGCACAGTATTCCACAATCTAAACAGATGTCATGTTCCCAGGCCACAGGGATCCAGAATCAAACCTCAGTCATGTTGCCAGGCCATAGGGTACCACCATCAAACCTCAGTCATATTCCGAGGCCTAAAGTTTCCAGAATCAAACCGATTTCATCTTTCCAGGCAACAGGGTACCAGAATCCAAACCGATGTCATGTTCCCAGGGCACAGTATTCCACATTCTAACATCAGTCATGTTCCCACGCCAATGGTTTCCAGAATCGAACCTCAGTCATATTCCCAGGCCACATGGTTACAGAATCAAACCTCAGTCGTGTTCCCAGGACACAGGGTTCCAGAATAAAACCTCAGTCATGCGCCCTGGACACAGGTTTCAGAAATCAAATCCCAGTCATGTTCCCAGGCCACAGGGTTCCACAATTAAACCTCAGTCATATTCCCAGGCCAGAGGGTTCCACAAGCAAAACTCAGTCCTGTTGCCAGGACACGGTTCCACCATCAAGCCTCAGTCATGTTCCCAGGCCAGAGTGTTCCACAATCAAACCTAAGTCATCTTGCCAAGCCACAGGGTTCCACCATCAAACCTCAGGCATATTGCCAGGCCACAGGGTTCCACCATCAAGCCTCACTCATGTTCCCAAGCCTGAGGGTTCCACTATCAAACCTCAATCATGTTGCCAGGCCACAGGATTCAACCATGAAACCTCAGTCAAGTTCCCAGTAAACAGGGTTCCAGAATCAAACCAATGTCTTGTTCCCATGCCACGGTGTTCCAGTATCAGGCCTCAGTCATGGTCCCCGTGCACAGTGTTCCAAATCAAACCTCAGTCATGTTGCCAGTCCACAGGTTTCTGCCATCAAACCTCAGTCATGTTCCCAGTAAACAGGGCTCCAGAATCAAGCCTCAGTCATTTTGCCAGGCCAGAGTGTTCCACCATCAAACGTCAGTCATGATCCCAGGCCACATGTTTCCACTATGAAACCTCAGTCATTTTCCCAGGACAAAGGTTTCCAGAATCAAACCTCAGTCATATTCCCAGGACACATGGTTCCAGAATCAACCTGAATCATGTTCGAAGGCCACAGGTTTCAACAATCAAACCTCAGTCATGTTCCCAGGACACAGGTGTCCAGAATCAAACCTCAGTCATGTTCCCAGAGAACAGGCTTCCAGAAACAAACCTCAGTCATGTTCCCAAGCCACAGGGTTGCAGAATCAAACCTCAGTCTTGTTCCCAGGACACAGGTGTCCAGAATCAAACCGCAGTCATGTTCCCAGGGAACAGGCTTCCAGAAACAAACCTCAGTCATGTTCCCAGGCATCAGGGTTCCAGAATCAAACTTCAGTCTTGTTCCCAGGACACAGGTTTCCAGAATCAACCAGATATCATGTTCCCTGGCCACAGTCTTCCAGAATCAATCCTCAGTCATGTTGCCAGGCCACAGGTTTCCACCATCAAACCTCAGACATGTTTCCAGGCCACAGGGTACCAGAGTCAAACCGTTGGCAGGTTCCCAGGCCACAGAGTTCCAGAATCCACCGATGTCATGCGGCCAGGCCACAGGGTTCCAGAATCAATCCTCAGTTATGTTCGCAGGCTACAGGGTTCCGGAATAAAACCTCAGTCATGTTCCCAGTCCACAGGGTTCCAGAATCAAGGCTCAGTCAGGTACCCGGGGCACAGTATTCCACAATCTAAACAGATGTCATGTTCCCAGGCCTCAGGGTTCCAGAATCCACCCATGTCATGTTCCCAGGCCACAGGGTTCCAGAATCAATCCTCAGTTATGTTCCCAGGCTACAAGGCTCCAGAATAAAACCTCAGTCATATTCCCAGTCCACAGGTTTCCAGAACCAAGGCTCAGACAAGTTCCCAGGCCACAGTATTCCACAATCTAAACAGATTTCATGTTCCCAGGCCTCAGGGTTCCAGAATCCACCCATGTCATGTTAACAGGACACAGCGTTCCAGAATAAAACCTCAGTCATGTTCCCAGTCCACAGGGGTCCAGAACCAAGGCTCAGTCAGGTTTCCGGGGCACAGTATTCCACAATCTAAACAGATGTCATGTTCCCAGGCCACAGGGATCCAGAATCAAACCTCAGTCATGTTGCCAGGCCATAGGGTACCACCATCAAACCTCAGTCATATTCCCAGGCCTAAGGTTTCCAGAATCAAACCGATTTCATGTTTCCAGGCAACAGGGTACCAGAATCCAAACCGATGTCATGTTCCCAGGGCACAGGATTCCACACTCTAACATTAGTCATGTTCCCAGGCCAATGATTTCCAGAATCAAACCTAAGTCATATTCCCAGGCCACATGGTTCCAGAATCAAACCTCAGTCGTGTTCCAAGGACACAGGGTTCCAGAATAAAACCTCAGTCATTTTCCCTGGACACAGGTTTCAGAATTCAAATCCCAGTCATGTTTCCAGGCCACAGGGTTCCAGAATCAATCCTCAGTTATGTTCCCAGGCTACAGGGTTCCAGAATAAAACGTCAGTCATGTTCCCAGGCCACAGGGTACCAGAGTCAAACCGTTCGCAGGTTCCCAGGCCACAGAGTTCCAGAATCCAAGGATGTCATGCTGCCAGGCCACAGGGTTCCAGAATCAATGCTCAGTTATGTTCGCAGGCTACAGGGTTCCGGAATAAAACCTCAGTCATTTTACCAGTCCACAGGGTTCCAGAACCAAGGCTCAGTCACGTTCCCGGGGCACAGTATTCCACAATCTAAACCGATGTCATGTTCCCAGGCCTCAGGGTTCCAGAATCCACCCATGTCATGTTCCCAGGCCACAGGGTTCCAGAATCAATCCTCAGTTATGTTCCCAGGCTACAAGGTTCCAGAATAAAACCTCAGGCATGTTCCTAGTCCACAGGGTTCCAGAATCCACCGTTGTCATGTGCCCAGGCCACAGGGTTCCAGAATCAATCCTCAGTTATGGTCCCAGGCTACAGGGTTCCAGAATAAAACCTCAGTCATGTTCCCAGTCTACAGGGTTCCAGAACCAAGGCTCAGTCAGGTTCCCGGGTCACAGTATTCCACAATCTAAACAGATGTCATGTTCCCAGGCCACAGGGATCCAGAATCAAACCTCAGTCATGTTGCCAGGCCATAGGGTACCACCATCAAACCTCAGTCATATTCCGAGGCCTAAAGTTTCCAGAATCAAACCGATTTCATCTTTCCAGGCAACAGGGTACCAGAATCCAAACCGATGTCATGTTCCCAGGGCACAGTATTCCACATTCTAACATCAGTCATGTTCCCACGCCAATGGTTTCCAGAATCGAACCTCAGTCATATTCCCAGGCCACATGGTTACAGAATCAAACCTCAGTCGTGTTCCCAGGACACAGGGTTCCAGAATAAAACCTCAGTCATGCGCCCTGGACACAGGTTTCAGAAATCAAATCCCAGTCATGTTCCCAGGCCACAGGGTTCCACAATTAAACCTCAGTCATATTCCCAGGCCAGAGGGTTCCACAAGCAAACCTCAGTCCTGTTGCCAGGACACGGTTCCACCATCAAGCCTCAGTCATGTTCCCAGGCCAGAGTGTTCCACAATCAAACCTAAGTCATCTTGCCAAGCCACAGGGTTCCACCATCAAACCTCAGGCATATTGCCAGGCCACAGGGTTCCACCATCAAGCCTCACTCATGTTCCCAAGCCTGAGGGTTCCACTATCAAACCTCAATCATGTTGCCAGGCCACAGGATTCAACCATGAAACCTCAGTCATGTTCCCAGTAAACAGGGTTCCAGAATGAAACCAATGTCTTGTTCCCATGCCACGGTGTTCCAGTATCAGGCCTCAGTCATGGTCCCCGTGCACAGTGTTCCAAATCAAACCTCAGTCATGTTGCCAGTCCACAGGTTTCTGCCATCAAACCTCAGTCATGTTCCCAGTAAACAGGGCTCCAGAATCAAGCCTCAGTCATTTTGCCAGGCCAGAGTGTTCCACCATCAAACGTCAGTCATGATCCCAGGCCACATGTTTCCACTATGAAACCTCAGTCATTTTCCCAGGACAAAGGTTTCCAGAATCAAACCTCAGTCATATTCCCAGGACACATGGTTCCAGAATCAACCTGAATCATGTTCGAAGGCCACAGGTTTCAACAATCAAACCTCAGTCATGTTCCCAGGACACAGGTGTCCAGAATCAAACCTCAGTCATGTTCCCAGAGAACAGGCTTCCAGAAACAAACCTCAGTCATGTTCCCAAGCCACAGGGTTGCAGAATCAAACCTCAGTCTTGTTCCCAGGACACAGGTGTCCAGAATCAAACCGCAGTCATGTTCCCAGGGAACAGGCTTCCAGAAACAAACCTCAGTCATGTTCCCAGGCATCAGGGTTCCAGAATCAAACTTCAGTCTTGTTCCCAGGACACAGGTTTCCAGAATCGTGCCTCAGTCATGTTCCCAGGCCACAGGCATCCAGAATCAAACCTCAGTCATGTTGCCAGGCCATAGGGTACCACAATCAAACCTCAGTCATATTCCCAGACCTCAGGTTAACAGAATCAAACCGATTTCATGTTCCCAGGCAACAGGGTACCAGAATCCAAACCGATGTCATGTTCCCAGGCCACAGGATTCCACATTCTAACATCAGTCATGTTCCCAGGCCAATGGTTTCCAGAATCAAACCTCAGTCATATTCCCAGGCCACATGGTTACAGAATCAAACCTCAGTCGTGTTCCCAGGACACAGGGTTCCAGAATAAAACCTCAGTCATGTTCCCTGGACACAGGTTTCAGAAATCAAATCCCAGTCATGTTCCTAAGCCACAGGGTTCCACAATTAAACCTCAGTCATAATCCCAGGCCAGAGGGTTCCACAATCAAACCTCAGTCCTGTTGCCAGGACACGGTTCCACCATCAAGCCTCAGTCATGTTCCCAGGCCAGAGTGTTCCACAATCAAACCTAAGTCATCTTGCCAAGACACAGGGTTCCACCATCAAACCTCAGGCATATTGCCAGGCCACAGGGTTCCACCATCAAGCCTCACTCATGTTCCCAAGCCTGAGGGTTCCACTATCAAACCTCAATCATGTTGCCAGGCCACAGGATTCCACCATGAAACCTCAGTCATGTTCCCAGTAAACAGGGCTCCAGAATCAAACCAATGTCATGTTCCCATGCCACGGGGTTCCAGTATCAGGCCTCAGTCATGGTCCCCGTGCACAGGGTTCCAAATCAAACCTCAGTCATGTTGCCAGTCCACAGGTTTCTGCCATCAAACCTCAGTCATGTTCCCAGTAAACAGGGCTCCAGAATCAAGCCTCAGTCATTTTGCCAGGCCAGAGTGTTCCACCATCAAACCTCAGTCATGATCCCAGGCCACATGTTTCCACAATGAAACCTCAGTCATTTTCCCAGGACAAAGGTTTCCAGAATCAAACCTCAGTCATATTCCCAGGACACATGGTTCCAGAATCAACCTGAGTCATGTTCGAAGGCCACAGGTTTCAACAATCAAACCTCAGTCATGTTCCCAGGACACAGGTGTCCAGAATCAAACCTCAGTCATGTTCCCAGAGAACAGGCTTCCAGAAACAAACCTCAGTCATGTTCCCAAGCCACAGGGTTGCAGAATCAAACCTCAGCCTTGTTCCCAGGAAACAGGTGTCCAGAATCAAACCGCAGTCATGTTCCCAGGGAACAGGCTTCCAGAAACAAACCTCAGTCAAGTTCCCAGGCATCAGGGTTCCAGAATCAAACCTCAGTCTTGTTCCCAGGACACAGGTTTCCAGAATCAACCCGATATCATGTTCCCTGGCCACAGTCTTCCAGAGTCAATCCTCAGTCATGTTGCCAGGCCACAGGTTTCCACCATCAAACCTCAGACATGTTCCCAGGCCTCAGGGTAGCAGAGTCAAACCGTTCGCAGGTTCCCAGGCCACAGAATTCCTGAATCCACCGATGTCATGCTGCCAGGCCACAGGGTTCCAGAATCAATCCCCAGTTATGTTCGCAGGCTACAGGGTTCCGGAATAAAACCTCAGTCATGTTCCCAGTCCACAGGGTTCCAGAACCAAGGCTCAGTCACGTTCCCAGGGCACAGTATTCCACAATCTAAACAGATGTCATGTTCCCAGGCCTCAGGGTTCCAGAATCCACCCATGTCATGTTCCCAGGCCACAGGGTTCCAGAATCAATCCTCAGTTATGTTCCCAGGCTACAAGGTTCCAGAATAAAACCTCAGTCATGTTCCTAGTCCACAGGGTTCCAGAATCCACCGTTGTCATGTGCCCAGGCCACAGGGTTCCAGAATCAATCCTCAGTTATGGTCCCAGGCTACAGGGTTCCAGAATAAAACCTCAGTCATGTTCCCAGTCCACAGGGTTCCAGAACCAAGGCTCAGTCAGATTCCCGGGGCACAGTATTCCACAATCTAAACAGATGTCATGTTCCCAGGCCACAGGTTTCCAGAATCATGCCTCAGTCATGTTCCCAGGCCACAGGCATCCAGAATCAAACCTCAGTCATGTTGCCAGGCCATAGGGTACCACAATCAAACCTCAGTCATATTCCCAGACCTCAGGTTTACAGAATGAAACCGATTTCATGTTCCCAGGCAACAGGGTACCAGAATCCAAACCGATGTCATGTTCCCAGGCCATAGGATTCCATCATCAATCCTCATTCATGTTCCCAAGCCTGAGGGTTCCACTATCAAACCTCAATCATGTTGCCAGGACACAGGGTTCAACCATCAATCCTCAGTCATGTTCCAAGTAAAAAGGGCTCCAGAATCAAACCAATGTCATGTTCCCACGCCACGGGGTTCCAGTATCAGGCCTCAGTCATGGATCCCGTGCACAGGGTTCCACAATCAAACCTCAGTCATATTGCCAGTCCACAGGTTTCTGCCATCTGACCTCAGTCAAGTTCCCAGGACCCAGGGCTCCAGAATCAAGCCTCAGTCATTTTGGCAGGCCAGAGTGTTCCACCATTAAACCTCAGTCATGATCCCAGGCCACATGTTTCCACAATGAAACCTCAGTCATTTTCCCAGGCCAAAGGTTTCCAGAATCAAACCTCAGTCATATTCCCAGGACACATGGTTCCAGAATCAAACCTGAGTCATGTTCGCAGGCCACAGGTTTCAACAATCAAACCTCAGTCATGTTTCCAGGACACAGGTGTCCAGAATCAAACCTCAGTCATATTCCAAGGGAACAGGCTTCCAGAAACAAACCTCAGTCATGTTCCCAGGCCACAGGGTTCCAGAATCAAACCTCAGTCTTGTTCCCAGGACAAAGGTTTCCAGAATCAACCCGATATCATGTTCCCTGGCCACAGTCTTTCAGAATCAAACCTCAGTCATGTTGCCAGGCCACAGGTTTCCACCACCAAACCTCAGACATGTTCCCAGGCCACAGGGTTCCAGAGTCAAACCGATCGCAGGTTCCCAGGCCACAGTGTTCCAGAATCCACCGATGTCATGTTCCAAGGCCTCAGGTTTCCAGAATCCACCCATGTCATGTTCCTGGGCCACAGGGTTTCAAAGTGAATCCTCAGTTATGTTCCCAGGCTACACGGCTCCAGAATAAAACCTCAGTCATATTCCCAGTCCACATGTTTCCAGAACCAAGGCTCAGTCAAGATCCCAGGCCACAGTATTCCACAATATAAACAGATTTTATGTTCCCAGGCCTCAGGGTTCCAGAATCCACCCATGTCATGTTCCCAGGACACAGGGTTCCAGAATAAAACCTCAGTAATGTTCCCAGTCCACAGGAATCAAGAACCAATGCTCAGTCAGGTTCCCGGGGCACAGTATTCCACAATCTAAACAGATGTCATGTTCCCAGGCCACAGGGATCCAGAATCAAACCTCAGTCATGTTGCCAGGCCATAGGGTACCACCATCAAACCTCAGTCATATTCCCAGGCCTAAAGTTTCCAGAATCAAACCGATTTCATCTTTCCAGGCAACAGGGTACCAGAATCCAAACCGATGTCATGTTCCCAGGGCACAGTATTCCACATTCTAACATCAGTCATGTTCCCACGCCAATGGTTTCCAG
The DNA here is from genome assembly GCF_965194825.1 of Balaenoptera physalus. Taxonomy (NCBI): domain Eukaryota; kingdom Metazoa; phylum Chordata; class Mammalia; order Artiodactyla; family Balaenopteridae; genus Balaenoptera; species Balaenoptera physalus. The sequence continues at coordinate 33,168,761 of NC_138897.1, read as the reverse complement.
AATCGAACCTCAGTCATATTCCCAGGCCACATGGTTACAGAATCAAACCTCAGTCGTGTTCCCAGGACACAGGGTTCCAGAATAAAACCTCAGTCATGTGCCCTGGACACAGGTTTCAGAAATCAAATCCCAGTCATGTTCCCAGGCCACAGGGTTCCACAATTAAACCTCAGTCATATTCCCAGGCCAGAGGGTTCCACAAGCAAACCTCAGTCCTGTTGCCAGGACACGGTTCCACCATCAAGCCTCAGTCATGTTCCCAGGCCAGAGTGTTCCACAATCAAACCTAAGTCATCTTGCCAAGCCACAGGGTTCCACCATCAAACCTCAGGCATATTGCCAGGCCACAGGGTTCCACCATCAAGCCTCACTCATGTTCCCAAGCCTGAGGGTTCCACTATCAAACCTCAATCATGTTGCCAGGCCACAGGATTCAACCATGAAACCTCAGTCATGTTCCCAGTAAACAGGGTTCCAGAATCAAACCAATGTCTTGTTCCCATGCCACGGTGTTCCAGTATCAGGCCTCAGTCATGGTCCCCGTGCACAGTGTTCCAAATCAAACCTCAGTCATGTTGCCAGTCCACAGGTTTCTGCCATCAAACCTCAGTCATGTTCCCAGTAAACAGGGCTCCAGAATCAAGCCTCAGTCATTTTGCCAGGCCAGAGTGTTCCACCATCAAACGTCAGTCATGATCCCAGGCCACATGTTTCCACTATGAAACCTCAGTCATTTTCCCAGGACAAAGGGTTCCAGAATAAAACCTCAGTCATTTTCCCTGGACACAGGTTTCAGAATTCAAATCCCAGTCATGTTTCCAGGCCACAGGGTTCCAGAATCAATCCTCAGTTATGTTCCCAGGCTACAAGGTTCCAGAATAAAACCTCAGTCATGTTCCTAGTCCACAGGGTTCCAGAATCCACCGTTGTCATGTGCCCATGCCACAGGGTTCCAGAATCAATCCTCAGTTATGGTCCCAGGCTACAGGGTTCCAGAATAAAACCTCAGTCATGTTCCCAGTCCACAGGGTTCCAGAACCAAGGCTCAGTCAGATTCCAGGGGCACAGTATTCCACAATCTAAACAGATGTCATGTTCCCAGGCCACAGGTTTCCAGAATCATGCCTCAGTCATGTTCCCAGGCCACAGGCATCCAGAATCAAACCTCAGTCATGTTGCCAGGCCATAGGGTACCACAATCAAACCTCAGTCATATTCCCAGACCTCAGGTTTACAGAATGAAACCGATTTCATGTTCCCAGGCAACAGGGTACCAGAATCCAAACCGATGTCATGTTCCCAGGCCATAGGATTCCATCATCAATCCTCATTCATGTTCCCAAGCCTGAGGGTTCCACTATCAAACCTCAATCATGTTGCCAGGACACAGGGTTCAACCATCAATCCTCAGTCATGTTCCAAGTAAAAAGGGCTCCAGAATCAAACCAATGTCATGTTCCCACGCCACGGGGTTCCAGTATCAGGCCTCAGTCATGGATCCCGTGCACAGGGTTCCACAATCAAACCTCAGTCATATTGCCAGTCCACAGGTTTCTGCCATCTGACCTCAGTCAAGTTCCCAGGACCCAGGGCTCCAGAATCAAGCCTCAGTCATTTTGGCAGGCCAGAGTGTTCCACCATTAAACCTCAGTCATGATCCCAGGCCACATGTTTCCACAATGAAACCTCAGTCATTTTCCCAGGCCAAAGGTTTCCAGAATCAAACCTCAGTCATATTCCCAGGACACATGGTTCCAGAATCAAACCTGAGTCATGTTCGCAGGCCACAGGTTTCAACAATCAAACCTCAGTCATGTTTCCAGGACACAGGTGTCCAGAATCAAACCTCAGTCATATTCCAAGGGAACAGGCTTCCAGAAACAAACCTCAGTCATGTTCCCAGGCCACAGGGTTCCAGAATCAAACCTCAGTCTTGTTCCCAGGACAAAGGTTTCCAGAATCAACCCGATATCATGTTCCCTGGCCACAGTCTTTCAGAATCAAACCTCAGTCATGTTGCCAGGCCACAGGTTTCCACCACCAAACCTCAGACATGTTCCCAGGCCACAGGGTTCCAGAGTCAAACCGTTCGCAGGTTCCCAGGCCACAGTGTTCCAGAATCCACCGATGTCATGTTCCAAGGCCTCAGGTTTCCAGAATCCACCCATGTCATGTTCCTGGGCCACAGGGTTTCAAAGTGAATCCTCAGTTATGTTCCCAGGCTACACGGCTCCAGAATAAAACCTCAGTCATATTCCCAGTCCACATGTTTCCAGAACCAAGGCTCAGTCAAGATCCCAGGCCACAGTATTCCACAATATAAACAGATTTTATGTTCCCAGGCCTCAGGGTTCCAGAATCCACCCATGTCATGTTCCCAGGACACAGGGTTCCAGAATAAAACCTCAGTAATGTTCCCAGTCCACAGGAATCAAGAACCAATGCTCAGTCAGGTTCCCGGGGCACAGTATTCCACAATCTAAACAGATGTCATGTTCCCAGGCCACAGGGATCCAGAATCAAACCTCAGTCATGTTGCCAGGCCATAGGGTACCACCATCAAACCTCAGTCATATTCCCAGGCCTAAAGTTTCCAGAATCAAACCGATTTCATCTTTCCAGGCAACAGGGTACCAGAATCCAAACCGATGTCATGTTCCCAGGGCACAGTATTCCACATTCTAACATCAGTCATGTTCCCACGCCAATGGTTTCCAGAATCGAACCTCAGTCATATTCCCAGGCCACATGGTTACAGAATCAAACCTCAGTCGTGTTCCCAGGACACAGGGTTCCAGAATAAAACCTCAGTCATGTGCCCTGGACACAGGTTTCAGAAATCAAATCCCAGTCATGTTCCCAGGCCACAGGGTTCCACAATTAAACCTCAGTCATATTCCCAGGCCAGAGGGTTCCACAAGCAAACCTCAGTCCTGTTGCCAGGACACGGTTCCACCATCAAGCCTCAGTCATGTTCCCAGGCCAGAGTGTTCCACAATCAAACCTAAGTCATCTTGCCAAGCCACAGGGTTCCACCATCAAACCTCAGGCATATTGCCAGGCCACAGGGTTCCACCATCAAGCCTCACTCATGTTCCCAAGCCTGAGGGTTCCACTATCAAACCTCAATCATGTTGCCAGGCCACAGGATTCAACCATGAAACCTCAGTCATGTTCCCAGTAAACAGGGTTCCAGAATCAAACCAATGTCTTGTTCCCATGCCACGGTGTTCCAGTATCAGGCCTCAGTCATGGTCCCCGTGCACAGTGTTCCAAATCAAACCTCAGTCATGTTGCCAGTCCACAGGTTTCTGCCATCAAACCTCAGTCATGTTCCCAGTAAACAGGGCTCCAGAATCAAGCCTCAGTCATTTTGCCAGGCCAGAGTGTTCCACCATCAAACGTCAGTCATGATCCCAGGCCACATGTTTCCACTATGAAACCTCAGTCATTTTCCCAGGACAAAGGGTTCCAGAATAAAACCTCAGTCATTTTCCCTGGACACAGGTTTCAGAATTCAAATCCCAGTCATGTTTCCAGGCCACAGGGTTCCAGAATCAATCCTCAGTTATGTTCCCAGGCTACAAGGTTCCAGAATAAAACCTCAGTCATGTTCCTAGTCCACAGGGTTCCAGAATCCACCGTTGTCATGTGCCCATGCCACAGGGTTCCAGAATCAATCCTCAGTTATGGTCCCAGGCTACAGGGTTCCAGAATAAAACCTCAGTCATGTTCCCAGTCCACAGGGTTCCAGAACCAAGGCTCAGTCAGATTCCAGGGGCACAGTATTCCACAATCTAAACAGATGTCATGTTCCCAGGCCACAGGTTTCCAGAATCATGCCTCAGTCATGTTCCCAGGCCACAGGCATCCAGAATCAAACCTCAGTCATGTTGCCAGGCCATAGGGTACCACAATCAAACCTCAGTCATATTCCCAGACCTCAGGTTTACAGAATGAAACCGATTTCATGTTCCCAGGCAACAGGGTACCAGAATCCAAACCGATGTCATGTTCCCAGGCCATAGGATTCCATCATCAATCCTCATTCATGTTCCCAAGCCTGAGGGTTCCACTATCAAACCTCAATCATGTTGCCAGGACACAGGGTTCAACCATCAATCCTCAGTCATGTTCCAAGTAAAAAGGGCTCCAGAATCAAACCAATGTCATGTTCCCACGCCACGGGGTTCCAGTATCAGGCCTCAGTCATGGATCCCGTGCACAGGGTTCCACAATCAAACCTCAGTCATATTGCCAGTCCACAGGTTTCTGCCATCTGACCTCAGTCAAGTTCCCAGGACCCAGGGCTCCAGAATCAAGCCTCAGTCATTTTGGCAGGCCAGAGTGTTCCACCATTAAACCTCAGTCATGATCCCAGGCCACATGTTTCCACAATGAAACCTCAGTCATTTTCCCAGGCCAAAGGTTTCCAGAATCAAACCTCAGTCATATTCCCAGGACACATGGTTCCAGAATCAAACCTGAGTCATGTTCGCAGGCCACAGGTTTCAACAATCAAACCTCAGTCATGTTTCCAGGACACAGGTGTCCAGAATCAAACCTCAGTCATATTCCAAGGGAACAGGCTTCCAGAAACAAACCTCAGTCATGTTCCCAGGCCACAGGGTTCCAGAATCAAACCTCAGTCTTGTTCCCAGGACAAAGGTTTCCAGAATCAACCCGATATCATGTTCCCTGGCCACAGTCTTTCAGAATCAAACCTCAGTCATGTTGCCAGGCCACAGGTTTCCACCACCAAACCTCAGACATGTTCCCAGGCCACAGGGTTCCAGAGTCAAACCGTTCGCAGGTTCCCAGGCCACAGTGTTCCAGAATCCACCGATGTCATGTTCCAAGGCCTCAGGTTTCCAGAATCCACCCATGTCATGTTCCTGGGCCACAGGGTTTCAAAGTGAATCCTCAGTTATGTTCCCAGGCTACACGGCTCCAGAATAAAACCTCAGTCATATTCCCAGTCCACATGTTTCCAGAACCAAGGCTCAGTCAAGATCCCAGGCCACAGTATTCCACAATATAAACAGATTTTATGTTCCCAGGCCTCAGGGTTCCAGAATCCACCCATGTCATGTTCCCAGGACACAGGGTTCCAGAATAAAACCTCAGTCATGTTCCCAGTCCACAGGAATCAAGAACCAATGCTCAGTCAGGTTCCCGGGGCACAGTATTCCACAATCTAAACAGATGTCATGTTCCCAGGCCACAGGGATCCAGAATCAAACCTCAGTCATGTTGCCAGGCCATAGGGTACCACCATCAAACCTCAGTCATATTCCCAGGCCTAAAGTTTCCAGAATCAAACCGATTTCATCTTTCCAGGCAACAGGGTACCAGAATCCAAACCGATGTCATGTTCCCAGGGCACAGTATTCCACATTCTAACATCAGTCATGTTCCCACGCCAATGGTTTCCAGAATCGAACCTCAGTCATATTCCCAGGCCACATGGTTACAGAATCAAACCTCAGTCGTGTTCCCAGGACACAGGGTTCCAGAATAAAACCTCAGTCATGCGCCCTGGACACAGGTTTCAGAAATCAAATCCCAGTCATGTTCCCAGGCCACAGGGTTCCACAATTAAACCTCAGTCATATTCCCAGGCCAGAGGGTTCCACAAGCAAACCTCAGTCCTGTTGCCAGGACACGGTTCCACCATCAAGCCTCAGTCATGTTCCCAGGCCAGAGTGTTCCACAATCAAACCTAAGTCATCTTGCCAAGCCACAGGGTTCCACCATCAAACCTCAGGCATATTGCCAGGCCACAGGGTTCCACCATCAAGCCTCACTCATGTTCCCAAGCCTGAGGGTTCCACTATCAAACCTCAATCATGTTGCCAGGCCACAGGATTCAACCATGAAACCTCAGTCATGTTCCCAGTAAACAGGGTTCCAGAATGAAACCAATGTCTTGTTCCCATGCCACGGTGTTCCATTATCAGGCCTCAGTCATGGTCCCCGTGCACAGTGTTCCAAATCAAACCTCAGTCATGTTGCCAGTCCACAGGTTTCTGCCATCAAACCTCAGTCATGTTCCCAGTAAACAGGGCTCCAGAATCAAGCCTCAGTCATTTTGCCAGGCCAGAGTGTTCCACCATCAAACGTCAGTCATGATCCCAGGCCACATGTTTCCACTATGAAACCTCAGTCATTTTCCCAGGACAAAGGGTTCCAGAATAAAACCTCAGTCATTTTCCCTGGACACAGGTTTCAGAATTCAAATCCCAGTCATGTTTCCAGGCCACAGGGTTCCAGAATCAATCCTCAGTTATGTTCCCAGGCTACAAGGTTCCAGAATAAAACCTCAGTCATGTTCCTAGTCCACAGGGTTCCAGAATCCACCGTTGTCATGTGCCCATGCCACAGGGTTCCAGAATCAATCCTCAGTTATGGTCCCAGGCTACAGGGTTCCAGAATAAAACCTCAGTCATGTTCCCAGTCCACAGGGTTCCAGAACCAAGGCTCAGTCAGATTCCAGGGGCACAGTATTCCACAATCTAAACAGATGTCATGTTCCCAGGCCACAGGTTTCCAGAATCATGCCTCAGTCATGTTCCCAGGCCACAGGCATCCAGAATCAAACCTCAGTCATGTTGCCAGGCCATAGGGTACCACAATCAAACCTCAGTCATATTCCCAGACCTCAGGTTTACAGAATGAAACCGATTTCATGTTCCCAGGCAACAGGGTACCAGAATCCAAACCGATGTCATGTTCCCAGGCCATAGGATTCCATCATCAATCCTCATTCATGTTCCCAAGCCTGAGGGTTCCACTATCAAACCTCAATCATGTTGCCAGGACACAGGGTTCAACCATCAATCCTCAGTCATGTTCCAAGTAAAAAGGGCTCCAGAATCAAACCAATGTCATGTTCCCACGCCACGGGGTTCCAGTATCAGGCCTCAGTCATGGATCCCGTGCACAGGGTTCCACAATCAAACCTCAGTCATATTGCCAGTCCACAGGTTTCTGCCATCTGACCTCAGTCAAGTTCCCAGGACCCAGGGCTCCAGAATCAAGCCTCAGTCATTTTGGCAGGCCAGAGTGTTCCACCATTAAACCTCAGTCATGATCCCAGGCCACATGTTTCCACAATGAAACCTCAGTCATTTTCCCAGGCCAAAGGTTTCCAGAATCAAACCTCAGTCATATTCCCAGGACACATGGTTCCAGAATCAAACCTGAGTCATGTTCGCAGGCCACAGGTTTCAACAATCAAACCTCAGTCATGTTTCCAGGACACAGGTGTCCAGAATCAAACCTCAGTCATATTCCAAGGGAACAGGCTTCCAGAAACAAACCTCAGTCATGTTCCCAGGCCACAGGGTTCCAGAATCAAACCTCAGTCTTGTTCCCAGGACAAAGGTTTCCAGAATCAACCCGATATCATGTTCCCTGGCCACAGTCTTTCAGAATCAAACCTCAGTCATGTTGCCAGGCCACAGGTTTCCACCACCAAACCTCAGACATGTTCCCAGGCCACAGGGTTCCAGAGTCAAACCGTTCGCAGGTTCCCAGGCCACAGTGTTCCAGAATCCACCGATGTCATGTTCCAAGGCCTCAGGTTTCCAGAATCCACCCATGTCATGTTCCTGGGCCACAGGGTTTCAAAGTGAATCCTCAGTTATGTTCCCAGGCTACACGGCTCCAGAATAAAACCTCAGTCATATTCCCAGTCCACATGTTTCCAGAACCAAGGCTCAGTCAAGATCCCAGGCCACAGTATTCCACAATATAAACAGATTTTATGTTCCCAGGCCTCAGGGTTCCAGAATCCACCCATGTCATGTTCCCAGGACACAGGGTTCCAGAATAAAACCTCAGTCATGTTCCCAGTCCACAGGAATCAAGAACCAATGCTCAGTCAGGTTCCCGGGGCACAGTATTCCACAATCTAAACAGATGTCATGTTCCCAGGCCACAGGGATCCAGAATCAAACCTCAGTCATGTTGCCAGGCCATAGGGTACCACCATCAAACCTCAGTCATATTCCCAGGCCTAAAGTTTCCAGAATCAAACCGATTTCATCTTTCCAGGCAACAGGGTACCAGAATCCAAACCGATGTCATGTTCCCAGGGCACAGTATTCCACATTCTAACATCAGTCATGTTCCCACGCCAATGGTTTCCAGAATCGAACCTCAGTCATATTCCCAGGCCACATGGTTACAGAATCAAACCTCAGTCGTGTTCCCAGGACACAGGGTTCCAGAATAAAACCTCAGTCATGCGCCCTGGACACAGGTTTCAGAAATCAAATCCCAGTCATGTTCCCAGGCCACAGGGTTCCACAATTAAACCTCAGTCATATTCCCAGGCCAGAGGGTTCCACAAGCAAACCTCAGTCCTGTTGCCAGGACACGGTTCCACCATCAAGCCTCAGTCATGTTCCCAGGCCAGAGTGTTCCACAATCAAACCTAAGTCATCTTGCCAAGCCACAGGGTTCCACCATCAAACCTCAGGCATATTGCCAGGCCACAGGGTTCCACCATCAAGCCTCACTCATGTTCCCAAGCCTGAGGGTTCCACTATCAAACCTCAATCATGTTGCCAGGCCACAGGATTCAACCATGAAACCTCAGTCATGTTCCCAGTAAACAGGGTTCCAGAATGAAACCAATGTCTTGTTCCCATGCCACGGTGTTCCATTATCAGGCCTCAGTCATGGTCCCCGTGCACAGTGTTCCAAATCAAACCTCAGTCATGTTGCCAGTCCACAGGTTTCTGCCATCAAACCTCAGTCATGTTCCCAGTAAACAGGGCTCCAGAATCAAGCCTCAGTCATTTTGCCAGGCCAGAGTGTTCCACCATCAAACGTCAGTCATGATCCCAGGCCACATGTTTCCACTATGAAACCTCAGTCATTTTCCCAGGACAAAGGGTTCCAGAATAAAACCTCAGTCATTTTCCCTGGACACAGGTTTCAGAATTCAAATCCCAGTCATGTTTCCAGGCCACAGGGTTCCAGAATCAATCCTCAGTTATGTTCCCAGGCTACAAGGTTCCAGAATAAAACCTCAGTCATGTTCCTAGTCCACAGGGTTCCAGAATCCACCGTTGTCATGTGCCCATGCCACAGGGTTCCAGAATCAATCCTCAGTTATGGTCCCAGGCTACAGGGTTCCAGAATAAAACCTCAGTCATGTTCCCAGTCCACAGGGTTCCAGAACCAAGGCTCAGTCAGATTCCAGGGGCACAGTATTCCACAATCTAAACAGATGTCATGTTCCCAGGCCACAGGTTTCCAGAATCATGCCTCAGTCATGTTCCCAGGCCACAGGCATCCAGAATCAAACCTCAGTCATGTTGCCAGGCCATAGGGTACCACAATCAAACCTCAGTCATATTCCCAGACCTCAGGTTTACAGAATGAAACCGATTTCATGTTCCCAGGCAACAGGGTACCAGAATCCAAACCGATGTCATGTTCCCAGGCCATAGGATTCCATCATCAATCCTCATTCATGTTCCCAAGCCTGAGGGTTCCACTATCAAACCTCAATCATGTTGCCAGGACACAGGGTTCAACCATCAATCCTCAGTCATGTTCCAAGTAAAAAGGGCTCCAGAATCAAACCAATGTCATGTTCCCACGCCACGGGGTTCCAGTATCAGGCCTCAGTCATGGATCCCGTGCACAGGGTTCCACAATCAAACCTCAGTCATATTGCCAGTCCACAGGTTTCTGCCATCTGACCTCAGTCAAGTTCCCAGGACCCAGGGCTCCAGAATCAAGCCTCAGTCATTTTGGCAGGCCAGAGTGTTCCACCATTAAACCTCAGTCATGATCCCAGGCCACATGTTTCCACAATGAAACCTCAGTCATTTTCCCAGGCCAAAGGTTTCCAGAATCAAACCTCAGTCATATTCCCAGGACACATGGTTCCAGAATCAAACCTGAGTCATGTTCGCAGGCCACAGGTTTCAACAATCAAACCTCAGTCATGTTTCCAGGACACAGGTGTCCAGAATCAAACCTCAGTCATATTCCAAGGGAACAGGCTTCCAGAAACAAACCTCAGTCATGTTCCCAGGCCACAGGGTTCCAGAATCAAACCTCAGTCTTGTTCCCAGGACAAAGGTTTCCAGAATCAACCCGATATCATGTTCCCTGGCCACAGTCTTTCAGAATCAAACCTCAGTCATGTTGCCAGGCCACAGGTTTCCACCACCAAACCTCAGACATGTTCCCAGGCCACAGGGTTCCAGAGTCAAACCGTTCGCAGGTTCCCAGGCCACAGTGTTCCAGAATCCACCGATGTCATGTTCCAAGGCCTCAGGTTTCCAGAATCCACCCATGTCATGTTCCTGGGCCACAGGGTTTCAAAGTGAATCCTCAGTTATGTTCCCAGGCTACACGGCTCCAGAATAAAACCTCAGTCATATTCCCAGTCCACATGTTTCCAGAACCAAGGCTCAGTCAAGATCCCAGGCCACAGTATTCCACAATATAAACAGATTTTATGTTCCCAGGCCTCAGGGTTCCAGAATCCACCCATGTCATGTTCCCAGGACACAGGGTTCCAGAATAAAACCTCAGTCATGTTCCCAGTCCACAGGAATCAAGAACCAATGCTCAGTCAGGTTCCCGGGGCACAGTATTCCACAATCTAAACAGATGTCATGTTCCCAGGCCACAGGGATCCAGAATCAAACCTCAGTCATGTTGCCAGGCCATAGGGTACCACCATCAAACCTCAGTCATATTCCCAGGCCTAAAGTTTCCAGAATCAAACCGATTTCATCTTTCCAGGCAACAGGGTACCAGAATCCAAACCGATGTCATGTTCCCAGGGCACAGTATTCCACATTCTAACATCAGTCATGTTCCCACGCCAATGGTTTCCAGAATCGAACCTCAGTCATATTCCCAGGCCACATGGTTACAGAATCAAACCTCAGTCGTGTTCCCAGGACACAGGGTTCCAGAATAAAACCTCAGTCATGCGCCCTGGACACAGGTTTCAGAAATCAAATCCCAGTCATGTTCCCAGGCCACAGGGTTCCACAATTAAACCTCAGTCATATTCCCAGGCCAGAGGGTTCCACAAGCAAACCTCAGTCCTGTTGCCAGGACACGGTTCCACCATCAAGCCTCAGTCATGTTCCCAGGCCAGAGTGTTCCACAATCAAACCTAAGTCATCTTGCCAAGCCACAGGGTTCCACCATCAAACCTCAGGCATATTGCCAGGCCACAGGGTTCCACCATCAAGCCTCACTCATGTTCCCAAGCCTGAGGGTTCCACTATCAAACCTCAATCATGTTGCCAGGCCACAGGATTCAACCATGAAACCTCAGTCATGTTCCCAGTAAACAGGGTTCCAGAATGAAACCAATGTCTTGTTCCCATGCCACGGTGTTCCATTATCAGGCCTCAGTCATGGTCCCCGTGCACAGTGTTCCAAATCAAACCTCAGTCATGTTGCCAGTCCACAGGTTTCTGCCATCAAACCTCAGTCATGTTCCCAGTAAACAGGGCTCCAGAATCAAGCCTCAGTCATTTTGCCAGGCCAGAGTGTTCCACCATCAAACGTCAGTCATGATCCCAGGCCACATGTTTCCACTATGAAACCTCAGTCATTTTCCCAGGACAAAGGTTTCCAGAATCAAACCTCAGTCATATTCCCAGGACACATGGTTCCAGAATCAACCTGAATCATGTTCGAAGGCCACAGGTTTCAACAATCAAACCTCAGTCATGTTCCCAGGACACAGGTGTCCAGAATCAAACCTCAGTCATGTTCCCAGAGAACAGGCTTCCAGAAACAAACCTCAGTCATGTTCCCAAGCCACAGGGTTGCAGAATCAAACCTCAGTCTTGTTCCCAGGACACAGGTGTCCAGAATCAAACCGCAGTCATGTTCCCAGGGAACAGGCTTCCAGAAACAAACCTCAGTCATGTTCCCAGGCATCAGGGTTCCAGAATCAAACTTCAGTCTTGTTCCCAGGCCACAGGTTTCCAGAATCGTGCCTCAGTCATGTTCCCAGGCCACAGGCATCCAGAATCAAACCTCAGTCATGTTGCCAGGCCATAGGGTACCACAATCAAACCTCAGTCATATTCCCAGACCTCAGGTTAACAGAATCAAACCGATTTCATGTTCCCAGGCAACAGGGTACCAGAATCCAAACCGATGTCATGTTCCCAGGCCACAGGATTCCACATTCTAACATCAGTCATGTTCCCAGGCCAATGGTTTCCAGAATCAAACCTCAGTCATATTCCCAGGCCACATGGTTACAGAATCAAACCTCAGTCGTGTTCCCAGGACACAGGGTTCCAGAATAAAACCTCAGTCATGTTCCCTGGACACAGGTTTCAGAAATCAAATCCCAGTCATGTTCCTAAGCCACAGGGTTCCACAATTAAACCTCAGTCATAATCCCAGGCCAGAGGGTTCCACAATCAAACCTCAGTCCTGTTGCCAGGACACGGTTCCACCATCAAGCCTCAGTCATGTTCCCAGGCCAGAGTGTTCCACAATCAAACCTAAGTCATCTTGCCAAGACACAGGGTTCCACCATCAAACCTCAGGCATATTGCCAGGCCACAGGGTTCCACCATCAAGCCTCACTCATGTTCCCAAGCCTGAGGGTTCCACTATCAAACCTCAATCATGTTGCCAGGCCACAGGATTCCACCATGAAACCTCAGTCATGTTCCCAGTAAACAGGGCTCCAGAATCAAACCAATGTCATGTTCCCATGCCACGGGGTTCCAGTATCAGGCCTCAGTCATGGTCCCCGTGCACAGGGTTCCAAATCAAACCTCAGTCATGTTGCCAGTCCACAGGTTTCTGCCATCAAACCTCAGTCATGTTCCCAGTAAACAGGGCTCCAGAATCAAGCCTCAGTCATTTTGCCAGGCCAGAGTGTTCCACCATCAAACCTCACTCATGATCCCAGGCCACATGTTTCCACAATGAAACCTCAGTCATTTTCCCAGGACAAAGGTTTCCAGAATCAAACCTCAGTCATATTCCCAGGACACATGGTTCCAGAATCAACCTGAGTCATGTTCGAAGGCCACAGGTTTCAACAATCAAACCTCAGTCATGTTCCCAGGACACAGGTGTCCAGAATCAAACCTCAGTCATGTTCCCAGAGAACAGGCTTCCAGAAACAAACCTCAGTCATGTTCCCAAGCCACAGGGTTGCAGAATCAAACCTCAGTCTTGTTCCCAGGAAACAGGTGTCCAGAATCAAACCGCAGTCATGTTCCCAGGGAACAGGCTTCCAGAAACAAACCTCAGTCAAGTTCCCAGGCATCAGGGTTCCAGAATCAAACCTCAGTCTTGTTCCCAGGACACAGGTTTCCAGAATCAACCCGATATCATGTTCCCTGGCCACAGTCTTCCAGAGTCAATCCTCAGTCATGTTGCCAGGCCACAGGTTTCCACCATCAAACCTCAGACATGTTCCCAGGCCTCAGGGTAGCAGAGTCAAACCGTTCGCAGGTTCCCAGGCCACAGAATTCCTGAATCCACCGATGTCATGCTGCCAGGCCACAGGGTTCCAGAATCAATCCCCAGTTATGTTCGCAGGCTACAGGGTTCCGGAATAAAACCTCAGTCATGTTCCCAGTCCACAGGGTTCCAGAACCAAGGCTCAGTCACGTTCCCAGGGCACAGTATTCCACAATCTAAACAGATGTCATGTTCCCAGGCCTCAGGGTTCCAGAATCCACCCATGTCATGTTCCCAGGCCACAGGGTTCCAGAATCAATCCTCAGTTATGTTCCCAGGCTACAAGGTTCCAGAATAAAACCTCAGTCATGTTCCTAGTCCACAGGGTTCCAGAATCCACCGTTGTCATGTGCCCAGGCCACAGGGTTCCAGAATCAATCCTCAGTTATGGTCCCAGGCTACAGGGTTCCAGAATAAAACCTCAGTCATGTTCCCAGTCCACAGGGTTCCAGAACCAAGGCTCAGTCAGATTCCCGGGGCACAGTATTCCACAATCTAAACAGATGTCATGTTCCCAGGCCACAGGTTTCCAGAATCATGCCTCAGTCATGTTCCCAGGCCACAGGCATCCAGAATCAAACCTCAGTCATGTTGCCAGGCCATAGGGTACCACAATCAAACCTCAGTCATATTCCCAGACCTCAGGTTTACAGAATGAAACCGATTTCATGTTCCCAGGCAACAGGGTACCAGAATCCAAACCGATGTCATGTTCCCAGGCCATAGGATTCCATCATCAATCCTCATTCATGTTCCCAAGCCTGAGGGTTCCACTATCAAACCTCAATCATGTTGCCAGGACACAGGGTTCAACCATCAATCCTCAGTCATGTTCCCAAGCCTGAGGGTTCCACTATCAAACCTCAATCATGTTGCCAGGACACAGGGTTCAACCATCAATCCTCATTCATGTTCCCAAGCCTGAGGGTTCCACTATCAAACCTCAATCATGTTGCCAGGACACAGGGTTCAACCATCAATCCTCAGTCATGTTCCAAGTAAAAAGGGCTCCAGAATCAAACCAATGTCATGTTCCCACGCCACGGGGTTCCAGTATCAGGCCTCAGTCATGGATCCCGTGCACAGGGTTCCACAATCAAACCTCAGTCATATTGCCAGTCCACAGGTTTCTGCCATCTGACCTCAGTCAAGTTCCCAGGACCCAGGGCTCCAGAATCAAGCCTCAGTCATTTTGGCAGGCCAGAGTGTTCCACCATTAAACCTCAGTCATGATCCCAGGCCACATGTTTCCACAATGAAACCTCAGTCATTTTCCCAGGCCAAAGGTTTCCAGAATCAAACCTCAGTCATATTCCCAGGACACATGGTTCCAGAATCAAACCTGAGTCATGTTCGCAGGCCACAGGTTTCAACAATCAAACCTCAGTCATGTTTCCAGGACACAGGTGTCCAGAATCAAACCTCAGTCATATTCCAAGGGAACAGGCTTCCAGAAACAAACCTCAGTCATGTTCCCAGGCCACAGGGTTCCAGAATCAAACCTCAGTCTTGTTCCCAGGACAAAGGTTTCCAGAATCAACCCGATATCATGTTCCCTGGCCACAGTCTTTCAGAATCAAACCTCAGTCATGTTGCCAGGCCACAGGTTTCCACCACCAAACCTCAGACATGTTCCCAGGCCACAGGGTTCCAGAGTCAAACCGATCGCAGGTTACCAGGCCACAGTGTTCCAGAATCCACCGATGTCATGTTCCAAGGCCTCAGGTTTCCAGAATCCACCCATGTCATGTTCCTGGGCCACAGGGTTTCAAAGTGAATCCTCAGTTATGTTCCCAGGCTACACGGCTCCAGAATAAAACCTCAGTCATATTCCCAGTCCACATGTTTCCAGAACCAAGGCTCAGTCAAGATCCCAGGCCACAGTATTCCACAATATAAACAGATTTTATGTTCCCAGGCCTCAGGGTTCCAGAATCCACCCATGTCATGTTCCCAGGACACAGGGTTCCAGAATAAAACCTCAGTAATGTTCCCAGTCCACAGGAATCAAGAACCAATGCTCAGTCAGGTTCCCGGGGCACAGTATTCCACAATCTAAACAGATGTCATGTTCCCAGGCCACAGGGATCCAGAATCAAACCTCAGTCATGTTGCCAGGCCATAGGGTACCACCATCAAACCTCAGTCATATTACCAGGCCTAAGTTTTGCAGAATCAAACCGATTTCATGTTTCCAGGCAACAGGGTACTAGAATCCAAACCGATGTCATGTTCCCAGGGCACAGGATTCCACACTCTAACATCAGTCATGTTCCCAGGCCAATGGTTTCCAGAATCAAACCTAAGTCATATTCCCAGGCCACATGATTCCAGAATCAAACCTCAGTCGTGTTCCCAGGACACAGGGTTCCAGAATAAAACCTCAGTCATTTTCCCTGGACACAGGTTTCAGAAATCAAATCCCAGTCATGTTCCCAGGCCACAGGGTTCCAGAATCAATCCTCAGTTATGTTCCCAGGCTACAGGGTTCCAGAATAAAATGTCAGTCATGTTCCCAGTCCACAGGGTTCCAGAACCAAGGCTCAGTCACGTTCCCAGGGCACAGTATTCCACAATCTAAACAGATGTCATGTTCCCACGCCTCAGGGTTCCAGAATCCACCCATGTCATGTTCCCAGGCCACAGGGTTCCAGAATCAATCCTCAGTTATGTTCCCAGGCTACAAGGTTCCAGAATAAAACCTCAGTCATGTTCCTAGTCCACAGGGTTCCAGAATCCACCGTTGTCATGTGCCCAGGCCACAGGGTTCCAGAATCAATCCTCAGTTATGGTCCCAGGCTACAGAGTTCCAGAATAAAACCTCAGTCATGTTCCCAGTCCACAGGGTTCCAGAACCAAGGCTCAGTCAGGTTCCAGGGGCACAGTATTCCACAATCTAAACAGATGTCATATTCCCAGGCCACAGGTTTCCAGAATCATGCCTCAGTCATGTTCCCAGGCCACAGGCATCCAGAATCAAACCTCAGTCATGTTGACAGGCCATAGGGTACCACAATCAAACCTCAGTCATATTCCCAGACCTCAGGTTTACAGAATCAAACCGATTTCATGTTCCCAGGCAACAGGGTACCAGAATCCAAACCGATGTCATGTTCCCAGGCCACAGGATTCCACATTCTAACATCAGTCATGTTCCCAGGCCAATGGTTTCCAGAATCAAACCTCAATCATATTCCCAGGCCACATGGTTACAGAATCAAACCTCAGTCGTGTTCCCAGGTCACAGGGTTCCAGAATAAAACCTCAGTCATGTTCCCTGGACACAGGTTTCAGAAATCAAATCCCAGTCATGTTCCCAGGCCACAGGGTTCCACAATTAAACCTCAGTCATATTCCCAGGCCAGAGGGTTCCACAATCAAACCTCAGTCCTGTTGCCAGGCCACGGTTCCACCATCAAGCCTCAGTCATGTTCCCAGGTCAGAGTGTTCCACAATCTAACCTAAGTCATCTTGCCAAGCCACAGGGTTCCACCATCAAACCTCAGGCATATTGCCAGGCCACAGTGTTCCACCATCAAGCCTCACTCATGTTCCCAAGCCTGAGGGTTCCACTTTCAAACCTCAATCATGTTGCCAGGCCACAGGATTCAACCATGAAACCTCAGTCATGTTCCCAGTAAACAGGGCTCCAGAATCAAACCAATGTCATGTTCCCATGCCACGGGGTTCCAGTATCAGGCCTCAGTCATGGTCCCCGTGCACAGGGTTCCAAATCAAACCCCAGTCACGTTGCCAGTCCACAGGTTTCTGCCATCAAACCTCAGTCATGTTCCCAGTAAACAGGGCTCCAGAATCAAGCCTCAGTCATTTTGCCAGGCCAGAGTGTTCCACCATCAAACCTCACTCATGATCCCAGGCCACATGTTTCCACAATGAAACCTCAGTCATTTTCCCAGGACAAAGGTTTCCAGAATCAAACCTCAGTCATATTCCCAGGACACATGGTTCCAGAATCAACCTGAGTCATGTTCGAAGGCCACAGGTTTCAACAATCAAACCTCAGTCATGTTCCCAGGACACAGGTGTCCAGAATCAAACCTCAGTCATGTTCCCAGAGAACAGGCTTCCAGAAACAAACCTCAGTCATGTTCCCAAGCCACAGGGTTGCAGAATCAAACCTCAGTCTTGTTCCCAGGAAACAGGTGTCCAGAATCAAACCGCAGTCATGTTCCCAGGGAACAGGCTTCCAGAAACAAACCTCAGTCAAGTTCCCAGGCATCAGGGTTCCAGAATCAAACCTCAGTCTTGTTCCCAGGACACAGGTTTCCAGAATCAACCCGATATCATGTTCCCTGGCCACAGTCTTCCAGAGTCAATCCTCAGTCATGTTGCCAGGCCACAGGTTTCCACCATCAAACCTCAGACATGTTCCCAGGCCTCAGGGTAGCAGAGTCAAACCGTTCGCAGGTTCCCAGGCCACAGAATTCCTGAATCCACCGATGTCATGCTGCCAGGCCACAGGGTTCCAGAATCAATCCCCAGTTATGTTCGCAGGCTACAGGGTTCCGGAATAAAACCTCAGTCATGTTCCCAGTCCACAGGGTTCCAGAACCAAGGCTCAGTCACGTTCCCAGGGCACAGTATTCCACAATCTAAACAGATGTCATGTTCCCAGGCCTCAGGGTTCCAGAATCCACCCATGTCATGTTCCCAGGCCACAGGGTTCCAGAATCAATCCTCAGTTATGTTCCCAGGCTACAAGGTTCCAGAATAAAACCTCAGTCATGTTCCTAGTCCACAGGGTTCCAGAATCCACCGTTGTCATGTGCCCAGGCCACAGGGTTCCAGAATCAATCCTCAGTTATGGTCCCAGGCTACAGGGTTCCAGAATAAAACCTCAGTCATGTTCCCAGTCCACAGGGTTCCAGAACCAAGGCTCAGTCAGATTCCCGGGGCACAGTATTCCACAATCTAAACAGATGTCATGTTCCCAGGCCACAGGTTTCCAGAATCATGCCTCAGTCATGTTCCCAGGCCACAGGCATCCAGAATCAAACCTCAGTCATGTTGCCAGGCCATAGGGTACCACAATCAAACCTCAGTCATATTCCCAGACCTCAGGTTTACAGAATGAAACCGATTTCATGTTCCCAGGCAACAGGGTACCAGAATCCAAACCGATGTCATGTTCCCAGGCCATAGGATTCCATCATCAATCCTCATTCATGTTCCCAAGCCTGAGGGTTCCACTATCAAACCTCAATCATGTTGCCAGGACACAGGGTTCAACCATCAATCCTCAGTCATGTTCCCAAGCCTGAGGGTTCCACTATCAAACCTCAATCATGTTGCCAGGACACAGGGTTCAACCATCAATCCTCATTCATGTTCCCAAGCCTGAGGGTTCCACTATCAAACCTCAATCATGTTGCCAGGACACAGGGTTCAACCATCAATCCTCAGTCATGTTCCAAGTAAAAAGGGCTCCAGAATCAAACCAATGTCATGTTCCCACGCCACGGGGTTCCAGTATCAGGCCTCAGTCATGGATCCCGTGCACAGGGTTCCACAATCAAACCTCAGTCATATTGCCAGTCCACAGGTTTCTGCCATCTGACCTCAGTCAAGTTCCCAGGACCCAGGGCTCCAGAATCAAGCCTCAGTCATTTTGGCAGGCCAGAGTGTTCCACCATTAAACCTCAGTCATGATCCCAGGCCACATGTTTCCACAATGAAACCTCAGTCATTTTCCCAGGCCAAAGGTTTCCAGAATCAAACCTCAGTCATATTCCCAGGACACATGGTTCCAGAATCAAACCTGAGTCATGTTCGCAGGCCACAGGTTTCAACAATCAAACCTCAGTCATGTTTCCAGGACACAGGTGTCCAGAATCAAACCTCAGTCATATTCCAAGGGAACAGGCTTCCAGAAACAAACCTCAGTCATGTTCCCAGGCCACAGGGTTCCAGAATCAAACCTCAGTCTTGTTCCCAGGACAAAGGTTTCCAGAATCAACCCGATATCATGTTCCCTGGCCACAGTCTTTCAGAATCAAACCTCAGTCATGTTGCCAGGCCACAGGTTTCCACCACCAAACCTCAGACATGTTCCCAGGCCACAGGGTTCCAGAGTCAAACCGATCGCAGGTTACCAGGCCACAGTGTTCCAGAATCCACCGATGTCATGTTCCAAGGCCTCAGGTTTCCAGAATCCACCCATGTCATGTTCCTGGGCCACAGGGTTTCAAAGTGAATCCTCAGTTATGTTCCCAGGCTACACGGCTCCAGAATAAAACCTCAGTCATATTCCCAGTCCACATGTTTCCAGAACCAAGGCTCAGTCAAGATCCCAGGCCACAGTATTCCACAATATAAACAGATTTTATGTTCCCAGGCCTCAGGGTTCCAGAATCCACCCATGTCATGTTCCCAGGACACAGGGTTCCAGAATAAAACCTCAGTAATGTTCCCAGTCCACAGGAATCAAGAACCAATGCTCAGTCAGGTTCCCGGGGCACAGTATTCCACAATCTAAACAGATGTCATGTTCCCAGGCCACAGGGATCCAGAATCAAACCTCAGTCATGTTGCCAGGCCATAGGGTACCACCATCAAACCTCAGTCATATTACCAGGCCTAAGTTTTGCAGAATCAAACCGATTTCATGTTTCCAGGCAACAGGGTACTAGAATCCAAACCGATGTCATGTTCCCAGGGCACAGGATTCCACACTCTAACATCAGTCATGTTCCCAGGCCAATGGTTTCCAGAATCAAACCTAAGTCATATTCCCAGGCCACATGATTCCAGAATCAAACCTCAGTCGTGTTCCCAGGACACAGGGTTCCAGAATAAAACCTCAGTCATTTTCCCTGGACACAGGTTTCAGAAATCAAATCCCAGTCATGTTCCCAGGCCACAGGGTTCCAGAATCAATCCTCAGTTATGTTCCCAGGCTACAGGGTTCCAGAATAAAATGTCAGTCATGTTCCCAGTCCACAGGGTTCCAGAACCAAGGCTCAGTCACGTTCCCAGGGCACAGTATTCCACAATCTAAACAGATGTCATGTTCCCACGCCTCAGGGTTCCAGAATCCACCCATGTCATGTTCCCAGGCCACAGGGTTCCAGAATCAATCCTCAGTTATGTTCCCAGGCTACAAGGTTCCAGAATAAAACCTCAGTCATGTTCCTAGTCCACAGGGTTCCAGAATCCACCGTTGTCATGTGCCCAGGCCACAGGGTTCCAGAATCAATCCTCAGTTATGGTCCCAGGCTACAGAGTTCCAGAATAAAACCTCAGTCATGTTCCCAGTCCACAGGGTTCCAGAACCAAGGCTCAGTCAGGTTCCAGGGGCACAGTATTCCACAATCTAAACAGATGTCATATTCCCAGGCCACAGGTTTCCAGAATCATGCCTCAGTCATGTTCCCAGGCCACAGGCATCCAGAATCAAACCTCAGTCATGTTGACAGGCCATAGGGTACCACAATCAAACCTCAGTCATATTCCCAGACCTCAGGTTTACAGAATCAAACCGATTTCATGTTCCCAGGCAACAGGGTACCAGAATCCAAACCGATGTCATGTTCCCAGGCCACAGGATTCCACATTCTAACATCAGTCATGTTCCCAGGCCAATGGTTTCCAGAATCAAACCTCAATCATATTCCCAGGCCACATGGTTACAGAATCAAACCTCAGTCGTGTTCCCAGGTCACAGGGTTCCAGAATAAAACCTCAGTCATGTTCCCTGGACACAGGTTTCAGAAATCAAATCCCAGTCATGTTCCCAGGCCACAGGGTTCCACAATTAAACCTCAGTCATATTCCCAGGCCAGAGGGTTCCACAATCAAACCTCAGTCCTGTTGCCAGGCCACGGTTCCACCATCAAGCCTCAGTCATGTTCCCAGGTCAGAGTGTTCCACAATCTAACCTAAGTCATCTTGCCAAGCCACAGGGTTCCACCATCAAACCTCAGGCATATTGCCAGGCCACAGTGTTCCACCATCAAGCCTCACTCATGTTCCCAAGCCTGAGGGTTCCACTTTCAAACCTCAATCATGTTGCCAGGCCACAGGATTCAACCATGAAACCTCAGTCATGTTCCCAGTAAACAGGGCTCCAGAATCAAACCAATGTCATGTTCCCATGCCACGGGGTTCCAGTATCAGGCCTCAGTCATGGTCCCCGTGCACAGGGTTCCAAATCAAACCCCAGTCACGTTGCCAGTCCACAGGTTTCTGCCATCAAACCTCAGTCATGTTCCCAGTAAACAGGGCTCCAGAATCAAGCCTCAGTCATTTTGCCAGGCCAGAGTGTTCCACCATCAAACCTCACTCATGATCCCAGGCCACATGTTTCCACAATGAAACCTCAGTCATTTTCCCAGGACAAAGGTTTCCAGAATCAAACCTCAGTCATATTCCCAGGACACATGGTTCCAGAATCAACCTGAGTCATGTTCGAAGGCCACAGGTTTCAACAATCAAACCTCAGTCATGTTCCCAGGACACAGGTGTCCAGAATCAAACCTCAGTCATGTTCCCAGAGAACAGGCTTCCAGAAACAAACCTCAGTCATGTTCCCAAGCCACAGGGTTGCAGAATCAAACCTCAGTCTTGTTCCCAGGAAACAGGTGTCCAGAATCAAACCGCAGTCATGTTCCCAGGGAACAGGCTTCCAGAAACAAACCTCAGTCAAGTTCCCAGGCATCAGGGTTCCAGAATCAAACCTCAGTCTTGTTCCCAGGACACAGGTTTCCAGAATCAACCCGATATCATGTTCCCTGGCCACAGTCTTCCAGAGTCAATCCTCAGTCATGTTGCCAGGCCACAGGTTTCCACCATCAAACCTCAGACATGTTCCCAGGCCTCAGGGTAGCAGAGTCAAACCGTTCGCAGGTTCCCAGGCCACAGAATTCCTGAATCCACCGATGTCATGCTGCCAGGCCACAGGGTTCCAGAATCAATCCCCAGTTATGTTCGCAGGCTACAGGGTTCCGGAATAAAACCTCAGTCATGTTCCCAGTCCACAGGGTTCCAGAACCAAGGCTCAGTCACGTTCCCAGGGCACAGTATTCCACAATCTAAACAGATGTCATGTTCCCAGGCCTCAGGGTTCCAGAATCCACCCATGTCATGTTCCCAGGCCACAGGGTTCCAGAATCAATCCTCAGTTATGTTCCCAGGCTACAAGGTTCCAGAATAAAACCTCAGTCATGTTCCTAGTCCACAGGGTTCCAGAATCCACCGTTGTCATGTGCCCAGGCCACAGGGTTCCAGAATCAATCCTCAGTTATGGTCCCAGGCTACAGGGTTCCAGAATAAAACCTCAGTCATGTTCCCAGTCCACAGGGTTCCAGAACCAAGGCTCAGTCAGATTCCCGGGGCACAGTATTCCACAATCTAAACAGATGTCATGTTCCCAGGCCACAGGTTTCCAGAATCATGCCTCAGTCATGTTCCCAGGCCACAGGCATCCAGAATCAAACCTCAGTCATGTTGCCAGGCCATAGGGTACCACAATCAAACCTCAGTCATATTCCCAGACCTCAGGTTTACAGAATGAAACCGATTTCATGTTCCCAGGCAACAGGGTACCAGAATCCAAACCGATGTCATGTTCCCAGGCCATAGGATTCCATCATCAATCCTCATTCATGTTCCCAAGCCTGAGGGTTCCACTATCAAACCTCAATCATGTTGCCAGGACACAGGGTTCAACCATCAATCCTCATTCATGTTCCCAAGCCTGAGGGTTCCACTATCAAACCTCAATCATGTTGCCAGGACACAGGGTTCAACCATCAATCCTCAGTCATGTTCCAAGTAAAAAGGGCTCCAGAATCAAACCAATGTCATGTTCCCACGCCACGGGGTTCCAGTATCAGGCCTCAGTCATGGATCCCGTGCACAGGGTTCCACAATCAAACCTCAGTCATATTGCCAGTCCACAGGTTTCTGCCATCTGACCTCAGTCAAGTTCCCAGGACCCAGGGCTCCAGAATCAAGCCTCAGTCATTTTGGCAGGCCAGAGTGTTCCACCATTAAACCTCAGTCATGATCCCAGGCCACATGTTTCCACAATGAAACCTCAGTCATTTTCCCAGGCCAAAGGTTTCCAGAATCAAACCTCAGTCATATTCCCAGGACACATGGTTCCAGAATCAAACCTGAGTCATGTTCGCAGGCCACAGGTTTCAACAATCAAACCTCAGTCATGTTTCCAGGACACAGGTGTCCAGAATCAAACCTCAGTCATATTCCAAGGGAACAGGCTTCCAGAAACAAACCTCAGTCATGTTCCCAGGCCACAGGGTTCCAGAATCAAACCTCAGTCTTGTTCCCAGGACAAAGGTTTCCAGAATCAACCCGATATCATGTTCCCTGGCCACAGTCTTTCAGAATCAAACCTCAGTCATGTTGCCAGGCCACAGGTTTCCACCACCAAACCTCAGACATGTTCCCAGGCCACAGGGTTCCAGAGTCAAACCGATCGCAGGTTACCAGGCCACAGTGTTCCAGAATCCACCGATGTCATGTTCCAAGGCCTCAGGTTTCCAGAATCCACCCATGTCATGTTCCTGGGCCACAGGGTTTCAAAGTGAATCCTCAGTTATGTTCCCAGGCTACACGGCTCCAGAATAAAACCTCAGTCATATTCCCAGTCCACATGTTTCCAGAACCAAGGCTCAGTCAAGATCCCAGGCCACAGTATTCCACAATATAAACAGATTTTATGTTCCCAGGCCTCAGGGTTCCAGAATCCACCCATGTCATGTTCCCAGGACACAGGGTTCCAGAATAAAACCTCAGTAATGTTCCCAGTCCACAGGAATCAAGAACCAATGCTCAGTCAGGTTCCCGGGGCACAGTATTCCACAATCTAAACAGATGTCATGTTCCCAGGCCACAGGGATCCAGAATCAAACCTCAGTCATGTTGCCAGGCCATAGGGTACCACCATCAAACCTCAGTCATATTACCAGGCCTAAGTTTTGCAGAATCAAACCGATTTCATGTTTCCAGGCAACAGGGTACTAGAATCCAAACCGATGTCATGTTCCCAGGGCACAGGATTCCACACTCTAACATCAGTCATGTTCCCAGGCCAATGGTTTCCAGAATCAAACCTAAGTCATATTCCCAGGCCACATGATTCCAGAATCAAACCTCAGTCGTGTTCCCAGGACACAGGGTTCCAGAATAAAACCTCAGTCATTTTCCCTGGACACAGGTTTCAGAAATCAAATCCCAGTCATGTTCCCAGGCCACAGGGTTCCAGAATCAATCCTCAGTTATGTTCCCAGGCTACAGGGTTCCAGAATAAAATGTCAGTCATGTTCCCAGTCCACAGGGTTCCAGAACCAAGGCTCAGTCACGTTCCCAGGGCACAGTATTCCACAATCTAAACAGATGTCATGTTCCCACGCCTCAGGGTTCCAGAATCCACCCATGTCATGTTCCCAGGCCACAGGGTTCCAGAATCAATCCTCAGTTATGTTCCCAGGCTACAAGGTTCCAGAATAAAACCTCAGTCATGTTCCTAGTCCACAGGGTTCCAGAATCCACCGTTGTCATGTGCCCAGGCCACAGGGTTCCAGAATCAATCCTCAGTTATGGTCCCAGGCTACAGAGTTCCAGAATAAAACCTCAGTCATGTTCCCAGTCCACAGGGTTCCAGAACCAAGGCTCAGTCAGGTTCCAGGGGCACAGTATTCCACAATCTAAACAGATGTCATATTCCCAGGCCACAGGTTTCCAGAATCATGCCTCAGTCATGTTCCCAGGCCACAGGCATCCAGAATCAAACCTCAGTCATGTTGACAGGCCATAGGGTACCACAATCAAACCTCAGTCATATTCCCAGACCTCAGGTTTACAGAATCAAACCGATTTCATGTTCCCAGGCAACAGGGTACCAGAATCCAAACCGATGTCATGTTCCCAGGCCACAGGATTCCACATTCTAACATCAGTCATGTTCCCAGGCCAATGGTTTCCAGAATCAAACCTCAATCATATTCCCAGGCCACATGGTTACAGAATCAAACCTCAGTCGTGTTCCCAGGTCACAGGGTTCCAGAATAAAACCTCAGTCATGTTCCCTGGACACAGGTTTCAGAAATCAAATCCCAGTCATGTTCCCAGGCCACAGGGTTCCACAATTAAACCTCAGTCATATTCCCAGGCCAGAGGGTTCCACAATCAAACCTCAGTCCTGTTGCCAGGCCACGGTTCCACCATCAAGCCTCAGTCATGTTCCCAGGTCAGAGTGTTCCACAATCTAACCTAAGTCATCTTGCCAAGCCACAGGGTTCCACCATCAAACCTCAGGCATATTGCCAGGCCACAGTGTTCCACCATCAAGCCTCACTCATGTTCCCAAGCCTGAGGGTTCCACTTTCAAACCTCAATCATGTTGCCAGGCCACAGGATTCAACCATGAAACCTCAGTCATGTTCCCAGTAAACAGGGCTCCAGAATCAAACCAATGTCATGTTCCCATGCCACGGGGTTCCAGTATCAGGCCTCAGTCATGGTCCCCGTGCACAGGGTTCCAAATCAAACCCCAGTCACGTTGCCAGTCCACAGGTTTCTGCCATCAAACCTCAGTCATGTTCCCAGTAAACAGGGCTCCAGAATCAAGCCTCAGTCATTTTGCCAGGCCAGAGTGTTCCACCATCAAACCTCACTCATGATCCCAGGCCACATGTTTCCACAATGAAACCTCAGTCATTTTCCCAGGACAAAGGTTTCCAGAATCAAACCTCAGTCATATTCCCAGGACACATGGTTCCAGAATCAACCTGAGTCATGTTCGAAGGCCACAGGTTTCAACAATCAAACCTCAGTCATGTTCCCAGGACACAGGTGTCCAGAATCAAACCTCAGTCATGTTCCCAGAGAACAGGCTTCCAGAAACAAACCTCAGTCATGTTCCCAAGCCACAGGGTTGCAGAATCAAACCTCAGTCTTGTTCCCAGGAAACAGGTGTCCAGAATCAAACCGCAGTCATGTTCCCAGGGAACAGGCTTCCAGAAACAAACCTCAGTCAAGTTCCCAGGCATCAGGGTTCCAGAATCAAACCTCAGTCTTGTTCCCAGGACACAGGTTTCCAGAATCAACCCGATATCATGTTCCCTGGCCACAGTCTTCCAGAGTCAATCCTCAGTCATGTTGCCAGGCCACAGGTTTCCACCATCAAACCTCAGACATGTTCCCAGGCCTCAGGGTAGCAGAGTCAAACCGTTCGCAGGTTCCCAGGCCACAGAATTCCTGAATCCACCGATGTCATGCTGCCAGGCCACAGGGTTCCAGAATCAATCCCCAGTTATGTTCGCAGGCTACAGGGTTCCGGAATAAAACCTCAGTCATGTTCCCAGTCCACAGGGTTCCAGAACCAAGGCTCAGTCACGTTCCCAGGGCACAGTATTCCACAATCTAAACAGATGTCATGTTCCCAGGCCTCAGGGTTCCAGAATCCACCCATGTCATGTTCCCAGGCCACAGGGTTCCAGAATCAATCCTCAGTTATGTTCCCAGGCTACAAGGTTCCAGAATAAAACCTCAGTCATGTTCCTAGTCCACAGGGTTCCAGAATCCACCGTTGTCATGTGCCCAGGCCACAGGGTTCCAGAATCAATCCTCAGTTATGGTCCCAGGCTACAGGGTTCCAGAATAAAACCTCAGTCATGTTCCCAGTCCACAGGGTTCCAGAACCAAGGCTCAGTCAGATTCCCGGGGCACAGTATTCCACAATCTAAACAGATGTCATGTTCCCAGGCCACAGGTTTCCAGAATCATGCCTCAGTCATGTTCCCAGGCCACAGGCATCCAGAATCAAACCTCAGTCATGTTGCCAGGCCATAGGGTACCACAATCAAACCTCAGTCATATTCCCAGACCTCAGGTTTACAGAATGAAACCGATTTCATGTTCCCAGGCAACAGGGTACCAGAATCCAAACCGATGTCATGTTCCCAGGCCATAGGATTCCATCATCAATCCTCATTCATGTTCCCAAGCCTGAGGGTTCCACTATCAAACCTCAATCATGTTGCCAGGACACAGGGTTCAACCATCAATCCTCAGTCATGTTCCCAAGCCTGAGGGTTCCACTATCAAACCTCAATCATGTTGCCAGGACACAGGGTTCAACCATCAATCCTCATTCATGTTCCCAAGCCTGAGGGTTCCACTATCAAACCTCAATCATGTTGCCAGGACACAGGGTTCAACCATCAATCCTCAGTCATGTTCCAAGTAAAAAGGGCTCCAGAATCAAACCAATGTCATGTTCCCACGCCACGGGGTTCCAGTATCAGGCCTCAGTCATGGATCCCGTGCACAGGGTTCCACAATCAAACCTCAGTCATATTGCCAGTCCACAGGTTTCTGCCATCTGACCTCAGTCAAGTTCCCAGGACCCAGGGCTCCAGAATCAAGCCTCAGTCATTTTGGCAGGCCAGAGTGTTCCACCATTAAACCTCAGTCATGATCCCAGGCCACATGTTTCCACAATGAAACCTCAGTCATTTTCCCAGGCCAAAGGTTTCCAGAATCAAACCTCAGTCATATTCCCAGGACACATGGTTCCAGAATCAAACCTGAGTCATGTTCGCAGGCCACAGGTTTCAACAATCAAACCTCAGTCATGTTTCCAGGACACAGGTGTCCAGAATCAAACCTCAGTCATATTCCAAGGGAACAGGCTTCCAGAAACAAACCTCAGTCATGTTCCCAGGCCACAGGGTTCCAGAATCAAACCTCAGTCTTGTTCCCAGGACAAAGGTTTCCAGAATCAACCCGATATCATGTTCCCTGGCCACAGTCTTTCAGAATCAAACCTCAGTCATGTTGCCAGGCCACAGGTTTCCACCACCAAACCTCAGACATGTTCCCAGGCCACAGGGTTCCAGAGTCAAACCGATCGCAGGTTACCAGGCCACAGTGTTCCAGAATCCACCGATGTCATGTTCCAAGGCCTCAGGTTTCCAGAATCCACCCATGTCATGTTCCTGGGCCACAGGGTTTCAAAGTGAATCCTCAGTTATGTTCCCAGGCTACACGGCTCCAGAATAAAACCTCAGTCATATTCCCAGTCCACATGTTTCCAGAACCAAGGCTCAGTCAAGATCCCAGGCCACAGTATTCCACAATATAAACAGATTTTATGTTCCCAGGCCTCAGGGTTCCAGAATCCACCCATGTCATGTTCCCAGGACACAGGGTTCCAGAATAAAACCTCAGTAATGTTCCCAGTCCACAGGAATCAAGAACCAATGCTCAGTCAGGTTCCCGGGGCACAGTATTCCACAATCTAAACAGATGTCATGTTCCCAGGCCACAGGGATCCAGAATCAAACCTCAGTCATGTTGCCAGGCCATAGGGTACCACCATCAAACCTCAGTCATATTACCAGGCCTAAGTTTTGCAGAATCAAACCGATTTCATGTTTCCAGGCAACAGGGTACTAGAATCCAAACCGATGTCATGTTCCCAGGGCACAGGATTCCACACTCTAACATCAGTCATGTTCCCAGGCCAATGGTTTCCAGAATCAAACCTAAGTCATATTCCCAGGCCACATGATTCCAGAATCAAACCTCAGTCGTGTTCCCAGGACACAGGGTTCCAGAATAAAACCTCAGTCATTTTCCCTGGACACAGGTTTCAGAAATCAAATCCCAGTCATGTTCCCAGGCCACAGGGTTCCAGAATCAATCCTCAGTTATGTTCCCAGGCTACAGGGTTCCAGAATAAAATGTCAGTCATGTTCCCAGTCCACAGGGTTCCAGAACCAAGGCTCAGTCACGTTCCCAGGGCACAGTATTCCACAATCTAAACAGATGTCATGTTCCCACGCCTCAGGGTTCCAGAATCCACCCATGTCATGTTCCCAGGCCACAGGGTTCCAGAATCAATCCTCAGTTATGTTCCCAGGCTACAAGGTTCCAGAATAAAACCTCAGTCATGTTCCTAGTCCACAGGGTTCCAGAATCCACCGTTGTCATGTGCCCAGGCCACAGGGTTCCAGAATCAATCCTCAGTTATGGTCCCAGGCTACAGAGTTCCAGAATAAAACCTCAGTCATGTTCCCAGTCCACAGGGTTCCAGAACCAAGGCTCAGTCAGGTTCCAGGGGCACAGTATTCCACAATCTAAACAGATGTCATATTCCCAGGCCACAGGTTTCCAGAATCATGCCTCAGTCATGTTCCCAGGCCACAGGCATCCAGAATCAAACCTCAGTCATGTTGACAGGCCATAGGGTACCACAATCAAACCTCAGTCATATTCCCAGACCTCAGGTTTACAGAATCAAACCGATTTCATGTTCCCAGGCAACAGGGTACCAGAATCCAAACCGATGTCATGTTCCCAGGCCACAGGATTCCACATTCTAACATCAGTCATGTTCCCAGGCCAATGGTTTCCAGAATCAAACCTCAATCATATTCCCAGGCCACATGGTTACAGAATCAAACCTCAGTCGTGTTCCCAGGTCACAGGGTTCCAGAATAAAACCTCAGTCATGTTCCCTGGACACAGGTTTCAGAAATCAAATCCCAGTCATGTTCCCAGGCCACAGGGTTCCACAATTAAACCTCAGTCATATTCCCAGGCCAGAGGGTTCCACAATCAAACCTCAGTCCTGTTGCCAGGCCACGGTTCCACCATCAAGCCTCAGTCATGTTCCCAGGTCAGAGTGTTCCACAATCTAACCTAAGTCATCTTGCCAAGCCACAGGGTTCCACCATCAAACCTCAGGCATATTGCCAGGCCACAGTGTTCCACCATCAAGCCTCACTCATGTTCCCAAGCCTGAGGGTTCCACTTTCAAACCTCAATCATGTTGCCAGGCCACAGGATTCAACCATGAAACCTCAGTCATGTTCCCAGTAAACAGGGCTCCAGAATCAAACCAATGTCATGTTCCCATGCCACGGGGTTCCAGTATCAGGCCTCAGTCATGGTCCCCGTGCACAGGGTTCCAAATCAAACCCCAGTCACGTTGCCAGTCCACAGGTTTCTGCCATCAAACCTCAGTCATGTTCCCAGTAAACAGGGCTCCAGAATCAAGCCTCAGTCATTTTGCCAGGCCAGAGTGTTCCACCATCAAACCTCACTCATGATCCCAGGCCACATGTTTCCACAATGAAACCTCAGTCATTTTCCCAGGACAAAGGTTTCCAGAATCAAACCTCAGTCATATTCCCAGGACACATGGTTCCAGAATCAACCTGAGTCATGTTCGAAGGCCACAGGTTTCAACAATCAAACCTCAGTCATGTTCCCAGGACACAGGTGTCCAGAATCAAACCTCAGTCATGTTCCCAGAGAACAGGCTTCCAGAAACAAACCTCAGTCATGTTCCCAAGCCACAGGGTTGCAGAATCAAACCTCAGTCTTGTTCCCAGGAAACAGGTGTCCAGAATCAAACCGCAGTCATGTTCCCAGGGAACAGGCTTCCAGAAACAAACCTCAGTCAAGTTCCCAGGCATCAGGGTTCCAGAATCAAACCTCAGTCTTGTTCCCAGGACACAGGTTTCCAGAATCAACCCGATATCATGTTCCCTGGCCACAGTCTTCCAGAGTCAATCCTCAGTCATGTTGCCAGGCCACAGGTTTCCACCATCAAACCTCAGACATGTTCCCAGGCCTCAGGGTAGCAGAGTCAAACCGTTCGCAGGTTCCCAGGCCACAGAATTCCTGAATCCACCGATGTCATGCTGCCAGGCCACAGGGTTCCAGAATCAATCCCCAGTTATGTTCGCAGGCTACAGGGTTCCGGAATAAAACCTCAGTCATGTTCCCAGTCCACAGGGTTCCAGAACCAAGGCTCAGTCACGTTCCCAGGGCACAGTATTCCACAATCTAAACAGATGTCATGTTCCCAGGCCTCAGGGTTCCAGAATCCACCCATGTCATGTTCCCAGGCCACAGGGTTCCAGAATCAATCCTCAGTTATGTTCCCAGGCTACAAGGTTCCAGAATAAAACCTCAGTCATGTTCCTAGTCCACAGGGTTCCAGAATCCACCGTTGTCATGTGCCCAGGCCACAGGGTTCCAGAATCAATCCTCAGTTATGGTCCCAGGCTACAGGGTTCCAGAATAAAACCTCAGTCATGTTCCCAGTCCACAGGGTTCCAGAACCAAGGCTCAGTCAGATTCCCGGGGCACAGTATTCCACAATCTAAACAGATGTCATGTTCCCAGGCCACAGGTTTCCAGAATCATGCCTCAGTCATGTTCCCAGGCCACAGGCATCCAGAATCAAACCTCAGTCATGTTGCCAGGCCATAGGGTACCACAATCAAACCTCAGTCATATTCCCAGACCTCAGGTTTACAGAATGAAACCGATTTCATGTTCCCAGGCAACAGGGTACCAGAATCCAAACCGATGTCATGTTCCCAGGCCATAGGATTCCATCATCAATCCTCATTCATGTTCCCAAGCCTGAGGGTTCCACTATCAAACCTCAATCATGTTGCCAGGACACAGGGTTCAACCATCAATCCTCAGTCATGTTCCCAAGCCTGAGGGTTCCACTATCAAACCTCAATCATGTTGCCAGGACACAGGGTTCAACCATCAATCCTCATTCATGTTCCCAAGCCTGAGGGTTCCACTATCAAACCTCAATCATGTTGCCAGGACACAGGGTTCAACCATCAATCCTCAGTCATGTTCCAAGTAAAAAGGGCTCCAGAATCAAACCAATGTCATGTTCCCACGCCACGGGGTTCCAGTATCAGGCCTCAGTCATGGATCCCGTGCACAGGGTTCCACAATCAAACCTCAGTCATATTGCCAGTCCACAGGTTTCTGCCATCTGACCTCAGTCAAGTTCCCAGGACCCAGGGCTCCAGAATCAAGCCTCAGTCATTTTGGCAGGCCAGAGTGTTCCACCATTAAACCTCAGTCATGATCCCAGGCCACATGTTTCCACAATGAAACCTCAGTCATTTTCCCAGGCCAAAGGTTTCCAGAATCAAACCTCAGTCATATTCCCAGGACACATGGTTCCAGAATCAAACCTGAGTCATGTTCGCAGGCCACAGGTTTCAACAATCAAACCTCAGTCATGTTTCCAGGACACAGGTGTCCAGAATCAAACCTCAGTCATATTCCAAGGGAACAGGCTTCCAGAAACAAACCTCAGTCATGTTCCCAGGCCACAGGGTTCCAGAATCAAACCTCAGTCTTGTTCCCAGGACAAAGGTTTCCAGAATCAACCCGATATCATGTTCCCTGGCCACAGTCTTTCAGAATCAAACCTCAGTCATGTTGCCAGGCCACAGGTTTCCACCACCAAACCTCAGACATGTTCCCAGGCCACAGGGTTCCAGAGTCAAACCGATCGCAGGTTACCAGGCCACAGTGTTCCAGAATCCACCGATGTCATGTTCCAAGGCCTCAGGTTTCCAGAATCCACCCATGTCATGTTCCTGGGCCACAGGGTTTCAAAGTGAATCCTCAGTTATGTTCCCAGGCTACACGGCTCCAGAATAAAACCTCAGTCATATTCCCAGTCCACATGTTTCCAGAACCAAGGCTCAGTCAAGATCCCAGGCCACAGTATTCCACAATATAAACAGATTTTATGTTCCCAGGCCTCAGGGTTCCAGAATCCACCCATGTCATGTTCCCAGGACACAGGGTTCCAGAATAAAACCTCAGTAATGTTCCCAGTCCACAGGAATCAAGAACCAATGCTCAGTCAGGTTCCCGGGGCACAGTATTCCACAATCTAAACAGATGTCATGTTCCCAGGCCACAGGGATCCAGAATCAAACCTCAGTCATGTTGCCAGGCCATAGGGTACCACCATCAAACCTCAGTCATATTACCAGGCCTAAGTTTTGCAGAATCAAACCGATTTCATGTTTCCAGGCAACAGGGTACTAGAATCCAAACCGATGTCATGTTCCCAGGGCACAGGATTCCACACTCTAACATCAGTCATGTTCCCAGGCCAATGGTTTCCAGAATCAAACCTAAGTCATATTCCCAGGCCACATGATTCCAGAATCAAACCTCAGTCGTGTTCCCAGGACACAGGGTTCCAGAATAAAACCTCAGTCATTTTCCCTGGACACAGGTTTCAGAAATCAAATCCCAGTCATGTTCCCAGGCCACAGGGTTCCAGAATCAATCCTCAGTTATGTTCCCAGGCTACAGGGTTCCAGAATAAAATGTCAGTCATGTTCCCAGTCCACAGGGTTCCAGAACCAAGGCTCAGTCACGTTCCCAGGGCACAGTATTCCACAATCTAAACAGATGTCATGTTCCCACGCCTCAGGGTTCCAGAATCCACCCATGTCATGTTCCCAGGCCACAGGGTTCCAGAATCAATCCTCAGTTATGTTCCCAGGCTACAAGGTTCCAGAATAAAACCTCAGTCATGTTCCTAGTCCACAGGGTTCCAGAATCCACCGTTGTCATGTGCCCAGGCCACAGGGTTCCAGAATCAATCCTCAGTTATGGTCCCAGGCTACAGAGTTCCAGAATAAAACCTCAGTCATGTTCCCAGTCCACAGGGTTCCAGAACCAAGGCTCAGTCAGGTTCCAGGGGCACAGTATTCCACAATCTAAACAGATGTCATATTCCCAGGCCACAGGTTTCCAGAATCATGCCTCAGTCATGTTCCCAGGCCACAGGCATCCAGAATCAAACCTCAGTCATGTTGACAGGCCATAGGGTACCACAATCAAACCTCAGTCATATTCCCAGACCTCAGGTTTACAGAATCAAACCGATTTCATGTTCCCAGGCAACAGGGTACCAGAATCCAAACCGATGTCATGTTCCCAGGCCACAGGATTCCACATTCTAACATCAGTCATGTTCCCAGGCCAATGGTTTCCAGAATCAAACCTCAATCATATTCCCAGGCCACATGGTTACAGAATCAAACCTCAGTCGTGTTCCCAGGTCACAGGGTTCCAGAATAAAACCTCAGTCATGTTCCCTGGACACAGGTTTCAGAAATCAAATCCCAGTCATGTTCCCAGGCCACAGGGTTCCACAATTAAACCTCAGTCATATTCCCAGGCCAGAGGGTTCCACAATCAAACCTCAGTCCTGTTGCCAGGCCACGGTTCCACCATCAAGCCTCAGTCATGTTCCCAGGTCAGAGTGTTCCACAATCTAACCTAAGTCATCTTGCCAAGCCACAGGGTTCCACCATCAAACCTCAGGCATATTGCCAGGCCACAGTGTTCCACCATCAAGCCTCACTCATGTTCCCAAGCCTGAGGGTTCCACTTTCAAACCTCAATCATGTTGCCAGGCCACAGGATTCAACCATGAAACCTCAGTCATGTTCCCAGTAAACAGGGCTCCAGAATCAAACCAATGTCATGTTCCCATGCCACGGGGTTCCAGTATCAGGCCTCAGTCATGGTCCCCGTGCACAGGGTTCCAAATCAAACCCCAGTCACGTTGCCAGTCCACAGGTTTCTGCCATCAAACCTCAGTCATGTTCCCAGTAAACAGGGCTCCAGAATCAAGCCTCAGTCATTTTGCCAGGCCAGAGTGTTCCACCATCAAACCTCAGTCATGATCCCAGGCCACATGTTTCCACAATGAAACCTCAGTCATTTTCCCAGGACAAAGGTTTCCAGAATCAAACCTCAGTCATATTCCCAGGACACATGGTTCCAGAATCAACCTGAGTCATGTTCGAAGGCCACAGGTTTCAACAATCAAACCTCAGTCATGTTCCCAGGACAAAGGTGTCCAGAATCAAACCTCAGTCATGTTCCCAGAGAACAGGCTTCTAGAAACAAACCTCAGTCATGTTCCCAAGCCACAGGGTTGCAGAATCAAACCTCAGTCTTGTTCCCAGGACACAGGTGTCCAGAATCAAACCTCAGGCATGTTCCCAGGCCACAGGGTTCCAGAATCAAACTTCAGTCTTGTTCCCAGGACACAGGTTTCCAGAATCAACCAGATATCATGTTCCCTGGCCACAGTCTTCCAGAATCAATCCTCAGTCATGTTGCCAGGCCACAGGTTTCCACCATCAAACCTCAGACATGTTCCCAGGCCACAGGGTACCAGAGTCAAACCGTTCGCAGGTTCCCAGGCCACAGAGTTCCAGAATCCACCGATGTCATGCGGCCAGTCCACAGGGTTCCAGAATCAATCCTCAGTTATGTTCGCAGGCTACAGGGTTCCGGAATAAAACCTCAGTCATGTTCCCAGTCCACAGGGTTCCAGAATCAAGGCTCAGTCAGGTACCCGGGGCACAGTATTCCACAATCTAAACAGATGTCATGTTCCCAGGCCTCAGGGTTCCAGAATCCACCCATGTCATGTTCCCAGGCCACAGGGTTCCAGAATCAATCCTCAGTTATGTTCCCAGGCTACAGGGTTCCAGAATAAAACCTCAGTCATGTTCCTAGTGCACAGTGTTCCAGAACCAAGGCTCAGTCAGGTTCCCGGGCCAAAGTATTCCACAATCTAAACAGATGTCATGTTTCCAGGCCACAGGTCTTCAGAATCACGCCTCAGTCATTTTCCCAGGCCACAGAGATCCAGAATCAAACCTCAGTCAGGTTGCCAGGCCTCAGATTTCCGGAATCAAACCGATTTCGTGTTCCCAGGCCACAGGGTTCCAGAGTAAAACCGTTCGCAGTTTCCCAGGCCACAGTGTTCCAGAATCCACCGATGTCATGTTCCCAGCCACAGGCTTCCAGAATCAATCCTCAGTTATGTTCCCAGGCTACAGGGTTCCAGAATAAAACCTCAGTCATGTTCCCAGTCCACAGGGTTCCAGAACCAAGGCTCAGTCAGGTTCCCGGGCCACAGTATTCCACAATCTAAACAGATGTCATGTTCCAAGGCCTCAGGTTTCCAGAATCCACCCATGTCATGTTCCTGGGCCACAGGGTTCCAAAGTGAATCCTCAGTTATGTTCCCAGGCTACACGGCTCCAGAATAAAACCTCAGTCATATTCCCAGTCCACAGGTTTCCAGAACCAAGGCTCAGTCAAGATCCCAGGCCACAGTATTCCACAATCTAAACAGATTTCATGTTCCCAGGCCTCAGGGTTCCAGAATCCACCCATGTCATGTTAACAGGACACAGGGTTCCAGAATAAAACCTCAGTCATGTTCCCAGTCCACAGGGGTCCAGAACCAAGGCTCAGTCAGGTTCCCGGGGCACAGTATTCCACAATCTAAACAGATGCCATGTTCCCAGGCCACAGGGATCCAGAATCAAACCTAAGTCATGTTGCCAGGCCATAGGGTACCACCATCAAACCTCAGTCATATTCCCAGGCCTAAGGTTTCCAGAATCAAACCGATTTCATGTTTCCAGGCAACAGGGTACCAGAATCCAAACCGATGTCATGTTCCCAGGGCACAGGATTCCACACTCTAACATCAGTCATGTTCCCAGGCCAATGGTTTCCAGAATCAAACCTAAGTCATATTCCCAGGCCACATGGTTCCAGAATCAAACCTCAGTCGTGTTCCCAGGACACAGGGTTCCAGAATAAAACCTCAGTCATTTTCCCTGGACACAGGTTTCAGAAATCAAATCCCAGTCATGTTCCCAGGCCACAGGGTTCCAGAATAAAGCGTCAGTCATATTCCCAGTCCACAGGGTTCCAGAACAAAGGCTCAGTCACGTTCCCAGGGCACAGTATTCCACAATCTAAACAGATGTCATGTTCCCAGGCCTCAGGGTTCCAGAATCCACCCATGTCATGTTCCCAGGTCACAGGGTTCCAGAATCAATCCTCAGTTATGTTCCCAGGCTACAAGGTTCCAGAATAAAACCTCAGTCATGTTCCTAGTCCACAGGGTTCCAGAATCCACCGTTGTCATGTGCCCAGGCCACAGGGTTCCAGAATCAATCCTCAGTTATGGTCCCAGGCTACAGGGTTCCAGAAAAAAACCTCAGTCATGTTCCCAGTCCACAGGGTTCCAGAACCAAGGCTCAGTCAGGTTCCCGTCGCACAGTATTTCACAATCTAAACAGATGTCATGTTCCCAGGCCACAGGTTTCCAGAATCATGCCTCAGTCATGTTCCCAGGCCACAGGCATCCAGAATCAAACCTCAGTCATGTTGCCAGGCCATAGGGTACCACAATCAAACCTCAGTCATATTCCCAGACCTCAGGTTTACAGAATCAAACCGATTTCATGTTCCCAGGCCACAGGGTACCAGAATCCAAACCGATGTCATGTTCCCAGGCCACTGGATTCCACATTCTAACATCAGTCATGTTCCCAGGCCAATGGTTTCCAGAATCAAACCTCAGTCATATTCCCAGGCCACATGGTTACAGAATCAAACCTCAGTCGTGTTCCCAGGACACAGGGTTCCAGAATAAAACCTCAGTCTTGTTCCCTGGACACAGGTTTCAGAAATCAAATCCCAGTCATGTTCCCAGGCCACAGGGTTCCACAATTAAACCTCAGTCATATTCCCAGGCCAGAGGGTTCCACAATCAAACCTCAGTCCTGTTGCCAGGCCACGGTTCCACCATCAAGCCTCAGTCATGTTCCCAGGTCAGAGTGTTCCACAATCTAACTTAAGTCATCTTGCCAAGCCACAGGGTTCCACCATCAAACCTCAGGCATATTGCCAGGCCACAGTGTTCCACCATCAAGCCTCACTCATGTTCCCAAGCCTGAGGGTTCCACTATCAAACCTCAATCATGTTGCCAGGCCACAGGATTCAACCGTGAAACCTCAGTCATGTTCCCAGTAAACAGGGCTCCAGAATCAAACCAATGTCATGTTCCCATGCCACGGGGTTCCAGTATCAGGCCTCAGTCATGGTCCCCGTGCACAGGGTTCCAAATCAAACCTCAGTCATGTTGCCAGTCCACAGGTTTCTGCCATCAAACCTCAGTCATGTTCCCAGTAAACAGGGCTCCAGAATCAAGCCTCAGTCATTTTGCCAGGCCAGAGTGTTCCACCATCAAACCTCAGTCATGATCCCAGGCCACATGTTTCCACAATGAAACCTCAGTCATTTTCCCAGGACAAAGGTTTCCAGAATCAAACCTCAGTCATATTCCCAGGACACATGGTTCCAGAATCAACTTGAGTCATGTTCGAAGGCCACAGGTTTCAACAATCAAACCTCAGTCATGTTCCCAGGACACAGGTGTCCAGAATCAAACCTCAGTCATGTTCCCAGAGAACAGGCTTCCAGAAACAAACCTCAGTCATGTTCCCAAGCCACAGGGTTGCAGAATCAAACCTCAGTCTTGTTCCCAGGACACAGGTGTCCAGAATCAAACCGCAGTCATGTTCCCAGGGAACAGGCTTCCAGAAACAAACCTCAGTCATGTTCCCAGGCCACAGGGTTCCAGAATCAAACTTCAGTCTTGTTCCCAGGACACAGGTTTCCAGAATCAACCAGATATCATGTTCCCTGGCCACAGTCTTCCAGAATCAATCCTCAGTCATGTTGCCAGGCCACAGGTTTCCACCATCAAACCTCAGACATGTTCCCAGGCCACAGGGTACCAGAGTCAAACCGTTCGCAGGTTCCCAGGCCACAGAGTTCCAGAATCCACCGATGTCATGCGGCCAGGCCACAGGGTTCCAGAATCAATCCTCAGTTATGTTTGCAGGCTACAGGGTTCAGGAATAAAACCTCAGTCATGTTCCCAGTCCACAGGGTTCCAGAATCAAGGCTCAGTCAGGTACCCGGGGCACAGTATTCCACAATCTAAACACATGTCATGTTCCCAGGCCTCAGGGTTCCAGAATCCACCCATGTCATGTTCCCAGGCCACAGGGTTCCAGAATCAATCCTCAGTTATGTTCCCAGGCTACAGGGTTCCAGAATAAAACCTTAGTCATATTCCCAGTTCATAGGGTTTCAGAACCAAGGCTCAGTCAGGTTCCCGGGTCACAGTATTCCACAAGCTAAACAGATGTCTTGTTCCCAGGCCTCAGGGTTCCAGAATCCACCCATGTTATGTTCCCAGGCCACAGGGTTCCAGAATCAATCCTCAGTTATGTTCCCAGGCTACAGGGTTCCAGAATAAAACCTCAGTCATGTTCCTAGTGCACAGTGTTCCAGAACCAATGCTCAGTCAGGTTCCCGGGCCAAAGTATTCCACAATCTAAACAGATGTCATGTTTCCAGGCCACAGGTCTTCAGAATCACGCCTCAGTCATTTTCCCAGGCCACAGAGATCCAGAATCAAACCTCAGTCATGTTGCCAGGCCTCAGATTTCCGGAATCAAACCGATTTCGTGTTCCCAGGCCACAGGGTTCCAGAGTCAAACCGTTCGCAGGTTCCTAGTCCACAGGGTTCCAGAATCCACCGTTGTCATGTGCCCAGGCCACAGGGTTCCAGAATCAATCCTCAGTTATGGTCCCAGGCTACAGGGTTCCAGAATAAAACCTCAGTCATGTTCCCAGTCCACAGGGTTCCAGAACCAAGGCTCAGTCAGATTCCCGGGGCACAGTATTCCACAATCTAAACAGATGTCATGTTCCCAGGCCACAGGTTTCCAGAATCATGCCTCAGTCATGTTCCCAGGCCACAGGCATCCAGAATCAAACCTCAGTCATGTTGCCAGGCCATAGGGTACCACAATCAAACCTCAGTCATATTCCCAGACCTCAGGTTTACAGAATGAAACCGATTTCATGTTCCCAGGCAACAGGGTACCAGAATCCAAACCGATGTCATGTTCCCAGGCCATAGGATTCCATCATCAATCCTCATTCATGTTCCCAAGCCTGAGGGTTCCACTATCAAACCTCAATCATGTTGCCAGGACACAGGGTTCAACCATCAATCCTCAGTCATGTTCCAAGTAAAAAGGGCTCCAGAATCAAACCAATGTCATGTTCCCACGCCACGGGGTTCCAGTATCAGGCCTCAGTCATGGATCCCGTGCACAGGGTTCCACAATCAAACCTCAGTCATATTGCCAGTCCACAGGTTTCTGCCATCTGACCTCAGTCAAGTTCCCAGGACCCAGGGCTCCAGAATCAAGCCTCAGTCATTTTGGCAGGCCAGAGTGTTCCACCATTAAACCTCAGTCATGATCCCAGGCCACATGTTTCCACAATGAAACCTCAGTCATTTTCCCAGGCCAAAGGTTTCCAGAATCAAACCTCAGTCATATTCCCAGGACACATGGTTCCAGAATCAAACCTGAGTCATGTTCGCAGGCCACAGGTTTCAACAATCAAACCTCAGTCATGTTTCCAGGACACAGGTGTCCAGAATCAAACCTCAGTCATATTCCAAGGGAACAGGCTTCCAGAAACAAACCTCAGTCATGTTCCCAGGCCACAGGGTTCCAGAATCAAACCTCAGTCTTGTTCCCAGGACAAAGGTTTCCAGAATCAACCCGATATCATGTTCCCTGGCCACAGTCTTTCAGAATCAAACCTCAGTCATG
This sequence comes from Balaenoptera physalus, assembly GCF_965194825.1. Lineage (NCBI taxonomy): Eukaryota > Metazoa > Chordata > Mammalia > Artiodactyla > Balaenopteridae > Balaenoptera > Balaenoptera physalus. The sequence goes on along the minus strand of NC_138897.1, from coordinate 33,127,895 downwards.
TTGCCAGGCCACAGGTTTCCACCACCAAACCTCAGACATGTTCCCAGGCCACAGGGTTCCAGAGTCAAACCGATCGCAGGTTACCAGGCCACAGTGTTCCAGAATCCACCGATGTCATGTTCCAAGGCCTCAGGTTTCCAGAATCCACCCATGTCATGTTCCTGGGCCACAGGGTTTCAAAGTGAATCCTCAGTTATGTTCCCAGGCTACACGGCTCCAGAATAAAACCTCAGTCATATTCCCAGTCCACATGTTTCCAGAACCAAGGCTCAGTCAAGATCCCAGGCCACAGTATTCCACAATATAAACAGATTTTATGTTCCCAGGCCTCAGGGTTCCAGAATCCACCCATGTCATGTTCCCAGGACACAGGGTTCCAGAATAAAACCTCAGTAATGTTCCCAGTCCACAGGAATCAAGAACCAATGCTCAGTCAGGTTCCCGGGGCACAGTATTCCACAATCTAAACAGATGTCATGTTCCCAGGCCACAGGGATCCAGAATCAAACCTCAGTCATGTTGCCAGGCCATAGGGTACCACCATCAAACCTCAGTCATATTCCCAGGCCTAAAGTTTCCAGAATCAAACCGATTTCATCTTTCCAGGCAACAGGGTACCAGAATCCAAACCGATGTCATGTTCCCAGGGCACAGTATTCCACATTCTAACATCAGTCATGTTCCCACGCCAATGGTTTCCAGAATCGAACCTCAGTCATATTCCCAGGTCACATGGTTACAGAATCAAACCTCAGTCGTGTTCCCAGGACACAGGGTTCCAGAATAAAACCTCAGTCATGTGCCCTGGACACAGGTTTCAGAAATCAAATCCCAGTCATGTTCCCAGGCCACAGGGTTCCACAATTAAACCTCAGTCATATTCCCAGGCCAGAGGGTTCCACAAGCAAACCTCAGTCCTGTTGCCAGGACACGGTTCCACCATCAAGCCTCAGTCATGTTCCCAGGCCAGAGTGTTCCACAATCAAACCTAAGTCATCTTGCCAAGCCACAGGGTTCCACCATCAAACCTCAGGCATATTGCCAGGCCACAGGGTTCCACCATCAAGCCTCACTCATGTTCCCAAGCCTGAGGGTTCCACTATCAAACCTCAATCATGTTGCCAGGCCACAGGATTCAACCATGAAACCTCAGTCATGTTCCCAGTAAACAGGGTTCCAGAATCAAACCAATGTCTTGTTCCCATGCCACGGTGTTCCAGTATCAGGCCTCAGTCATGGTCCCCGTGCACAGTGTTCCAAATCAAACCTCAGTCATGTTGCCAGTCCACAGGTTTCTGCCATCAAACCTCAGTCATGTTCCCAGTAAACAGGGCTCCAGAATCAAGCCTCAGTCATTTTGCCAGGCCAGAGTGTTCCACCATCAAACGTCAGTCATGATCCCAGGCCACATGTTTCCACTATGAAACCTCAGTCATTTTCCCAGGACAAAGGTTTCCAGAATCAAACCTCAGTCATATTCCCAGGACACATGGTTCCAGAATCAACCTGAATCATGTTCGAAGGCCACAGGTTTCAACAATCAAACCTCAGTCATGTTCCCAGGACACAGGTGTCCAGAATCAAACCTCAGTCATGTTCCCAGAGAACAGGCTTCCAGAAACAAACCTCAGTCATGTTCCCAAGCCACAGGGTTGCAGAATCAAACCTCAGTCTTGTTCCCAGGACACAGGTGTCCAGAATCAAACCGCAGTCATGTTCCCAGGGAACAGGCTTCCAGAAACAAACCTCAGTCATGTTCCCAGGCATCAGGGTTCCAGAATCAAACTTCAGTCTTGTTCCCAGGACACAGGTTTCCAGAATCAACCAGATATCATGTTCCCTGGCCACAGTCTTCCAGAATCAATCCTCAGTCATGTTGCCAGGCCACAGGTTTCCACCATCAAACCTCAGACATGTTTCCAGGCCACAGGGTACCAGAGTCAAACCGTTGGCAGGTTCCCAGGCCACAGAGTTCCAGAATCCACCGATGTCATGCGGCCAGGCCACAGGGTTACAGAATCAATCCTCAGTTATGTTCGCAGGCTACAGGGTTCCGGAATAAAACCTCAGTCATGTTCCCAGTCCACAGGGTTCCAGAATCAAGGCTCAGTCAGGTACCCGGGGCACAGTATTCCACAATCTAAACAGATGTCATGTTCCCAGGCCTCAGGGTTCCAGAATCCACCCATGTCATGTTCCCAGGCCACAGGGTTCCAGAATCAATCCTCAGTTATGTTCCCAGGCTACAAGGCTCCAGAATAAAACCTCAGTCATATTCCCAGTCCACAGGTTTCCAGAACCAAGGCTCAGACAAGTTCCCAGGCCACAGTATTCCACAATCTAAACAGATTTCATGTTCCCAGGCCTCAGGGTTCCAGAATCCACCCATGTCATGTTAACAGGACACAGCGTTCCAGAATAAAACCTCAGTCATGTTCCCAGTCCACAGGGGTCCAGAACCAAGGCTCAGTCAGGTTTCCTGGGGCACAGTATTCCACAATCTAAACAGATGTCATGTTCCCAGGCCACAGGGATCCAGAATCAAACCTCAGTCATGTTGCCAGGCCATAGGGTACCACCATCAAACCTCAGTCATATTCCCAGGTCTAAGGTTTCCAGAATCAAACCGATTTCATGTTTCCAGGCAACAGGGTACCAGAATCCAAACCGATGTCATGTTCCCAGGGCACAGGATTCCACACTCTAACATTAGTCATGTTCCCAGGCCAATGATTTCCAGAATCAAACCTAAGTCATATTCCCAGGCCACATGGTTCCAGAATCAAACCTCAGTCGTGTTCCAAGGACACAGGGTTCCAGAATAAAACCTCAGTCATTTTCCCTGGACACAGGTTTCAGAATTCAAATCCCAGTCATGTTTCCAGGCCACAGGGTTCCAGAATCAATCCTCAGTTATGTTCCCAGGCTACAGGGTTCCAGAATAAAACGTCAGTCATGTTCCCAGGCCACAGGGTACCAGAGTCAAACCGTTCGCAGGTTCCCAGGCCACAGAGTTCCAGAATCCAAGGATGTCATGCTGCCAGGCCACAGGGTTCCAGAATCAATGCTCAGTTATGTTCGCAGGCTACAGGGTTCCGGAATAAAACCTCAGTCATTTTACCAGTCCACAGGGTTCCAGAACCAAGGCTCAGTCACGTTCCCGGGGCACAGTATTCCACAATCTAAACAGATGTCATGTTCCCAGGCCTCAGGGTTCCAGAATCCACCCATGTCATGTTCCCAGGACACAGGGTTCCAGAATAAAACCTCAGTAATGTTCCCAGTCCACAGGAATCAAGAACCAATGCTCAGTCAGGTTCCCGGGGCACAGTATTCCACAATCTAAACAGATGTCATGTTCCCAGGCCACAGGGATCCAGAATCAAACCTCAGTCATGTTGCCAGGCCATAGGGTACCACCATCAAACCTCAGTCATATTACCAGGCCTAAGTTTTGCAGAATCAAACCGATTTCATGTTTCCAGGCAACAGGGTACTAGAATCCAAACCGATGTCATGTTCCCAGGGCACAGGATTCCACACTCTAACATCAGTCATGTTCCCAGGCCAATGGTTTCCAGAATCAAACCTCAGTCATATTCCCAGGCCACATGGTTACAGAATCAAACCTCAGTCGTGTTCCCAGGACACAGGGTTCCAGAATAAAACCTCAGTCATGTTCCCTGGACACAGGTTTCAGAAATCAAATCCCAGTCATGTTCCTAAGCCACAGGGTTCCACAATTAAACCTCAGTCATAATCCCAGGCCAGAGGGTTCCACAATCAAACCTCAGTCCTGTTGCCAGGACACGGTTCCACCATCAAGCCTCAGTCATGTTCCCAGGCCAGAGTGTTCCACAATCAAACCTAAGTCATCTTGCCAAGACACAGGGTTCCACCATCAAACCTCAGGCATATTGCCAGGCCACAGGGTTCCACCATCAAGCCTCACTCATGTTCCCAAGCCTGAGGGTTCCACTATCAAACCTCAATCATGTTTCCAGGCCACAGGATTCCACCATGAAACCTCAGTCATGTTCCCAGTAAACAGGGCTCCAGAATCAAACCAATGTCATGTTCCCATGCCACGGGGTTCCAGTATCAGGCCTCAGTCATGGTCCCCGTGCACAGGGTTCCAAATCAAACCTCAGTCATGTTGCCAGTCCACAGGTTTCTGCCATCAAAACTCAGTCATGTTCCCAGTAAACAGGGCTCCAGAATCAAGCCTCAGTCATTTTGCCAGGCCAGAGTGTTCCACCATCAAACCTCACTCATGATCCCAGGCCACATGTTTCCACAATGAAACCTCAGTCATTTTCCCAGGACAAAGGTTTCCAGAATCAAACCTCAGTCATATTCCCAGGACACATGGTTCCAGAATCAACCTGAGTCATGTTCGAAGGCCACAGGTTTCAACAATCAAACCTCAGTCATGTTCCCAGGACACAGGTGTCCAGAATCAAACCTCAGTCATGTTCCCAGAGAACAGGCTTCCAGAAACAAACCTCAGTCATGTTCCCAAGCCACAGGGTTGCAGAATCAAACCTCAGTCTTGTTCCCAGGAAACAGGTGTCCAGAATCAAACCGCAGTCATGTTCCCAGGGAACAGGCTTCCAGAAACAAACCTCAGTCAAGTTCCCAGGCATCAGGGTTCCAGAATCAAACCTCAGTCTTGTTCCCAGGACACAGGTTTCCAGAATCAACCCGATATCATGTTCCCTGGCCACAGTCTTCCAGAGTCAATCCTCAGTCATGTTGCCAGGCCACAGGTTTCCACCATCAAACCTCAGACATGTTCCCAGGCCTCAGGGTAGCAGAGTCAAACCGTTCGCAGGTTCCCAGGCCACAGAATTCCTGAATCCACCGATGTCATGCTGCCAGGCCACAGGGTTCCAGAATCAATCCCCAGTTATGTTCGCAGGCTACAGGGTTCCGGAATAAAACCTCAGTCATGTTCCCAGTCCACAGGGTTCCAGAACCAAGGCTCAGTCACGTTCCCAGGGCACAGTATTCCACAATCTAAACAGATGTCATGTTCCCAGGCCTCAGGGTTCCAGAATCCACCCATGTCATGTTCCCAGGCCACAGGGTTCCAGAATCAATCCTCAGTTATGTTCCCAGGCTACAAGGTTCCAGAATAAAACCTCAGTCATGTTCCTAGTCCACAGGGTTCCAGAATCCACCGTTGTCATGTGCCCAGGCCACAGGGTTCCAGAATCAATCCTCAGTTATGGTCCCAGGCTACAGGGTTCCAGAATAAAACCTCAGTCATGTTCCCAGTCCACAGGGTTCCAGAACCAAGGCTCAGTCAGATTCCCGGGGCACAGTATTCCACAATCTAAACAGATGTCATGTTCCCAGGCCACAGGTTTCCAGAATCATGCCTCAGTCATGTTCCCAGGCCACAGGCATCCAGAATCAAACCTCAGTCATGTTGCCAGGCCATAGGGTACCACAATCAAACCTCAGTCATATTCCCAGACCTCAGGTTTACAGAATGAAACCGATTTCATGTTCCCAGGCAACAGGGTACCAGAATCCAAACCGATGTCATGTTCCCAGGCCATAGGATTCCATCATCAATCCTCATTCATGTTCCCAAGCCTGAGGGTTCCACTATCAAACCTCAATCATGTTGCCAGGACACAGGGTTCAACCATCAATCCTCAGTCATGTTCCCAAGCCTGAGGGTTCCACTATCAAACCTCAATCATGTTGCCAGGACACAGGGTTCAACCATCAATCCTCATTCATGTTCCCAAGCCTGAGGGTTCCACTATCAAACCTCAATCATGTTGCCAGGACACAGGGTTCAACCATCAATCCTCAGTCATGTTCCAAGTAAAAAGGGCTCCAGAATCAAACCAATGTCATGTTCCCACGCCACGGGGTTCCAGTATCAGGCCTCAGTCATGGATCCCGTGCACAGGGTTCCACAATCAAACCTCAGTCATATTGCCAGTCCACAGGTTTCTGCCATCTGACCTCAGTCAAGTTCCCAGGACCCAGGGCTCCAGAATCAAGCCTCAGTCATTTTGGCAGGCCAGAGTGTTCCACCATTAAACCTCAGTCATGATCCCAGGCCACATGTTTCCACAATGAAACCTCAGTCATTTTCCCAGGCCAAAGGTTTCCAGAATCAAACCTCAGTCATATTCCCAGGACACATGGTTCCAGAATCAAACCTGAGTCATGTTCGCAGGCCACAGGTTTCAACAATCAAACCTCAGTCATGTTTCCAGGACACAGGTGTCCAGAATCAAACCTCAGTCATATTCCAAGGGAACAGGCTTCCAGAAACAAACCTCAGTCATGTTCCCAGGCCACAGGGTTCCAGAATCAAACCTCAGTCTTGTTCCCAGGACAAAGGTTTCCAGAATCAACCCGATATCATGTTCCCTGGCCACAGTCTTTCAGAATCAAACCTCAGTCATGTTGCCAGGCCACAGGTTTCCACCACCAAACCTCAGACATGTTCCCAGGCCACAGGGTTCCAGAGTCAAACCGATCGCAGGTTACCAGGCCACAGTGTTCCAGAATCCACCGATGTCATGTTCCAAGGCCTCAGGTTTCCAGAATCCACCCATGTCATGTTCCTGGGCCACAGGGTTTCAAAGTGAATCCTCAGTTATGTTCCCAGGCTACACGGCTCCAGAATAAAACCTCAGTCATATTCCCAGTCCACATGTTTCCAGAACCAAGGCTCAGTCAAGATCCCAGGCCACAGTATTCCACAATATAAACAGATTTTATGTTCCCAGGCCTCAGGGTTCCAGAATCCACCCATGTCATGTTCCCAGGACACAGGGTTCCAGAATAAAACCTCAGTAATGTTCCCAGTCCACAGGAATCAAGAACCAATGCTCAGTCAGGTTCCCGGGGCACAGTATTCCACAATCTAAACAGATGTCATGTTCCCAGGCCACAGGGATCCAGAATCAAACCTCAGTCATGTTGCCAGGCCATAGGGTACCACCATCAAACCTCAGTCATATTACCAGGCCTAAGTTTTGCAGAATCAAACCGATTTCATGTTTCCAGGCAACAGGGTACTAGAATCCAAACCGATGTCATGTTCCCAGGGCACAGGATTCCACACTCTAACATCAGTCATGTTCCCAGGCCAATGGTTTCCAGAATCAAACCTAAGTCATATTCCCAGGCCACATGATTCCAGAATCAAACCTCAGTCGTGTTCCCAGGACACAGGGTTCCAGAATAAAACCTCAGTCATTTTCCCTGGACACAGGTTTCAGAAATCAAATCCCAGTCATGTTCCCAGGCCACAGGGTTCCAGAATCAATCCTCAGTTATGTTCCCAGGCTACAGGGTTCCAGAATAAAATGTCAGTCATGTTCCCAGTCCACAGGGTTCCAGAACCAAGGCTCAGTCACGTTCCCAGGGCACAGTATTCCACAATCTAAACAGATGTCATGTTCCCACGCCTCAGGGTTCCAGAATCCACCCATGTCATGTTCCCAGGCCACAGGGTTCCAGAATCAATCCTCAGTTATGTTCCCAGGCTACAAGGTTCCAGAATAAAACCTCAGTCATGTTCCTAGTCCACAGGGTTCCAGAATCCACCGTTGTCATGTGCCCAGGCCACAGGGTTCCAGAATCAATCCTCAGTTATGGTCCCAGGCTACAGAGTTCCAGAATAAAACCTCAGTCATGTTCCCAGTCCACAGGGTTCCAGAACCAAGGCTCAGTCAGGTTCCAGGGGCACAGTATTCCACAATCTAAACAGATGTCATATTCCCAGGCCACAGGTTTCCAGAATCATGCCTCAGTCATGTTCCCAGGCCACAGGCATCCAGAATCAAACCTCAGTCATGTTGACAGGCCATAGGGTACCACAATCAAACCTCAGTCATATTCCCAGACCTCAGGTTTACAGAATCAAACCGATTTCATGTTCCCAGGCAACAGGGTACCAGAATCCAAACCGATGTCATGTTCCCAGGCCACAGGATTCCACATTCTAACATCAGTCATGTTCCCAGGCCAATGGTTTCCAGAATCAAACCTCAATCATATTCCCAGGCCACATGGTTACAGAATCAAACCTCAGTCGTGTTCCCAGGTCACAGGGTTCCAGAATAAAACCTCAGTCATGTTCCCTGGACACAGGTTTCAGAAATCAAATCCCAGTCATGTTCCCAGGCCACAGGGTTCCACAATTAAACCTCAGTCATATTCCCAGGCCAGAGGGTTCCACAATCAAACCTCAGTCCTGTTGCCAGGCCACGGTTCCACCATCAAGCCTCAGTCATGTTCCCAGGTCAGAGTGTTCCACAATCTAACCTAAGTCATCTTGCCAAGCCACAGGGTTCCACCATCAAACCTCAGGCATATTGCCAGGCCACAGTGTTCCACCATCAAGCCTCACTCATGTTCCCAAGCCTGAGGGTTCCACTTTCAAACCTCAATCATGTTGCCAGGCCACAGGATTCAACCATGAAACCTCAGTCATGTTCCCAGTAAACAGGGCTCCAGAATCAAACCAATGTCATGTTCCCATGCCACGGGGTTCCAGTATCAGGCCTCAGTCATGGTCCCCGTGCACAGGGTTCCAAATCAAACCCCAGTCACGTTGCCAGTCCACAGGTTTCTGCCATCAAACCTCAGTCATGTTCCCAGTAAACAGGGCTCCAGAATCAAGCCTCAGTCATTTTGCCAGGCCAGAGTGTTCCACCATCAAACCTCACTCATGATCCCAGGCCACATGTTTCCACAATGAAACCTCAGTCATTTTCCCAGGACAAAGGTTTCCAGAATCAAACCTCAGTCATATTCCCAGGACACATGGTTCCAGAATCAACCTGAGTCATGTTCGAAGGCCACAGGTTTCAACAATCAAACCTCAGTCATGTTCCCAGGACACAGGTGTCCAGAATCAAACCTCAGTCATGTTCCCAGAGAACAGGCTTCCAGAAACAAACCTCAGTCATGTTCCCAAGCCACAGGGTTGCAGAATCAAACCTCAGTCTTGTTCCCAGGAAACAGGTGTCCAGAATCAAACCGCAGTCATGTTCCCAGGGAACAGGCTTCCAGAAACAAACCTCAGTCAATTTCCCAGGCATCAGGGTTCCAGAATCAAACCTCAGTCTTGTTCCCAGGACACAGGTTTCCAGAATCAACCCGATATCATGTTCCCTGGCCACAGTCTTCCAGAGTCAATCCTCAGTCATGTTGCCAGGCCACAGGTTTCCACCATCAAACCTCAGACATGTTCCCAGGCCTCAGGGTAGCAGAGTCAAACCGTTCGCAGGTTCCCAGGCCACAGAATTCCTGAATCCACCGATGTCATGCTGCCAGGCCACAGGGTTCCAGAATCAATCCCCAGTTATGTTCGCAGGCTACAGGGTTCCGGAATAAAACCTCAGTCATGTTCCCAGTCCACAGGGTTCCAGAACCAAGGCTCAGTCACGTTCCCAGGGCACAGTATTCCACAATCTAAACAGATGTCATGTTCCCAGGCCTCAGGGTTCCAGAATCCACCCATGTCATGTTCCCAGGCCACAGGGTTCCAGAATCAATCCTCAGTTATGTTCCCAGGCTACAAGGTTCCAGAATAAAACCTCAGTCATGTTCCTAGTCCACAGGGTTCCAGAATCCACCGTTGTCATGTGCCCAGGCCACAGGGTTCCAGAATCAATCCTCAGTTATGGTCCCAGGCTACAGGGTTCCAGAATAAAACCTCAGTCATGTTCCCAGTCCACAGGGTTCCAGAACCAAGGCTCAGTCAGATTCCCGGGGCACAGTATTCCACAATCTAAACAGATGTCATGTTCCCAGGCCACAGGTTTCCAGAATCATGCCTCAGTCATGTTCCCAGGCCACAGGCATCCAGAATCAAACCTCAGTCATGTTGCCAGGCCATAGGGTACCACAATCAAACCTCAGTCATATTCCCAGACCTCAGGTTTACAGAATGAAACCGATTTCATGTTCCCAGGCAACAGGGTACCAGAATCCAAACCTATGTCATGTTCCCAGGCCATAGGATTCCATCATCAATCCTCATTCATGTTCCCAAGCCTGAGGGTTCCACTATCAAACCTCAATCATGTTGCCAGGACACAGGGTTCAACCATCAATCCTCAGTCATGTTCCCAAGCCTGAGGGTTCCACTATCAAACCTCAATCATGTTGCCAGGACACAGGGTTCAACCATCAATCCTCATTCATGTTCCCAAGCCTGAGGGTTCCACTATCAAACCTCAATCATGTTGCCAGGACACAGGGTTCAACCATCAATCCTCAGTCATGTTCCAAGTAAAAAGGGCTCCAGAATCAAACCAATGTCATGTTCCCACGCCACGGGGTTCCAGTATCAGGCCTCAGTCATGGATCCCGTGCACAGGGTTCCACAATCAAACCTCAGTCATATTGCCAGTCCACAGGTTTCTGCCATCTGACCTCAGTCAAGTTCCCAGGACCCAGGGCTCCAGAATCAAGCCTCAGTCATTTTGGCAGGCCAGAGTGTTCCACCATTAAACCTCAGTCATGATCCCAGGCCACATGTTTCCACAATGAAACCTCAGTCATTTTCCCAGGCCAAAGGTTTCCAGAATCAAACCTCAGTCATATTCCCAGGACACATGGTTCCAGAATCAAACCTGAGTCATGTTCGCAGGCCACAGGTTTCAACAATCAAACCTCAGTCATGTTTCCAGGACACAGGTGTCCAGAATCAAACCTCAGTCATATTCCAAGGGAACAGGCTTCCAGAAACAAACCTCAGTCATGTTCCCAGGCCACAGGGTTCCAGAATCAAACCTCAGTCTTGTTCCCAGGACAAAGGTTTCCAGAATCAACCCGATATCATGTTCCCTGGCCACAGTCTTTCAGAATCAAACCTCAGTCATGTTGCCAGGCCACAGGTTTCCACCACCAAACCTCAGACATGTTCCCAGGCCACAGGGTTCCAGAGTCAAACCGATCGCAGGTTACCAGGCCACAGTGTTCCAGAATCCACCGATGTCATGTTCCAAGGCCTCAGGTTTCCAGAATCCACCCATGTCATGTTCCTGGGCCACAGGGTTTCAAAGTGAATCCTCAGTTATGTTCCCAGGCTACACGGCTCCAGAATAAAACCTCAGTCATATTCCCAGTCCACATGTTTCCAGAACCAAGGCTCAGTCAAGATCCCAGGCCACAGTATTCCACAATATAAACAGATTTTATGTTCCCAGGCCTCAGGGTTCCAGAATCCACCCATGTCATGTTCCCAGGACACAGGGTTCCAGAATAAAACCTCAGTAATGTTCCCAGTCCACAGGAATCAAGAACCAATGCTCAGTCAGGTTCCCGGGGCACAGTATTCCACAATCTAAACAGATGTCATGTTCCCAGGCCACAGGGATCCAGAATCAAACCTCAGTCATGTTGCCAGGCCATAGGGTACCACCATCAAACCTCAGTCATATTACCAGGCCTAAGTTTTGCAGAATCAAACCGATTTCATGTTTCCAGGCAACAGGGTACTAGAATCCAAACCGATGTCATGTTCCCAGGGCACAGGATTCCACACTCTAACATCAGTCATGTTCCCAGGCCAATGGTTTCCAGAATCAAACCTAAGTCATATTCCCAGGCCACATGATTCCAGAATCAAACCTCAGTCGTGTTCCCAGGACACAGGGTTCCAGAATAAAACCTCAGTCATTTTCCCTGGACACAGGTTTCAGAAATCAAATCCCAGTCATGTTCCCAGGCCACAGGGTTCCAGAATCAATCCTCAGTTATGTTCCCAGGCTACAGGGTTCCAGAATAAAATGTCAGTCATGTTCCCAGTCCACAGGGTTCCAGAACCAAGGCTCAGTCACGTTCCCAGGGCACAGTATTCCACAATCTAAACAGATGTCATGTTCCCACGCCTCAGGGTTCCAGAATCCACCCATGTCATGTTCCCAGGCCACAGGGTTCCAGAATCAATCCTCAGTTATGTTCCCAGGCTACAAGGTTCCAGAATAAAACCTCAGTCATGTTCCTAGTCCACAGGGTTCCAGAATCCACCGTTGTCATGTGCCCAGGCCACAGGGTTCCAGAATCAATCCTCAGTTATGGTCCCAGGCTACAGAGTTCCAGAATAAAACCTCAGTCATGTTCCCAGTCCACAGGGTTCCAGAACCAAGGCTCAGTCAGGTTCCAGGGGCACAGTATTCCACAATCTAAACAGATGTCATATTCCCAGGCCACAGGTTTCCAGAATCATGCCTCAGTCATGTTCCCAGGCCACAGGCATCCAGAATCAAACCTCAGTCATGTTGACAGGCCATAGGGTACCACAATCAAACCTCAGTCATATTCCCAGACCTCAGGTTTACAGAATCAAACCGATTTCATGTTCCCAGGCAACAGGGTACCAGAATCCAAACCGATGTCATGTTCCCAGGCCACAGGATTCCACATTCTAACATCAGTCATGTTCCCAGGCCAATGGTTTCCAGAATCAAACCTCAATCATATTCCCAGGCCACATGGTTACAGAATCAAACCTCAGTCGTGTTCCCAGGTCACAGGGTTCCAGAATAAAACCTCAGTCATGTTCCCTGGACACAGGTTTCAGAAATCAAATCCCAGTCATGTTCCCAGGCCACAGGGTTCCACAATTAAACCTCAGTCATATTCCCAGGCCAGAGGGTTCCACAATCAAACCTCAGTCCTGTTGCCAGGCCACGGTTCCACCATCAAGCCTCAGTCATGTTCCCAGGTCAGAGTGTTCCACAATCTAACCTAAGTCATCTTGCCAAGCCACAGGGTTCCACCATCAAACCTCAGGCATATTGCCAGGCCACAGTGTTCCACCATCAAGCCTCACTCATGTTCCCAAGCCTGAGGGTTCCACTTTCAAACCTCAATCATGTTGCCAGGCCACAGGATTCAACCATGAAACCTCAGTCATGTTCCCAGTAAACAGGGCTCCAGAATCAAACCAATGTCATGTTCCGATGCCACGGGGTTCCAGTATCAGGCCTCAGTCATGGTCCCCGTGCACAGGGTTCCAAATCAAACCCCAGTCACGTTGCCAGTCCACAGGTTTCTGCCATCAAACCTCAGTCATGTTCCCAGTAAACAGGGCTCCAGAATCAAGCCTCAGTCATTTTGCCAGGCCAGAGTGTTCCACCATCAAACCTCAGTCATGATCCCAGGCCACATGTTTCCACAATGAAACCTCAGTCATTTTCCCAGGACAAAGGTTTCCAGAATCAAACCTCAGTCATATTCCCAGGACACATGGTTCCAGAATCAACCTGAGTCATGTTCGAAGGCCACAGGTTTCAACAATCAAACCTCAGTCATGTTCCCAGGACAAAGGTGTCCAGAATCAAACCTCAGTCATGTTCCCAGAGAACAGGCTTCTAGAAACAAACCTCAGTCATGTTCCCAAGCCACAGGGTTGCAGAATCAAACCTCAGTCTTGTTCCCAGGACACAGGTGTCCAGAATCAAACCTCAGGCATGTTCCCAGGCCACAGGGTTCCAGAATCAAACTTCAGTCTTGTTCCCAGGACACAGGTTTCCAGAATCAACCAGATATCATGTTCCCTGGCCACAGTCTTCCAGAATCAATCCTCAGTCATGTTGCCAGGCCACAGGTTTCCACCATCAAACCTCAGACATGTTCCCAGGCCACAGGGTACCAGAGTCAAACCGTTCGCAGGTTCCCAGGCCACAGAGTTCCAGAATCCACCGATGTCATGCGGCCAGTCCACAGGGTTCCAGAATCAATCCTCAGTTATGTTCGCAGGCTACAGGGTTCCGGAATAAAACCTCAGTCATGTTCCCAGTCCACAGGGTTCCAGAATCAAGGCTCAGTCAGGTACCCGGGGCACAGTATTCCACAATCTAAACAGATGTCATGTTCCCAGGCCTCAGGGTTCCAGAATCCACCCATGTCATGTTCCCAGGCCACAGGGTTCCAGAATCAATCCTCAGTTATGTTCCCAGGCTACAGGGTTCCAGAATAAAACCTCAGTCATGTTCCTAGTGCACAGTGTTCCAGAACCAAGGCTCAGTCAGGTTCCCGGGCCAAAGTATTCCACAATCTAAACAGATGTCATGTTTCCAGGCCACAGGTCTTCAGAATCACGCCTCAGTCATTTTCCCAGGCCACAGAGATCCAGAATCAAACCTCAGTCATGTTGCCAGGCCTCAGATTTCCGGAATCAAACCGATTTCGTGTTCCCAGGCCACAGGGTTCCAGAGTAAAACCGTTCGCAGTTTCCCAGGCCACAGTGTTCCAGAATCCACCGATGTCATGTTCCCAGCCACAGGCTTCCAGAATCAATCCTCAGTTATGTTCCCAGGCTACAGGGTTCCAGAATAAAACCTCAGTCATGTTCCCAGTCCACAGGGTTCCAGAACCAAGGCTCAGTCAGGTTCCCGGGCCACAGTATTCCACAATCTAAACAGATGTCATGTTCCAAGGCCTCAGGTTTCCAGAATCCACCCATGTCATGTTCCTGGGCCACAGGGTTCCAAAGTGAATCCTCAGTTATGTTCCCAGGCTACACGGCTCCAGAATAAAACCTCAGTCATATTCCCAGTCCACAGGTTTCCAGAACCAAGGCTCAGTCAAGTTCCCAGGCCACAGTATTCCACAATCTAAACAGATTTCATGTTCCCAGGCCTCAGGGTTCCAGAATCCACCCATGTCATGTTAACAGGACACAGGGTTCCAGAATAAAACCTCAGTCATGTTCCCAGTCCACAGGGGTCCAGAACCAAGGCTCAGTCAGGTTCCCGGGGCACAGTATTCCACAATCTAAACAGATGCCATGTTCCCAGGCCACAGGGATCCAGAATCAAACCTAAGTCATGTTGCCAGGCCATAGGGTACCACCATCAAACCTCAGTCATATTCCCAGGCCTAAGGTTTCCAGAATCAAACCGATTTCATGTTTCCAGGCAACAGGGTACCAGAATCCAAACCGATGTCATGTTCCCAGGGCACAGGATTCCACACTCTAACATCAGTCATGTTCCCAGGCCAATGGTTTCCAGAATCAAACCTAAGTCATATTCCCAGGCCACATGGTTCCAGAATCAAACCTCAGTCGTGTTCCCAGGACACAGGGTTCCAGAATAAAACCTCAGTCATTTTCCCTGGACACAGGTTTCAGAAATCAAATCCCAGTCATGTTCCCAGGCCACAGGGTTCCAGAATAAAACGTCAGTCATATTCCCAGTCCACAGGGTTCCAGAACAAAGGCTCAGTCACGTTCCCAGGGCACAGTATTCCACAATCTAAACAGATGTCATGTTCCCAGGCCTCAGGGTTCCAGAATCCACCCATGTCATGTTCCCAGGTCACAGGGTTCCAGAATCAATCCTCAGTTATGTTCCCAGGCTACAAGGTTCCAGAATAAAACCTCAGTCATGTTCCTAGTCCACAGGGTTCCAGAATCCACCGTTGTCATGTGCTCAGGCCACAGGGTTCCAGAATCAATCCTCAGTTATGGTCCCAGGCTACAGGGTTCCAGAAAAAAACCTCAGTCATGTTCCCAGTCCACAGGGTTCCAGAACCAAGGCTCAGTCAGGTTCCCGTCGCACAGTATTTCACAATCTAAACAGATGTCATGTTCCCAGGCCACAGGTTTCCAGAATCATGCCTCAGTCATGTTCCCAGGCCACAGGCATCCAGAATCAAACCTCAGTCATGTTGCCAGGCCATAGGGTACCACAATCAAACCTCAGTCATATTCCCAGACCTCAGGTTTACAGAATCAAACCGATTTCATGTTCCCAGGCCACAGGGTACCAGAATCCAAACCGATGTCATGTTCCCAGGCCACTGGATTCCACATTCTAACATCAGTCATGTTCCCAGGCCAATGGTTTCCAGAATCAAACCTCAGTCATATTCCCAGGCCACATGGTTACAGAATCAAACCTCAGTCGTGTTCCCAGGACACAGGGTTCCAGAATAAAACCTCAGTCTTGTTCCCTGGACACAGGTTTCAGAAATCAAATCCCAGTCATGTTCCCAGGCCACAGGGTTCCACATTTAAACCTCAGTCATATTCCCAGGCCAGAGGGTTCCACAATCAAACCTCAGTCCTGTTGCCAGGCCACGGTTCCACCATCAAGCCTCAGTCATGTTCCCAGGTCAGAGTGTTCCACAATCTAACTTAAGTCATCTTGCCAAGCCACAGGGTTCCACCATCAAACCTCAGGCATATTGCCAGGCCACAGTGTTCCACCATCAAGCCTCACTCATGTTCCCAAGCCTGAGGGTTCCACTATCAAACCTCAATCATGTTGCCAGGCCACAGGATTCAACCGTGAAACCTCAGTCATGTTCCCAGTAAACAGGGCTCCAGAATCAAACCAATGTCATGTTCCCATGCCACGGGGTTCCAGTATCAGGCCTCAGTCATGGTCCCCGTGCACAGGGTTCCAAATCAAACCTCAGTCATGTTGCCAGTCCACAGGTTTCTGCCATCAAACCTCAGTCATGTTCCCAGTAAACAGGGCTCCAGAATCAAGCCTCAGTCATTTTGCCAGGCCAGAGTGTTCCACCATCAAACCTCAGTCATGATCCCAGGCCACATGTTTCCACAATGAAACCTCAGTCATTTTCCCAGGACAAAGGTTTCCAGAATCAAACCTCAGTCATATTCCCAGGACACATGGTTCCAGAATCAACTTGAGTCATGTTCGAAGGCCACAGGTTTCAACAATCAAACCTCAGTCATGTTCCCAGGACACAGGTGTCCAGAATCAAACCTCAGTCATGTTCCCAGAGAACAGGCTTCCAGAAACAAACCTCAGTCATGTTCCCAAGCCACAGGGTTGCAGAATCAAACCTCAGTCTTGTTCCCAGGACACAGGTGTCCAGAATCAAACCGCAGTCATGTTCCCAGGGAACAGGCTTCCAGAAACAAACCTCAGTCATGTTCCCAGGCCACAGGGTTCCAGAATCAAACTTCAGTCTTGTTCCCAGGACACAGGTTTCCAGAATCAACCAGATATCATGTTCCCTGGCCACAGTCTTCCAGAATCAATCCTCAGTCATGTTGCCAGGCCACAGGTTTCCACCATCAAACCTCAGACATGTTCCCAGGCCACAGGGTACCAGAGTCAAACCGTTCGCAGGTTCCCAGGCCACAGAGTTCCAGAATCCACCGATGTCATGCGGCCAGGCCACAGGGTTCCAGAATCAATCCTCAGTTATGTTCGCAGGCTTCAGGGTTCAGGAATAAAACCTCAGTCATGTTCCCAGTCCACAGGGTTCCAGAATCAAGGCTCAGTCAGGTACCCGGGGCACAGTATTCCACAATCTAAACACATGTCATGTTCCCAGGCCTCAGGGTTCCAGAATCCACCCATGTCATGTTCCCAGGCCACAGGGTTCCAGAATCAATCCTCAGTTATGTTCCCAGGCTACAGGGTTCCAGAATAAAACCTTAGTCATATTCCCAGTTCATAGGGTTTCAGAACCAAGGCTCAGTCAGGTTCCCGGGTCACAGTATTCCACAAGCTAAACAGATGTCTTGTTCCCAGGCCTCAGGGTTCCAGAATCCACCCATGTTATGTTCCCAGGCCACAGGGTTCCAGAATCAATCCTCAGTTATGTTCCCAGGCTACAGGGTTCCAGAATAAAACCTCAGTCATGTTCCTAGTGCACAGTGTTCCAGAACCAATGCTCAGTCAGGTTCCCGGGCCAAAGTATTCCACAATCTAAACAGATGTCATGTTTCCAGGCCACAGGTCTTCAGAATCACGCCTCAGTCATTTTCCCAGGCCACAGAGATCCAGAATCAAACCTCAGTCATGTTGCCAGGCCTCAGATTTCCGGAATCAAACCGATTTCGTGTTCCCAGGCCACAGGGTTCCAGAGTCAAACCGTTCGCAGGTTCCTAGTCCACAGGGTTCCAGAATCCACCGTTGTCATGTGCCCAGGCCACAGGGTTCCAGAATCAATCCTCAGTTATGGTCCCAGGCTACAGGGTTCCAGAATAAAACCTCAGTCATGTTCCCAGTCCACAGGGTTCCAGAACCAAGGCTCAGTCAGATTCCCGGGGCACAGTATTCCACAATCTAAACAGATGTCATGTTCCCAGGCCACAGGTTTCCAGAATCATGCCTCAGTCATGTTCCCAGGCCACAGGCATCCAGAATCAAACCTCAGTCATGTTGCCAGGCCATAGGGTACCACAATCAAACCTCAGTCATATTCCCAGACCTCAGGTTTACAGAATGAAACCGATTTCATGTTCCCAGGCAACAGGGTACCAGAATCCAAACCGATGTCATGTTCCCAGGCCATAGGATTCCATCATCAATCCTCATTCATGTTCCCAAGCCTGAGGGTTCCACTATCAAACCTCAATCATGTTGCCAGGACACAGGGTTCAACCATCAATCCTCAGTCATGTTCCAAGTAAAAAGGGCTCCAGAATCAAACCAATGTCATGTTCCCACGCCACGGGGTTCCAGTATCAGGCCTCAGTCATGGATCCCGTGCACAGGGTTCCACAATCAAACCTCAGTCATATTGCCAGTCCACAGGTTTCTGCCATCTGACCTCAGTCAAGTTCCCAGGACCCAGGGCTCCAGAATCAAGCCTCAGTCATTTTGGCAGGCCAGAGTGTTCCACCATTAAACCTCAGTCATGATCCCAGGCCACATGTTTCCACAATGAAACCTCAGTCATTTTCCCAGGCCAAAGGTTTCCAGAATCAAACCTCAGTCATATTCCCAGGACACATGGTTCCAGAATCAAACCTGAGTCATGTTCGCAGGCCACAGGTTTCAACAATCAAACCTCAGTCATGTTTCCAGGACACAGGTGTCCAGAATCAAACCTCAGTCATATTCCAAGGGAACAGGCTTCCAGAAACAAACCTCAGGCATGTTCCCAGTCCACAGGGGTCCAGAACCAAGGCTCAGTCAGGTTCCCGGGGCACAGTATTCCACAATCTAAACAGATGCCATGTTCCCAGGCCACAGGGATCCAGAATCAAACCTAAGTCATGTTGCCAGGCCATAGGGTACCACCATCAAACCTCAGTCATATTCCCAGGCCTAAGGTTTCCAGAATCAAACCGATTTCATGTTTCCAGGCAACAGGGTACCAGAATCCAAACCGATGTCATGTTCCCAGGGCACAGGATTCCACACTCTAACATCAGTCATGTTCCCAGGCCAATGGTTTCCAGAATCAAACCTAAGTCATATTCCCAGGCCACATGGTTCCAGAATCAAACCTCAGTCGTGTTCCCAGGACACAGGGTTCCAGAATAAAACCTCAGTCATTTTCCCTGGACACAGGTTTCAGAAATCAAATCCCAGTCATGTTCCCAGGCCACAGGGTTCCAGAATAAAACGTCAGTCATATTCCCAGTCCACAGGGTTCCAGAACAAAGGCTCAGTCACGTTCCCAGGGCACAGTATTCCACAATCTAAACAGATGTCATGTTCCCAGGCCTCAGGGTTCCAGAATCCACCCATGTCATGTTCCCAGGTCACAGGGTTCCAGAATCAATCCTCAGTTATGTTCCCAGGCTACAAGGTTCCAGAATAAAACCTCAGTCATGTTCCTAGTCCACAGGGTTCCAGAATCCACCGTTGTCATGTGCCCAGGCCACAGGGTTCCAGAATCAATCCTCAGTTATGGTCCCAGGCTACAGGGTTCCAGAAAAAAACCTCAGTCATGTTCCCAGTCCACAGGGTTCCAGAACCAAGGCTCAGTCAGGTTCCCGTCGCACAGTATTTCACAATCTAAACAGATGTCATGTTCCCAGGCCACAGGTTTCCAGAATCATGCCTCAGTCATGTTCCCAGGCCACAGGCATCCAGAATCAAACCTCAGTCATGTTGCCAGGCCATAGGGTACCACAATCAAACCTCAGTCATATTCCCAGACCTCAGGTTTACAGAATCAAACCGATTTCATGTTCCCAGGCCACAGGGTACCAGAATCCAAACCGATGTCATGTTCCCAGGCCACTGGATTCCACATTCTAACATCAGTCATGTTCCCAGGCCAATGGTTTCCAGAATCAAACCTCAGTCATATTCCCAGGCCACATGGTTACAGAATCAAACCTCAGTCGTGTTCCCAGGACACAGGGTTCCAGAATAAAACCTCAGTCTTGTTCCCTGGACACAGGTTTCAGAAATCAAATCCCAGTCATGTTCCCAGGCCACAGGGTTCCACAATTAAACCTCAGTCATATTCCCAGGCCAGAGGGTTCCACAATCAAACCTCAGTCCTGTTGCCAGGCCACGGTTCCACCATCAAGCCTCAGTCATGTTCCCAGGTCAGAGTGTTCCACAATCTAACTTAAGTCATCTTGCCAAGCCACAGGGTTCCACCATCAAACCTCAGGCATATTGCCAGGCCACAGTGTTCCACCATCAAGCCTCACTCATGTTCCCAAGCCTGAGGGTTCCACTATCAAACCTCAATCATGTTGCCAGGCCACAGGATTCAACCGTGAAACCTCAGTCATGTTCCCAGTAAACAGGGCTCCAGAATCAAACCAATGTCATGTTCCCATGCCACGGGGTTCCAGTATCAGGCCTCAGTCATGGTCCCCGTGCACAGGGTTCCAAATCAAACCTCAGTCATGTTGCCAGTCCACAGGTTTCTGCCATCAAACCTCAGTCATGTTCCCAGTAAACAGGGCTCCAGAATCAAGCCTCAGTCATTTTGCCAGGCCAGAGTGTTCCACCATCAAACCTCAGTCATGATCCCAGGCCACATGTTTCCACAATGAAACCTCAGTCATTTTCCCAGGACAAAGGTTTCCAGAATCAAACCTCAGTCATATTCCCAGGACACATGGTTCCAGAATCAACTTGAGTCATGTTCGAAGGCCACAGGTTTCAACAATCAAACCTCAGTCATGTTCCCAGGACACAGGTGTCCAGAATCAAACCTCAGTCATGTTCCCAGAGAACAGGCTTCCAGAAACAAACCTCAGTCATGTTCCCAAGCCACAGGGTTGCAGAATCAAACCTCAGTCTTGTTCCCAGGACACAGGTGTCCAGAATCAAACCGCAGTCATGTTCCCAGGGAACAGGCTTCCAGAAACAAACCTCAGTCATGTTCCCAGGCCACAGGGTTCCAGAATCAAACTTCAGTCTTGTTCCCAGGACACAGGTTTCCAGAATCAACCAGATATCATGTTCCCTGGCCACAGTCTTCCAGAATCAATCCTCAGTCATGTTGCCAGGCCACAGGTTTCCACCATCAAACCTCAGACATGTTCCCAGGCCACAGGGTACCAGAGTCAAACCGTTCGCAGGTTCCCAGGCCACAGAGTTCCAGAATCCACCGATGTCATGCGGCCAGGCCACAGGGTTCCAGAATCAATCCTCAGTTATGTTCGCAGGCTTCAGGGTTCAGGAATAAAACCTCAGTCATGTTCCCAGTCCACAGGGTTCCAGAATCAAGGCTCAGTCAGGTACCCGGGGCACAGTATTCCACAATCTAAACACATGTCATGTTCCCAGGCCTCAGGGTTCCAGAATCCACCCATGTCATGTTCCCAGGCCACAGGGTTCCAGAATCAATCCTCAGTTATGTTCCCAGGCTACAGGGTTCCAGAATAAAACCTTAGTCATATTCCCAGTTCATAGGGTTTCAGAACCAAGGCTCAGTCAGGTTCCCGGGTCACAGTATTCCACAAGCTAAACAGATGTCTTGTTCCCAGGCCTCAGGGTTCCAGAATCCACCCATGTTATGTTCCCAGGCCACAGGGTTCCAGAATCAATCCTCAGTTATGTTCCCAGGCTACAGGGTTCCAGAATAAAACCTCAGTCATGTTCCTAGTGCACAGTGTTCCAGAACCAATGCTCAGTCAGGTTCCCGGGCCAAAGTATTCCACAATCTAAACAGATGTCATGTTTCCAGGCCACAGGTCTTCAGAATCACGCCTCAGTCATTTTCCCAGGCCACAGAGATCCAGAATCAAACCTCAGTCATGTTGCCAGGCCTCAGATTTCCGGAATCAAACCGATTTCGTGTTCCCAGGCCACAGGGTTCCAGAGTCAAACCGTTCGCAGGTTCCTAGTCCACAGGGTTCCAGAATCCACCGTTGTCATGTGCCCAGGCCACAGGGTTCCAGAATCAATCCTCAGTTATGGTCCCAGGCTACAGGGTTCCAGAATAAAACCTCAGTCATGTTCCCAGTCCACAGGGTTCCAGAACCAAGGCTCAGTCAGATTCCCGGGGCACAGTATTCCACAATCTAAACAGATGTCATGTTCCCAGGCCACAGGTTTCCAGAATCATGCCTCAGTCATGTTCCCAGGCCACAGGCATCCAGAATCAAACCTCAGTCATGTTGCCAGGCCATAGGGTACCACAATCAAACCTCAGTCATATTCCCAGACCTCAGGTTTACAGAATGAAACCGATTTCATGTTCCCAGGCAACAGGGTACCAGAATCCAAACCGATGTCATGTTCCCAGGCCATAGGATTCCATCATCAATCCTCATTCATGTTCCCAAGCCTGAGGGTTCCACTATCAAACCTCAATCATGTTGCCAGGACACAGGGTTCAACCATCAATCCTCAGTCATGTTCCAAGTAAAAAGGGCTCCAGAATCAAACCAATGTCATGTTCCCACGCCACGGGGTTCCAGTATCAGGCCTCAGTCATGGATCCCGTGCACAGGGTTCCACAATCAAACCTCAGTCATATTGCCAGTCCACAGGTTTCTGCCATCTGACCTCAGTCAAGTTCCCAGGACTCAGGGCTCCAGAATCAAGCCTCAGTCATTTTGGCAGGCCAGAGTGTTCCACCATTAAACCTCAGTCATGATCCCAGGCCACATGTTTCCACAATGAAACCTCAGTCATTTTCCCAGGCCAAAGGTTTCCAGAATCAAACCTCAGTCATATTCCCAGGACACATGGTTCCAGAATCAAACCTGAGTCATGTTCGCAGGCCACAGGTTTCAACAATCAAACCTCAGTCATGTTTCCAGGACACAGGTGTCCAGAATCAAACCTCAGTCATATTCCAAGGGAACAGGCTTCCAGAAACAAACCTCAGTCATGTTCCCAGGCCACAGGGTTCCAGAATCAAACCTCAGTCTTGTTCCCAGGACAAAGGTTTCCAGAATCAACCCGATATCATGTTCCCTGGCCACAGTCTTTCAGAATCAAACCTCAGTCATGTTGCCAGGCCACAGGTTTCCACCACCAAACCTCAGACATGTTCCCAGGCCACAGGGTTCCAGAGTCAAACCGATCGCAGGTTACCAGGCCACAGTGTTCCAGAATCCACCGATGTCATGTTCCAAGGCCTCAGGTTTCCAGAATCCACCCATGTCATGTTCCTGGGCCACAGGGTTTCAAAGTGAATCCTCAGTTATGTTCCCAGGCTACACGGCTCCAGAATAAAACCTCAGTCATATTCCCAGTCCACATGTTTCCAGAACCAAGGCTCAGTCAAGATCCCAGGACACAGTATTCCACAATATAAACAGATTTTATGTTCCCAGGCCTCAGGGTTCCAGAATCCACCCATGTCATGTTCCCAGGACACAGGGTTCCAGAATAAAACCTCAGTAATGTTCCCAGTCCACAGGAATCAAGAACCAATGCTCAGTCAGGTTCCCGGGGCACAGTATTCCACAATCTAAACAGATGTCATGTTCCCAGGCCACAGGGATCCAGAATCAAACCTCAGTCATGTTGCCAGGCCATAGGGTACCACCATCAAACCTCAGTCATATTCCCAGGCCTAAAGTTTCCAGAATCAAACCGATTTCATCTTTCCAGGCAACAGGGTACCAGAATCCAAACCGATGTCATGTTCCCAGGGCACAGTATTCCACATTCTAACATCAGTCATGTTCCCACGCCAATGGTTTCCAGAATCGAACCTCAGTCATATTCCCAGGCCACATGGTTACAGAATCAAACCTCAGTCGTGTTCCCAGGACACAGGGTTCCAGAATAAAACCTCAGTCATGTGCCCTGGACACAGGTTTCAGAAATCAAATCCCAGTCATGTTCCCAGGCCACAGGGTTCCACAATTAAACCTCAGTCATATTCCCAGGCCAGAGGGTTCCACAAGCAAACCTCAGTCCTGTTGCCAGGACACGGTTCCACCATCAAGCCTCAGTCATGTTCCCAGGCCAGAGTGTTCCACAATCAAACCTAAGTCATCTTGCCAAGCCACAGGGTTCCACCATCAAACCTCAGGCATATTGCCAGGCCACAGGGTTCCACCATCAAGCCTCACTCATGTTCCCAAGCCTGAGGGTTCCACTATCAAACCTCAATCATGTTGCCAGGCCACAGGATTCAACCATGAAACCTCAGTCATGTTCCCAGTAAACAGGGTTCCAGAATCAAACCAATGTCTTGTTCCCATGCCACGGTGTTCCAGTATCAGGCCTCAGTCATGGTCCCCGTGCACAGTGTTCCAAATCAAACCTCAGTCATGTTGCCAGTCCACAGGTTTCTGCCATCAAACCTCAGTCATGTTCCCAGTAAACAGGGCTCCAGAATCAAGCCTCAGTCATTTTGCCAGGCCAGAGTGTTCCACCATCAAACGTCAGTCATGATCCCAGGCCACATGTTTCCACTATGAAACCTCAGTCATTTTCCCAGGACAAAGGTTTCCAGAATCAAACCTCAGTCATATTCCCAGGACACATGGTTCCAGAATCAACCTGAATCATGTTCGAAGGCCACAGGTTTCAACAATCAAACCTCAGTCATGTTCCCAGGACACAGGTGTCCAGAATCAAACCTCAGTCATGTTCCCAGAGAACAGGCTTCCAGAAACAAACCTCAGTCATGTTCCCAAGCCACAGGGTTGCAGAATCAAACCTCAGTCTTGTTCCCAGGACACAGGTGTCCAGAATCAAACCGCAGTCATGTTCCCAGGGAACAGGCTTCCAGAAACAAACCTCAGTCATGTTCCCAGGCATCAGGGTTCCAGAATCAAACTTCAGTCTTGTTCCCAGGACACAGGTTTCCAGAATCAACCAGATATCATGTTCCCTGGCCACAGTCTTCCAGAATCAATCCTCAGTCATGTTGCCAGGCCACAGGTTTCCACCATCAAACCTCAGACATGTTTCCAGGCCACAGGGTACCAGAGTCAAACCGTTGGCAGGTTCCCAGGCCACAGAGTTCCAGAATCCACCGATGTCATGCGGCCAGGCCACAGGGTTACAGAATCAATCCTCAGTTATGTTCGCAGGCTACAGGGTTCCGGAATAAAACCTCAGTCATGTTCCCAGTCCACAGGGTTCCAGAATCAAGGCTCAGTCAGGTACCCGGGGCACAGTATTCCACAATCTAAACAGATGTCATGTTCCCAGGCCTCAGGGTTCCAGAATCCACCCATGTCATGTTCCCAGGCCACAGGGTTCCAGAATCAATCCTCAGTTATGTTCCCAGGCTACAAGGCTCCAGAATAAAACCTCAGTCATATTCCCAGTCCACAGGTTTCCAGAACCAAGGCTCAGACAAGTTCCCAGGCCACAGTATTCCACAATCTAAACAGATTTCATGTTCCCAGGCCTCAGGGTTCCAGAATCCACCCATGTCATGTTAACAGGACACAGCGTTCCAGAATAAAACCTCAGTCATGTTCCCAGTCCACAGGGGTCCAGAACCAAGGCTCAGTCAGGTTTCCTGGGGCACAGTATTCCACAATCTAAACAGATGTCATGTTCCCAGGCCACAGGGATCCAGAATCAAACCTCAGTCATGTTGCCAGGCCATAGGGTACCACCATCAAACCTCAGTCATATTCCCAGGCCTAAGGTTTCCAGAATCAAACCGATTTCATGTTTCCAGGCAACAGGGTACCAGAATCCAAACCGATGTCATGTTCCCAGGGCACAGGATTCCACACTCTAACATTAGTCATGTTCCCAGGCCAATGATTTCCAGAATCAAACCTAAGTCATATTCCCAGGCCACATGGTTCCAGAATCAAACCTCAGTCGTGTTCCAAGGACACAGGGTTCCAGAATAAAACCTCAGTCATTTTCCCTGGACACAGGTTTCAGAATTCAAATCCCAGTCATGTTTCCAGGCCACAGGGTTCCAGAATCAATCCTCAGTTATGTTCCCAGGCTACAGGGTTCCAGAATAAAACGTCAGTCATGTTCCCAGGCCACAGGGTACCAGAGTCAAACCGTTCGCAGGTTCCCAGGCCACAGAGTTCCAGAATCCAAGGATGTCATGCTGCCAGGCCACAGGGTTCCAGAATCAATGCTCAGTTATGTTCGCAGGCTACAGGGTTCCGGAATAAAACCTCAGTCATTTTACCAGTCCACAGGGTTCCAGAACCAAGGCTCAGTCACGTTCCCGGGGCACAGTATTCCACAATCTAAACAGATGTCATGTTCCCAGGCCTCAGGGTTCCAGAATCCACCCATGTCATGTTCCCAGGCCACAGGGTTCCAGAATCAATGCTCAGTTATGTTCGCAGGCTACAGGGTTCCGGAATAAAACCTCAGTCATTTTACCAGTCCACAGGGTTCCAGAACCAAGGCTCAGTCACGTTCCCGGGGCACAGTATTCCACAATCTAAACAGATGTCATGTTCCCAGGCCTCAGGGTTCCAGAATCCACCCATGTCATGTTCCCAGGCCACAGGGTTCCAGAATCAATCCTCAGTTATGTTCCCAGGCTACAAGGTTCCAGAATAAAACCTCAGTCATGTTCCTAGTCCACAGGGTTCCAGAATCCACCGTTGTCATGTGCCCAGGCCACAGGGTTCCAGAATCAATCCTCAGTTATGGTCCCTGGCTACAGGGTTCCAGAATAAAACCTCAGTCATGTTCCCAATCCACAGGGTTCCAGAACCAAGGCTCAGTCAGGTTCCCGGGGCACAGTATTCCACAATCTAAACAGATGTCATGTTCCCAGGCCACAGGTTTCCAGAATCGTGCCTCAGTCATGTTCCCAGGCCACAGGCATCCAGAATCAAACCTCAGTCATGTTGCCAGGCCATAGGGTACCAAAATCAAACCTCAGTCATATTCCCAGACCTCAGGTTAACAGAATCAAACCGATTTCATGTTCCCAGGCAACAGGGTACCAGAATCCAAACCGATGTCATGTTCCCAGGCCACAGGATTCCACATTCTAACATCAGTCATGTTCCCAGGCCAATGGTTTCCAGAATCAAACCTCAGTCATATTCCCAGGCCACATGGTTACAGAATCAAACCTCAGTCGTGTTCCCAGGACACAGGGTTCCAGAATAAAACCTCAGTCATGTTCCCTGGACACAGGTTTCAGAAATCAAATCCCAGTCATGTTCCTAAGCCACAGGGTTCCACAATTAAACCTCAGTCATAATCCCAGGCCAGAGGGTTCCACAATCAAACCTCAGTCCTGTTGCCAGGACACGGTTCCACCATCAAGCCTCAGTCATGTTCCCAGGCCAGAGTGTTCCACAATCAAACCTAAGTCATCTTGCCAAGACACAGGGTTCCACCATCAAACCTCAGGCATATTGCCAGGCCACAGGGTTCCACCATCAAGCCTCACTCATGTTCCCAAGCCTGAGGGTTCCACTATCAAACCTCAATCATGTTGCCAGGCCACAGGATTCCACCATGAAACCTCAGTCATGTTCCCAGTAAACAGGGCTCCAGAATCAAACCAATGTCATGTTCCCATGCCACGGGGTTCCAGTATCAGGCCTCAGTCATGGTCCCCGTGCACAGGGTTCCAAATCAAACCTCAGTCATGTTGCCAGTCCACAGGTTTCTGCCATCAAACCTCAGTCATGTTCCCAGTAAACAGGGCTCCAGAATCAAGCCTCAGTCATTTTGCCAGGCCAGAGTGTTCCACCATCAAACCTCAGTCATGATCCCAGGCCACATGTTTCCACAATGAAACCTCAGTCATTTTCCCAGGACAAAGGTTTCCAGAATCAAACCTCAGTCATATTCCCAG
This sequence comes from Balaenoptera physalus, assembly GCF_965194825.1. Taxonomy (NCBI): domain Eukaryota; kingdom Metazoa; phylum Chordata; class Mammalia; order Artiodactyla; family Balaenopteridae; genus Balaenoptera; species Balaenoptera physalus. The sequence continues at coordinate 33,099,986 of NC_138897.1, read as the reverse complement.
GACACATGGTTCCAGAATCAACCTGAGTCATGTTCGAAGGCCACAGGTTTCAACAATCAAACCTCAGTCATGTTCCCAGGACACAGGTGTCCAGAATCAAACCTCAGTCATGTTCCCAGAGAACAGGCTTCCAGAAACAAACCTCAGTCATGTTCCCAAGCCACAGGGTTGCAGAATCAAACCTCAGTCTTGTTCCCAGGAAACAGGTGTCCAGAATCAAACCGCAGTCATGTTCCCAGGGAACAGGCTTCCAGAAACAAACCTCAGTCAAGTTCCCAGGCATCAGGGTTCCAGAATCAAACCTCAGTCTTGTTCCCAGGACACAGGTTTCCAGAATCAACCCGATATCATGTTCCCTGGCCACAGTCTTCCAGAGTCAATCCTCAGTCATGTTGCCAGGCCACAGGTTTCCACCATCAAACCTCAGACATGTTCCCAGGCCTCAGGGTAGCAGAGTCAAACCGTTCGCAGGTTCCCAGGCCACAGAATTCCTGAATCCACCGATGTCATGCTGCCAGGCCACAGGGTTCCAGAATCAATCCCCAGTTATGTTCGCAGGCTACAGGGTTCCGGAATAAAACCTCAGTCATGTTCCCAGTCCACGGGGTTCCAGAACCAAGGCTCAGTCACGTTCCCAGGGCACAGTATTCCACAATCTAAACAGATGTCATGTTCCCAGGCCTCAGGGTTCCAGAATCCACCCATGTCATGTTCCCAGGCCACAGGGTTCCAGAATCAATCCTCAGTTATGTTCCCAGGCTACAAGGTTCCAGAATAAAACCTCAGTCATGTTCCTAGTCCACAGGGTTCCAGAATCCACCGTTGTCATGTGCCCAGGCCACAGGGTTCCAGAATCAATCCTCAGTTATGGTCCCAGGCTACAGGGTTCCAGAATAAAACCTCAGTCATGTTCCCAGTCCACAGGGTTCCAGAACCAAGGCTCAGTCAGATTCCAGGGGCACAGTATTCCACAATCTAAACAGATGTCATGTTCCCAGGCCACAGGTTTCCAGAATCATGCCTCAGTCATGTTCCCAGGCCACAGGCATCCAGAATCAAACCTCAGTCATGTTGCCAGGCCATAGGGTACCACAATCAAACCTCAGTCATATTCCCAGACCTCAGGTTTACAGAATGAAACCGATTTCATGTTCCCAGGCAACAGGGTACCAGAATCCAAACCGATGTCATGTTCCCAGGCCATAGGATTCCATCATCAATCCTCATTCATGTTCCCAAGCCTGAGGGTTCCACTATCAAACCTCAATCATGTTGCCAGGACACAGGGTTCAACCATCAATCCTCAGTCATGTTCCAAGTAAAAAGGGCTCCAGAATCAAACCAATGTCATGTTCCCACGCCACGGGGTTCCAGTATCAGGCCTCAGTCATGGATCCCGTGCACAGGGTTCCACAATCAAACCTCAGTCATATTGCCAGTCCACAGGTTTCTGCCATCTGACCTCAGTCAAGTTCCCAGGACCCAGGGCTCCAGAATCAAGCCTCAGTCATTTTGGCAGGCCAGAGTGTTCCACCATTAAACCTCAGTCATGATCCCAGGCCACATGTTTCCACAATGAAACCTCAGTCATTTTCCCAGGCCAAAGGTTTCCAGAATCAAACCTCAGTCATATTCCCAGGACACATGGTTCCAGAATCAAACCTGAGTCATGTTCGCAGGCCACAGGTTTCAACAATCAAACCTCAGTCATGTTTCCAGGACACAGGTGTCCAGAATCAAACCTCAGTCATATTCCAAGGGAACAGGCTTCCAGAAAGAAACCTCAGTCATGTTCCCAGGTCACAGGGTTCCAGAATCAAACCTCAGTCTTGTTCCCAGGACAAAGGTTTCCAGAATCAACCCGATATCATGTTCCCTGGCCACAGTCTTTCAGAATCAAACCTCAGTCATGTTGCCAGGCCACAGGTTTCCACCACCAAACCTCAGACATGTTCCCAGGCCACAGGGTTCCAGAGTCAAACCGTTCGCAGGTTCCCAGGCCACAGTGTTCCAGAATCCACCGATGTCATGTTCCAAGGCCTCAGGTTTCCAGAATCCACCCATGTCATGTTCCTGGGCCACAGGGTTTCAAAGTGAATCCTCAGTTATGTTCCCAGGCTACACGGCTCCAGAATAAAACCTCAGTCATATTCCCAGTCCACATGTTTCCAGAACCAAGGCTCAGTCAAGATCCCAGGCCACAGTATTCCACAATATAAACAGATTTTATGTTCCCAGGCCTCAGGGTTCCAGAATCCACCCATGTCATGTTCCCAGGACACAGGGTTCCAGAATAAAACCTCAGTCATGTTCCCAGTCCACAGGAATCAAGAACCAATGCTCAGTCAGGTTCCCGGGGCACAGTATTCCACAATCTAAACAGATGTCATGTTCCCAGGACACAGGGATCCAGAATCAAACCTCAGTCATGTTGCCAGGCCATAGGGTACCACCATCAAACCTCAGTCATATTCCCAGGCCTAAAGTTTCCAGAATCAAACCGATTTCATCTTTCCAGGCAACAGGGTACCAGAATCCAAACCGATGTCATGTTCCCAGGGCACAGTATTCCACATTCTAACATCAGTCATGTTCCCACGCCAATGGTTTCCAGAATCGAACCTCAGTCATATTCCCAGGCCACATGGTTCCAGAATCAAACCTCAGTCGTGTTCCAAGGACACAGGGTTCCAGAATAAAACCTCAGTCATTTTCCCTGGACACAGGTTTCAGAATTCAAATCCCAGTCATGTTTCCAGGCCACAGGGTTCCAGAATCAATCCTCAGTTATGTTCCCAGGCTACAGGGTTCCAGAATAAAACGTCAGTCATGTTCCCAGGCCACAGGGTACCAGAGTCAAACCGTTCGCAGGTTCCCAGGCCACAGAGTTCCAGAATCCAAGGATGTCATGCTGCCAGGCCACAGGGTTCCAGAATCAATGCTCAGTTATGTTCGCAGGCTACAGGGTTCCGGAATAAAACCTCAGTCATTTTACCAGTCCACAGGGTTCCAGAACCAAGGCTCAGTCACGTTCCCGGGGCACAGTATTCCACAATCTAAACAGATGTCATGTTCCCAGGCCTCAGGGTTCCAGAATCCACCCATGTCATGTTCCCAGGCCACAGGGTTCCAGAATCAATCCTCAGTTATGTTCCCAGGCTACAAGGTTCCAGAATAAAACCTCAGTCATGTTCCTAGTCCACAGGGTTCCAGAATCCACCGTTGTCATGTGCCCAGGCCACAGGGTTCCAGAATCAATCCTCAGTTATGGTCCCTGGCTACAGGGTTCCAGAATAAAACCTCAGTCATGTTCCCAGTCCACAGGGTTCCAGAACCAAGGCTCAGTCAGGTTCCCGGGGCACAGTATTCCACAATCTAAACAGATGTCATGTTCCCAGGCCACAGGTTTCCAGAATCATGCCTCAGTCATGTTCCCAGGCCACAGGCATCCAGAATCAAACCTCAGTCATGTTGCCAGGCCATAGGGTACCACAATCAAACCTCAGTCATATTCCCAAACCTCAGGTTAACAGAATCAAACCGATTTTATGTTCCCAGGCAACAGGGTACCAGAATCCAAACCGATGTCATGTTCCCAGGCCACAGGATTCCACATTCTAACATCAGTCATGTTCCCAGGCCAATGGTTTCCAGAATCAAACCTCAGTCATATTCCCAGGCCACATGGTTACAGAATCAAACCTCAGTCGTGTTCCCAGGACACAGGGTTCCAGAATAAAACCTCAGTCATGTTCCCTGGACACAGGTTTCAGAAATCAAATCCCAGTCATGTTCCTAGGCCACAGGGTTCCACATTTAAACCTCAGTCATAATCCCAGGCCAGAGGGTTCCACAATCAAACCTCAGTCCTGTTGCCAGGACACGGTTCCACCATCAAGCCTCAGTCATGTTCCCAGGCCAGAGTGTTCCACAATCAAACCTAAGTCATCTTGCCAAGACACAGGGTTCCACCATCAAACCTCAGGCATATTGCCAGGCCACAGGGTTCCACCATCAAGCCTCACTCATGTTCCCAAGCCTGAGGGTTCCACTATCAAACCTCAATCATGTTGCCAGGCCACAGGATTCCACCATGAAACCTCAGTCATGTTCCCAGTAAACAGGGCTCCAGAATCAAACCAATGTCATGTTCCCATGCCACGGGGTTCCAGTATCAGGCCTCAGTCATGGTCCCCGTGCACAGGGTTCCAAATCAAACCTCAGTCATGTTGCCAGTCCACAGGTTTCTGCCATCAAACCTCAGTCATGTTCCCAGTAAACAGGGCTCCAGAATCAAGCCTCAGTCATTTTGCCAGGCCAGAGTGTTCCACCATCAAACCTCACTCATGATCCCAGGCCACATGTTTCCACAATGAAACCTCAGTCATTTTCCCAGGACAAAGGTTTCCAGAATCAAACCTCAGTCATATTCCCAGGACACATGGTTCCAGAATCAACCTGAGTCATGTTCGAAGGCCACAGGTTTCAACAATCAAACCTCAGTCATGTTCCCAGGACACAGGTGTCCAGAATCAAACCTCAGTCATGTTCCCAGAGAACAGGCTTCCAGAAACAAACCTCAGTCATGTTCCCAAGCCACAGGGTTGCAGAATCAAACCTCAGTCTTGTTCCCAGGAAACAGGTGTCCAGAATCAAACCGCAGTCATGTTCCCAGGGAACAGGCTTCCAGAAACAAACCTCAGTCAAGTTCCCAGGCATCAGGGTTCCAGAATCAAACCTCAGTCTTGTTCCCAGGACACAGGTTTCCAGAATCAACCCGATATCATGTTCCCTGGCCACAGTCTTCCAGAGTCAATCCTCAGTCATGTTGCCAGGCCACAGGTTTCCACCATCAAACCTCAGACATGTTCCCAGGCCTCAGGGTAGCAGAGTCAAACCGTTCGCAGGTTCCCAGGCCACAGAATTCCTGAATCCACCGATGTCATGCTGCCAGGCCACAGGGTTCCAGAATCAATCCCCAGTTATGTTCGCAGGCTACAGGGTTCCGGAATAAAACCTCAGTCATGTTCCCAGTCCACGGGGTTCCAGAACCAAGGCTCAGTCACGTTCCCAGGGCACAGTATTCCACAATCTAAACAGATGTCATGTTCCCAGGCCTCAGGGTTCCAGAATCCACCCATGTCATGTTCCCAGGCCACAGGGTTCCAGAATCAATCCTCAGTTATGTTCCCAGGCTACAAGGTTCCAGAATAAAACCTCAGTCATGTTCCCAGTCCACAGGGTTCCAGAACCAAGGCTCAGTCAGATTCCCGGGGCACAGTATTCCACAATCTAAACAGATGTCATGTTCCCAGGCCACAGGTTTCCAGAATCATGCCTCAGTCATGTTCCCAGGCCACAGGCATCCAGAATCAAACCTCAGTCATGTTGCCAGGCCATAGGGTACCACAATCAAACCTCAGTCATATTCCCAGACCTCAGGTTTACAGAATGAAACCGATTTCATGTTCCCAGGCAACAGGGTACCAGAATCCAAACCGATGTCATGTTCCCAGGCCATAGGATTCCATCATCAATCCTCATTCATGTTCCCAAGCCTGAGGGTTCCACTATCAAACCTCAATCATGTTGCCAGGACACAGGGTTCAACCATCAATCCTCAGTCATGTTCCAAGTAAAAAGGGCTCCAGAATCAAACCAATGTCATGTTCCCACGCCACGGGGTTCCAGTATCAGGCCTCAGTCATGGATCCCGTGCACAGGGTTCCACAATCAAACCTCAGTCATATTGCCAGTCCACAGGTTTCTGCCATCTGACCTCAGTCAAGTTCCCAGGACCCAGGGCTCCAGAATCAAGCCTCAGTCATTTTGGCAGGCCAGAGTGTTCCACCATTAAACCTCAGTCATGATCCCAGGCCACATGTTTCCACAATGAAACCTCAGTCATTTTCCCAGGCCAAAGGTTTCCAGAATCAAACCTCAGTCATATTCCCAGGACACATGGTTCCAGAATCAAACCTGAGTCATGTTCGCAGGCCACAGGTTTCAACAATCAAACCTCAGTCATGTTTCCAGGACACAGGTGTCCAGAATCAAACCTCAGTCATATTCCAAGGGAACAGGCTTCCAGAAACAAACCTCAGTCATGTTCCCAGGCCACAGGGTTCCAGAATCAAACCTCAGTCTTGTTCCCAGGACAAAGGTTTCCAGAATCAACCCGATATCATGTTCCCTGGCCACAGTCTTTCAGAATCAAACCTCAGTCATGTTGCCAGGCCACAGGTTTCCACCACCAAACCTCAGACATGTTCCCAGGCCACAGGGTTCCAGAGTCAAACCGATCGCAGGTTCCCAGGCCACAGTGTTCCAGAATCCACCGATGTCATGTTCCAAGGCCTCAGGTTTCCAGAATCCACCCATGTCATGTTCCTGGGCCACAGGGTTTCAAAGTGAATCCTCAGTTATGTTCCCAGGCTACACGGCTCCAGAATAAAACCTCAGTCATATTCCCAGTCCACATGTTTCCAGAACCAAGGCTCAGTCAAGATCCCAGGCCACAGTATTCCACAATATAAACAGATTTTATGTTCCCAGGCCTCAGGGTTCCAGAATCCACCCATGTCATGTTCCCAGGACACAGGGTTCCAGAATAAAACCTCAGTCATGTTCCCAGTCCACAGGAATCAAGAACCAATGCTCAGTCAGGTTCCCGGGGCACAGTATTCCACAATCTAAACAGATGTCATGTTCCCAGGCCACAGGGATCCAGAATCAAACCTCAGTCATGTTGCCAGGCCATAGGGTACCACCATCAAACCTCAGTCATATTCCCAGGCCTAAAGTTTCCAGAATCAAACCGATTTCATCTTTCCAGGCAACAGGGTACCAGAATCCAAACCGATGTCATGTTCCCAGGGCACAGTATTCCACATTCTAACATCAGTCATGTTCCCACGCCAATGGTTTCCAGAATCGAACCTCAGTCATATTCCCAGGCCACATGGTTACAGAATCAAACCTCAGTCGTGTTCCCAGGACACAGGGTTCCAGAATAAAACCTCAGTCATGTGCCCTGGACACAGGTTTCAGAAATCAAATCCCAGTCATGTTCCCAGGCCACAGGGTTCCACAATTAAACCTCAGTCATATTCCCAGGCCAGAGGGTTCCACAAGCAAACCTCAGTCCTGTTGCCAGGACACGGTTCCACCATCAAGCCTCAGTCATGTTCCCAGGCCAGAGTGTTCCACAATCAAACCTAAGTCATCTTGCCAAGCCACAGGGTTCCACCATCAAACCTCAGGCATATTGCCAGGCCACAGGGTTCCACCATCAAGCCTCACTCATGTTCCCAAGCCTGAGGGTTCCACTATCAAACCTCAATCATGTTGCCAGGCCACAGGATTCAACCATGAAACCTCAGTCATGTTCCCAGTAAACAGGGTTCCAGAATCAAACCAATGTCTTGTTCCCATGCCACGGTGTTCCAGTATCAGGCCTCAGTCATGGTCCCCGTGCACAGTGTTCCAAATCAAACCTCAGTCATGTTGCCAGTCCACAGGTTTCTGCCATCAAACCTCAGTCATGTTCCCAGTAAACAGGGCTCCAGAATCAAGCCTCAGTCATTTTGCCAGGCCAGAGTGTTCCACCATCAAACGTCAGTCATGATCCCAGGCCACATGTTTCCACTATGAAACCTCAGTCATTTTCCCAGGACAAAGGTTTCCAGAATCAAACCTCAGTCATATTCCCAGGACACATGGTTCCAGAATCAACCTGAATCATGTTCGAAGGCCACAGGTTTCAACAATCAAACCTCAGTCATGTTCCCAGGACACAAGTGTCCAGAATCAAACCTCAGTCATGTTCCCAGAGAACAGGCTTCCAGAAACAAACCTCAGTCATGTTCCCAAGCCACAGGGTTGCAGAATCAAACCTCAGTCTTGTTCCCAGGACACAGGTGTCCAGAATCAAACCGCAGTCATGTTCCCAGGGAACAGGCTTCCAGAAACAAACCTCAGTCATGTTCCCAGGCATCAGGGTTCCAGAATCAAACTTCAGTCTTGTTCCCAGGACACAGGTTTCCAGAATCAACCAGATATCATGTTCCCTGGCCACAGTCTTCCAGAATCAATCCTCAGTCATGTTGCCAGGCCACAGGTTTCCACCATCAAACCTCAGACATGTTTCCAGGCCACAGGGTACCAGAGTCAAACCGTTGGCAGGTTCCCAGGCCACAGAGTTCCAGAATCCACCGATGTCATGCGGCCAGGCCACAGGGTTACAGAATCAATCCTCAGTTATGTTCGCAGGCTACAGGGTTCCGGAATAAAACCTCAGTCATGTTCCCAGTCCACAGGGTTCCAGAATCAAGGCTCAGTCAGGTACCCGGGGCACAGTATTCCACAATCTAAACAGATGTCATGTTCCCAGGCCTCAGGGTTCCAGAATCCACCCATGTCATGTTCCCTGGCCACAGGGTTCCAGAATAAATCCTCAGTTATGTTCCCAGGCTACAAGGCTCCAGAATAAAACCTCAGTCATATTCCCAGTCCACAGGTTTCCAGAACCAAGGCTTTCATGTTTCCAGGCAACAGGGTACCAGAATCCAAACCGATGTCATGTTCCCAGGGCACAGGATTCCACACTCTAACATTAGTCATGTTCCCAGGCCAATGATTTCCAGAATCAAACCTAAGTCATATTCCCAGGCCACATGGTTCCAGAATCAAACCTCAGTCGTGTTCCAAGGACACAGGGTTACAGAATAAAACCTCAGTCATTTTCCCTGGACACAGGTTTCAGAATTCAAATCCCAGTCATGTTTCCAGGCCACAGGGTTCCAGAATCAATCCTCAGTTATGTTCCCAGGCTACAGGGTTCCAGAATAAAACGTCAGTCATGTTCCCAGGCCACAGGGTACCAGAGTCAAACCGTTCGCAGGTTCCCAGGCCACAGAGTTCCAGAATCCAAGGATGTCATGCTGCCAGGCCACAGGGTTCCAGAATCAATGCTCAGTTATGTTCGCAGGCTACAGGGTTCCGGAATAAAACCTCAGTCATTTTACCAGTCCACAGGGTTCCAGAACCAAGGCTCAGTCACGTTCCCGGGGCACAGTATTCCACAATCTAAACAGATGTCATGTTCCCAGGCCTCAGGGTTCCAGAATCCACCCATGTCATGTTCCCAGGCCACAGGATTCCAGAATCAATGCTCAGTTATGTTCGCAGGCTACAGGGTTCCGGAATAAAACCTCAGTCATTTTACCAGTCCACAGGGTTCCAGAACCAAGGCTCAGTCACGTTCCCGGGGCACAGTATTCCACAATCTAAACAGATGTCATGTTCCCAGGCCTCAGGGTTCCAGAATCCACCCATGTCATGTTCCCAGGCCACAGGGTTCCAGAATCAATCCTCAGTTATGTTCCCAGGCTACAAGGTTCCAGAATAAAACCTCAGTCATGTTCCTAGTCCACAGGGTTCCAGAATCCACCGTTGTCATGTGCCCAGGCCACAGGGTTCCAGAATCAATCCTCAGTTATGGTCCCTGGCTACAGGGTTCCAGAATAAAACCTCAGTCATCTTCCCAATCCACAGGGTTCCAGAACCAAGGCTCAGTCAGGTTCCCGGGGCACAGTATTCCACAATCTAAACAGATGTCATGTTCCCAGGCCACAGGTTTCCAGAATCGTGCCTCAGTCATGTTCCCAGGCCACAGGCATCCAGAATCAAACCTCAGTCATGTTGCCAGGCCATAGGGTACCACAATCAAACCTCAGTCATATTCCCAGACCTCAGGTTAACAGAATCAAACCGATTTCATGTTCCCAGGCAACAGGGTACCAGAATCCAAACCGATGTCATGTTCCCAGGCCACAGGATTCCACATTCTAACATCAGTCATGTTCCCAGGCCAATGGTTTCCAGAATCAAACCTCAGTCATATTCCCAGGCCACATGGTTACAGAATCAAACCTCAGTCGTGTTCCCAGGACACAGGGTTCCAGAATAAAACCTCAGTCATGTTCCCTGGACACAGGTTTCAGAAATCAAATCCCAGTCATGTTCCTAAGCCACAGGGTTCCACAATTAAACCTCAGTCATAATCCCAGGCCAGAGGGTTCCACAATCAAACCTCAGTCCTGTTGCCAGGACACGGTTCCACCATCAAGCCTCAGTCATGTTCCCAGGCCAGAGTGTTCCACAATCAAACCTAAGTCATCTTGCCAAGACACAGGGTTCCACCATCAAACCTCAGGCATATTGCCAGGCCACAGGGTTCCACCATCAAGCCTCACTCATGTTCCCAAGCCTGAGGGTTCCACTATCAAACCTCAATCATGTTGCCAGGCCACAGGATTCCACCATGAAACCTCAGTCATGTTCCCAGTAAACAGGGCTCCAGAATCAAACCAATGTCATGTTCCCATGCCACGGGGTTCCAGTATCAGGCCTCAGTCATGGTCCCCGTGCACAGGGTTCCAAATCAAACCTCAGTCATGTTGCCAGTCCACAGGTTTCTGCCATCAAACCTCAGTCATGTTCCCAGTAAACAGGGCTCCAGAATCAAGCCTCAGTCATTTTGCCAGGCCAGAGTGTTCCACCATCAAACCTCAGTAATGATCCCAGGCCACATGTTTCCACAATGAAACCTCAGTCATTTTCCCAGGACAAAGGTTTCCAGAATCAAACCTCAGTCATATTCCCAGGACACATGGTTCCAGAATCAACCTGAGTCATGTTCGAAGGCCACAGGTTTCAACAATCAAACCTCAGTCATGTTCCCAGGACACAGGTGTCCAGAATCAAACCTCAGTCATGTTCCCAGAGAACAGGCTTCCAGAAACAAACCTCAGTCATGTTCCCAAGCCACAGGGTTGCAGAATCAAACCTCAGTCTTGTTCCCAGGAAACAGGTGTCCAGAATCAAACCGCAGTCATGTTCCCAGGGAACAGGCTTCCAGAAACAAACCTCAGTCAAGTTCCCAGGCATCAGGGTTCCAGAATCAAACCTCAGTCTTGTTCCCAGGACACAGGTTTCCAGAATCAACCCGATATCATGTTCCCTGGCCACAGTCTTCCAGAGTCAATCCTCAGTCATGTTGCCAGGCCACAGGTTTCCACCATCAAACCTCAGACATGTTCCCAGGCCTCAGGGTAGCAGAGTCAAACCGTTCGCGGGTTCCCAGGCCACAGAATTCCTGAATCCACCGATGTCATGCTGCCAGGCCACAGGGTTCCAGAATCAATCCCCAGTTATGTTCGCAGGCTACAGGGTTCCGGAATAAAACCTCAGTCATGTTCCCAGTCCACGGGGTTCCAGAACCAAGGCTCAGTCACGTTCCCAGGGCACAGTATTCCACAATCTAAACAGATGTCATGTTCCCAGGCCTCAGGGTTCCAGAATCCACCCATGTCATGTTCCCAGGCCACAGGGTTCCAGAATCAATCCTCAGTTATGTTCCCAGGCTACAAGGTTCCAGAATAAAACCTCAGTCATGTTCCTAGTCCACAGGGTTCCAGAATCCACCGTTGTCATGTGCCCAGGCCACAGGGTTCCAGAATCAATCCTCAGTTATGGTCCCAGGTTACAGGGTTCCAGAATAAAACCTCAGTCATGTTCCCAGTCCACAGGGTTCCAGAACCAAGGCTCAGTCAGATTCCAGGGGCACAGTATTCCACAATCTAAACAGATGTCATGTTTCCAGGCCACAGGTTTCCAGAATCATGCCTCAGTCATGTTCCCAGGCCACAGGCATCCAGAATCAAACCTCAGTCATGTTGCCAGGCCATAGGGTACCACAATCAAACCTCAGTCATATTCCCAGACCTCAGGTTTACAGAATGAAACCGATTTCATGTTCCCAGGCAACAGGGTACCAGAATCCAAACCGATGTCATGTTCCCAGGCCATAGGATTCCATCATCAATCCTCATTCATGTTCCCAAGCCTGAGGGTTCCACTATCAAACCTCAATCATGTTGCCAGGACACAGGGTTCAACCATCAATCCTCAGTCATGTTCCAAGTAAAAAGGGCTCCAGAATCAAACCAATGTCATGTTCCCACGCCACGGGGTTCCAGTATCAGGCCTCAGTCATGGATCCCGTGCACAGGGTTCCACAATCAAACCTCAGTCATATTGCCAGTCCACAGGTTTCTGCCATCTGACCTCAGTCAAGTTCCCAGGACCCAGGGCTCCAGAATCAAGCCTCAGTCATTTTGGCAGGCCAGAGTGTTCCACCATTAAACCTCAGTCATGATCCCAGGCCACATGTTTCCACAATGAAACCTCAGTCATTTTCCCAGGCCAAAGGTTTCCAGAATCAAACCTCAGTCATATTCCCAGGACACATGGTTCCAGAATCAAACCTGAGTCATGTTCGCAGGCCACAGGTTTCAACAATCAAACCTCAGTCATGTTTCCAGGACACAGGTGTCCAGAATCAAACCTCAGTCATATTCCAAGGGAACAGGCTTCCAGAAACAAACCTCAGTCATGTTCCCAGGCCACAGGGTTCCAGAATCAAACCTCAGTCTTGTTCCCAGGACAAAGGTTTCCAGAATCAACCCGATATCATGTTCCCTGGCCACAGTCTTTCAGAATCAAACCTCAGTCATGTTGCCAGGCCACAGGTTTCCACCACCAAACCTCAGACATGTTCCCAGGCCACAGGGTTCCAGAGTCAAACCGTTCGCAGGTTCCCAGGCCACAGTGTTCCAGAATCCACCGATGTCATGTTCCAAGGCCTCAGGTTTCCAGAATCCACCCATGTCATGTTCCTGGGCCACAGGGTTTCAAAGTGAATCCTCAGTTATGTTCCCAGGCTACACGGCTCCAGAATAAAACCTCAGTCATATTCCCAGTCCACATGTTTCCAGAACCAAGGCTCAGTCAAGATCCCAGGCCACAGTATTCCACAATATAAACAGATTTTATGTTCCCAGGCCTCAGGGTTCCAGAATCCACCCATGTCATGTTCCCAGGACACAGGGTTCCAGAATAAAACCTCAGTCATGTTCCCAGTCCACAGGAATCAAGAACCAATGCTCAGTCAGGTTCCCGGGGCACAGTATTCCACAATCTAAACAGATGTCATGTTCCCAGGCCACAGGGATCCAGAATCAAACCTCAGTCATGTTGCCAGGCCATAGGGTACCACCATCAAACCTCAGTCATATTCCCAGGCCTAAAGTTTCCAGAATCAAACCGATTTCATCTTTCCAGGCAACAGGGTACCAGAATCCAAACCGATGTCATGTTCCCAGGGCACAGTATTCCACATTCTAACATCAGTCATGTTCCCACGCCAATGGTTTCCAGAATCGAACCTCAGTCATATTCCCAGGCCACATGGTTACAGAATCAAACCTCAGTCGTGTTCCCAGGACACAGGGTTCCAGAATAAAACCTCAGTCATGCGCCCTGGACACAGGTTTCAGAAATCAAATCCCAGTCATGTTCCCAGGCCACAGGGTTCCACAATTAAACCTCAGTCATATTCCCAGGCCAGAGGGTTCCACAAGCAAACCTCAGTCCTGTTGCCAGGACACGGTTCCACCATCAAGCCTCAGTCATGTTCCCAGGCCAGAGTGTTCCACAATCAAACCTAAGTCATCTTGCCAAGCCACAGGGTTCCACCATCAAACCTCAGGCATATTGCCAGGCCACAGGGTTCCACCATCAAGCCTCACTCATGTTCCCAAGCCTGAGGGTTCCACTATCAAACCTCAATCATGTTGCCAGGCCACAGGATTCAACCATGAAACCTCAGTCATGTTCCCAGTAAACAGGGTTCCAGAATGAAACCAATGTCTTGTTCCCATGCCACGGTGTTCCATTATCAGGCCTCAGTCATGGTCCCCGTGCACAGTGTTCCAAATCAAACCTCAGTCATGTTGCCAGTCCACAGGTTTCTGCCATCAAACCTCAGTCATGTTCCCAGTAAACAGGGCTCCAGAATCAAGCCTCAGTCATTTTGCCAGGCCAGAGTGTTCCACCATCAAACGTCAGTCATGATCCCAGGCCACATGTTTCCACTATGAAACCTCAGTCATTTTCCCAGGACAAAGGTTTCCAGAATCAAACCTCAGTCATATTCCCAGGACACATGGTTCCAGAATCAACCTGAATCATGTTCGAAGGCCACAGGTTTCAACAATCAAACCTCAGTCATGTTCCCAGGACACAGGTGTCCAGAATCAAACCTCAGTCATGTTCCCAGAGAACAGGCTTCCAGAAACAAACCTCAGTCATGTTCCCAAGCCACAGGGTTGCAGAATCAAACCTCAGTCTTGTTCCCAGGACACAGGTGTCCAGAATCAAACCGCAGTCATGTTCCCAGGGAACAGGCTTCCAGAAACAAACCTCAGTCATGTTCCCAGGCATCAGGGTTCCAGAATCAAACTTCAGTCTTGTTCCCAGGCCACAGGTTTCCAGAAACGTGCCTCAGTCATGTTCCCAGGCCACAGGCATCCAGAATCAAACCTCAGTCATGTTGCCAGGCCATAGGGTACCACAATCAAACCTCAGTCATATTCCCAGACCTCAGGTTAACAGAATCAAACCGATTTCATGTTCCCAGGCAACAGGGTACCAGAATCCAAACCGATGTCATGTTCCCAGGCCACAGGATTCCACATTCTAACATCAGTCATGTTCCCAGGCCAATGGTTTCCAGAATCAAACCTCAGTCATATTCCCAGGCCACATGGTTACAGAATCAAACCTCAGTCGTGTTCCCAGGACACAGGGTTCCAGAATAAAACCTCAGTCATGTTCCCTGGACACAGGTTTCAGAAATCAAATCCCAGTCATGTTCCTAAGCCACAGGGTTCCACAATTAAACCTCAGTCATAATCCCAGGCCAGAGGGTTCCACAATCAAACCTCAGTCCTGTTGCCAGGACACGGTTCCACCATCAAGCCTCAGTCATGTTCCCAGGCCAGAGTGTTCCACAATCAAACCTAAGTCATCTTGCCAAGACACAGGGTTCCACCATCAAACCTCAGGCATATTGCCAGGCCACAGGGTTCCACCATCAAGCCTCACTCATGTTCCCAAGCCTGAGGGTTCCACTATCAAACCTCAATCATGTTGCCAGGCCACAGGATTCCACCATGAAACCTCAGTCATGTTCCCAGTAAACAGGGCTCCAGAATCAAACCAATGTCATGTTCCCATGCCACGGGGTTACAGTATCAGGCCTCAGTCATGGTCCCCGTGCACAGGGTTCCAAATCAAACCTCAGTCATGTTGCCAGTCCACAGGTTTCTGCCATCAAACCTCAGTCATGTTCCCAGTAAACAGGGCTCCAGAATCAAGCCTCAGTCATTTTGCCAGGCCAGAGTGTTCCACCATCAAACCTCAGTCATGATCCCAGGCCACATGTTTCCACAATGAAACCTCAGTCATTTTCCCAGGACAAAGGTTTCCAGAATCAAACCTCAGTCATATTCCCAGGACACATGGTTCCAGAATCAACCTGAGTCATGTTCGAAGGCCACAGGTTTCAACAATCAAACCTCAGTCATGTTCCCAGGACACAGGTGTCCAGAATCAAACCTCAGTCATGTTCCCAGAGAACAGGCTTCCAGAAACAAACCTCAGTCATGTTCCCAAGCCACAGGGTTGCAGAATCAAACCTCAGTCTTGTTCCCAGGAAACAGGTGTCCAGAATCAAACCGCAGTCATGTTCCCAGGGAACAGGCTTCCAGAAACAAACCTCAGTCAAGTTCCCAGGCATCAGGGTTCCAGAATCAAACCTCAGTCTTGTTCCCAGGACACAGGTTTCCAGAATCAACCCGATATCATGTTCCCTGGCCACAGTCTTCCAGAGTCAATCCTCAGTCATGTTGCCAGGCCACAGGTTTCCACCATCAAACCTCAGACATGTTCCCAGGCCTCAGGGTAGCAGAGTCAAACCGTTCGCAGGTTCCCAGGCCACAGAATTCCTGAATCCACCGATGTCATGCTGCCAGGCCACAGGGTTCCAGAATCAATCCCCAGTTATGTTCGCAGGCTACAGGGTTCCGGAATAAAACCTCAGTCATGTTCCCAGTCCACAGGGTTCCAGAACCAAGGCTCAGTCACGTTCCCAGGGCACAGTATTCCACAATCTAAACAGATGTCATGTTCCCAGGCCTCAGGGTTCCAGAATCCACCCATGTCATGTTCCCAGGCCACAGGGTTCCAGAATCAATCCTCAGTTATGTTCCCAGGCTACAAGGTTCCAGAATAAAACCTCAGTCATATTCCTAGTCCACAGGGTTCCAGAATCCACCGTTGTCATGTGCCCAGGCCACAGGGTTCCAGAATCAATCCTCAGTTATGGTCCCAGGCTACAGGGTTCCAGAACCAAGGCTCAGTCAGATTCCCGGGGCACAGTATTCCACAATCTAAACAGATGTCATGTTCCCAGGCCACAGGTTTCCAGAATCATGCCTCAGTCATGTTCCCAGGCCACAGGCATCCAGAATCAAACCTCAGTCATGTTGCCAGGCCATAGGGTACCACAATCAAACCTCAGTCATATTCCCAGACCTCAGGTTTACAGAATGAAACCGATTTCATGTTCCCAGGCAACAGGGTACCAGAATCCAAACCGATGTCATTTTCCCAGGCCATAGGATTCCATCATCAATCCTCATTCATGTTCCCAAGTCTGAGGGTTCCACTATCAAACCTCAATCATGTTGCCAGGACACAGGGTTCAACCATCAATCCTCAGTCATGTTCCAAGTAAAAAGGGCTCCAGAATCAAACCAATGTCATGTTCCCACGCCACGGGGTTCCAGTATCAGTCCTCAGTCATGGATCCCGTGCACAGGGTTCCACAATCAAACCTCAGTCATATTGCCAGTCCACAGGTTTCTGCCATCTGACCTCAGTCAAGTTCCCAGGACCCAGGGCTCCAGAATCAAGCCTCAGTCATTTTGGCAGGCCAGAGTGTTCCACCATTAAACCTCAGTCATGATCCCAGGCCACATGTTTCCACAATGAAACCTCAGTCATTTTCCCAGGCCAAAGGTTTCCAGAATCAAACCTCAGTCATATTCCCAGGACACATGGTTCCAGAATCAAACCTGAGTCATGTTCGCAGGCCACAGGTTTCAACAATCAAACCTCAGTCATGTTTCCAGGACACAGGTGTCCAGAATCAAACCTCAGTCATATTCCAAGGGAACAGGCTTCCAGAAACAAACCTCAGTCATGTTCCCAGGCCACAGGGTTCCAGAATCAAACCTCAGTCTTGTTCCCAGGACAAAGGTTTCCAGAATCAACCCGATATCATGTTCCCTGGCCACAGTCTTTCAGAATCAAACCTCAGTCATGTTGCCAGGCCACAGGTTTCCACCACCAAACCTCAGACATGTTCCCAGGCCACAGGGTTCCAGAGTCAAACCGTTCGCAGGTTCCCAGGCCACAGTGTTCCAGAATCCACCGATGTCATGTTCCAAGGCCTCAGGTTTCCAGAATCCACCCATGTCATGTTCCTGGGCCACAGGGTTTCAAAGTGAATCCTCAGTTATGTTCCCAGGCTACACGGCTCCAGAATAAAACCTCAGTCATATTCCCAGTCCACATGTTTCCAGAACCAAGGCTCAGTCAAGATCCCAGGCCACAGTATTCCACAATATAAACAGATTTTATGTTCCCAGGCCTCAGGGTTCCAGAATCCACCCATGTCATGTTCCCAGGACACAGGGTTCCAGAATAAAACCTCAGTCATGTTCCCAGTCCACAGGAATCAAGAACCAATGCTCAGTCAGGTTCCCGGGGCACAGTATTCCACAATCTAAACAGATGTCATGTTCCCAGGCCACAGGGATCCAGAATCAAACCTCAGTCATGTTGCCAGGCCATAGGGTACCACCATCAAACCTCAGTCATATTCCCAGGCCTAAAGTTTCCAGAATCAAACCGATTTCATCTTTCCAGGCAACAGGGTACCAGAATCCAAACCGATGTCATGTTCCCAGGGCACAGTATTCCACATTCTAACATCAGTCATGTTCCCACGCCAATGGTTTCCAGAATCGAACCTCAGTCATATTCCCAGGCCACATGGTTACAGAATCAAACCTCAGTCGTGTTCCCAGGACACAGGGTTCCAGAATAAAACCTCAGTCATGCGCCCTGGACACAGGTTTCAGAAATCAAATCCCAGTCATGTTCCCAGGCCACAGGGTTCCACAATTAAACCTCAGTCATATTCCCAGGCCAGAGGGTTCCACAAGCAAACCTCAGTCCTGTTGCCAGGACACGGTTCCACCATCAAGCCTCAGTCATGTTCCCAGGCCAGAGTGTTCCACAATCAAACCTAAGTCATCTTGCCAAGCCACAGGGTTCCACCATCAAACCTCAGGCATATTGCCAGGCCACAGGGTTCCACCATCAAGCCTCACTCATGTTCCCAAGCCTGAGGGTTCCACTATCAAACCTCAATCATGTTGCCAGGCCACAGGATTCAACCATGAAACCTCAGTCATGTTCCCAGTCCACAGGGTTCCAGAACCAAGGCTCAGTCAGATTCCCGGGGCACAGTATTCCACAATCTAAACAGATGTCATGTTCCCAGGCCACAGGTTTCCAGAATCATGCCTCAGTCATATTCCCAGGCCACAGGCATCCAGAATCAAACCTCAGTCATGTTGCCAGGCCATAGGGTACCACAATCAAACCTCAGTCATATTCCCAGACCTCAGGTTTACAGAATGAAACCGATTTCATGTTCCCAGGCAACAGGGTACCAGAATCCAAACCGATGTCATGTTCCCAGGCCATAGGATTCCATCATCAATCCTCATTCATGTTCCCAAGCCTGAGGGTTCCACTATCAAACCTCAGTCATGTTGCCAGGACACAGGGTTCAACCATCAATCCTCAGTCATGTTCCAAGTAAAAAGGGCTCCAGAATCAAACCAATGTCATGTTCCCACGCCACGGGGTTCCAGTATCAGGCCTCAGTCATGGATCCCGTGCACAGGGTTCCACAATCAAACCTCAGTCATATTGCCAGTCCACAGGTTTCTGCCATCTGACCTCAGTCAAGTTCCCAGGACCCAGGGCTCCAGAATCAAGCCTCAGTCATTTTGGCAGGCCAGAGTGTTCCACCATTAAACCTCAGTCATGATCCCAGGCCACATGTTTCCACAATGAAACCTCAGTCATTTTCCCAGGCCAAAGGTTTCCAGAATCAAACCTCAGTCATATTCCCAGGACACATGGTTCCAGAATCAAACCTGAGTCATGTTCGCAGGCCACAGGTTTCAACAATCAAACCTCAGTCATGTTTCCAGGACACAGGTGTCCAGAATCAAACCTCAGTCATATTCCAAGGGAACAGGCTTCCAGAAACAAACCTCAGTCATGTTCCCAGGCCACAGGGTTCCAGAATCAAACCTCAGTCTTGTTCCCAGGACAAAGGTTTCCAGAATCAACCCGATATCATGTTCCCTGGCCACAGTCTTTCAGAATCAAACCTCAGTCATGTTGCCAGGCCACAGGTTTCCACCACCAAACCTCAGACATGTTCCCAGGCCACAGGGTTCCAGAGTCAAACCGTTCGCAGGTTCCCAGGCCACAGTGTTCCAGAATCCACCGATGTCATGTTCCAAGGCCTCAGGTTTCCAGAATCCACCCATGTCATGTTCCTGGGCCACAGGGTTTCAAAGTGAATCCTCAGTTATGTTCCCAGGCTACACGGCTCCAGAATAAAACCTCAGTCATATTCCCAGTCCACATGTTTCCAGAACCAAGGCTCAGTCAAGATCCCAGGCCACAGTATTCCACAATATAAACAGATTTTATGTTCCCAGGCCTCAGGGTTCCAGAATCCACCCATGTCATGTTCCCAGGACACAGGGTTCCAGAATAAAACCTCAGTCATGTTCCCAGTCCACAGGAATCAAGAACCAATGCTCAGTCAGGTTCCCGGGGCACAGTATTCCACAATCTAAACAGATGTCATGTTCCCAGGCCACAGGGATCCAGAATCAAACCTCAGTCATGTTGCCAGGCCATAGGGTACCACCATCAAACCTCAGTCATATTCCCAGGCCTAAAGTTTCCAGAATCAAACCGATTTCATCTTTCCAGGCAACAGGGTACCAGAATCCAAACCGATGTCATGTTCCCAGGGCACAGTATTCCACATTCTAACATCAGTCATGTTCCCACGCCAATGGTTTCCAGAATCGAACCTCAGTCATATTCCCAGGCCACATGGTTACAGAATCAAACCTCAGTCGTGTTCCCAGGACACAGGGTTCCAGAATAAAACCTCAGTCATGCGCCCTGGACACAGGTTTCAGAAATCAAATCCCAGTCATGTTCCCAGGCCACAGGGTTCCACAATTAAACCTCAGTCATATTCCCAGGCCAGAGGGTTCCACAAGCAAACCTCAGTCCTGTTGCCAGGACACGGTTCCACCATCAAGCCTCAGTCATGTTCCCAGGCCAGAGTGTTCCACAATCAAACCTAAGTCATCTTGCCAAGCCACAGGGTTCCACCATCAAACCTCAGGCATATTGCCAGGCCACAGGGTTCCACCATCAAGCCTCACTCATGTTCCCAAGCCTGAGGGTTCCACTATCAAACCTCAATCATGTTGCCAGGCCACAGGATTCAACCATGAAACCTCAGTCATGTTCCCAGTAAACAGGGTTCCAGAATGAAACCAATGTCTTGTTCCCATGCCACGGTGTTCCATTATCAGGCCTCAGTCATGGTCCCCGTGCACAGTGTTCCAAATCAAACCTCAGTCATGTTGCCAGTCCACAGGTTTCTGCCATCAAACCTCAGTCATGTTCCCAGTAAACAGGGCTCCAGAATCAAGCCTCAGTCATTTTGCCAGGCCAGAGTGTTCCACCATCAAACGTCAGTCATGATCCCAGGCCACATGTTTCCACTATGAAACCTCAGTCATTTTCCCAGGACAAAGGTTTCCAGAATCAAACCTCAGTCATATTCCCAGGACACATGGTTCCAGAATCAACCTGAATCATGTTCGAAGGCCACAGGTTTCAACAATCAAACCTCAGTCATGTTCCCAGGACACAGGTGTCCAGAATCAAACCTCAGTCATGTTCCCAGAGAACAGGCTTCCAGAAACAAACCTCAGTCATGTTCCCAAGCCACAGGGTTGCAGAATCAAACCTCAGTCTTGTTCCCAGGACACAGGTGTCCAGAATCAAACCGCAGTCATGTTCCCAGGGAACAGGCTTCCAGAAACAAACCTCAGTCATGTTCCCAGGCATCAGGGTTCCAGAATCAAACTTCAGTCTTGTTCCCAGGACACAGGTTTCCAGAATCAACCAGATATCATGTTCCCTGGCCACAGTCTTCCAGAATCAATCCTAAATCATGTTGCAGGCCACAGGTTTCCACCATCAAACCTCAGACATGTTTCCAGGCCACAGGGTACCAGAGTCAAACCGTTGGCAGGTTCCCAGGCCACAGAGTTCCAGAATCCACCGATGTCATGCGGCCAGGCCACAGGGTTACAGAATCAATCCTCAGTTATGTTCGCAGGCTACAGGGTTCCGGAATAAAACCTCAGTCATGTTCCCAGTCCACAGGGTTCCAGAATCAAGGCTCAGTCAGGTACCCGGGGCACAGTATTCCACAATCTAAACAGATGTCATGTTCCCAGGCCTCAGGGTTCCAGAATCCACCCATGTCATGTTCCCAGGCCACAGGGTTCCAGAATCAATCCTCAGTTATGTTCCCAGGCTACAAGGCTCCAGAATAAAACCTCAGTCATATTCCCAGTCCACAGGTTTCCAGAACCAAGGCTCAGACAAGTTCCCAGGCCACAGTATTCCACAATCTAAACAGATTTCATGTTCCCAGGCCTCAGGGTTCCAGAATCCACCCATGTCATGTTAACAGGACACAGCGTTCCAGAATAAAACCTCAGTCATGTTCCCAGTCCACAGGGGTCCAGAACCAAGGCTCAGTCAGGTTTCCGGGGCACAGTATTCTACAATCTAAACAGATGTCATGTTCCCAGGCCACAGGGATCCAGAATCAAACCTCAGTCATGTTGCCAGGCCATAGGGTACCACCATCAAACCTCAGTCATATTCCCAGGCCTAAGTTTTCCAGAATCAAACCGATTTCATGTTTCCAGGCAACAGGGTACCAGAATCCAAACCGATGTCATGTTCCCAGGCCACAGGATTCCACATTCTAACATCAGTCATGTTCCCAGGCCAATGGTTTCCAGAATCAAACCTCAGTCATATTCCCAGGCCACATGGTTACAGAATCAAACCTCAGTCGTGTTCCCAGGACACAGGGTTCCAGAATAAAACCTCAGTCATGTTCCCTGGACACAGGTTTCAGAAATCAAATCCCAGTCATGTTCCTAGGCCACAGGGTTCCACAATTAAACCTCAGTCATAATCCCAGGCCAGAGGGTTCCACAATCAAACCTCAGTCCTGTTGCCAGGACACGGTTCCACCATCAAGCCTCAGTCATGTTCCCAGGCCAGAGTGTTCCACAATCAAACCTAAGTCATCTTGCCAAGACACAGGGTTCCACCATCAAACCTCAGGCATATTGCCAGGCCACAGGGTTCCACCATCAAGCCTCACTCATGTTCCCAAGCCTGAGGGTTCCACTATCAAACCTCAATCATGTTGCCAGGCCACAGGATTCCACCATGAAACCTCAGTCATGTTCCCAGTAAACAGGGCTCCAGAATCAAACCAATGTCATGTTCCCATGCCACGGGGTTCCAGTATCAGGCCTCAGTCATGGTCCCCGTGCACAGGGTTCCAAATCAAACCTCAGTCATGTTGCCAGTCCACAGGTTTCTGCCATCAAACCTCAGTCATGTTCCCAGTAAACAGGGCTCCAGAATCAAGCCTCAGTCATTTTGCCAGGCCAGAGTGTTCCACCATCAAACCTCACTCATGATCCCAGGCCACATGTTTCCACAATGAAACCTCAGTCATTTTCCCAGGACAAAGGTTTCCAGAATCAAACCTCAGTCATATTCCCAGGACACATGGTTCCAGAATCAACCTGAGTCATGTTCGAAGGCCACAGGTTTCAACAATCAAACCTCAGTCATGTTCCCAGGACACAGGTGTCCAGAATCAAACCTCAGTCATGTTCCCAGAGAACAGGCTTCCAGAAACAAACCTCAGTCATGTTCCCAAGCCACAGGGTTGCAGAATCAAACCTCAGTCTTGTTCCCAGGACACAGGTGTCCAGAATCAAACCGCAGTCATGTTCCCAGGGAACAGGCTTCCAGAAACAAACCGCAGTCAAGTTCCCAGGCATCAGGGTTCCAGAATCAAACCTCAGTCTTGTTCCCAGGACACAGGTTTCCAGAATCAACCCATGTTATGTTCCCAGGCCACAGGGTTCCAGAATCAATCCTCAGTTATGTTCCCAGGCTACAGGGTTCCAGAATAAAACCCCAGTTATGTTCCTAGTGCACAGTGTTCCAGAACCAAGGCTCAGTAAGGTTCCCGGGCCAAAGTATTCCACAATCTAAACAGATGTCATGTTTCCAGGCCACAGGTCTCCAGAATCACGCCTCAGTCATTTTCCCAGGCCACAGAGATCCAGAATCAAACCTCAGTCATGTTGCCAGGCCTCAGATTTCCGGAATCAAACCGATTTCGTGTTCCCAGGCAACAGGGTACCAGAATCCAAACCGATGTCATGTTCCCAGGCCACAGGATTCCACATTCTAACATCAGTCATGTTCCCAGGCCAATGGTTTCCAGAATCAAACCTCAGTCATATTCCCAGGCCACATGGTTACAGAATCAAACCTCAGTCGTGTTCCCAGGACACAGGGTTCCAAAATAAAACCTCAGTCATGTTCCCTGGACACAGGTTTCAGAAATCAAATCCCAGTCATGTTCCTAGGCCACAGGGTTCCACAATTAAACCTCAGTCATAATCCCAGGCCAGAGGGTTCCACAATCAAACCTCAGTCCTGTTGCCAGGACACGGTTCCAGCATCAAGCCTCAGTCATATTCCCAGGCCAGAGTGTTCCACAATCAAACCTAAGTCATATTGCCAGGCCACAGGGTTCCACCATCAAGCCTCACTCATATTCCCAAGCCTGAGGGTTCCACTATCAAACCTCAATCATGTTGCCAGGCCAAAGGGTTCAACCATCAAACCTCAGTCATGTTCCCAGTAAACAGGGCTCCAGAATCAAATCAATGTCATGTTCCCACGCCACGGGGTTCCAGTATCAGACCTCAGTCATGGTCCCCGTGCACAGGGTTACACAATCAAACCTCAGTCATGTTGCCAGTCCACAGGTTTCTGCCATCCAACCTCAGTCAAGTTCCTAGGCCCCAGGGTTCCAGAATCAAGCCTCAGTCATTTTGCCAGGCCAGAGTGTTCCACCATCAAACCTCAGTCATGATCCCAGGCCACATGTTTCCACAATGAAACCTCAGTCATTATCCCAGGACAAAGGTTTCCAGAATCATACCTCAGTCATATTCCCAGGACACATGATTCCAGAATCAAATCTGAGTCATGTTCGCAGGCCACAGGTTTCAACAATCAAACCTCAGTCATGTTCCCAGGACACAGGTGTCCAGAATCAAACCTCAGTCATGTTCCCAGGGAACAGGCTTCCAGAAACAAACCTCAGTCATGTTCCCAGGCCACAGGGTTCCAGAATCTAACCTCAGTCTTGTTCCCAGGACACAGGTGTCCAGAATCAAACCTCAGTCATGTTCCCAGGGAACTGGCTTCCAGAAACAAACCTCAGTCATGTTCCCAAGCCACAGGGTTCCAGAATCAAACCTCAGTCTTGTTCCCAGGACACAGGATTCCAGAATCAACCCGATATCATGTTCCCTGGCCACAGTATTCCAGAATCAAACCTCAATCATGTTGCCAGGCCAAAGGTTTTCACCATCAAACCTCAGACATGTTCCCAGGCCACAGGGTACCAGAGTCAAACCGTTCACAGGTTCCCAGGTCACAGGGTTCCAGAATCAATCGTCAGTTATGTTCCCAGTCTACAGGGCTCCAGAACCAAGGCTCAGTCAGATTCCCGGGGCACAGTATTCCACAATCTAAACAGATGTCATGTTCCCAGGCCTCAGGGTTCCAGAATCCACCCATGTCATGTTCCCAGGACACAGTGGTCCAGAATAAAACGTCAGTCATCTTCCCTGGACACAGGTTTCAGAAATAAAATCCCAGTCATGTTCCCAGGCCACAGGGTTCCACAATTAAACCTCAGTCATATTCCCAGGCCAGAGGGTTCCACAATCAAACCTCATTCCTTTGCCATGCCACGGTTCCACCATCAAGCCTCAGTCATGTTTCCAGGCCAGAGTGGTCCACAATCAAACCTAAGTCATCTTGCCAAGACACAGGGTTCCACCTTCAAACCTCAGGCATGTTGCCCGGCCACAGGGTTCCATCATCAAGCCTCACTCATGTTCCCACGCCTGAGGATTCCACTATCAAACCTCAATCATGTTGCCAGGACACAGGGTTCAACCATCAATCCTCAGTCATGTTCCAAGTAAACAGGGCTCCAGAATCAAACCAATGTCATGTTCCCACGCCACGGGGTTCCAGTATCAGACCTCAGTCATGGTCCCCGTGCACAGGGTTCCACAATCAAAGCTCAGTCATGTTGCCAATCCACAGGTTTCTGCCATCCGACATCACTCAAGTTCCCAGGCCCCAGGATTCCAGAATCAAGCCTCAGTCATTTTGCCAGGCCAGAGTGTTCCACCATTAAACGTCAGTCATGATCCCAGGCCACATGTTTCCACAATGAAACCTCAGTCATTTTCCGAGGCCAAAGGTTTCCAGAATCAAACCTCAGTCATATTCCCAGGACACATGGTTCCAGAATCAAACCTGAGTCAAGTCGCAGGCCACAGGTTTCAACAATCAAACCTCAGTCATGTTTCAAGGACACAGGTGTCCAGAATCAAACCTCAGTCATATTCCAAGGGAACAGGCTTCCAGAAACAAACGTCAGTCATGTTCCCAGGCAACAGGGTTCCAGAATCAAACCTGAGTCTTGTTCCCAGGACACAGGTTTCCAGAATCAACCCAATATCATGTTCCCTGGCCACAGTCTTTCAGAATCAAACCTCAGTCATGTTCCCAGGCCACAGGTTTCCACCATCAAACCTCAGACATGTTCCCAGTCCACAGGGTTCCAGAGTCAAACCGTTCGCAGGTTCCCAGGCCACAGTGTTCCAGAATCCACCGATGTCATGTTCCCAGGCCACAGGCTTCCAGAATCAATCCTCAGTTATGTTCCCAGGCTACAGGGTTCCAGAATAAAACCTCAGTCATGTTCCCAGTCCACAGGGTTCCAGAACCAAGGCTCAGTCAGGTTCCCGGGCCACAGTATTCCACAATCTAAACAGATGTCATGTTCCAAGGCCTCAGGTTTCCAGAATCCACCCATGTCATGTTCCGGGGCCACAGGGTTCCAAAGTGAATCCTCAGTTATGTTCCCAGGCTACACGGCTCCAGAATAAAACCTCAGTCATATTCTCAGTCCACAGGTTTCCAGAACCAAGGCTCAGTCAAGTTCCCAGGCCACAGTATTCCACAATCTAAACAGATTTCATGTTCCCAGGCCTCAGGTTTCCAGAATCAATCCTCAGTTATGTTCCAAGGCTACAAGGTTCCAGAATAAAACCTCAGTCATGTTCCTAGTCCACAGGGTTCCAGAATCCACCGTTGTCATGAGCCCAGGCCACAGGGTTCCAGAATCAATCCTCAGTTATGGTCCCAGGCTACAGGGTTCCAGAATAAAACCTCAGTCATGTTCCCAGTCCACAGGTTTCCAGAACCAAGGCTCAGACAAGTTCCCAGGCCACAGTATTCCACAATCTAAACAGATTTCATGTTCCCAGGCCTCAGGGTTCCAGAATCCACCCATGTCATGTTAACAGGACACAGCGTTCCAGAATAAAACCTCAGTCATGTTCCCAGTCCACAGGGGTCCAGAACCAAGGCTCAGTCAGGTTTCCGGGGCACAGTATTCCACAATCTAAACAGATGTCATGTTCCCAGGCCACAGGGATCCAGAATCAAACCTCAGTCATGTTGCCAGGCCATAGGGTACCACCATCAAACCTCAGTCATATTCCCAGGCCTAAGGTTTCCAGAATCAAACCGATTTCATGTTTCCAGGCAACAGGGTACCAGAATCCAAACCGAGGTCATGTTCCCAGGGCACAGGATTCCACACACTAACATCAGTCATGTTCCCAGGCCAATGGTTTCCAGAATCAAACCTAAGTCATATTCCTAGGCCACATGGTTCCAGAATTAAACCTCAGTCGTGTTCCAAGGACACAGGGTTCCAGAATAAAACCTCAGTCATTTTCCCTGGACACAGGTTTCAGAATTCAAATCCCAGTCATGTTCCCAGGCCACAGGGTTCCAGAATCAATCCTCAGTTATGTTCTCAGGCTACAGGGTTCCAGAATAAAACGTCAGTCATGTTCCCAGGCCACAGGGTACCAGAGTCAAACCGTTCGCAGGTTCCCAGGCCACAGAGTTCCAGAATCCACCGATGTCATGCTGCCAGGCCACAGGGTTCCAGAATCAATGCTCAGTTATGTTCGCAGGCTACAGGGTTCCGGAATAAAACCTCAGTCATGTTCCCAGTCCACAGGGTTCCAGAACCAAGGCTCAGTCACGTTCCCGGGGCACAGTATTCCACAATCTAAACAGATGTCATGTTCCCAGGCCTCACGGTTCCAGAATCCACCCATGTCATGTACCCAGGCCACAGGGTTCCAGAATCAATCCTCAGTTATGTTCCCAGGCTACAAGGTTCCAGAATAAAACCTCAGTCATGTTCCTAGTCCACAGGGTTCCAGAATCCACCGTTGTCATGTTCCCAGGCCACAGGGTTCCAGAATCAATCCTCAGTTATGTTCCCAGGCTACAGGATTCCAGAATAAATCCTCAGTCATGTTCCTAGTGCACAGTGTTCCAGAACCAAGGCTCAATCAGGTTCCCGGGGCACAGTATTCCACAATCTAAACAGATGTCATGTTTCCAGGCAACAGGTCTTCAGAATCATGCCTCAGTCATTTTCCCAGGCCACAGGAATCCAGAATCAAACCTTTGTCATGTTGCCAGGCCATAGGGTACCACAATCAAACCTCAGTCATATTCCCAGACCTCAGGTTTACAGAATCAAACCGATTTCATGTTCCCAGGCAACAGGGTACCAGAATCCAAACCGATGTCATGTTCCCAGGCCACAGGATTCCACATTCTAACATCAGTCATATTCCCAGGCCACATGGTTACAGAATCAAACCTCAGTCGTGTTCCCAGGACACAGGGTTCCAGAATAAAACCTCAGTCATGTTCCCTGGACACAGGTTTCAGAAATCAAATCCCAGTCATATTCCCAGGCCACAGGGTTCCACAATTAAACCTCAGTCATATTCCCAGGCCAGAGGGTTCCACAATCAAACCTCAGTCCTGTTGCCAGGCCACGGTTCCACCATCAAGCCTCAGTCATGTTCCCAGGTCAGAGTGTTCCACAATCAACCCTAAGTCACCTTGCCAAGCCACAGTGTTCCAGCATCAAGCCTCACTCATGTTCCCAAGCCTGAGGGTTCCACTATCAAACCTCAATCATGTTGCCAGGCCACAGGATTCAACCATGAAACCTCAGTCATGTTCCCAGTAAACAGGGCTCCAGAATTAAACCAATGTCATGTTCCCATGCCACGGGGTTCCAGTATCAGGCCTCAGTCATGGTCCCCGTGCACAGGGTTCCAAATCAAACCTCAGTCATGTTGCCAGTCCACAGGTTTCTGCCATCAAACCTCAGACATGTTCCCAGTAAACAGGGCTCCAGAAAAAAGCCTCAGTCATTTTGCCAGGCCAGAGTGTTCCACCATCAAACCTCAGTCATGATCCCAGGCCACATGTTTCCACAATGAAACCTCAGTCATTTTCCCAGGCCAAAGGTTTCCAGAATCAAACCTCAGTCATATTCCCAGGACACATGGTTCCAGAATCAAACCTGAGTCATGTTCGCAGGCCACAGGTTTCAACAATCAAACCTCAGTCATGTTTCCAGGACACAGGTGTCCAGAATCAAACCTCAGTCATATTCCAAGGGAACAGGCTTCCAGAAACAAACCTCAGTCATGTTCCCAGGCCACAGGGTTCCAGAATCAAACCTCAGTCTTGTTCCCAGGACAAAGGTTTCCAGAATCAACCCGATATCATGTTCCCTGGCCACAGTCTTTCAGAATCAAACCTCAGTCATGTTCCCAGGCCACAGGGTTCCAGAGTCAAACCGTTCGCAGGTTCCCAGGCCACAGTGTTCCAGAATCCACCGATGTCATGTTCCAAGGCCTCAGGTTTCCAGAATCCACCCATGTCATGTTCCTGGGCCACAGGGTTTCAAAGTGAATCCTCAGTTATGTTCCCAGGCTACACGGCTCCAGAATAAAACCTCAGTCATATTCCCAGTCCACATGTTTCCAGAACCAAGGCTCAGTCAAGATCCCAGGCCACAGTATTCCACAATATAAACAGATTTTATGTTCCCAGGCCTCAGGGTTCCAGAATCCACCCATGTCATGTTCCCAGGACACAGGGTTCCAGAATAAAACCTCAGTCATGTTCCCAGTCCACAGGAATCAAGAACCAATGCTCAGTCAGGTTCCCGGGGCACAGTATTCCACAATCTAAACAGATGTCATGTTCCCAGGCCACAGGGATCCAGAATCAAACCTCAGTCATGTTGCCAGGCCATAGGGTACCACCATCAAACCTCAGTCATATTCCCAGGCCTAAAGTTTCCAGAATCAAACCGATTTCATCTTTCCAGGCAACAGGGTACCAGAATCCAAACCGATGTCATGTTCCCAGGGCACAGTATTCCACATTCTAACATCAGTCATGTTCCCACGCCAATGGTTTCCAGAATCGAACCTCAGTCATATTCCCAGGCCACATGGTTACAGAATCAAACCTCAGTCGTGTTCCCAGGACACAGGGTTCCAGAATAAAACCTCAGTCATGCGCCCTGGACACAGGTTTCAGAAATCAAATCCCAGTCATGTTCCCAGGCCACAGGGTTCCACAATTAAACCTCAGTCATATTCCCAGGCCAGAGGGTTCCACAAGCAAACCTCAGTCCTGTTGCCAGGACACGGTTCCACCATCAAGCCTCAGTCATGTTCCCAGGCCAGAGTGTTCCACAATCAAACCTAAGTCATCTTGCCAAGCCACAGGGTTCCACCATCAAACCTCAGGCATATTGCCAGGCCACAGGGTTCCACCATCAAGCCTCACTCATGTTCCCAAGCCTGAGGGTTCCACTATCAAACCTCAATCATGTTGCCAGGCCACAGGATTCAACCATGAAACCTCAGTCATGTTCCCAGTAAACAGGGTTCCAGAATGAAACCAATGTCTTGTTCCCATGCCACGGTGTTCCATTATCAGGCCTCAGTCATGGTCCCCGTGCACAGTGTTCCAAATCAAACCTCAGTCATGTTGCCAGTCCACAGGTTTCTGCCATCAAACCTCATTCATGTTCCCAGTAAACAGGGCTCCAGAATCAAGCCTCAGTCATTTTGCCAGGCCAGAGTGTTCCACCATCAAACGTCAGTCATGATCCCAGGCCACATGTTTCCACTATGAAACCTCAGTCATTTTCCCAGGACAAAGGTTTCCAGAATCAAACCTCAGTCATATTCCCAGGACACATGGTTCCAGAATCAACCTGAATCATGTTCGAAGGCCACAGGTTTCAACAATCAAACCTCAGTCATGTTCCCAGGACACAGGTGTCCAGAATCAAACCTCAGTCATGTTCCCAGAGAACAGGCTTCCAGAAACAAACCTCAGTCATGTTCCCAAGCCACAGGGTTGCAGAATCAAACCTCAGTCTTGTTCCCAGGACACAGGTGTCCAGAATCAAACCGCAGTCATGTTCCCAGGGAACAGGCTTCCAGAAACAAACCTCAGTCATGTTCCCAGGCATCAGGGTTCCAGAATCAAACTTCAGTCTTGTTCCCAGGACACAGGTTTCCAGAATCAACCAGATATCATGTTCCCTGGCCACAGTCTTCCAGAATCAATCCTCAGTCATGTTGCCAGGCCACAGGTTTCCACCATCAAACCTCAGACATGTTTCCAGGCCACAGGGTACCAGACTCAAACCGTTGGCAGGTTCCCAGGCCACAGAGTTCCAGAATCCACCGATGTCATGCGGCCAGGCCACAGGGTTCCAGAATCAATCCTCAGTTATGTTCGCAGGCTACAGGGTTCCGGAATAAAACCTCAGTCATGTTCCCAGTCCACAGGGTTCCAGAATCAAGGCTCAGTCAGGTACCCGGGGCACAGTATTCCACAATCTAAACAGATGTCATGTTCCCAGGCCTCAGGGTTCCAGAATCCACCCATGTCATGTTCCCAGGCCACAGGGTTCCAGAATCAATCCTCAGTTATGTTCCCAGGCTACAAGGCTCCAGAATAAAACCTCAGTCATATTCCCAGTCCACAGGTTTCCAGAACCAAGGCTCAGACAAGTTCCCAGGCCACAGTATTCCACAATCTAAACAGATTTCATGTTCCCAGGCCTCAGGGTTCCAGAATCCACCCATGTCATGTTAAAAGGACACAGCGTTCCAGAATAAAACCTCAGTCATGTTCCCAGTCCACAGGGGTCCAGAACCAAGGCTCAGTCAGGTTTCCGGGGCACAGTATTCCACAATCTAAACAGATGTCATGTTCCCAGGCCACAGGGATCCAGAATCAAACCTCAGTCATGTTGCCAGGCCATAGGGTACCACCATCAAACCTCAGTCAAATTCCCAGGCCTAAGGTTTCCAGAATCAAACCGATTTCATGTTTCCAGGCAACAGGGTACCAGAATCCAAACCGATGTCATGTTCCCAGGGCACAGGATTCCACACTCTAACATTAGTCATGTTCCCAGGCCAATGATTTCCAGAATCAAACCTAAGTCATATTCCCAGGCCACATGGTTCCAGAATCAAACCTCAGTCGTGTTCCAAGGACACAGGGTTCCAGAATAAAACCTCAGTCATTTTCCCTGGACACAGGTTTCAGAATTCAAATCCCAGTCATGTTTCCAGGCCACAGGGTTCCAGAATCAATCCTCAGTTATGTTCCCAGGCTACAGGGTTCCAGAATAAAACGTCAGTCATGTTCCCAGGCCACAGGGTACCAGAGTCAAACCGTTCGCAGGTTCCCAGGCCACAGAGTTCCAGAATACAAGGATGTCATGCTGCCAGGCCACAGGGTTCCAGAATCAATGCTCAGTTATGTTCGCAGGCTACAGGGTTCCGGAATAAAACCTCAGTCATTTTACCAGTCCACAGGGTTCCAGAACCAAGGCTCAGTCACGTTCCCGGGGCACAGTATTCCACAATCTAAACAGATGTCATGTTCCCAGGCCTCAGGGTTCCAGAATCCACCCATGTCATGTTCCCAGGCCACAGGGTTCCAGAATCAATCCTCAGTTATGTTCCCAGGCTACAAGGTTCCAGAATAAAACCTCAGTCATGTTCCTAGTCCACAGGGTTCCAGAATCCACCGTTGTCATGTGCCCAGGCCACAGGGTTCCCGAATCGTGCCTCAGTCATGTTCCCAGGCCACAGGCATCCAGAATCAAACCTCAGTCATGTTGCCAGGCCATAGGGTACCACAATCAAACCTCAGTCATATTCCCAGACCTCAGGTTAACAGAATCAAACCGATTTCATGTTCCCAGGCAACAGGGTACCAGAATCCAAACCGATGTCATGTTCCCAGGCCACAGGATTCCACATTCTAACATCAGTCATGTTCCCAGGCCAATGGTTTCCAGAATCAAACCTCAGTCATATTCCCAGGCCACATGGTTACAGAATCAAACCTCAGTCGTGTTCCCAGGACACAGGGTTCCAGAATAAAACCTCAGTCATGTTCCCTGGACACAGGTTTCAGAAATCAAATCCCAGTCATGTTCCTAGGCCACAGGGTTCCACAATTAAACCTCAGTCATAATCCCAGGCCAGAGGGTTCCACAATCAAACCTCAGTCCTGTTGCCAGGACACGGTTCCACCATCAAGCCTCAGTCATGTTCCCAGGCCAGAGTGTTCCACAATCAAACCTAAGTCATCTTGCCAAGACACAGGGTTCCACCATCAAACCTCAGGCATATTGCCAGGCCACAGGCTTCCACCATCAAGCCTCACTCATGTTCCCAAGCCTGAGGGTTCCACTATCAAACCTCAATCATGTTGCCAGGCCACAGGATTCCACCATGAAACCTCAGTCATGTTCCCAGTAAACAGGGCTCCAGAATCAAACCAATGTCATGTTCCCATGCCACGGGGTTCCAGTATCAGGCCTCAGTCATGGTCCCCGTGCACAGGGTTCCAAATCAAACCTCAGTCATGTTGCCAGTCCACAGGTTTCTGCCATCAAACCTCAGTCATGTTCCCAGTAAACAGGGCTCCAGAATCAAGCCTCAGTCATTTTGCCAGGCCAGAGTGTTCCACCATCAAACCTCACTCATGATCCCAGGCCACATGTTTCCACAATGAAACCTCAGTCATTTTCCCAGGACAAAGGTTTCCAGAATCAAACCTCAGTCATATTCCCAGGACACATGGTTCCAGAATCAACCTGAGTCATGTTCGAAGGCCACAGGTTTCAACAATCAAACCTCAGTCATGTTCCCAGGACACAGGTGTCCAGAATCAAACCTCAGTCATGTTCCCAGAGAACAGGCTTCCAGAAACAAACCTCAGTCATGTTCCCAAGCCACAGGGTTGCAGAATCAAACCTCAGTCTTGTTCCCAGGACACAGGTGTCCAGAATCAAACCGCAGTCATGTTCCCAGGGAACAGGCTTCCAGAAACAAACCGCAGTCAAGTTCCCAGGCATCAGGGTTCCAGAATCAAACCTCAGTCTTGTTCCCAGGACACAGGTTTCCAGAATCAACCCATGTTATGTTCCCAGGCCACAGGGTTCCAGAATCAATCCTCAGTTATGTTCCCAGGCTACAGGGTTCCAGAATAAAACCCCAGTCATGTTCCTAGTGCACAGTGTTCCAGAACCAAGGCTCAGTCAGGTTCCCGGGCCAAAGTATTCCACAATCTAAACAGATGTCATGTTTCCAGGCCACAGGTCTCCAGAATCACGCCTCAGTCATTTTCCCAGGCCACAGAGATCCAGAATCAAACCTCAGTCATGTTGCCAGGCCTCAGATTTCCGGAATCAAACCGATTTCGTGTTCCCAGGCAACAGGGTACCAGAATCCAAACCGATGTCATGTTCCCAGGCCACAGGATTCCACATTCTAACATCAGTCATGTTCCCAGGCCAATGGTTTCCAGAATCAAACCTCAGTCATATTCCCAGGCCACATGGTTACAGAATCAAACCTCAGTCGTGTTCCCAGGACACAGGGTTCCAGAATAAAACCTCAGTCATGTTCCCTGGACACAGGTTTCAGAAATCAAATCCCAGTCATGTTCCTAGGCCACAGGGTTCCACAATTAAACCTCAGTCATAATCCCAGGCCAGAGGGTTCCACAATCAAACCTCAGTCCTGTTGCCAGGACACGGTTCCACCATCAAGCCTCAGTCATATTCCCAGGCCAGAGTGTTCCACAATCAAACCTAAGTCATATTGCCAGGCCACAGGGTTCTACCATCAAGCCTCACTCATATTCCCAAGCCTGAGGGTTCCACTATCAAACCTCAATCATGTTGCCAGGCCAAAGGGTTCAACCATCAAACCTCAGTCATGTTCCCAGTAAACAGGGCTCCAGAATCAAATCAATGTCATGTTCCCACGCCACGGGGTTCCAGTATCAGACCTCAGTCATGGTCCCCGTGCACAGGGTTACACAATCAAACCTCAGTCATGTTGCCAGTCCACAGGTTTCTGCCATCCAACCTCAGTCAAGTTCCTAGGCCCCAGGGTTCCAGAATCAAGCCTCAGTCATTTTGCCAGGCCAGAGTGTTCCACCATCAAACCTCAGTCATGATCCCAGGCCACATGTTTCCACAATGAAACCTCAGTCATTATCCCAGGACAAAGGTTTCCAGAATCATACCTCAGTCATATTCCCAGGACACATGATTCCAGAATCAAATCTGAGTCATGTTCGCAGGCCACAGGATTCAACAATCAAACCTCAGTCATGTTCCCAGGACACAGGTGTCCAGAATCAAACCTCAGTCATGTTCCCAGGGAACAGGCTTCCAGAAACAAACCTCAGTCATGTTCCCAGGCCACAGGGTTCCAGAATCTAACCTCAGTCTTGTTCCCAGGACACAGGTGTCCAGAATCAAACCTCAGTCATGTTCCCAGGGAACTGGCTTCCAGAAACAAACCTCAGTCATGTTCCCAAGCCACAGGGTTCCAGAATCAAACCTCAGTCTTGTTCCCAGGACACAGGATTCCAGAATCAACCCGATATCATGTTCCCTGGCCACAGTATTCCAGAATCAAACCTCAATCATGTTGCCAGGCCAAAGGTTTTCACCATCAAACCTCAGACATGTTCCCAGGCCACAGGGTACCAGAGTCAAACCGTTCACAGGTTCCCAGGTCACAGGGTTCCAGAATCAATCGTCAGTTATGTTCCCAGTCTACAGGGCTCCAGAACCAAGGCTCAGTCAGATTCCCGGGGCACAGTATTCCACAATCTAAACAGATGTCATGTTCCCAGGCCTCAGGGTTCCAGAATCCACCCATGTCATGTTCCCAGGACACAGTGGTCCAGAATAAAACCTCAGTCATCTTCCCTGGACACAGGTTTCAGAAATAAAATCCCAGTCATGTTCCCAGGCCACAGGGTTCCACAATTAAACCTCAGTCATATTCCCAGGCCAGAGGGTTCCACAATCAAACCTCAGTCCTTTGCCATGCCACGGTTCCACCATCAAGCCTCAGTCATGTTTCCAGGCCAGAGTGGTCCACAATCAAACCTAAGTCATCTTGCCAAGACACAGGGTTCCACCTTCAAACCTCAGGCATGTTGCCCGGCCACAGGGTTCCATCATCAAGCCTCACTCATGTTCCCACGCCTGAGGGTTCCACTATCAAACCTCAATCATGTTGCCAGGACACAGGGTTCAACCATCAATCCTCAGTCATGTTCCAAGTAAACAGGGCTCCAGAATCAAACCAATGTCATGTTCCCACGCCACGGGGTTCCAGTATCAGACCTCAGTCATGGTCCCCGTGCACAGGGTTCCACAATCAAAGCTCAGTCATGTTGCCAATCCACAGGTTTCTGCCATCCGACATCACTCAAGTTCCCAGGCCCCAGGATTCCAGAATCAAGCCTCAGTCATTTTGCCAGGCCAGAGTGTTCCACCATTAAACGTCAGTCATGATCCCAGGCCACATGTTTCCACAATGAAACCTCAGTCATTTTCCGAGGCCAAAGGTTTCCAGAATCAAACCTCAGTCATATTCCCAGGACACATGGTTCCAGAATCAAACCTGAGTCATGTCGCAGGCCACAGGTTTCAACAATCAAACCTCAGTCATGTTTCAAGGACACAGGTGTCCAGAATCAAACCTCAGTCATATTCCAAGGGAACAGGCTTCCAGAAACAAACGTCAGTCATGTTCCCAGGCAACAGGGTTCCAGAATCAAACCTGAGTCTTGTTCCCAGGACACAGGTTTCCAGAATCAACCCAATATCATGTTCCCTGGCCACAGTCTTTCAGAATCAAACCTCAGTCATGTTCCCAGGCCACAGGTTTCCACCATCAAACCTCAGACATGTTCCCAGGCCACAGGGTTCCAGAGTCAAACCGTTCGCAGGTTCCCAGGCCACAGTGTTCCAGAATCCACCGATGTCATGTTCCCAGGCCACAGGCTTCCAGAATCAATCCTCAGTTATGTTCCCAGGCTACAGGGTTCCAGAATAAAACCTCAGTCATGTTCCCAGTCCACAGGGTTCCAGAACCAAGGCTCAGTCAGGTTCCCGGGCCACAGTATTCCACAATCTAAACAGATGTCATGTTCCAAGGCCTCAGGTTTCCAGAATCCACCCATGTCATGTTCCGGGGCCACAGGGTTCCAAAGTGAATCCTCAGTTATGTTCCCAGGCTACACGGCTCCAGAATAAAACCTCAGTCATATTCTCAGTCCACAGGTTTCCAGAACCAAGGCTCAGTCAAGTTCCCAGGCCACAGTATTCCACAATCTAAACAGATTTCATGTTCCCAGGCCTCAGGTTTCCAGAATCAATCCTCAGTTATGTTCCAAGGCTACAAGGTTCCAGAATAAAACCTCAGTCATGTTCCTAGTCCACAGGGTTCCAGAATCCACCGTTGTCATGAGCCCAGGCCACAGGGTTCCAGAATCAATCCTCAGTTATGGTCCCAGGCTACAGGGTTCCAGAATAAAACCTCAGTCATGTTCCCAGTCCACAGGTTTCCAGAACCAAGGCTCAGACAAGTTCCCAGGCCACAGTATTCCACAATCTAAACAGATTTCATGTTCCCAGGCCTCAGGGTTCCAGAATCCACCCATGTCATGTTAACAGGACACAGCGTTCCAGAATAAAACCTCAGTCATGTTCCCAGTCCACAGGGGTCCAGAACCAAGGCTCAGTCAGGTTTCCGGGGCACAGTATTCCACAATCTAAACAGATGTCATGTTCCCAGGCCACAGGGATCCAGAATCAAACCTCAGTCATGTTGCCAGGCCATAGGGTACCACCATCAAACCTCAGTCATATTCCCAGGCCTAAGGTTTCCAGAATCAAACCGATTTCATGTTTCCAGGCAACAGGGTACCAGAATCCAAACCGATGTCATGTTCCCAGGGCACAGGATTCCACACACTAACATCAGTCATGTTCCCAGGCCAATGGTTTCCAGAATCAAACCTAAGTCATATTCCCAGGCCACATGGTTCCAGAATCAAACCTCAGTCGTGTTCCAAGGACACAGGGTTCCAGAATAAAACCTCAGTCATTTTCCCTGGACACAGGTTTCAGAATTCAAATCCCAGTCATGTTCCCAGGCCACAGGGTTCCAGAATCAATCCTCAGTTATGTTCTCAGGCTACAGGGTTCCAGAATAAAACGTCAGTCATGTTCCCAGGCCACAGGGTACCAGAGTCAAACCGTTCGCAGGTTCCCAGGCCACAGAGTTCCAGAATCCACCGATGTCATGCTGCCAGGCCACAGGGTTCCAGAATCAATGCTCAGTTATGTTCGCAGGCTACAGGGTCCCGGAATAAAACCTCAGTCATGTTCCCAGTCCACAGGGTTCCAGAACCAAGGCTCAGTCACGTTCCCGGGGCACAGTATTCCACAATCTAAACAGATGTCATGTTCCCAGGCCTCACGGTTCCAGAATCCACCCATGTCATGTACCCAGGCCACAGGGTTCCAGAATCAATCCTCAGTTATGTTCCCAGGCTACAAGGTTCCAGAATAAAACCTCAGTCATGTTCCTAGTCCACAGGGTTCCAGAATCCACCGTTGTCATGTTCCCAGGCCACAGGGTTCCAGAATCAATCCTCAGTTATGTTCCCAGGCTACAGGATTCCAGAATAAATCCTCAGTCATGTTCCTAGTGCACAGTGTTCCAGAACCAAGGCTCAATCAGGTCCCCGGGCACAGTATTCCACAATCTAAACAGATGTCATGTTTCCAGGCAACAGGTCTTCAGAATCACGCCTCAGTCATTTTCCCAGGCCACAGGAATCCAGAATCAAACCTTTGTCATGTTGCCAGGCCATAGGGTACCACAATCAAACCTCAGTCATATTCCCAGACCTCAGGTTTACAGAATCAAACCGATTTCATGTTCCCAGGCAACAGGGTACCAGAATCCAAACCGATGTCATGTTCCCAGGCCACAGGATTCCACATTCTAACATCAGTCATTATCCCAGGCCACATGGTTACAGAATCAAACCTCAGTCGTGTTCCCAGGACACAGGGTTCCAGAATAAAACCTCAGTCATGTTCCCTGGACACAGGTTTCAGAAATCAAATCCCAGTCATATTCCCAGGCCACAGGGTTCCACAATTAAACCTCAGTCATATTCCCAGGCCAGAGGGTTCCACAATCAAACCTCAGTCCTGTTGCCAGGCCACGGTTCCACCATCAAGCCTCAGTCATGTTCCCAGGTCAGAGTGTTCCACAATCAACCCTAAGTCACCTTGCCAAGCCACAGTGTTCCAGCATCAAGCCTCACTCATGTTCCCAAGCCTGAGGGTTCCACTATCAAACCTCAATCATGTTGCCAGGCCACAGGATTCAACCATGAAACCTCAGTCATGTTCCCAGTAAACAGGGCTCCAGAATTAAACCAATGTCATGTTCCCATGCCACGGGGTTCCAGTATCAGGCCTCAGTCATGGTCCCCGTGCACAGGGTTCCAAATCAAACCTCAGTCATGTTGCCAGTCCACAGGTTTCTGCCATCAAACCTCAGACATGTTCCCAGTAAACAGGGCTCCAGAAAAAAGCCTCAGTCATTTTGCCAGGCCAGAGTGTTCCACCATCAAACCTCAGTCATGATCCCAGGCCACATGTTTCCACAATGAAACCTCAGTCATTTTCCCAGGACAAAGGTTTCCAGAATCAAACCTCAGTCATATTCCCAGGACACATGGTTCCAGAATCAACCTGAGTCATGTTCGAAGGCCACAGGTTTCAACAATCAAACCTCAGTCATGTTCCCAGGACACAGGTGTCCAGAATCAAACCTCAGTCATGTTCCCAGAGAACAGGCTTCCAGAAACAAACCTCAGTCATGTTCCCAAGCCACAGGGTTGCAGAATCAAACCTCAGTCTTGTTCCCAGGACACAGGTGTCCAGAATCAAACCGCAGTCATGTTCCCAGGGAACAGGCTTCCAGAAACAAACCTCAGTCATGTTCCCAGGCCACAGGGTTCCAGAATCAAACTTCAGTCTTGTTCCCAGGACACAGGTTTCCAGAATCAACCAGATATCATGTTCCCTGGCCACAGTCTTCCAGAATCAATCCTCAGTCATGTTGCCAGGCCACAGGTTTCCACCATCAAACCTCATACATGTTCCCAGGCCACAGGGTACCAGAGGCAAACCGTTCGCAGGTTCCCAGGCCACAGAGTTCCAGAATCCACCGATGTCATGCGGCCAGGCCACAGGGTTCCAGAATCAATCCTCAGTTATGTTCGCAGGCTACAGGGTTCCGGAATAAAACCTCAGTCATGTTCCCAGTCCACAGGGTTCCAGAATCAAGGCTCAGTCAGGTACCCGGGGCACAGTATTCCACAATCTAAACAGATGTCATGTTCCCAGGCCTCAGGGTTCCTGAATCCACCCATGTCATGTTCCCAGGCCACAGGGTTCCAGAATCAATCCTCAGTTATGTTCCCAGGCTACAGGGTTCCAGAATAAAACCTCAGTCATATTCCCAGTACATAGGGTTCCAGAACCAAGGCTCAGTCAGGTTCCCGGGTCACAGTATTCCACAATCTAAACAGATGTCTTGTTCCCAGGCCTCAGGGTTCCAGAATCCACCCATGTTATGTTCCCAGGCCACAGGGTTCCAGAATCAATCCTCAGTTATGTTCGCAGGCTACAGGGTTCCAGAATAAAACCTCAGTCATTTTCCTAGTGCACAGTGTTCCAGAACCAAGGCTCAGTCAGGTTCCCGGACCAAAGTATTCCACAATCTAAACAGATGTCATGTTTCCAGGCCACAGGTCTTCAGAATCACGCCTCAGTCATTTTCCCAGGCCACAGAGATCCAGAATCAAACCTCAGTCATGTTGCCAGGCCTCAGATTTCCGGAATCAAACCGATTTCGTGTTCCCAGGCCACAGGGTTCCAGAGTCAAACCGTTCGCAGGTTCCCAGGCCACAGTGTTCCAGAATCCACCGATGTCATGTTCCCAGGCCACAGGCTTCCAGAATGAATCCTCAGTTATGTTCCCAGGCTACAGGGTTCCAGAATAAAACCTCAGTCATGTTCCCAGTCCACAGGGTTCCAGAACCAAGGCTCAGTCAGGTTCCCGGGCCACAGTATTCCACAATCTAAACAGATTTCATGTTCCAAGGCCTCAGGTTTCCAGAATCCACCCATGTCATGTTCCTGGGCCACAGGGTTCCAAAGTGAATCCTCAGTTATGTTCCCAGGCTACACGGCTCCAGAATAAAACCTCAGTCATATTCCCAGTCCACAGGTTTCCAGAACCAAGGCTCAGTCAAGATCCCAGGCCACAGTATTCCACAATCTAAACAGATTTAATGTTCCCAGGCCTCAGTGTTCCAGAATCCACCCATGTCATGTTAACAGGACACAGGGTTCCAGAATAAAAACTCAGTCATGTTCCCAGTCCACAGGGGTCCAGAACCAAGGCTCAGTCAGTTTCCCGGGGCACAGTATTCCACAATCTAAACAGATGTCATGTTCCCAGGCCACAGGGATCCAGAATCAAACCTCAGTCATGTTGCCAGGCCATAGGGTACCACAATCAAACCTCAGTCATATTCCCAGGCTTAAGGTTTCCAGAATCAAACCGATTTCATGTTTCCAGGCAACAGGGTACCAGAATCCAAACCGATGTCATGTTCCCAGGGCACAGGATTCCACACTCTAACATCAGTCATGTTCCCAGGCCAATGGTTTCCAGAATCAAACCTAAGTCATATTCCCAGGCCACATGGTTCCAGAATCAAACCTCAGTCGTGTTCCAAGGACACAGGGTTCCAGAATAAAACCTCAGTCATTTTCCCTGGACACAGGTTTCAGAAATCAAATCCCAGTCATGTTCCCAGGCCACAGGGTTCCAGAATCAATCCTCAGTTATGTTCCCAGGCTACAGGGTTCCAGAATAAAACGTCAGTCATGTTCCCAGTCCACAGGGTTCCAGAACCAAGGCTCAGTCACGTTCCCAGGGCACAGTATTCCACAATCTAAACAGAAGTCATGTTACCAGGCCTCAGGGTTCCAGAATCCACCCATGTCATGTTCCCAGGCCACAGGGTTCCAGAATCAATCCTCAGTTATGTTCCCAGGCTACAAGGTTCCAGAATAAAACCTCAGTCATGTTCCTAGTCCACAGGCTTCCAGAATCCACCGTTGTCATGTGCCCAGGCCACAGGGTTCCAGAATCAATCCTCAGTTATGGTCCCAGGCTACAGGGTTCCAGAATAAAACCTCAGTCATGTTCCCAGTCCACAGGGTTCCAGAACCAAGGCTCAGTCAGGTTCCCGGGGCACAGTATTCCACAATCTAAACAGATGTCATGTTCCCAGGCCACAGGTTTCCAGAATCATGCCTCAGTCATGTTCCCAGGCCACAGGCATCCAGAATCAAACCTCAGTCATGTTGCCAGGCCATAGGGTACCACAATCAAACCTCAGTCATATTCCCAGACCTCAGGTTTACAGAATCAAACCGATTTCATGTTCCCAGGCAACAGGGTACCAGAATCCAAACCGATGTCATGTTCCCAGGCCACAGGATTGCACATTCTAACATCAGTCATGTTCCCAGGCCAATGGTTTCCAGAATCAAACCTCAGTCATATTCCCAGGCCACATGGTTACAGAATCAAACCTCAGTCGTGTTCCCAGGACACAGGGTTCCAGAATAAAACCTCAGTCATGTTCCCTGGACACAGGTTTCAGAAATCAAATCCCAGTCATATTCCCAGGCCACAGGGTTCCACAATTAAACCTCAGTCATATTCCCAGGCCAGAGGGTTCCACAATCAAACCTCAGTCCTGTTGCCAGGCCACGGTTCCACCATCAAGCCTCAGTCATGTTCCCAGGTCAGAGTGTTCCACAATCAACCCTAAGTCACCTTGCCAAGCCACAGTGTTCCAGCATCAAGCCTCACTCATGTTCCCAAGCCTGAGGGTTCCA
Source organism: Balaenoptera physalus (assembly GCF_965194825.1). Taxonomy (NCBI): domain Eukaryota; kingdom Metazoa; phylum Chordata; class Mammalia; order Artiodactyla; family Balaenopteridae; genus Balaenoptera; species Balaenoptera physalus. Next base: position 33,057,145 of record NC_138897.1, on the reverse strand, counting down.
CTATCAAACCTCAATCATGTTGCCAGGCCACAGGATTCAACCATGAAACCTCAGTCATGTTCCCAGTAAACAGGGCTCCAGAATTAAACCAATGTCATGTTCCCATGCCACGGGGTTCCAGTATCAGGCCTCAGTCATGGTCCCCGTGCACAGGGTTCCAAATCAAACCTCAGTCATGTTGCCAGTCCACAGGTTTCTGCCATCAAACCTCAGACATGTTCCCAGTAAACAGGGCTCCAGAAAAAAGCCTCAGTCATTTTGCCAGGCCAGAGTGTTCCACCATCAAACCTCAGTCATGATCCCAGGCCACATGTTTCCACAATGAAACCTCAGTCATTTTCCCAGGACAAAGGTTTCCAGAATCAAACCTCAGTCATATTCCCAGGACACATGGTTCCAGAATCAACCTGAGTCATGTTCGAAGGCCACAGGTTTCAACAATCAAACCTCAGTCATGTTCCCAGGACACAGGTGTCCAGAATCAAACCTCAGTCATGTTCCCAGAGAACAGGCTTCCAGAAACAAACCTCAGTCATGTTCCCAAGCCACAGGGTTGCAGAATCAAACCTCAGTCTTGTTCCCAGGACACAGGTGTCCAGAATCAAACCGCAGTCATGTTCCCAGGGAACAGGCTTCCAGAAACAAACCTCAGTCATGTTCCCAGGCCACAGGGTTCCAGAATCAAACTTCAGTCTTGTTCCCAGGACACAGGTTTCCAGAATCAACCAGATATCATGTTCCCTGGCCACAGTCTTCCAGAATCAATCCTCAGTCATGTTGCCAGGCCACAGGTTTCCACCATCAAACCTCATACATGTTCCCAGGCCACAGGGTACCAGAGGCAAACCGTTCGCAGGTTCCCAGGCCACAGAGTTCCAGAATCCACCGATGTCATGCGGCCAGGCCACAGGGTTCCAGAATCAATCCTCAGTTATGTTCGCAGGCTACAGGGTTCCGGAATAAAACCTCAGTCATGTTCCCAGTCCACAGGGTTCCAGAATCAAGGCTCAGTCAGGTACCCGGGGCACAGTATTCCACAATCTAAACAGATGTAATGTTCCCAGGCCTCAGGGTTCCTGAATCCACCCATGTCATGTTCCCAGGCCACAGGGTTCCAGAATCAATCCTCAGTTATGTTCCCAGGCTACAGGGTTCCAGAATAAAACCTCAGTCATATTCCCAGTACATAGGGTTCCAGAACCAAGGCTCAGTCAGGTTCCCGGGTCACAGTATTCCACAATCTAAACAGATGTCTTGTTCCCAGGCCTCAGGGTTCCAGAATCCACCCATGTTATGTTCCCAGGCCACAGGGTTCCAGAATCAATCCTCAGTTATGTTCGCAGGCTACAGGGTTCCAGAATAAAACCTCAGTCATTTTCCTAGTGCACAGTGTTCCAGAACCAAGGCTCAGTCAGGTTCCCGGACCAAAGTATTCCACAATCTAAACAGATGTCATGTTTCCAGGCCACAGGTCTTCAGAATCACGCCTCAGTCATTTTCCCAGGCCACAGAGATCCAGAATCAAACCTCAGTCATGTTGCCAGGCCTCAGATTTCCGGAATCAAACCGATTTCGTGTTCCCAGGCCACAGGGTTCCAGAGTCAAACCGTTCGCAGGTTCCCAGGCCACAGTGTTCCAGAATCCACCGATGTCATGTTCCCAGGCCACAGGCTTCCAGAATGAATCCTCAGTTATGTTCCCAGGCTACAGGGTTCCAGAATAAAACCTCAGTCATGTTCCCAGTCCACAGGGTTCCAGAACCAAGGCTCAGTCAGGTTCCCGGGCCACAGTATTCCACAATCTAAACAGATTTCATGTTCCAAGGCCTCAGGTTTCCAGAATCCACCCATGTCATGTTCCTGGGCCACAGGGTTCCAAAGTGAATCCTCAGTTATGTTCCCAGGCTACACGGCTCCAGAATAAAACCTCAGTCATATTCCCAGTCCACAGGTTTCCAGAACCAAGGCTCAGTCAAGATCCCAGGCCACAGTATTCCACAATCTAAACAGATTTAATGTTCCCAGGCCTCAGTGTTCCAGAATCCACCCATGTCATGTTAACAGGACACAGGGTTCCAGAATAAAAACTCAGTCATGTTCCCAGTCCACAGGGGTCCAGAACCAAGGCTCAGTCAGTTTCCCGGGGCACAGTATTCCACAATCTAAACAGATGTCATGTTCCCAGGCCACAGGGATCCAGAATCAAACCTCAGTCATGTTGCCAGGCCATAGGGTACCACAATCAAACCTCAGTCATATTCCCAGGCCTAAGGTTTCCAGAATCAAACCGATTTCATGTTTCCAGGCAACAGGGTACCAGAATCCAAACCGATGTCATGTTCCCAGGGCACAGGATTCCACACTCTAACATCAGTCATGTTCCCAGGCCAATGGTTTCCAGAATCAAACCTAAGTCATATTCCCAGGCCACATGGTTCCAGAATCAAACCTCAGTCGTGTTCCAAGGACACAGGGTTCCAGAATAAAACCTCAGTCATTTTCCCTGGACACAGGTTTCAGAAATCAAATCCCAGTCATGTTCCCAGGCCACAGGGTTCCAGAATCAATCCTCAGTTATGTTCCCAGGCTACAGGGTTCCAGAATAAAACGTCAGTCATGTTCCCAGTCCACAGGGTTCCAGAACCAAGGCTCAGTCACGTTCCCAGGGCACAGTATTCCACAATCTAAACAGAAGTCATGTTACCAGGCCTCAGGGTACCAGAATCCACCCATGTCATGTTCCCAGGCCACAGGGTTCCAGAATCAATCCTCAGTTATGTTCCCAGGCTACAAGGTTCCAGAATAAAACCTCAGTCATGTTCCTAGTCCACAGGCTTCCAGAATCCACCGTTGTCATGTGCCCAGGCCACAGGGTTCCAGAATCAATCCTCAGTTATGGTCCCAGGCTACAGGGTTCCAGAATAAAACCTCAGTCATGTTCCCAGTCCACAGGGTTCCAGAACCAAGGCTCAGTCAGGTTCCCGGGGCACAGTATTCCACAATCTAAACAGATGTCATGTTCCCAGGCCACAGGTTTCCAGAATCATGCCTCAGTCATGTTCCCAGGCCACAGGCATCCAGAATCAAACCTCAGTCATGTTGCCAGGCCATAGGGTACCACAATCAAACCTCAGTCATATTCCCAGACCTCAGGTTTACAGAATCAAACCGATTTCATGTTCCCAGGCAACAGGGTACCAGAATCCAAACCGATGTCATGTTCCCAGGCCACAGGATTGCACATTCTAACATCAGTCATGTTCCCAGGCCAATGGTTTCCAGAATCAAACCTCAGTCATATTCCCAGGCCACATGGTTACAGAATCAAACCTCAGTCGTGTTCCCAGGACACAGGGTTCCAGAATAAAACCTCAGTCATGTTCCCTGGACACAGGTTTCAGAAATCAAATCCCAGTCATGTTCCCAGGCCACAGGGTTCCACAATTAAACCTCAGTCATATTCCCAGGCCAGAGGGTTCCACAATCAAACCTCAGTCCTGTTGCCAGGCCACGGTTCCACCATCAAGCCTCAGTCATGTTCCCAGGTCAGAGTGTTCCACAATCTAACCTAAGTCATCTTGCCAAGCCACAGGGTTCCACCATCAAACCTCAGGCATATTGCCAGGCCACAGTGTTCCACCATCAAGCCTCACTCATGTTCCCAAGCCTGAGGGTTCCACTATCAAACCTCAATCATGTTGCCAGGCCACAGGATTCAACCATGAAACCTCAGTCATGTTCCTTAGTAAACAGGGCTCCAGAATCAAACCAATGTTATGTTCCCATGCCACGGGGTTCCAGTATCAGGGCTCAGTCATGGTCCCCGTGCACAGGGTTCCAAATCAAACCTCAGTCATGTTGCCAGTCCACAGGTTTCTGCCATCAAACCTCAGACATGTTCCCAGTAAACAGGGCTGCAGAATCAAGCCTCAGTCATTTTGCCAGGCCAGAGTGTTCCACCATCAAACCTCAGTCATGATCCCAGGCCACATGGTTCCAGAATCAACCTGAGTCATGTTCGAAGGCCACAGGTTTCAACAATCAAACCTCAGTCATGTTCCCAGGACACAGGTGTCCAGAATCAAACCTCAGTCATGTTCCCAGAGAACAGGCTTCCAGAAACAAACCTCAGTCATGTTCCCAAGCCACAGGGTTGCAGAATCAAACCTCAGTCTTGTTCCCAGGACACAGGTGTCCAGAATCAAACCGCAGTCATGTTCCCAGGGAACAGGCTTCCAGAAACAAACCTCAGTCATGTTCCCAGGCCACAGGGTTCCAGAATCAAACTTCAGTCTTGTTCCCAGGACACAGGTTTCCAGAATCAACCAGATATCATGTTCCCTGGCCACAGTCTTCCAGAATCAATCCTCAGTCATGTTGCCAGGCCACAGGTTTCCACCATCAAACCTCATACATGTTCCCAGGCCACAGGGAACCAGAGTCAAACCGTTCGCAGGTTCCCAGGCCACAGATTTCCAGAATCCACCGATGTCATGCGGCCAGGCCACAGGGTTCCAGAATCAATCCTCAGTTATGTTCGCAGGCTACAGGGTTCCGGAATAAAACCTCAGTCATGTTCCCAGTCCACAGGGTTCCAGAATCAAGGCTCAGTCAGGTACCCGGGGCACAGTATTCCACAATCTAAACAGATGTCATGTTCCCAGGCCTCAGGGTTCCAGAATCCACCCATGTCATGTTCCCAGGCCACAGGGTTCCAGAATCAATCCTCAGTTATGTTCCCAGGCTACAGGGTTCCAGAATAAAACCTCAGTCATATTCCCAGTACATAGGGTTCCAGAACCAAGGCTCAGTCAGGTTCCCGGGTCACAGTATTCCACAATCTAAACAGATGTCTTGTTCCCAGGCCTCAGGGTTCCAGAATCCACCCATGTTATGTTCCCAGGCCACAGGGTTCCAGAATCAATCCTCAGTTATGTTCCCAGGCTACAGGGTTCCAGAATAAAACCTCAGTCATGTTCCTAGTGCACAGTGTTCCAGAACCAAGGCTCAGTCAGGTTCCCGGACCAAAGTATTCCACAATCTAAACAGATGTCATGTTTCCAGTCCACAGGTCTTCAGAATCACGCCTCAGTCATTTTCCCAGGCCACAGAGATCCAGAATCAAACCTCAGTCATGTTGCCAGGCCTCAGATTTCCGGAATCAAACCGATTTCGTGTTCCCAGGCCACAGGGTTCCAGAGTCAAACCGTTCGCAGGTTCCCAGGCCACAGTGTTCCAGAATCCACCGATGTCATGTTCCCAGGCCACAGGCTTCCAGAATCAATCCTCAGTTATGTTCCCAGGCTACAGGGTTCCAGAATAAAACCTCAGTCATGTTCCCAGTCCACAGGGTTCCAGAACCAAGGCTCAGTCAGGTTCCCGGGCCACAGTATTCCACAATCTAAACAGATTTCATGTTCCAAGGCCTCAGGTTTCCAGAATCCACCCATGTCATGTTCCTGGGCCACAGGGTTCCAAAGTGAATCCTCAGGTATGTTCCCAGGCTACACGGCTCCAGAATAAAACCTCGGTCATATTCCCAGTCCACAGGTTTCCAGAACCAAGGCTCAGTCAAGTTCCCAGGCCACAGTATTCCACAATCTAAACAGATTTCATGTTCCCAGGCCTCAGGGTTCCAGAATCCACCCATGTCATGTTAACAGGACACAGGGTTCCAGAATAAAACCTCAGTCATGTTCCCAGTCCACAGGGGTCCAGAACCAAGGCTCAGTCAGTTTCCCGGGGCACAGTATTCCACAATCTAAACAGATGTCATGTTCCCAGGCCACAGGGATCCAGAATCAAACCTCAGTCATGTTGCCAGGCCATAGGGTACCACAATCAAACCTCAGTCATATTCCCAGGCCTAAGGTTTCCAGAATCAAACCGATTTCATGTTTCCAGGCAACAGGGTACCAGAATCCAAACCGATGTCATGTTCCCAGGGCACAGGATTCCACACTCTAACATCAGTCATGTTCCCAGGCCAATGGTTTCCAGAATCAAACCTAAGTCATATTCCCAGGCCACATGGTTCCAGAATCAAACCTCAGTCGTGTTCCCAGGACACAGGGTTCCAGAATAAAACCTCAGTCATTTTCCCTCGACACAGGATTCAGAAATCAAATCCCAGTCATGTTCCCAGGCCACAGGGTTCCAGAATCAATCCTCAGTTATGTTCCCAGGCTCAGGGTTCCAGAATAAAACGTCAGTCATGTTCCCAGTCCACAGGGTTCCAAAACCAAGGCTCAGTCACGTTCCCAGGGCACAGTATTCCACAATCTAAACAGATGTCATGTTACCAGGCCTCAGGGTTCCAGAATCCACCCATGTCATGTTCCCAGGCCACAGGGTTCCAGAATCAATCCTCAGTTATGTTCCCAGGCTACAAGGTTCCAGAATAAAACCTCAGTCATGTTCCTAGTCCACAGGCTTCCAGAATCCACCGTTGTCATGTGCCCAGGCCACAGGGTTCCAGAATCAATCCTCAGTTATGGTCCCAGGCTACAGGGTTCCAGAATAAAACCTCAGTCATGTTCCCAGTCCACAGGGTTCCAGAACCAAGGCTCAGTCAGGTTCCCGGGGCACAGTATTCCACAATCTAAACAGATGTCATGTTCCCAGGCCACAGGTTTCCAGAATCATGCCTCAGTCATGTTCCCAGGCCACAGGCATCCAGAATCAAACCTCAGTCATGTTGCCAGGCCATAGGGTACCGCAATCAAACCTCAGTCATATTCCCAGACCTCAGGTTTACAGAATCAAACCGATTTCATGTTCCCAGGCAACAGGGTACCAGAATCCAAACCGATGTCATGTTCCCAGGCCACAGGATTCCACATTCTAACATCAGTCATGTTCCCAGGCCAATGGTTTCCAGAATCAAACCTCAGTCATATTCCCAGGCCACATGGTTACAGAATCAAACCTCAGTCGTGTTCCCAGGACACAGGGTTCCAGAATAAAACCTCAGTCATGTTCCCTGGACACAGGTTTCAGAAATCAAATCCCAGTCATGTTCCCAGGCCACAGGGTTCCACAATTAAACCTCAGTCATATTCCCAGGCCAGAGGGTTCCACAATCAAACCTCAGTCCTGTTGCCAGGCCACGGTTCCACCATCAAGCCTCAGTCATGTTCCCAGGTCAGAGTGTTCCACAATCTAACCTAAGTCATCTTGCCAAGACACAGGGTTCCACCATCAAACCTCAGGCATATTGCCAGGCAACAGTGTTCCACCATCAAGCCTCACTCATGTTCCCAAGCCTGAGGGTTCCACTATCAAACCTCAATCATGTTGCCAGGCCACAGGATTCCACCATGAAACCTCAGTCATGTTCCCAGTAAACAGGGCTCCAGAATCAAACCAATGTCATGTTCCCATGCCACGGGGTTCCAGTATGAGGCCTCAGTCATGGTCCCCGTGTACAGGGTTCCAAATCAAACCTCAGTCATGTTGCCAGTCCACAGGTTTCTGCCATCAAACCTCAGACATGTTCCCAGTAAACAGGGCTCCAGAATCAAGCCTCAGTCATTTTGCCAGGCCAGAGTGTTCCACCATCAAACCTCAGTCATGATCCCAGGCCACATGTTTCCACAATGAAACCTCAGTCATTTTCCCAGGACAAAGGTTTCCAGAATCAAACCTCAGTCATATTCCCAGGACACATGGTTCCAGAATCAACCTGAGTCATGTTCGAAGGCCACAGGTTTCAACAATCAAACCTCAGTCATGTTCCCAGGACACAGGTGTCCAGAATCAAACCTCAGTCATGTTCCCAGAGAACAGGCTTCCAGAAACAAACCTCAGTCATGTTCCCAAGCCACAGGGTTGCAGAATCAAACCTCAGTCTTGTTCCCAGGACACAGGTGTCCAGAATCAAACCGCAGTCATGTTCCCAGGGAACAGGCTTCCAGAAACAAACCTCAGTCATGTTCCCAGGCCACAGGGTTCCAGAATCAAACTTCAGTCTTGTTCCCAGGACACAGGTTTCCAGAATCAACCAGATATCATGTTCCCTGGCCACAGTCTTCCAGAATCAATCCTCAGTCATGTTGCCAGGCCACAGGTTTCCACCATCAAACCTCATACATGTTCCCAGGCCACAGGGTACCAGAGTCAAACCGTTCGCAGGTTCCCAGGCCACAGAGTTCCAGAATCCACCGATGTCATGCGGCCAGGCCACAGGGTTCCAGAATCAATCCTCAGTTATGTTCGCAGGCTACAGGGTTCCGGAATAAAACCTCAGTCATGTTCCCAGTCCACAGGGTTCCAGAATCAAGGCTCAGTCAGGTACCCGGGGCACAGTATTCCACAATCTAAACAGATGTCATGTTCCCAGGCCTCAGGGTTCCAGAATCCACCCATGTCATGTTCCCAGGACACAGGGTTCCAGAATCAATCCTCAGTTATGTTCCCAGGCTACAGGGTTACAGAATAAAACCTCAGTCATATTCCCAGTACATAGGGTTCCAGAACCAAGGCTCAGTCAGGTTCCCGGGTCACAGTATTCCACAATCTAAACAGATGTCTTGTTCCCAGGCCTCAGGGTTCCAGAATCCACCCATGTTATGTTCCCAGGCCACAGGGTTCCAGAATCAATCCTCAGTTATGTTCCCAGGCTACAGGGTTCCAGAATAAAACCTCAGTCATGTTCCTAGTGCACAGTGTTCCAGAACCAAGGCTCAGTCAGGTTCCCGGACCAAAGTATTCCACAATCTAAACAGATGTCATGTTTCCAGGCCACAGGTCTTCAGAATCACGCCTCAGTCATTTTCCCAGGCCACAGAGATCCAGAATCAAACCTCAGTCATGTTGCCAGGCCTCAGATTTCCGGAATCAAACCGATTTCGTGTTCCCAGGCCACAGGGTTCCAGAGTCAAACCGTTCGCAGGTTCCCAGGCCACAGTGTTCCAGAATCCACCGATGTCATGTTCCCAGGCCACAGGCTTCCAGAATCAATCCTCAGTTATGTTCCCAGGCTACAGGTTTCCAGAATAAAACCTCAGTCATGTTCCCAGTCCACAGGGTTCCAGAACCAAGGCTCAGTCAGTTTCCCGGGCCACAGTATTCCACAATCTAAACAGATGTCATGTTCCAAGGCCTCAGGTTTCCAGAATCCATCCATGTCATGTTCCTGGGCCACAGGGTTCCAACGTGAATCCTCAGTTATGTTCCCAGGCTACACGGCTCCAGAATAAAACCTCAGTCTTATTCCCAGTCTACAGGTTTCCAGAACCAAGGCTCAGTCAAGTTCCCAGGCCACAGTATTCCACAATCTAAACAGATTTCATGTTCCCAGGCCTCAGGGTTCCAGAATCCACCCATGTCATGTTAACAGGACACAGGGTTCCAGAATAAAACCTCAGTCATGTTCCCAGTCCACAGGGGTCCAGAACCAAGGCTCAGTCAGGTTCCCGGGGCACAGTATTCCACAATCTAAACAGATGTCATGTTCCCAGCCCACAGGGATCCAGAATCAAACCTCAGTCATGTTGCCAGGACATAGGGTACCACCATCAAACCTCAGTCATATTCCCAGGCCTAAGGTTTCCAGAATCAAACCGATTTCATGTTTCCAGGCAACAGGGTACCAGAATCCAAACCGATGTCATGTTCCCAGGGCACAGGATTCCACACTCTAATATCAGTCATGTTCCCAGGCCAATGGTTTCCAGAATCAAACCTAAGTCATATTCCCAGGCCACATGGTTCCAGAATCAAACCTCAGTCGTGTTCCCAGGACACAGGGTTCCAGAATAAAACCTCAGTCATTTTCCCTGGACACAGGTTTCAGAAATCAAATCCCAGTCATGTTCCCAGGCCACAGGGTTCCAGAATCAATCCTCAGTTATGTTCCCAGGCTAAAGGGTTACAGAATAAAACGTCAGTCATGTTCCCAGTCCACAGGGTTCCAGAACCAAGGCTCAGTCACGTTTCCAGGGCACAGTATTCCACAATCTAAACAGATGTCATGTTACCAGGACTCAGGGTTCCAGAATCCACCGTTGTCATGTGCCCAGGCCACAGGGTTCCAGAATCAATCCTCAGTTATGGTCCCAGGCTACAGGGTTCCAGAATAAAACCTCAGTCATGTTCCCAGTCCACAGGGTTCCAGAACCAAGGCTCAGTCAGGTTCCCGGGGCACAGTATTCCACAATCTAAACAGATGTCATGTTCCCAGGCCACAGGTTTCCAGAATCATGCCTCAGTCATGTTTCCAGGCCACAGGCATCCAGAATCAAACCTCAGTCATGTTGCCAGGCCATAGGGTACCACAATCAAACCTCAGTCATATTCCCAGACCTCAGGTTTACAGAATCAAACCGATTTCATGTTCCCAGGCAACAGGGTACCAGAATCCAAACCGATGTCATGTTCCCAGGCCACAGGATTCCACATTCTAACATCAGTCATGTTCCCAGGCCAATGGTTTCCAGAATCAAACCTCAGTCATATTCCCAGGCCACATGGTTACAGAATCAAACCTCAGTCGTGTTCCCAGGACACAGGGTTCCAGAATAAAACCTCAGTCATGTTCCCTGGACACAGGTTTCAGAAATCAAATCCCAGTCATGTTCCCAGGCCACAGGGTTCCACAATTAAACCTCAGTCATATTCCCAGGCCAGAGGGTTCCACAATCAAACCTCAGTCCTGTTGCCAGGCCACGGTTCCACCATCAAGCCTCAGTCATGTTCCCAGGTCAGAGTGTTCCACAATCTAACCTAAGTCATCTTGCCAAGCCACAGGGTTCCACCATCAAACCTCAGGCATATTGCCAGGCCACAGTGTTCCACCATCAAGCCTCACTCATTTTCCCAAGCCTGAGGGTTCCACTATCAAACCTCAATCATGTTGCCAGGCCACAGGATTCAACCATGAAACCTCAGTCATGTTCCCAGTAAACAGGGCTCCAGAATCAAACCAATGTCATGTTCCCATGCCACGGGGTTCCAGTATCAGGCCTCAGTCATGGTCCCCGTGCACAGGGTTCCAAATCAAACCTCCGTCATGTTGCCAGTCCACAGGTTTCTGCCATCAAACCTCAGTCATGTTCCCAATAAACAGGGCTCCAGAATCAAGCCTCAGTCATTTTGCCAGACCAGAGGGTTCCACCATCAAACCTCAGTCATGATCCCAGGCCACATGTTTCCACAATGAAACCTCAGTCATTTTCCCAGGACAAAGGTTTCCAGAATCAAACCTCAGTCATATTCCCAGGACACATGGTTCCAGAATCAACCTGAGTCATGTTCGAAGGCCACAGGTTTCACCAATCAAACCTCAGTCTTGTTCCCAGGACACAGGGGTCCAGAATCAAACCTCAGTCATGTTCCCAGAGAACAGGCTTCCAGAAACAAACCTCAGTCATGTTCCTAAGCCACAGGGTTGCAGAATCAAACCTCAGTCTTGTTCCCAGGACACAGGTGTCCAGAATCAAACCGCAGTCATGTTCCCAGGGAACAGGCTTCCAGAAACAAACCTCAGTCATGTTCCCAGGCCACAGGGTTCCAGAATCAAACTTCAGTCTTGTTCCCAGGACACAGGTTTCCAGAATCAACCAGATATCATGTTCCCTGGCCACAGTCTTTCAGAATCAATCCTCAGTCATGTTGCCAGGCCACAGGTTTCCACCATCAAACCTCAGACATGTTCCCAGGCCACAGGGTACCAGAGTCAAACCGTTCGCAGGTTCCCAGGCCACAGAGTTCCAGAATCCACAGATGTCATGCGGCCAGGCCACAGGGTTCCAGAATCAATCCTCAGTTATGTTCGCAGGCTACAGGGTTCCGGAATAAAACCTCAGTCATGTTCCCAGTCCACAGGGTTCCAGAACCAAGGCTCAATCACGTTCCCAGGGCACAGTATTCCACAATCTAAACAGATGTCATGTTCCCAGGCCTCAGGGTTCCAGAATCCACCCATGTCATGTTCCCAGGCCACAGGGTTCCAGAATCAATCCTCAGTTATGTTCCCAGGCTACAAGGTTCCAGAATAAAACCTCAGTCATGTTCCTAGTCCACAGGTTTCCAGAATCCACCGTTGTCATGTGCACAGGCCACAGGGTTCTAGAATCAATCCTCAGTTATGGTCCCAGGCTACAGGGTTGCAGAATAAAACCTCAGTCATGTTCCCAGTCCACAGGGTTCCAGAACCAAGGCTCAGTCAGGTTCCCGGGTCACAGTATTCCACAATCTAAACAGATGTCATGTTCCCAGGCCACAGGTTTCCAGAATCATGCCTCAGTCATGTTCCCAGGCCACAGGCATCCAGAATCAAACCTCAGTTATGTTGCCAGGCCATAGGGTACCACAATCAAACCCCAGTCATATTCCCAGACCTCAGGTTTACAGAATGAAACCGATTTCATGTTCCCAGGCAACAGGGTACCAGAATCCAAACCGATGTCATGTTCCCAGGCCACAGGATTCCACATTCTAACATCAGTCATATTCCCAGGACAATGGTTTCCAGAATCAAACCTCAGTCATATTCCCAGGCCACATGGTTACAGAATCAAACCTCAGTCGTGTTCCCAGGACACAGGGTTCCAGAATAAAACCTCAGTCATGTTCCCTGGACACAGGTTTCAGAAATCAAATCCCAGTCATGTTCCCAGGCCACAGGGTGCCACAATTAAACCTCAGTCATATTCCCAGGCCAGAGGGTTCCACAAGCAAACCTCAGTCCTGTTGCCAGGCCACGGTTCCACCATCAAGCCTCAGTCATGTTCCCAGGTCAGAGTGTTCCACAATCTAACCTAAGTCATCTTGCCAAGCCACAGGGTTCCACCATCAAACCTCAGGCATATTGCCAGGCCACAGGGTTCCACCATCAAGCCTCACTCATGTTCCCAAGCCTGAGGGTTCCACTATCAAACCTCAATCATGTTGCCAGGCCACAGGATTCAACCATGAAACCTCAGTCATGTTCCCAGTAAACAGGGCTCCAGAATCAAACCAATGTCATGTTCCCATGCCACGGGGTTCCAGTATCAGGCCTCAGTCATGGTCCCCGTGCACAGGGTTCCAAATCAAACCTCCGTCATGTTGCCAGTCCACAGGTTTCTGCCATCAAACCTCAGTCATGTTCCCAGTAAACAGGGCTCCAGAATCAAGCCTCAGTCATTTTGCCAGACCAGAGTGTTCCACCATCAAACCTCAGTCATGATCCCAGGCCACATGTTTCCACAATGAAACCTCAGTCATTTTCCCAGGACAAAGGTTTCCAGAATCAAACCTCAGTCATATTCCCAGGACACATGGTTCCAGAATCAACCTGAGTCATGTTCGAAGGCCACAGGTTTCACCAATCAAACTTCAGTCTTGTTCCCAGGACACAGGTGTCCAGAATCAAACCTCAGTCATGTTCCCAGAGAACAGGCTTCCAGAAACAAACCTCAGTCATGTTCCTAAGCCACAGGGTTGCAGAATCAAACCTCAGTCTTGTTCCCAGGACACAGGTGTCCAGAATCAAACCGCAGTCATGTTCCCAGGGAACAGGCTTCCAGAAACAAACCTCAGTCATGTTCCCAGGCCGCAGGGTTCCAGAATCAAACTTCAGTCTTGTTCCCAGGACACAGGTTTCCAGAATCAACCAGATATCATGTTCCCTGGCCACAGTCTTTCAGAATCAATCCTCAGTCATGTTGCCAGGCCACAGGTTTCCACCATCAAACCTCAGACATGTTCCCAGGCCACAGGGTACCAGAGTCAAACCGTTCGCAGGTTCCCAGGCCACAGAGTTCCAGAATCCACAGATGTCATGCGGCCAGGCCACAGGGTTCCAGAATCAATCCTCAGTTATGTTCGCAGGCTACAGGGTTCCGGAATAAAACCTCAGTCATGTTCCCAGTCCACAGGGTTCCAGAACCAAGGCTCAATCACGTTCCCAGGGCACAGTATTCCACAATCTAAACAGATGTCATGTTCCCAGGCCTCAGGGTTCCAGAATCCACCCATGTCATGTTCCCAGGCCACAGGGTTCCAGAATCAATCCTCAGTTATGTTCCCAGGCTACAAGGTTCCAGAATAAAACCTCAGTCATGTTCCTAGTCCACAGGGTTCCAGAATCCACCGTTGTCATGTGCCCAGGCCACAGGGTTCCAGAATCAATCCTAAATTATGGTCCCAGGCTACAGGGTTCCAGAATAAAACCTCAGTCATGTTCCCAGTCCACAGGGTTCCAGAACCAAGGCTCAGTCAGGTTCCCGGGGCACAGTATTCCACAATCTAAACAGATGTCATGTTCCCAGGCCACAGGTTTCCAGAATCATGCCTCAGTCATGTTCCCAGGCCACAGGCATCCAGAATCAAACCTCACTCATGTTGCCAGGCCATAGGGTACCACAATCAAACCTCAGTCATATTCCCAGACCTCAGGTTTACAGAATCAAACCGATTTCATGTTCCCAGGCAACAGGGTACCAGAATCCAAACCGATGTCATGTTCCCAGGCCACAGGATTCCACATTCTAACATCAGTCATATTCCCAGGACAATGGTTTCCAGAATCAAACCTCAGTCATATTCCCAGGCCACATGGTTACAGAATCAAACCTCAGTCGTGTTCCCAGGACACAGGGTTCCAGAATAAAACCTCAGTCATATTCCCAGGCCAGAGGGTTCCACAATCAAACCTCAGTCCTGTTGCCAGGCCACGTTTCCACCATCAAGCCTCAGTCATGTTCCCAGGTCAGAGTGTTCCACAATCTAACCTAAGTCATCTTGCCAAGCCACAGGGTTCCACCATCAAACCTCAGGCATATTGCCAGGCCACAGTGTTCCACCATCAAGCCTCACTCATGTTCCCAAGCCTGAGGGTTTCACTATCAAACCTCAATCATGTTGCCAGGCCACAGGATTCAACCATGAAACCTCAGTCATGTTCCCAGTAAACAGGGCTCCAGAATCAAACCAATGTCATGTTCCCATGCCACGGGGTTCCAGTATAAGGCCTCATTGTCCCCGTGCACAGGGTTCCAAATCAAACCTCAGTCATGTTGCCAGTCCACAGGTTTCTGCCATCAAACCTCAGTCATGTTCCCAGTAAACAGGGCTCCAGAATCAAGCCTCAGTCATTTTGCCAGGCCAGAGTGTTCCACCATCAAACCTCAGTCATGATCCCAGGCCACATGTTTCCACAATGAAACCTCAGTCATTTTCCCAGGACAAAGGTTTCCAGAATCAAACCTCAGTCATATTCCCAGGACACATGGTTCCAGAATCAACCTGAGTCATGTTCGAAGGCCACAGGTTTCAACAATCAAACCTCAGTCATGTTCCCAGGACACAGGTGTCCAGAATCAAACCTCAGTCATGTTCCCAGAGAACAGGCTTCCAGAAACAAACCTCAGTCATGTTCCCAAGCCACAGGGTTGCAGAATCAAACCTCAGTCTTGTTCCCAGGACACAGGTGTCCAGAATCAAACCGCAGTCATGTTCCCAGGGAACAGGCTTCCAGAAACAAACCTCAGTCATGTTCCCAGGCCACAGGGTTCCAGAATAAAACCTCAGTCATGTTCCTAGTGCACACTGTTCCAGAACCAAGGCTCAGTCAGGTTCCCGGGCCAAAGTATTCCACAATCTAAACAGATGTCATGTTTCCAGGCCACAGGTCTCCAGAATCACGCCTCAGGCATTTTCCCAGGCCTCAGATTTCCGGAATCAAACCGATTTCGTGTTCCCAGGCAACAGGGTACCAGAATCCAAACCGATGTCATGTTCCCAGGCCACAGGATTCCACATTCTAACATCAGTCATGTTCCCAGGCCAATGGTTTCCAGAATCAAACCTCAGTCATATTCCCAGGCCACATGGTTACAGAATCAAACCTCAGTCGTGTTCCCAGGACACAGGGTTCCAGAATAAAACCTCAGTCATGTTCCCTGGACACAGGTTTCAGAAATCAAATCCCAGTCATGTTCCTAGGCCACAGGGTTCCACAATTAAACCTCTGTCATAATCCCAGGCCAGAGGGTTCCACAATCAAACCTCAGTCCTGTTGCCAGGACACGGTTCCACCATCAAGCCTCAGTCATATTCCCAGGCCAGAGTGTTCCACAATCAAACCTAAGTCATATTGCCAGGCCACAGGGTTCCACCATCAAGCCTCACTCATATTCCCAAGCCTGAGGGTTCCACTATCAAACCTCAATCATGTTGCCAGGCCAAAGGGTTCAACCATCAAACCTCAGTCATGTTCCCAGTAAACAGGGCTCCAGAATCAAATCAATGTCATGTTCCCACGCCACGGGGTTCCAGTATCAGACCTCAGTCATGGTCCCCGTGCACAGGGTTACACAATCAAACCTCAGTCATGTTGCCAGTCCACAGGTTTCTGCCATCCAACCTCAGTCAAGTTCCTAGGCCCCAGGGTTCCAGAATCAAGCCTCAGTCATTTTGCCAGGCCAGAGTGTTCCACCATCAAACCTCAGTCATGATCCCAGGCCACATGTTTCCACAATGAAACCTCAGTCATTATCCCAGGACAAAGGTTTCCAGAATCATACCTCAGTCATATTCCCAGGACACATGATTCCAGAATCAAATCTGAGTCATGTTCGCAGGCCACAGGTTTCAACAATCAAACCTCAGTCATGTTCCCAGGACACAGGTGTCCAGAATCAAACCTCAGTCATGTTCCCAGGGAACAGGCTTCCAGAAACAAACCTCAGTCATGTTCCCAGGCCACAGGGTTCCAGAATCTAACCTCAGTCTTGTTCCCAGGACACAGGTGTCCAGAATCAAACCTCAGTCATGTTCCCAGGGAACTGGCTTCCAGAAACAAACCTCAGTCATGTTCCCAAGCCACAGGGTTCCAGAATCAAGCCTCAGTCTTGTTCCCAGGACACAGGATTCCAGAATCAACCCGATATCATGTTCCCTGGCCACAGTATTCCAGAATCAAACCTCAATCATGTTGCCAGGCCAAAGGTTTTCACCATCAAACCTCAGACATGTTCCCAGGCCACAGGGTACCAGAGTCAAACCGTTCACAGGTTCCCAGGTCACAGGGTTCCAGAATCAATTGTCAGTTATGTTCCCAGACTACAGGGCTCCAGAACCAAGGCTCAGTCAGATTCCCGGGGCACAGTATTCCACAATCTAAACAGATGTCATGTTCCCAGGCCTCAGGGTTCCAGAATCCACCCATGTCATGTTCCCAGGACACAGTGGTCCAGAATAAAACCTCAGTCATCTTCCCTGGACACAGGTTTCAGAAATAAAATCCCAGTCATGTTCCCAGGCCACAGGGTTCCACAATTAAACCTCAGTCATATTCCCAGGCCAGAGGGTTCCACAATTAAACCTCAGTCCTTTGCCATGCCACGGTTCCACCATCAAGCCTCAGTCATGTTTCCAGGCCAGAGTGGTCCACAATCAAACCTAAGTCATCTTGCCAAGACACAGGGTTCCACCTTCAAACCTCAGGCATGTTGCCCGGCCACAGGGTTCCATCATCAAGCCTCACTCATGTTCCCACGCCTGAGGGTTCCACTATCAAACCTCAATCATGTTGCCAGGACACAGGGTTCAACCATCAATCCTCAGTCATGTTCCAAGTAAACAGGGCTCCAGAATCAAACCAATGTCATGTTCCCACGCCACGGGGTTCCAGTATCAGACCTCAGTCATGGTCTCCGTGCACAGGGTTCCAAATCAAACCTCCGTCATGTTGCCAGTCCACAGGTTTCTGCCATCCGACATCACTCAAGTTCCCAGGCCCCAGGATTCCAGAATCAAGCCTCAGTCATTTTGCCAGGCCAGAGTGTTCCACCATTAAACGTCAGTCATGATCCCAGGCCACATGTTTCCACAATGAAACCTCAGTCATTTTCCGAGGCCAAAGGTTTCCAGAATCAAACCTCAGTCATATTCCCAGGACACATGGTTACAGAATCAAACCTCAGTCGTGTTCCCAGGACACAGGGTTCCAGAATAAAACCTCAGTCATTTTCCCTCGACACAGGATTCAGAAATCAAATCCCAGTCATGTTCCCAGGCCACAGGGTTCCAGAATCAATCCTCAGTTATGTTCCCAGGCTCAGGGTTCCAGAATAAAACGTCAGTCATGTTCCCAGTCCACAGGGTTCCAGAACCAAGGCTCAGTCACGTTCCCAGGGCACAGTATTCCACAATCTAAACAGATGTCATGTTACCAGGCCTCAGGGTTCCAGAATCCACCCATGTCATGTTCCCAGGCCACAGGGTTCCAGAATCAATCCTCAGTTATGTTCCCAGGCTACAAGGTTCCAGAATAAAACCTCAGTCATGTTCCTAGTCCACAGGCTTCCAGAATCCACCGTTGTCATGTGCCCACGCCACAGGGTTCCAGAATCAATCCTCAGTTATGGTCCCAGGCTACAGGGTTCCAGAATAAAACCTCAGTCATGTTCCCAGTCCACAGGGTTCCAGAACCAAGGCTCAGTCAGGTTCCCGGGGCACAGTATTCCACAATCTAAACAGATGTCATGTTCCCAGGCCACAGGTTTCCAGAATCATGCCTCAGTCATGTTCCCAGGCCACAGGCATCCAGAATCAAACCTCAGTCATGTTGCCAGGCCATAGGGTACCACAATCAAACCTCAGTCATATTCCCAGACCTCAGGTTTACAGAATCAAACCGATTTCATGTTCCCAGGCAACAGGGTACCAGAATCCAAACCGATGTCATGTTCCCAGGCCACAGGATTCCACATTCTAACATCAGTCATGTTCCCAGGCCAATGGTTTCCAGAATCAAACCTCAGTCATATTCCCAGGCCACATGGTTACAGAATCAAACCTCAGTCGTGTTCCCAGGACACAGGGTTCCAGAATAAAACCTCAGTCATGTTCCCTGGACACAGGTTTCAGAAATCAAATCCCAGTCATGTTCCCAGGCCACAGGGTTCCACAATTAAACCTCAGTCATATTCCCAGGCCAGAGGGTTCCACAATCAAACCTCAGTCCTGTTGCCAGGCCACGGTTCCACCATCAAGCCTCAGTCATGTTCCCAGGTCAGAGTGTTCCACAATCTAACCTAAGTCATCTTGCCAAGCCACAGGTTTCCACCATCAAACCTCAGGCATATTGCCAGGCCACAGTGTTCCACCATCAAGCCTCACTCATGTTCCCAAGCCTGAGGGTTCCACTATCAAACCTCAATCATGTTGCCAGGCCACAGGATTCAACCATGAAACCTCAGTCATGTTCCCAGTAAACAGGGCTCCAGAATCAAACCAATGTCATGTTCCCATGCCACGGGGTTCCAGTATCAGGCCTCAGTCATGGTCCCCGTGTACAGGGTTCCAAATCAAACCTCAGTCATGTTGCCAGTCCACAGGTTTCTGCCATCAAACCTCAGACATGTTCCCAGTAAACAGGGCTCCAGAATCAAGCCTCAGTCATTTTGCCAGGCCAGAGTGTTCCACCATCAAACCTCAGTCATGATCCCAGGCCACATGTTTCCACAATGAAACCTCAGTCATTTTCCCAGGACAAAGGTTTCCAGAATCAAACCTCAGTCATATTCCCAGGACACATGTTTCCAGAATCAACCTGAGTCATGTTCGAAGGCCACAGGTTTCAACAATCAAACCTCAGTCATGTTCCCAGGACACAGGTGTCCAGAATCAAACCTCAGTCATGTTCCCAGAGAACAGGCTTCCAGAAACAAACCTCAGTCATGTTCCCAAGCCACAGGGTTGCAGAATCAAACCTCAGTCTTGTTCCCAGGACACAGGTGTCCAGAATCAAACCGCAGTCATGTTCCCAGGGAACAGGCTTCCAGAAACAAACCTCAGTCATGTTCCCAGGCCACAGGGTTCCAGAATCAAACTTCAGTCTTGTTCCCAGGACACAGGTTTCCAGAATCAACCAGATATCATGTTCCCTGGCCACAGTCTTCCAGAATCAATCCTCAGTCATGTTGCCAGGCCACAGGTTTCCACCATCAAACCTCATACATGTTCCCAGGCCACAGGGTACCAGAGTCAAACCGTTCGCAGGTTCCCAGGCCACAGAGTTCCAGAATCCACCGATGTCATGCGGCCAGGCCACAGGGTTCCAGAATCAATCCTCAGTTATGTTCGCAGGCTACAGGGTTCCGGAATAAAACCTCAGTCATGTTCCCAGTCCACAGGGTTCCAGAATCAAGGCTCAGTCAGGTACCCGGGGCACAGTATTCCACAATCTAAACAGATGTCATGTTCCCAGGCCTCAGGGTTCCAGAATCCACCCATGTCATGTTCCCAGGACACAGGGTTCCAGAATCAATCCTCAGTTATGTTCACAGGCTACAGGGTTCCAGAATAAAACCTCAGTCATATTCCCAGTACATAGGGTTCCAGAACCAAGGCTCAGTCAGGTTCCCGGGTCACAGTATTCCACAATCTAAACAGATGTCTTGTTCCCAGGCCTCAGGGTTCCAGAATCCACCCATGTTATGTTCCCAGGCCACAGGGTTCCAGAATCAATCCTCAGTTATGTTCCCAGGCTACAGGGTTCCAGAATAAAACCTCAGTCATGTTCCTAGTGCACAGTGTTCCAGAACCAAGGCTCAGTCAGGTTCCCGGACCAAAGTATTCCACAATCTAAACAGATGTCATGTTTCCAGGCCACAGGTCTTCAGAATCACGCCTCAGTCATTTTCCCAGGCCACAGAGATCCAGAATCAAACCTCAGTCATGTTGCCAGGCCTCAGATTTCCGGAATCAAACCGATTTCGTGTTCCCAGGCCACAGGGTTCCAGAGTCAAACCGTTCGCAGGTTCCCAGGCCACAGTGTTCCAGAATCCACCGATGTCATGTTCCCAGGCCACAGGCTTCCAGAATCAATCCTCAGTTATGTTCCCAGGCTACAGGTTTCCAGAATAAAACCTCAGTCATGTTCCCAGTCCACAGGGTTCCAGAACCAAGGCTCAGTCAGGTTCCCGGGCCACAGTATTCCACAATCTAAACAGATGTCATGTTCCAAGGCCTCAGGTTTCCAGAATCCATCCATGTCATGTTCCTGGGCCACAGGGTTCCAACGTGAATCCTCAGTTATGTTCCCAGGCTACACGGCTCCAGAATAAAACCTCAGTCTTATTCCCAGTCTACAGGTTTCCAGAACCAAGGCTCAGTCAAGTTCCCAGGCCACAGTATTCCACAATCTAAACAGATTTCATGTTCCCAGGCCTCAGGGTTCCAGAATCCACCCATGTCATGTTAACAGGACACAGGGTTCCAGAATAAAACCTCAGTCATGTTCCCAGTCCACAGGGGTCCAGAACCAAGGCTCAGTCAGGTTCCCGGGGCACAGTATTCCACAATCTAAACAGATGTCATGTTCCCAGCCCACAGGGATCCAGAATCAAACCTCAGTCATGTTGCCAGGACATAGGGTACCACCATCAAACCTCAGTCATATTCCCAGGCCTAAGGTTTCCAGAATCAAACCGATTTCATGTTTCCAGGCAACAGGGTACCAGAATCCAAACCGATGTCATGTTCCCAGGGCACAGGATTCCACACTCTAATATCAGTCATGTTCCCAGGCCAATGGTTTCCAGAATCAAACCTAAGTCATATTCCCAGGCCACATGGTTCCAGAATCAAACCTCAGTCGTGTTCCCAGGACACAGGGTTCCAGAATAAAACCTCAGTCATTTTCCCTGGACACAGGTTTCAGAAATCAAATCCCAGTCATGTTCCCAGGCCACAGGGTTCCAGAATCAATCCTCAGTTATGTTCCCAGGCTACAGGGTTACAGAATAAAACGTCAGTCATGTTCCCAGTCCACAGGGTTCCAGAACCAAGGCTCAGTCACGTTCCCAGGGCACAGTATTCCACAATCTAAACAGATGTCATGTTACCAGGACTCAGGGTTCCAGAATCCACCGTTGTCATGTGCCCAGGCCACAGGGTTCCAGAATCAATCCTCAGTTATGGTCCCAGGCTACAGGGTTCCAGAATAAAACCTCAGTCATGTTCCCAGTCAACAGGGTTCCAGAAACAAACCTCAGTCATGTTCCTAAGCCACAGGGTTGCAGAATCAAACCTCAGTCTTGTTCCCAGGACACAGGTGTCCAGAATCAAACCGCAGTCATGTTCCCAGGGAACAGGCTTCCAGAAACAAACCTCAGTCATGTTCCCAGGCCACAGGGTTCCAGAATCAAACTTCAGTCTTGTTCCCAGGACACAGGTTTCCAGAATCAACCAGATATCATGTTCCCTGGCCACAGTCTTTCAGAATCAATCCTCAGTCATGTTGCCAGGCCACAGGTTTCCACCATCACACCTCAGACATGTTCCCAGGCCACAGGGTACCAGAGTCAAACCGTTCGCAGGTTCCCAGGCCACAGAGTTCCAGAATCCACAGATGTCATGCGGCCAGGCCACAGGGTTCCAGAATCAATCCTCAGTTATGTTCGCAGGCTACAGGGTTCCGGAATAAAACCTCAGTCATGTTCCCAGTCCACAGGGTTCCAGAACCAAGGCTCAATCACGTTCCCAGGGCACAGTATTCCACAATCTAAACAGATGTCATGTTCCCAGGCCTCAGGGTTCCAGAATCCACCCATGTCATGTTCCCAGGCCACAGGGTTCCAGAATCAATCCTCAGTTATGTTCCCAGGCTACAAGGTTCCAGAATAAAACCTCAGTCATGTTCCTAGTCCACAGGTTTCCAGAATCCACCGTTGTCATGTGCCCAGGCCACAGGGTTCTAGAATCAATCCTCAGTTATGGTCCCAGGCTACAGGGTTGCAGAATAAAACCTCAGTCATGTTCCCAGTCCACAGGGTTCCAGAACCAAGGCTCAGTCAGGTTCCCGGGTCACAGTATTCCACAATCTAAACAGATGTCATGTTCCCAGGCCACAGGTTTCCAGAATCATGCCTCAGTCATGTTCCCAGGCCACAGGCATCCAGAATCAAACCTCAGTTATGTTGCCAGGCCATAGGGTACCACAATCAAACCTCAGTCATATTCCCAGACCTCAGGTTTACAGAATCAAACCGATTTCATGTTCCCAGGCAACAGGGTACCAGAATCCAAACCGATGTCATGTTCCCAGGCCACAGGATTCCACATTCTAACATCAGTCATATTCCCAGGACAATGGTTTCCAGAATCAAACCTCAGTCATATTCCCAGGCCACATGGTTACAGAATCAAACCTCAGTCGTGTCCCCAGGACACAGGGTTCCAGAATAAAACCTCAGTCATGTGCCCTGGACACAGGTTTCAGAAATCAAATCCCAGTCATGTTCCCAGGCCACAGGGTTCCACAATTAAACCTCAGTCATATTCCCAGGCCAGAGGCTTCCACAATCAAACCTCAGTCCTGTTGCTAGGCCACGGTTCCACCATCAAGCCTCAGTCATGTTCCCAAGTCAGAGTGTTCCACAATCTAACCTAAGTCATCTTGCCAAGCCACAGGGTTCCACCATCAAACCTCAGGCATATTGCCAGGCCACAGTGTTCCACCATCAAGCCTCACTCATGTTCCCAAGCCTGAGGGTTCCACTATCAAACCTCAATCATGTTGCCAGGCCACAGGATTCAACCATGAAACCTCAGTCATGTTCCCAGTAAACAGGGCTCCAGAATCAAACCAATGTCATGTTCCCATGCCACGGGGTTCCAGTATCAGGCCTCAGTCATGGTCCCCGTGCACAGGGTTCCAAATCAAACCTCCGTCATGTTGCCAGTCCACAGGTTTCTGCCATCAAACCTCAGTCATGTTCCCAGTAAACAGGGCTCCAGAATCAAGCCTCAGTCATTTTGCCAGACCAGAGTGTTCCACCATCAAACCTCAGTCATGATCCCAGGCCACATGTTTCCACAATGAAACCTCAGTCATTTTCCCAGGACAAAGGTTTCCAGAATCAAACCTCAGTCATATTCCCAGGACACATGGTTCCAGAATCAACCTGAGTCATGTTCGAAGGCCACAGGTTTCACCAATCAAACCTCAGTCTTGTTCCCAGGACACAGGTGTCCAGAATCAAACCTCAGTCATGTTCCCAGAGAACAGGCTTCCAGAAACAAACCTCAGTCATGTTCCTAAGCCACAGGGTTGCAGAATCAAACCTCAGTCTTGTTCCCAGGACACAGGTGTCCAGAATCAAACCGCAGTCATGTTCCCAGGGAACAGGCTTCCAGAAACAAACCTCAGTCATGTTCCCAGGCCACAGGGTTCCAGAATCAAACTTCAGTCTTGTTCCCAGGACACAGGTTTCCAGAATCAACCAGATATCATGTTCCCTGGCCACAGTCTTTCAGAATCAATCCTCAGTCATGTTGCCAGGCCACAGGTTTCCAGCATCAAACCTCAGACATGTTCCCAGGCCACAGGGTACCAGAGTCAAACCGTTCGCAGGTTCCCAGGCCACAGAGTTCCAGAATCCACAGATGTCATGCGGCCAGGCCACAGGGTTCCAGAATAAATCCTCAGTTATGTTCGCAGGCTACAGGGTTCCGGAATAAAACCTCAGTTATGTTCCCAGTCCACAGGGTTCCAGAACCAAGGCTCAATCACGTTCCCAGGGCACAGTATTCCACAATCTAAACAGATGTCATGTTCCCAGGCCTCAGGGTTCCAGAATCCACCCATGTCATGTTCCCAGGCCACAGGGTTCCAGAATCAATCCTCAGTTATGTTCCCAGGCTACAAGGTTCCAGAATAAAACCTCAGTCATGTTCCTAGTCCACAGGGTTCCAGAATCCACCGTTGTCATGTGCCCAGGCCA
Organism: Balaenoptera physalus; assembly: GCF_965194825.1. Classification (NCBI taxonomy): domain Eukaryota; kingdom Metazoa; phylum Chordata; class Mammalia; order Artiodactyla; family Balaenopteridae; genus Balaenoptera; species Balaenoptera physalus. Next base: position 33,032,427 of record NC_138897.1, on the reverse strand, counting down.
CAGGGTTCCAGAATCAATCCTCAGTTATGGTCCGAGGCTACAGGGTTCCAGAATAAAACCTCAGTCATGTTCCCAGTCCACAGGGTTCCAGAACCAAGGCTCAGTCAGGTTCCCGGGGCACAGTATTCCACAATCTAAACAGATGTCATGTTCCCAGGCCACAGGTTTCCAGAATCATGCCTCAGTCATGTTCCCAGGCCACAGGCATCCAGAATCAAACCTCAGTCATGTTGCCAGGCCATAGGGTACCACAATCAAACCTCAGTCATATTCCCAGACCTCAGGTTTACAGAATCAAACCGATTTCATGTTCCCAGGCAACAGGGTACCAGAATCCAAACCGATGTCATGTTCCCAGGCCACAGGATTCCACATTCTAACATCAGTCATGTTCCCAGGCCAATGGTTTCCAGAATCAAACCTCAGTCATATTCCCAGGCCACATGGTTACACAATCAAACCTCAGTCGTGTTCCCAGGACACAGGGTTCCAGAATAAAACCTCAGTCATGTTCCCTGGACACAGGTTTCAGAAATCAAATCCCAGTCATGTTCCCAGGCCACAGGGTTCCACAATTAAACCTCAGTCATATTCCCAGGCCAGAGGGTTCCACAATCAAACCTCAGTCCTGTTGCCAGGCCACGTTTCCACCATCAAGCCTCAGTCATGTTCCCAGGTCAGAGTGTTCCACAATCTTACCTAAGTCATCTTGCCAAGCCACAGGGTTCCACCATCAAACCTCAGGCATATTGCCAGGCCACAGTGTTCCACCATCAAGCCTCACTCATGTTCCCAAGCCTGAGGGTTTCACTATCAAACCTCAATCATGTTGCCAGGCCACAGGATTCAACCATGAAACCTCAGTCATGTTCCCAGTAAACAGGGCTCCAGAATCAAACCAATGTCATGTTCCCATGCCACGGGGTTCCAGTATCAGGCCTCAGTCATGGTCCCCGTGCACAGGGTTCCAAATCAAACCTCAGTCATGTTGCCAGTCCACAGGTTTCTGCCATCAAACCTCAGTCATGTTCCCAGTAAACAGGGCTCCAGAATCAAGCCTCAGTCATTTTGCCAGGCCAGAGTGTTCCACCATCAAACCTCAGTCATGATCCCAGGCCACATGTTTCCACAATGAAACCTCAGTCATTTTCCCAGGACAAAGGTTTCCAGAATCAAACCTCAGTCATATTCCCAGGACACATGGTTCCAGAATCAACCTGAGTCATGTTCGAAGGCCACAGGTTTCAACAATCAAACCTCAGTCATGTTCCCAGGACACAGGTGTCCAGAATCAAACCTCAGTCATGTTCCCAGAGAACAGGCTTCCAGAAACAAACCTCAGTCATGTTCCCAAGCCACAGGGTTGCAGAATCAAACCTCAGTCTTGTTCCCAGGACACAGGTGTCCAGAATCAAACCGCAGTCATGTTCCCAGGGAACAGGCTTCCAGAAACAAACCTCAGTCATGTTCCCAGGCCACAGGGTTCCAGAATCAAACTTCAGTCTTGTTCCCAGGACACAGGTTTCCAGAATCAACCAGATATCATGTTCCCTGGCCACAGTCTTCCAGAATCAATCCTCAGTCATGTTGCCAGGCCACAGGTTTCCACCATCAAACCTCATACATGTTCCCAGGCCACAGGGTTCCAGAATAAAACCTCAGTCATGTTCCTAGTGCACAGTGTTCCAGAACCAAGGCTCAGTCAGGTTCCCGGACCAAAGTATTCCACAATCTAAACAGATGTCATGTTTCCAGGCCACAGGTCTTCAGAATCACGCCTCAGTCATTTTCCCAGGCCACAGAGATCCAGAATCAAACCTCAGTCATGTTGCCAGGCCTCAGATTTCCGGAATCAAACCGATTTCGTGTTCCCAGGCCACAGGGTTCCAGAGTCAAACCGTTCGCAGGTTCCCAGGCCACAGTGTTCCAGAATCCACCGATGTCATGTTCCCAGGCCACAGGCTTCCAGAATCAATCCTCAGTTATGTTCCCAGGCTACAGGGTTCCAGAATAAAACCTCAGTCATGTTCCCAGTCCACAGGGTTCCAGAACCAAGGCTCAGTCAGGTTCCCGGGCCACAGTATTCCACAATCTAAACAGATGTCATGTTCCAAGGCCTCAGGTTTCCAGAATCCATCCATGTCATGTTCCTGGGCCACAGGGTTCCAACGTGAATCCTCAGTTATGTTCCCAGGCTACACGGCTCCAGAATAAAACCTCAGTCTTATTCCCAGTCTACAGGTTTCCAGAACCAAGGCTCAGTCATGTTCCCAGGCCACAGTATTCCACAATCTAAACAGATTTCATGTTCCCAGGCCTCAGGGTTCCAGAATCCACCCATGTCATGTTAACAGGACACAGGGTTCCAGAATAAAACCTCAGTCATGTTCCCAGTCCACAGGGGTCCAGAACCAAGGCTCAGTCAGGTTCCCGGGGCACAGTATTCCACAATCTAAACAGATGTCATGTTCCCAGCCCACAGGGATCCAGAATCAAACCTCAGTCATGTTGCCAGGCCATAGGGTACCACCATCAAACCTCAGTCATATTCCCAGGCCTAAGGTTTCCAGAATCAAACCGATTTCATGTTTCCAGGCAACAGGGTACCAGAATCCAAACCGATGTCATGTTCCCAGGGCACAGGATTCCACACTCTAATATCAGTCATGTTCCCAGGCCAATGGTTTCCAGAATCAAACCTAAGTCATATTCCCAGGCCACATGGTTCCAGAATCAAACCTCAGTCGTGTTCCCAGGACACAGAGTTCCAGAATAAAACCTCAGTCATTTTCCCTGGACACAGGTTTCAGAAATCAAATCCCAGTCATGTTCCCAGGGCACAGGGTTCCAGAATCAATCCTCAGTTATGTTCCCAGGCTACAGGGTTCCAGAATAAAACGTCAGTCATGTTCCCAGTCCACAGGGTTCCAGAACCAAGGCTCAGTCACGTTCCCAGGGCACAGTATTCCACAATCTAAACAGATGTCATGTTACCAGGACTCAGGGTTCCAGAATCCACCGTTGTCATGTGCCCAGGCCACAGGGTTCTAGAATCAATCCTCAGTTATGGTCCCAGGCTACAGGGTTGCAGAATAAAACCTCAGTCATGTTCCCAGTCCACAGGGTTCCAGAACCAAGGCTCAGTCAGGTTCCCGAGTCACAGTATTCCACAATCTAAACAGATGTCATGTTCCCAGGCCACAGGTTTCCAGAATCATGCCTCAGTCATGTTCCCAGGCCACAGGCATCCAGAATCAAACCTCAGTCATGTTGCCAGGCCATAGGGTACCACAATCAAACCTCAGTCATATTCCCAGACCTCAGGTTTACAGAATCAAACCGATTTCATGTTCCCAGGCAACAGGGTACCAGAATCCAAACCGATGTCATGTTCCCAGGCCACAGGATTCCACATTCTAACATCAGTCATATTCCCAGGACAATGGTTTCCAGAATCAAACCTCAGTCATATTCCCAGGCCACATGGTTACAGAATCAAACCTCAGTCGTGTTCCCAGGACACAGGGTTCCAGAATAAAACCTCAGTCATGTTCCCTGGACACAGGTTTCAGAAATCAAATCCCAGTCATGTTCCCAGGCCACAGGGTTCCACAATTAAACCTCAGTCATATTCCCAGGCCAGAGGGTTCCACAATCAAACCTCAGTCCTGTTGCCAGGCCACGGTTCCACCATCAAGCCTCAGTCATGTTCCCAGGTCAGAGTGTTCCACAATCTAACCTAAGTCATCTTGCCAAGCCACAGGGTTCCACCATCAAACCTCAGGCATATTGCCAGGCCACAGTGTTCCACCATCAAGCCTCACTCATGTTCCCAAGCCTGAGGGTTCCACTATCAAACCTCAATCATGTTGCCAGGCCACAGGATTCAACCATGAAACCTCAGTCATGTTCCCAGTAAACAGGGCTCCAGAATCAAACCAATGTCATGTTCCCATGCCACGGGGTTCCAGTATCAGGCCTCAGTCATGGTCCCCGTGCACAGGGTTCCAAATCAAACCTCCGTCATGTTGCCAGTCCACAGGTTTCTGCCATCAAACCTCAGTCATGTTCCCAGTAAACAGGGCTCCAGAATCAAGCCTCAGTCATTTTGCCAGACCAGAGTGTTCCACCATCAAACCTCAGTCATGATCCCAGGCCACATGTTTCCACAATGAAACCTCAGTCATTTTCCCAGGACAAAGGTTTCCAGAATCAAACCTCAGTCATATTCCCAGGACACATGGTTCCAGAATCAACCTGAGTCATGTTCGAAGGCCACAGGTTTCACCAATCAAACCTCAGTCTTGTTCCCAGGACACAGGTGTCCAGAATCAAACCTCAGTCATGTTCCCAGAGAACAGGCTTCCAGAAACAAACCTCAGTCATGTTCCTAAGCCACAGGGTTGCAGAATCAAACCTCAGTCTTGTTCGGAGGACACAGGTGTCCAGAATCAAACCGCAGTCATGTTCCCAGGGAACAGGCTTCCAGAAACAAACCTCAGTCATGTTCCCAGGCCGCAGGGTTCCAGAATCAAACTTCAGTCTTGTTCCCAGGACACAGGTTTCCAGAATCAACCAGATATCATGTTCCCTGGCCACAGTCTTTCAGAATCAATCCTCAATCATGTTGCCAGGCCACAGGTTTCCAGCATCAAACCTCAGACATGTTCCCAGGCCACAGGGTACCAGAGTCAAACCGTTCGCAGGTTCCCAGGCCACAGAGTTCCAGAATCCACCGATGTCATGCGGCCAGGCCACAGGGTTCCAGAATCAATCCTCAGTTATGTTCGCAGGCTACAGGGTTCCGGAATAAAACCTCAGTCATGTTCCCAGTCCACAGGGTTCCAGAATCAAGGCTCAGTCAGGTACCCGGGGCACAGTATTCCACAATCTAAACAGATGTCTTGTTCCCAGGCCTCAGGGTTCCAGAATCCACCCATGTCATGTTCCCAGGCCACAGGGTTCCAGAATCAATCCTCAGTTATGTTCCCAGGCTACAAGGTTCCAGAATAAAACCTCAGTCATGTTCCTAGTCCACAGGGTTCCAGAATCCACCGTTGTCATGTGCCCAGGCCACAGGGTTCCAGAATCAATCCTCAGTTATGGTCCCAGGCTACAGGGTTCCAGAATAAAACCTCAGTCATGTTCCCAGTCCACAGGGTTCCAGAACCAAGGCTCAGTCAGGTTCCCGGGGCACAGTATTCCACAATCTAAACAGATGTCATGTTCCCAGGCCACAGGTTTCCAGAATCATGCCTCAGTCATGTTGCCAGGCCACAGGCATCCAGAAACAAACCTCAGTCATGTTCCCAAGCCACAGGGTTGCAGAATCAAACCTCGGTCTTGTTCCCAGGACACAGGTGTCCAGAATCAAACTTCAGTCTTGTTCCCAGGACACAGGTTTCCAGAATCAACCAGATATCATGTTCCCTGGCCACAGTCTTCCAGAATCAATCCTCAGTCATGTTGCCAGGCCACAGGTTTCCACCATCAAACCTCATACATGTTCCCAGGCCACAGGGTACCAGAGTCAAACCGTTCGCAGGTTCCCAGGCCACAGAGTTCCAGAATCCACCGATGTCATGCGGCCAGGCCACAGGGTTCCAGAATCAATCTTCAGTTATGTTCGCAGGCTACAGGGTTCCGGAATAAAACCTCAGTCATGTTCCCAGTCCACAGGGTTCCAGAATCAAGGCTCAGTCAGGTACCCGGGGCACAGTATTCCACAATCTAAACAGATGTCATGTTCCCAGGCCTCAGGGTTCCAGATTCCACCCATGTCATGTTCCCAGGCCACAGGGTTCCAGAATCAATCCTCAGTTATGTTCCCAGGCCACAGTGTTCCAGAATAAAACCTCAGTCATATTCCCAGTACATAGGGTTCCAGAACCAAGGCTCAGTCAGGTTCCCGGGTCACAGTATTCCACAATCTAAACAGATGTCTTGTTCCCAGGCCTCAGGGTTCCAGAATCCACCCATGTTATGTTCCCAGGCCACAGGGTTCCAGAATCAATCCTCAGTTATGTTCCCAGGCTACAGGGTTCCAGAATAAAACCTCAGTCATGTTCCTAGTGCACAGTGTTCCAGAACCAAGGCTCAGTCAGGTTCCCGGGCCAAAGTATTCCACAATCTAAACAGATGTCATGTTTCCAGGCCACAGGTCTTCAGAATCACGCCTCAGTCATTTTCCCAGGCCACAGAGATCCAGAATCAAACCTCAGTCATGTTGCCAGGCCTCAGATTTCCGGAATCAAACCGATTTCGTGTTCCCAGGCCACAGGGTTCCAGAGTCAATCCGTTCGCAGGTTCCCAGGCCACAGTGTTCCAGAATCCACCGATGTCATGTTCCCAGGCCACAGGCTTCCAGAATCAATCCTCAGTTGTGTTCCCAGGCTACAGGGTTCCAGAATAAAACCTCAGTCATGTTCCCAGTCCACAGGGTTCCAGAACCAAGGCTCAGTCAGGTTCGTGGGCCACAGTATTCCACAATCTAAACAAATGTCATGTTCCAAGGCCTCAGGTTTCCAGAATCCACCCATGTCATGTTCCTGGGCCACAGGGTTCCAAAGTGAATCCTCAGTTATGTTCCCAGGCTACACAGCTCCAGAATAAAACCTCAGTCATATTCCCAGTCCACAGGTTTCCAGAACCAAGGCTCAGTCAAGTTCCCAGGCCACAGTATTCCACAATCTAAACAGATTTCATGTTCCCAGGCCTCAGGGTTCCAGAATCCACCCATGTCGTGTTAACAGGACACAGGGCTCCAGAATAAAACCTCAGTCATGTTCCCAGTCCACAGGGGTCCAGAACCAAGGCTCAGTCAGGTTCCCGGGGCACAGTATTCCACAATCTAAACAGATGTCATGTTCCCAGGCCACAGGGATCCAGAATCAAACCTCAGTCATGTTGCCAGGCCATAGGGTACCACCATCAAACCTCAGTCATATTCCCAGGCCTAAGGTTTCCAGAATCAAACCGATTTCATGTTTCCAGGCAACAGGGTACCAGAATCCAAACCGATGTCATGTTCCCAGGGCACAGGATTCCACACTCTAACATCAGTCATGTTCCCAGGCCAATGGTTTCCAGAATCAAACCTAAGTCATATTCCCAGGCCACATGGTTCCAGAATCAAACCTCAGTCGTGTTCCCAGGACACAGGGTTCCACAATAAAACCTCAGTCATGTTCCCTGGACACAGGTTTCAGAAATCAAATCCCAGTCATGTTCCCAGGCCACAGGGTTCCAGAATCAATCCTCAGTTATGTTCCCAGGCTACAGGGTTCCAGAATAAAACGTCAGTCATGTTCCCAGTCCACAGGGTTCCAGAACCAAGGGTCAGTCACGTTCCCAGGGCACAGTATTCCACAATCTAAACAGATGTCATGTTACCAGGCCTCAGGGTTCCAGAATCCACCCATGTCATGTTCCCAGGCCACAGGGTTGCAGAATCAATCCTCAGTTATGTTCCCAGGCTACAAGGTTCCAGAATAAAACCTCAGTCATGTTCCTAGTCCACAGGCTTCCAGAATCCACCGTTGTCATGTGCCCAGGCCACAGGGTTCCAGAATCAATCCTCAGTTATGGTCCCAGGCTACAGGGTTCCAGAATAAAACCTCAGTCATGTTCCCAGTCCACAGGGTTCCAGAACCAAGGCTCAGTCAGGTTCCCGGGGCACAGTATTCCACAATCTAAACAGATGTCATGTTCCCAGGCCACAGGTTTCCAGAATCATGCCTCAGTCATGTTGCCAGGCCACAGGCATCCAGAATCAAACCTCAGTCATGTTGCCAGGCCATAGGGTACCACAATCAAACCTCAGTCATATTCCCAGACCTCAGGTTTACAGAATCAAACCGATTTCATGTTCCCAGGCAACAGGGTACCAGAATCCAAACCGATGTCATGTTCCCAGGCCACAGGTTTCCACATTCTAACATCAGTCATGTTCCCAGGCCAATGGTTTCCAGAATCAAACCTCAGTCATATTCCCAGGCCACATGGTTACAGAATCAAACCTCAGTCGTGTTCCCAGGACACAGGGTTCCAGAATAAAACCTCAGTCATGTTCCCTGGACACAGGTTTCAGAAATCAAATCCCAGTCATGTTCCCAGGCCACAGGGTTCCACAATTAAACCTCAGTCATATTCCCAGGCCAGAGGGTTCCACAATCAAACCTCAGTCCTGTTGCCAGGCCACGGTTCCACCATCAAGCCTCAGTCATGTTCCCAGGTCAGAGTGTTCCACAATCTAACCTAAGTCATCTTGCCAAGCCACAGGGTTCCACCATCAAACCTCAGGCATATTGCCAGGCCACAGTGTTCCACCATCAAGCCTCACTCATGTTCCCAAGCCTGAGGGTTCCACTATCAAACCTCAATCATGTTGCCAGGCCACAGGATTCAACCATGAAACCTCAGTCATGTTCCCAGTAAACAGGGCTCCAGAATCAAACCAATGTCATGTTCCCATGCCACGGGGTTCCAGTATCAGGCCTCAGTCATGGTCCCCGTGCACAGGGTTCCAAATCAAACCTCAGTCATGTTGCCAGTCCACAGGTTTCTGCCATCAAACCTCAGTCATGTTCCCAGTAAACAGGGCTCCAGAATCAAGCCTCAGTCATTTTGCCAGGCCAGAGTGTTCCACCATCAAACCTCAGTCATGATCCCAGGCCACATGTTTCCACAATGAAACCTCAGTCATTTTCCCAGGACAAAGGTTTCCAGAATCAAACCTCAGTCATATTCCCAGGACACATGGTTCCAGAATCAACCTGAGTCATGTTCGAAGGCCACAGGTTTCAACAATCAAACCTCAGTCATGTTCCCAGGACACAGGTGTCCAGAATCAAACCTCAGTCATGTTCCCAGAGAACAGGCTTCCAGAAACAAACCTCAGTCATGTTCCCAAGCCACAGGGTTGCAGAATCAAACCTCAGTCTTGTTCCCAGGACACAGGTGTCCAGAATCAAACTTCAGTCTTGTTCCCAGGACACAGGTTTCCAGAATCAACCAGATATCATGTTCCCTGGCCACAGTCTTCCAGAATCAATCCTCAGTCATGTTGCCAGGCCACAGGTTTCCACCATCAAACCTCATACATGTTCCCAGGCCACAGGGTACCAGAGTCAAACCGTTCGCAGGTTCCCAGGCCACAGAGTTCCAGAATCCACCGATGTCATGCGGCCAGGCCACAGGGTTCCAGAATCAATCCTCAGTTATGTTCGCAGGCTACAGGGTTCCGGAATAAAACCTCAGTCATGTTCCCAGTCCACAGGGTTCCAGAATCAAGGCTCAGTCAGGTACCCGGGGCACAGTATTCCACAATCTAAACAGATGTCATGTTCCCAGGCCTCAGGGTTCCAGAATCCACCCATGTCATGTTCCCAGGCCACAGGGTTCCAGAATCAATCCTCAGTTATGTTCACAGGCTACAGGGTTCCAGAATAAAACCTCAGTCATATTCCCAGTACATAGGGTTCCAGAACCAAGGCTCAGTCAGGTTCCCGGGTCACAGTATTCCACAATCTAAACAGATGTCTTGTTCCCAGGCCTCAGGGTTCCAGAATCCACCCATGTTATGTTCCCAGGCCACAGGGTTCCAGAATCAATCCTCAGTTATATTCCCAGGCTACAGGGTTCCAGAATAAAACCTCAGTCATGTTCCTAGTGCACAGTGTTCCAGAACCAAGGCTCAGTCAGGTTCCCGGGCCAAAGTATTCCACAATCTAAACAGATGTCATGTTTCCAGGCCACAGGTCTTCAGAATCACGCCTCAGTCATTTTCCCAGGCCACAGAGATCCAGAATCAAACCTCAGTCATGTTGCCAGGCCTCAGATTTCCGTAATCAAACCGATTTCGTGTTCCCAGGCCACAGGGTTCCAGAGTCAAACCGTTCGCAGGTTCCCAGGCCACAGTGTTCCAGAATCCACCGATGTCATGTTCCCAGGCCACAGGCTTCCAGAATCAATCCTCAGTTATGTTCCCAGGCTACAGGGTTCCAGAATAAAACCTCAGTCATGTTCCCAGTCCACAGGGTTCCAGAACCAAGGCTCAGTCAGGTTTCCGGGCCACAGTATTCCACAATCTAAACAGATGTCATGTTCCAAGGCCTCAGGTTTCCAGAATCCACCCATGTCATGTTCCTGGGCCACAGGGTTCCAAAGTGAATCCTCAGTTATGTTCCCAGGCTACACGACTCCAGAATAAAACCTCAGTCATATTCCCAGTCCACAGGTTTCCAGAACCAAGGATCAGTCAAGTTCCCAGGCCACAGTATTCCACAATCTAAACAGATTTCATGTTCCCAGGCCTCAGGGGTCCAGAATCCACCCATGTCATGTTAACAGGACACAGGGTTCCAGAATAAAACCTCAGTCATGTTCCCAGTCCACAGGGGTCCAGAACCAAGGCTCAGTCAGGTTCCCGGGGCACAGTATTCCACAATCTAAACAGATGCCATGTTCCCAGGCCACAGGGATCCAGAATCAAACCTCAGTCATGTTGCCAGGCCATAGGGTACCACCATCAAACCTCAGTCATATTCCCAGGCCTAAGGTTTCCAGAATCAAACCGATTTCATGTTTCCAGGCAACAGGGTACCAGAATCCAAACCGATGTCATGTTCCCAGGGCACAGGATTCCACACTCTAACATCAGTCATGTTCCTAGGCCAATGGTTTCCAGAATCAAACCTAAGTCATATTCCCAGGCCACATGGTTCCAGAATCAAACCTCAGTCGTGTTCCCAGGACACAGGGTTCCAGAATAAAACCTCAGTCATTTTCCCTGGACACAGGTTTCAGAAATCAAATCCCAGTCATGTTCCCAGGCCACAGGGTTCCAGAATCAATCCTCAGTTATGTTCCCAGGCTACAGGGTTCCAGAATAAAACGTCAGTCATGTTCCCAGTCCACAGGGTTCCAGAACCAAGGCTCAGTCACGTTCCCAGGGCACAGTATTCCACAATCTAAACAGATGTCATGTTCCCAGGCCACAGGGATCCAGAATCAAACCTCAGTCATGTTGCCAGGCCATAGGGTACCACCATCAAACCTCAGTCATATTCCCAGGCCTAAGGTTTCCAGAATTAAACCGATTTCATGTTTCCAGGCAACAGGGTTCCAGAATCAAACCTCAGTCTTGTTCCCAGGACACAGGTTTCCAGAATCAACCCGATATCATGTTCCCTGGCCACAGTCTTCCAGAATCAACCCTCAGTCATGTTGCCAGGCCACAGGTTTCCACCATCAAACCTCAGACATGTTCCCAGGCGACAGGTTACCAGATTCAAACCGTTCGCAGGTTCCCAGGTCACAGGGGTCCAGAATCCACCGATTTCATGCTCCCAGGCCACAGGGTTCCAGAATCAATCCTCAGTTATGTTCGCAGGCTACAGGGTTCCAGAATAAAACGTCAGTCATGTTCCCAGTCCACAGGGTTCCAGAACCAAGGCTCAGTCAGTTTCCCGGGGCACAGTATTCCACAATCTAAACAGATGTCATGTTCCCAGGCCACAGTTTTCCAGAATCACGCCTCAGTCATGTTCCCAGGCCACAGGGAACCAGAATCAAACCTCAGTCATGTTGTCAGGCCATAGGGTACCACCATCAAACCTCATTCATATTCCCAGGCCTCAGGTTTCCAGAATCAAACCGATTTCATGTTCCCAGGCAACAGGGTAGCAGAATCCAATCCGATGTCATGTTCCCAGGCCACAGGGTTCCAGAATCAATCCTCAGTTATGTTCCCAGGCTACAAGGTTCCAGAATAAAACCTCAGTCATGTTCCTAGTCCACAGGGGTCCAGAATCCACCGTTGTCATGTTCCCAGGCCACAGGGTTCCAGAATGAATCCTCAGTTATGTTCCCAGGCTACAGGGTTCCAGAATAAAACCTCAGTCATGTTCCCAGTCAACAGGGTTCCAGAACCAAGGCTCAGTCAGTTTCCCGGGGCAGAGTATTCCACAATCTAAACAGATGTCAAGTGCCCAGGCCTCAGGATTCCAGAATCCACCCATGTCATGTTCCCAGGCCACAGGGTTCCAGAATAAAACCTCAGTCATGTTCCCAGTCCACAGGGTTCCAGAATCAAGGCTCAGTCAGGTACCCGGGGCACAGTATTCCACAATCTAAACAGATGTCATGTTCCCAGGCCTCAGGGTTCCAGAATCCACCCATGTCATGTTCCCAGGCCACAGGGTTCCAGAATCAATCCTCAGTTATGTTCCCAGGCTACAGGGTTCCAGAATAAAACCTCAGTCATATTCCCAGTACATAGGGTTCCAGAACCAAGGCTCAGTCAGGTTCCCGGGTCACAGTATTCCACAATCTAAACAGATGTCTTGTTCCCAGGCCTCAGGGTTCCAGAATCCACCCATGTTATGTTCCCAGGCCACAGGGTTCCAGAATCAATCCTCAGTTATGTTCCCAGGCTACAGGGTTCCAGAATAAAACCTCAGTCATGTTCCTAGTGCCCAGTGTTCCAGAACCAAGGCTCAGTCAGGTTCCCGGGCCAAAGTATTCCACAATCTAAACAGATGTCATGTTTCCAGGCCACAGGTCTTCAGAATCACGCCTCAGTCATTTTCCCAGGCCACAGAGATCCAGAATCAAACCTCAGTCATGTTGCCAGGCCTCAGATTTCCGTAATCAAACCGATTTCGTGTTCCCAGGCCACAGGGTTCCAGAGTCAAACCGTTCGCAGGTTCCCAGGCCACAGTGTTCCAGAATCCACCGATGTCATGTTCCCAGGCCACAGGCTTCCAGAATCAATCCTCAGTTATGTTCCCAGGCTACAGGGTTCCAGAATAAAACCTCAGTCATGTTCCCAGTCCACAGGGTTCCAGAACCAAGGCTCAGTCAGGTTTCCGGGCCACAGTATTCCACAATCTAAACAGATGTCATGTTCCAAGGCCTCAGGTTTCCAGAATCCACCCATGACATGTTCCTGGGCCACAGGGTTCCAAAGTGAATCCTCAGTTATGTTCCCAGGCTACACGGCTCCAGAATAAAACCTCAGTCATATTCCCAGTCCACAGGTTTCCAGAACCAAGGCTCAGTCAAGTTCCCAGGCCACAGCATTCCACAATCTAAACAGATTTCATGTTCCCAGGCCTCAGGGTTCCAGAATCCACCCATGTCATGTTAACAGGACACAGGGTTCCAGAATAAAACCTCAGTCATGTTCCCAGTCCACAGGGGTCCAGAACCAAGGCTCAGTCAGGTTCCCGGGGCACAGTATTCCACAATCTAAACAGATGCCATGTTCCCAGGCCACAGGGATCCAGAATCAAACCTCAGTCATGTTGCCAGGCCATAGGGTACCACCATCAAACCTCAGTCATATTCCCAGGCCTAAGGTTTCCAGAATCAAACCGATTTCATGTTTCCAGGCAACAGGGTACCAGAATCCAAACCGATGTCATGTTCCCAGGGCACAGGATTCCACACTCTAACATCAGTCATGTTCCTAGGCCAATTGTTTCCAGAATCAAACCTAAGTCATATTCCCAGGCCACATGGTTCCAGAATCAAACCTCAGTCGTGTTCCCAGGACACAGGGTTCCAGAATAAAACCTCAGTCATTTTCCCTGGACACAGGTTTCAGAAATCAAATCCCAGTCATGTTCCCAGGCCACAGGGTTCCAGAATCAATCCTCAGTTATGTTCCCAGGCTACAGGGTTCCAGAATAAAACGTCAGTCATGTTCCCAGTCCACAGGGTTCCAGAACCAAGGCTCAGTCACGTTCCCAGGGCACAGTATTCCACAATCTAAACAGATGTCATGTTACCAGGCCTCAGGATTCCAGAATCCACCCATGTCATGTTCCCAGGTCACAGGGTTCCAGAATGAATCCTCAGTTATGTTCCCAGGCTACAGGGTTCCAGAATAAAACGTCAGTCATGTTCCCAGTCCACAGGGTTCCAGAACCAAGGCTCAGTCACGTTCCCAGGGCACAGTATTCCACAATCTAAACAGATGTCATGTTCCCAGGCCACAGGGATCGAGAATCAAACCTCAGTCATGTTGCCAGGACATAGGGTACCACCATCAAACCTCAGTCATATTCCCAGGCCTAAGGTTTCCAGAATTAAACCGATTTCATGTTTCCAGGCAACAGGGTTCCAGAATCAAACCTCAGTCTTGTTCCCAGGACACAGGTTTCCAGAATCAACCCGATATCATGTTCCCTGGCCACAGTCTTCCAGAATCAACCCTCAGTCATGTTGCCAGGCCACAGGTTTCCACCATCAAACCTCAGACATGTTCCCAGGCCACAGGGTACCAGATTCAAACCGTTCGCAGGTTCCCAGGTCACAGGGGTCCAGAATCCACCGATTTCATGCTCCCAGGCCACAGGGTTCCAGAATCAATCCTCAGTTATGTTCGCAGGCTACAGGGTTCCAGAATAAAACGTCAGTCATGTTCCCAGTCCACAGGGTTCCAGAACCAAGGCTCAGTCAGTTTCCCGGGGCACAGTATTCCACAATCTAAACAGATGTCATGTTCCCAGGCCACAGTTTTCCAGAATCACGCCTCAGTCATGTTCCCAGGCCACAGGGAACCAGAATCAAACCTCAGTCATGTTGTCAGGCCATAGGGTACCACCATCAAACCTCATTCATATTCCCAGGCCTCAGGTTTCCAGAATCAAACCGATTTCATGTTCCCAGGCAACAGGGTAGCAGAATCCAATCCGATGTCATGTTCCCAGGCCACAGGGTTCCAGAATCAATCCTCAGTTATGTTCCCAGGCTACAAGGTTCCAGAATAAAACCTCAGTCATTTTCCTAGTCCACAGGGTTCCAGAATCCACCGTTGTCATGTGCCCAGGCCACAGGGTTCCAGAATCAATCCTCAGTTATTGTCCGAGGCTACAGGGTTCCAGAATAAAACCTCAGTCATGTTCCTAGTGCACAGTGTTCCAGAACCAAGGCTCAGTCAGGTTCCCGGGCCAAAGTATTCCACAATCTAAACAGATGTCATGTTTCCAGGCCACAGGTCTTCAGAATCACGCCTCAGTCATTTTCCCAGGCCACAGAGATCCAGAATCAAACCTCAGTCATGTTGCCAGGCCTCAGATTTCCGTAATCAAACCGATTTCGTGTTCCCAGGCCACAGGGTTCCAGAGTCAATCCGTTCGCAGGTTCCCAGGCCACAGTGTTCCAGAATCCACCGATGTCATGTTCCCAGGCCACAGGCTTCCAGAATCAATCCTCAGTTGTGTTCCCAGGCTACAGGGTTCCAGAATAAAACCTCAGTCATGTTCCCAGTCCACAGGGTTCCAGAACCAAGGCTCAGTCAGGTTCGTGGGCCACAGTATTCCACAATCTAAACAGATGTCATGTTCCAAGGCCTCAGGTTTCCAGAATCCACCCATGTCATGTTCCTGGGCCACAGGGTTCCAAAGTGAATCCTCAGTTATGTTCCCAGGCTACACGGCTCCAGAATAAAACCTCAGTCATATTCCCAGTCCACAGGTTTCCAGAACCAAGGCTCAATCAAGTTCCCAGGCCACAGTATTCCACAATCTAAACAGATTTCATGTTCCCAGGCCTCAGGGTTCCAGAATCCACCCATGTCGTGTTAACAGGACACAGGGCTCCAGAATAAAACCTCAGTCATGTTCCCAGTCCACAGGGGTCCAGAACCAAGGCTCAGTCAGGTTCCCGGGGCACAGTATTCCACAATCTAAACAGATGTCATGTTCCCAGGCCACAGGGATCCAGAATCAAACCTCAGTCATGTTGCCAGGCCATAGGGTACCACCATCAAACCTCAGTCATATTCCCAGGCCTAAGGTTTCCAGAATCAAACCGATTTCATGTTTCCAGGCAACAGGGTACCAGAATCCAAACCTATGTCATGTTCCCAGGGCACAGGATTCCACACTCTAACATCAGTCATGTTCCCAGGCCAATGGTTTCCAGAATCAAACCTAAGTCATATTCCCAGGCCACATGGTTCCAGAATCAAACCTCAGTCGTGTTCCCAGGACACAGGGTTCCACAATAAAACCTCAGTCATGTTCCCTGGACACAGGTTTCAGAAATCAAATCCCAGTCATGTTCCCAGGCCACAGGGTTCCAGAATCAATCCTCAGTTATGTTCCCAGGCTACAGGGTTCCAGAATAAAACGTCAGTCATGTTCCCAGTCCACAGGGTTCCAGAACCAAGGCTCAGTCACGTTCCCAGGGCACAGTATTCCACAATCTAAACAGATGTCATGTTACCAGGCCTCAGGGTTCCAGAATCCACCCATGTCATGTTCCCAGGCCACAGGGTTGCAGAATCAATCCTCAGTTATGTTCCCAGGCTACAAGGTTCCAGAATAAATCCTCAGTCATGTTCCTAGTCCACAGGCTTCCAGAATCCACCGTTGTCATGTGCCCAGGCCACAGGGTTCCAGAATCAATCCTCAGTTATGGTCCCAGGCTACAGGGTTCCAGAATAAAACCTCAGTCATGTTCCCAGTCCACAGGGTTCCAGAACCAAGGCTCAGTCAGGTTCCCGGGGCACAGTATTCCACAATCTAAACAGATGTCTTGTTCCCAGGCCACAGGTTTCCAGAATCATGCCTCAGTCATGTTCCCAGGCCACAGGCATCCAGAATCAAACCTCAGTCATGTTGCCAGGCCATAGGGTACCACAATCAAACCTCAGTCATATTCCCAGACCTCAGGTTTACAGAATCAAACCGATTTCATGTTCCCAGGCAACAGGGTACCAGAATCCAAACCGATGTCATGTTCCCAGGCCACAGGATTCCACATTCTAACATCAGTCATGTCCCCAGGCCAATGGTTTCCAGAATCAAACCTCAGTCATATTCCCAGGCCACATGGTTCCAGAATAAAACCTCAGTCATGTTCCCTGGACACAGGTTTCAGAAAACAAATCCCAGTCATGTTCCCAGGCCACAGGGTTCCACAATTAAACCTCAGTCATATTCCCAGGCCAGAGGGTTCCACAATCAAACCTCAGTCCTGTTGCCAGGCCACGGTTCCACCATCAAGCCTCAGTCATGTTCCCAGGTCAGAGTGTTCCACAATCTAACCTAAGTCATCTTGCCAAGCCACAGGGTTCCACCATCAAACCTCAGGCATATTGCCAGGCCACAGTGTTCCACCATCAAGCCTCACTCATGTTCCCAAGCCTGAGGGTTCCACTATCAAACCTCAATCATGTTGCCAGGCCACAGGATTCAACCATGAAACCTCAGTCATGTTCCCAGTAAACAGGGCTCCAGAATCAAACCAATGTCATGTTCCCATGCCACGGGGTTCCAGTATCAGGCCTCAGTCATGGTCCCCGTGCACAGGGTTCCAAATCAAACCTCAGTCATGTTGCCAGTCCACAGGTTTCTGCCATCAAACCTCAGTCATGTTCCCAGTAAACAGGGCTCCAGAATCAAGCCTCAGTCATTTTGCCAGGCCAGAGTGTTCCACCATCAAACCTCAGTCATGATCCCAGGCCACATGTTTCCACAATGAAACCTCAGTCATTTTCCCAGGACAAAGGTTTCCAGAATCAAACCTCAGTCATATTTCCAGGACACATGGTTCCAGAATCAACCTGAGTCACGTTCGAAGGCCACAGGTTTCACCAATCAAACCTCAGTCTTGTTCCCAGGACACAGGTGTCCAGAATCAAACCTCAGTCATGTTCCCAGAGAACAGGCTTCCAGAAACAAACCTCAGTCATGTTCCTAAGCCACAGGGTTGCAGAATCAAACCTCAGTTTGTTCCCAGGACACAGGTGTCCAGAATCAAACCGCAGTCATGTTCCCAGGGAAGAGGCTTCCAGAAACAAACCTCAGTCATGTTCCCAGGCCGCAGGGTTCCAGAATCAAACTTCAGTCTTGTTCCCAGGACACAGGTTTCCAGAATCAACCAGATATCATGTTCCCTGGCCACAGTCTTTCAGAATCAATCCTCAGTCATGTTGCCAGGCCACAGGTTTCCACCATCAAACCTCAGACATATTCCCAGGCCACAGGGTACCAGAGTCAAACCGTTCGCAGGTTCCCAGGCCACAGAGTTCCAGAATCCACAGATGTCATGCGGCCAGGCCACAGGGTTCCAGAATCAATCCTCAGTTATGTTCGCAGGCTACAGGGTTCCGGAATAAAACCTCAGTCATGTTCCCAGTCCACAGGGTTCCAGAACCAAGGCTCAATCACGTTCCCAGGGCACAGTATTCCACAATCTAAACAGATGTCATGTTCCCAGGCCTCAGGGTTCCAGAAGCCACCCATGTCATGTTCCCAGGCCACAGGGTTCCAGAATCAATCCTCAGTTATGTTCCCAGGCTACAAGGTTCCAGAATAAAACCTCAGTCATGTTCCTAGTCCACAGGGTTCCAGAATCCACCGTTGTCATGTGCCCAGGCCACAGGGTTCCAGAATCAATCCTCAGTTATTGTCCCAGGCTACAGGGTTCCAGAATAAAACCTCAGTCATGTTCCCAGTCCACAGGGTTCCAGAACCAAGGCTCAGTCAGGTTCCCGGGGCACAGTATTCCACAATCTAAACAGATGTCATGTTCCCAGGCCACAGGTTTCCAGAATCATGCCTCAGTCATGTTCCCAGGCCACAGGCATCCAGAATCAAACCTCACTCATGTTGCCAGGCCATAGGGTACCACAATCAAACCTCAGTCATATTCCCAGACCTCAGGTTTACAGAATCAAACCGATTTCATGTTCCCAGGCAACAGGGTACCAGAATCCAAACCGATGTCATGTTCCCAGGCCACAGGATTCCACATTCTAACATCAGTCATATTCCCAGGACAATGGTTTCCAGAATCAAACCTCAGTCATATTCCCAGGCCACATGGTTACAGAATCAAACCTCAGTCGTGTTCCCAGGACACAGGGTTCCAGAATAAAACCTCAGTCATGTTCCCTGGACACAGGTTTCAGAAATCAAATCCCAGTCATGTTCCCAGGCCACAGGGTTCCACAATTAAACCTCAGTCATATTCCCAGGCCAGAGGGTTCCACAATCAAACCTCAGTCCTGTTGCCAGGCCACGGTTCCACCATCAAGCCTCAGTCATGTTCCCAGGTCAGAGTGTTCCACAATCTAACCTAAGTCATCTTGCCAAGCCACAGGGTTCCACCATCAAACCTCAGGCATATTGCCAGGCCACAGTGTTCCACCATCAAGC
Organism: Balaenoptera physalus; assembly: GCF_965194825.1. Classification (NCBI taxonomy): domain Eukaryota; kingdom Metazoa; phylum Chordata; class Mammalia; order Artiodactyla; family Balaenopteridae; genus Balaenoptera; species Balaenoptera physalus. Next base: position 33,013,252 of record NC_138897.1, on the reverse strand, counting down.
CTCACTCATGTTCCCAAGCCTGAGGGTTCCACTATCAAACCTCAATCATGTTGCCAGGCCACAGGATTCAACCATGAAACCTCAGTCATGTTCCCAGTAAACAGGGCTCCAGAATCAAACCAATGTCATGTTCCCATGCCACGGGGTTCCAGTATCAGGCCTCAGTCATGGTCCCCGTGCACAGGGTTCCAAATCAAACCTCAGTCATGTTGCCAGTCCACAGGTTTCTGCCATCAAACCTCAGTCATGTTCCCAGTAAACAGGGCTCCAGAATCAAGCCTCAGTCATTTTGCCAGGCCAGAGTGTTCCACCATCAAACCTCAGTCATGATCCCAGGCCACATGTTTCCACAATGAAACCTCAGTCATTTTCCCAGGACAAAGGTTTCCAGAATCAAACCTCAGTCATATTCCCAGGACACATGGTTCCAGAATCAACCTGAGTCATGTTCGAAGGCCACAGGTTTCAACAATCAAACCTCAGTCATGTTCCCAGGACACAGGTGTCCAGAATCAAACCTCAGTCATGTTCCCAGAGAACAGGCTTCCAGAAACAAACCTCAGTCATGTTCCCAAGCCACAGGGTTGCAGAATCAAACCTCAGTCTTGTTCCCAGGACACAGGTGTCCAGAATCAAACTTCAGTCTTGTTCCCAGGACACAGGTTTCCAGAATCAACCAGATATCATGTTCCCTGGCCACAGTCTTCCAGAATCAATCCTCAGTCATGTTGCCAGGCCACAGGTTTCCACCATCAAACCTCATACATGTTCCCAGGCCACAGGGTACCAGAGTCAAACCGTTCGCAGGTTCCCAGGCCACAGAGTTCCAGAATCCACCGATGTCATGCGGCCAGGCCACAGGGTTCCAGAATCAATCTTCACTTATGTTCGCAGGCTACAGGGTTCCGGAATAAAACCTCAGTCATGTTCCCAGTCCACAGGGTTCCAGAATCAAGGCTCAGTCAGGTACCCGGGGCACAGTACTCCACAATCTAAACAGATGTCATGTTCCCAGGCCTCAGGGTTCCAGATTCCACCCATGTCATGTTCCCAGGCCACAGGGTTCCAGAATCAATCCTCAGTTATGTTCCCAGGCCACAGGGTTCCAGAATAAAACCTCAGTCATATTCCCAGTACATAGGGTTCCAGAACCAAGGCTCAGTCAGGTACCCGGGGCACAGTATTCCACAATCTAAACAGATGTCATGTTCCCAGGCCTCAGGGTTCCAGATTCCACCCATGTCATGTTCCCAGGCCACAGGGTTCCAGAATCAATCCTCAGTTATGTTCCCAGGCTACAGGGTTCCAGAATAAAACCTCAGTCATGTTCCTAGTGCACAGTGTTCCAGAACCAAGGCTCAGTCAGGTTCCCGGGCCAAAGTATTCCACAATCTAAACAGATGTCATGTTTCCAGGCCACAGGTCTTCAGAATCACGCCTCAGTCATTTTCCTAGGCCACAGAGATCCAGAATCAAACCTCAGTCATGTTGCCAGGCCTCAGATTTCCGGAATCAAACCGATTTCGTGTTCCCAGGCCACAGGGTTCCAGAGTCAATCCGTTCGCAGGTTCCCAGGCCACAGTGTTCCAGAATCCACCGATGTCATGTTCCCAGGCCACAGGCTTCCAGAATCAATCCTCAGTTGTGTTCCCAGGCTACAGGGTTCCAGAATAAAACCTCAGTCATGTTCCCAGTCCACAGGGTTCCAGAACCAAGGCTCAGTCAGGTTTCCGGGCCACAGTATTCCACAATCTAAACAGATGTCATGTTCCAAGGCCTCAGGTTTCCAGAATCCACCCATGTCATGTTCCTGGGCCACAGGGTTCCAAAGTGAATCCTCAGTCATGTTCCCAGGCTACACGGCTCCAGAATAAAACCTCAGTCATATTCCCAGTCCACAGGTTTCCAGAACCCAGGCTCAGTCAAGTTCCCAGGCCACAGTATTCCACAATCTAAACAGATTTCATGTTCCCAGGCCTCAGGGTTCCAGAATCCACCCATGTCGTGTTAACAGGACACAGGGCTCCAGAATAAAACCTCAGTCATGTTCCCAGTCCACAGGGGTCCAGAACCAAGGCTCAGTCAGGTTCCCGGGGCACAGTATTCCACAATCTAAACAGATGTCATGTTCCCAGGCCACAGGGATCCAGAATCAAACCTCAGTCATGTTGCCAGGCCATAGGGTACCACCATCAAACCTCAGTCATATTCCCAGGCCTAAGGTTTCCAGAATCAAACCGATTTCATGTTTACAGGCAACAGGGTACCAGAATCCAAACCGATGTCATGTTCCCAGGGCACAGGATTCCACACTCTAACATCAGTCATGTTCCCAGGCCAATGGTTTCCAGAATCAAACCTAAGTCATATTCCCAGGCCACATGGTTCCAGAATCAAACCTCAGTCGTGTTCCCAGGACACAGGGTTCCACAATAAAACCTCAGTCATGTTCCCTGGACACAGGTTTCAGAAATCAAATCCCAGTCATGTTCCCAGGCCACAGGGTTCCAGAATCAATCCTCAGTTATGTTCCCAGGCTACAGGGTTCCAGAATAAAACGTCAGTCATGTTCCCAGTCCACAGGGTTCCAGAACCAAGGGTCAGTTACGTTCCCAGGGCACAGTATTCCACAATCTAAACAGATGTCATGTTACCAGGCCTCAGGGTTCCAGAATCCACCCATGTCATGTTCCCAGGCCACAGGGTTGCAGAATCAATCCTCAGTTATGTTCCCAGGCTACAAGGTTCCAGAATAAAACCTCAGTCATGTTCCTAGTCCACAGGCTTCCAGAATCCACCGTTGTCATGTGCCCAGGCCACAGGGTTCCAGAATCAATCCTCAGTTATGGTCCCAGGCTACAGGGTTCCAGAATAAAACCTCAGTCATGTTCCCAGTCCACAGGGTTCCAGAACCAAGGCTCAGTCAGGTTCCCGGGGCACAGTATTCCACAATCTAAACAGATGTCTTGTTCCCAGGCCACAGGTTTCCAGAATCATGCCTCAGTCATGTTCCCAGGCCACAGGCATCCAGAATCAAACCTCAGTCATGTTGCCAGGCCATAGGGTACCACAATCAAACCTCAGTCATATTCCCAGACCTCAGGTTTACAGAATCAAACCGATTTCATGTTCCCAGGCAACAGGGTACCAGAATCCAAACCGATGTCATGTTCCCAGGCCACAGGATTCCACATTCTAACATCAGTCATGTCCCCAGGCCAATGGTTTCCAGAATCAAACCTCAGTCATATTCCCAGGCCACATGGTTACAGAATCAAACCTCAGTCGTGTTCCCAGGACACAGGGTTCCAGAATAAAACCTCAGTCATGTTCCCTGGACACAGGTTTCAGAAATCAAATCCCAGTCACGTTCCCAGGCCACAGGGTTCCAGAATCAATCCTCAGTTATGTTCCCAGGCTACAGGGTTCCAGAATAAAACGTCAGTCACGTTCCCAGTCCACAGGGTTCCAGAACCAAGGCTCAGTCACGTTCCCAGGGCACAGTATTCCACAATCTAAACAGATGTCATGTTACCAGGCCTCAGGGTTCCAGAATCCACCCATGTCATGTTCCCAGGCCACAGGGTTCCAGAATCAATCCTCAGTTATGTTCCCAGGCTACAAGGTTCCTGAATAAAACCTCAGTCATGTTCCTAGTCCACAGGGTTCCAGAATCCACCGTTGTCATGTGCCCAGGCCACAGGGTTCCAGAATCAATCCTCAGTTATGGTAACAGGCTACAGGGTTCCAGAATAAAACCTCAGTCATGTTCCCAGTCCACAGGGTTCCAGAACCAAGGCTCAGTCAGGTTCCCGGGGCACAGTATTCCACAATCTAAACAGATGTCATGTTCCCAGGCCACAGGTTTCCAGAATCATGCCTCAGTCATGTTCCCAGGCCACAGGCATCCAGAATCAAACCTCAGTCATGTTGCCAGGCCATAGGGTACCACAATCAAACCTCAGTCATATTCCCAGACCTCAGGTTTACAGAATCAAACCGATTTCATGTTCCCAGGCAACAGGGTACCAGAATCCAAACCGATGTCATGTTCCCAGGCCACAGGATTCCACATTCTAACATCAGTCATGTTCCCAGGCCAATGGTTTCCAGAATCAAACCTCAGTCATATTCCCAGGCCACATGGTTACAGAATCAAACCTCAGTCGTGTTCCCAGGACACAGGGTTCCAGAATAAAACCTCAGTCATGTTCCCTGGACACAGGTTTCAGAAATCAAATCCCAGTCATGTTCCCAGGCCACAGGGTTCCACAATTAAACCTCAGTCATATTCCCAGGCCAGAGGGTTCCACAATCAAACCTCAGTCCTGTTGCCAGTTCACGGTTCCACCATCAAGCCTCAGTCATGTTCCCAGGTCAGAGTGTTCCACAATCTAACCTAAGTCATCTTGCCAAGCCACAGGGTTCCACCATCAAACCTCAGGCATATTGCCAGGCCACAGTGTTCCACCATCAAGCCTCACTCATGTTCCCAAGCCTGAGGGTTCCACTATCAAACCTCAATCATTTTGCCAGGCCACAGGATTCAACCATGAAACCTCAGTCATGTTCCCAGTAAACAGGGCTCCAGAATCAAACCAATGTCATGTTCCCATGCCACGGGGTTCCAGTATCAGGCCTCAGTCATGGTCCCCGTGCACAGGGTTCCAAATCAAACCTCAATCATGTTGCCAGTCCACAGGTTTCTGCCATCAAACCTCAGTCATGTTCCCAGTAAACAGGGCTCCAGAATCAAGCCTCAGTCATTTTGCCAGGCCAGAGTGTTCCACCATCAAACCTCAGTCATGATCCCAGGCCACATGTTTCCACAATGAAACCTCAGTCATTTTCCCAGGCCAAAGGTTTCCAGAATCAAACCTCAGTCATATTCCCAGGACACATGGTTCCAGAATCAACCTGAGTCATGTTCGAAGGCCACAGGTTTCAACAATCAAACCTCAGTCATGTTCCCAGGACACAGGTGTCCAGAATCAAACCTCAGTCATGTTCCCAGAGAACAGGCTTCCAGAAACAAACCTCAGTCATGTTCCCAAGCCACAGGGTTGCAGAATCAAACCTCAGTCTTGTTCCCAGGACACAGGTGTCCAGAATCAAACCGCAGTCATGTTCCCAGGGAACAGGCTTCCAGAAACAAACCTCAGTCATGTTCCCAGGCCACAGGGTTCCAGGATCAAACTTCAGTCTTGTTCCCAGGACACAGGTTTCCAGAATCAACCAGAGATCATGTTCCCTGGCCACAGTCTTCCAGAATCAATCCTCAGTCATGTTGCCAGGCCACAGGTTTCCACCATCAAACCTCATACATGTTCCCAGGCCACAGGGTACCAGAGTCAAACCGTTCGCAGGTTCCCAGGCCACAGAGTTCCAGAATCCACCGATGTCATGCGGCCAGGCCACAGGGTTCCAGAATCAATCCTCAGTTATGTTCGCAGGCTACAGGGTTCCGGAATAAAACCTCAGTCATGTTCCCAGTCCACAGGGTTCCAGAATCAAGGCTCAGTCAGGTACCCGGGGCACAGTATTCCACAATCTAAACAGATGTCATGTTCCCAGGCCTCAGGGTTCCAGAATCCACCCATGTCATGTTCCCAGGCCACAGGGTTCCAGAATCAATCCTCAGTTATGTTCCCAGGCTACAGGGTTCCAGAATAAAACCTCAGTCATATTCCCAGTACATAGGGTTCCAGAACCAAGGCTCAGTCAGGTTCCCGGGTCACAGTATTCCACAATCTAAACAGATGTCTTGTTCCCAGGCCTCAGGGTTCCAGAATCCACCCATGTTATGTTCCCAGGCCACAGGGTTCCAGAATCAATCCTCAGTTATGTTCCCAGGCTACAGGGTTCCAGAATAAAACCTCAGTCATGTTCCTAGTGCACAGTGTTCCAGAACCAAGGCTCAGTCAGGTTCCCGGGCCAAAGTATTCCACAATCTAAACAGATGTCATGTTTCCAGGCCACAGGTCTTCAGAATCACGCCTCAGTCATTTTCCCAGGCCACAGAGATCCAGAATCAAACCTCAGTCATGTTGCCAGGCCTCAGATTTCCGTAATCAAACCGATTTCGTGTTCCCAGGCCACAGGGTTCCAGAGTCAAACCGTTCGCAGGTTCCCAGGCCACAGTGTTCCAGAATCCACCGATGTCATGTTCCCAGGCCACAGGCTTCCAGAATCAATCCTCAGTTATGTTCCCAGGCTACAGGCTTCCAGAATAAAACCTCAGTCATGTTCCCAGTCCACAGGGTTCCAGAACCAAGGCTCAGTCAGGTTTCCGGGCCACAGTATTCCACAATCTAAACAGATGTCATGTTCCAAGGCCTCAGGTTTCCAGAATCCACCCATGTCATGTTCCTGGGCCACAGGGTTCCAAAGTGAATCCTCAGTTATGTTCCCAGGCTACACGGCTCCAGAATAAAACCTCAGTCATATTCCCAGTCCACAGGTTTCCAGAACCAAGGCTCAGTCAAGTTCCCAGGCCACAGTATTCCACAATCTAAACAGATTTCATGTTCCCAGGCCTCAGGGTTCCAGAATCCACCCATGTCGTGTTAACAGGACACAGGGCTCCAGAATAAAACCTCAGTCATGTTCCCAGTCCACAGGGGTCCAGAACCAAGGCTCAGTCAGATTCCCGGGGCACAGTATTCCACAATCTAAACAGATGTCATGTTCCCAGGCCACAGGGATCCAGAATCAAACCTCAGTCATGTTGCCAGGCCATAGGGTACCACCATCAAACCTCAGTCATATTCCCAGGCCTAAGGTTTCCAGAATCAAACCGATTTCATGTTTCCAGGCAACAGGGTACCAGAATCCAAACCTATGTCATGTTCCCAGGGCACAGGATTCCACACTCTAACATCAGTCATGTTCCCAGGCCAATGGTTTCCAGAATCAAACCTAAGTCATATTCCCAGGCCACATGGTTCCAGAATCAAACCTCAGTCGTGTTCCCAGGACACAGGGTTCCACAATAAAACCTCAGTCATGTTCCCTGGACACAGGTTTCAGAAATCAAATCCCAGTCATGTTCCCAGGCCACAGGGTTCCAGAATCAATCCTCAGTTATGTTCCCAGGCTACAGGGTTCCAGAATAAAACGTCAGTCATGTTCCCAGTCCACAGGGTTCCAGAACCAAGGCTCAGTCACGTTCCCAGGGCACAGTATTCCACAATCTAAACAGATGTCATGTTACCAGGCCTCAGGGTTCCAGAATCCACCCATGTCATGTTCCCAGGCCACAGGGTTGCAGAATCAATCCTCAGTTATGTTCCCAGGCTACAAGGTTCCAGAATAAATCCTCAGTCATGTTCCTAGTCCACAGGCTTCCAGAATCCACCGTTGTCATGTGCCCAGGCCACAGGGTTCCAGAATCAATCCTCAGTTATGGTCCCAGGCTACAGGGTTCCAGAATAAAACCTCAGTCATGTTCCCAGTCCACAGGGTTCCAGAACCAAGGCTCAGTCAGGTTCCCGGGGCACAGTATTCCACAATCTAAACAGATGTCTTGTTCCCAGGCCACAGGTTTCCAGAATCATGCCTCAGTCATGTTCCCAGGCCACAGGCATCCAGAATCAAACCTCAGTCATGTTGCCAGGCCATAGGGTACCACAATCAAACCTCAGTCATATTCCCAGACCTCAGGTTTACAGAATCAAACCGATTTCATGTTCCCAGGCAACAGGGTACCAGAATCCAAACCGATGTCATGTTCCCAGGCCACAGGATTCCACATTCTAACATCAGTCATGTCCCCAGGCCAATGGTTTCCAGAATCAAACCTCAGTCATATTCCCAGGCCACATGGTTCCAGAATAAAACCTCAGTCATGTTCCCTGGACACAGGTTTCAGAAAACAAATCCCAGTCATGTTCCCAGGCCACAGGGTTCCACAATTAAACCTCAGTCATATTCCCAGGCCAGAGGGTTCCACAATCAAACCTCAGTCCTGTTGCCAGGCCACGGTTCCACCATCAAGCCTCAGTCATGTTCCCAGGTCAGAGTGTTCCACAATCTAACCTAAGTCATCTTGCCAAGCCACAGGGTTCCACCATCAAACCTCAGGCATATTGCCAGGCCACAGTGTTCCACCATCAAGCCTCACTCATGTTCCCAAGCCTGAGGGTTCCACTATCAAACCTCAATCATGTTGCCAGGCCACAGGATTCAACCATGAAACCTCAGTCATGTTCCCAGTAAACAGGGCTCCAGAATCAAACCAATGTCATGTTCCCATGCCACGGGGTTCCAGTATCAGGCCTCAGTCATGGTCCCCGTGCACAGGGTTCCAAATCAAACCTCAGTCATGTTGCCAGTCCACAGGTTTCTGCCATCAAACCTCAGTCATGTTCCCAGTAAACAGGGCTCCAGAATCAAGCCTCAGTCATTTTGCCAGGCCAGAGTGTTCCACCATCAAACCTCAGTCATGATCCCAGGCCACATGTTTCCACAATGAAACCTCAGTCATTTTCCCAGGACAAAGGTTTCCAGAATCAAACCTCAGTCATATTTCCAGGACACATGGTTCCAGAATCAACCTGAGTCACGTTCGAAGGCCACAGGTTTCAACAATCAAACCTCAGTCTTGTTCCCAGGACACAGGTGTCCAGAATCAAACCTCAGTCATGTTCCCAGAGAACAGGCTTCCAGAAACAAACCTCAGTCATGTTCCTAAGCCACAGGGTTGCAGAATCAAACCTCAGTTTGTTCCCAGGACACAGGTGTCCAGAATCAAACCGCAGTCATGTTCCCAGGGAAGAGGCTTCCAGAAACAAACCTCAGTCATGTTCCCAGGCCGCAGGGTTCCAGAATCAAACTTCAGTCTTGTTCCCAGGACACAGGTTTCCAGAATCAACCAGATATCATGTTCCCTGGCCACAGTCTTTCAGAATCAATCCTCAGTCATGTTGCCAGGCCACAGGTTTCCACCATCAAACCTCAGACATGTTCCCAGGCCACAGGGTACCAGAGTCAAACCGTTCGCAGGTTCCCAGGCCACAGAGTTCCAGAATCCACAGATGTCATGCGGCCAGGCCACAGGGTTCCAGAATCAATCCTCAGTTATGTTCGCAGGCTACAGGGTTCCGGAATAAAACCTCAGTCATGTTCCCAGTCCACAGGGTTCCAGAACCAAGGCTCAATCACGTTCCCAGGGCACAGTATTCCACAATCTAAACAGATGTCATGTTCCCAGGCCTCAGGGTTCCAGAAGCCACCCATGTCATGTTCCCAGGCCACAGGGTTCCAGAATCAATCCTCAGTTATGTTCCCAGGCTACAAGGTTCCAGAATAAAACCTCAGTCATGTTCCTAGTCCACAGGGTTCCAGAATCCACCGTTGTCATGTGCCCAGGCCACAGGGTTCCAGAATCAATCCTCAGTTATTGTCCCAGGCTACAGGGTTCCAGAATAAAACCTCAGTCATGTTCCCAGTCCACAGGGTTCCAGAACCAAGGCTCAGTCAGGTTCCCGGGGCACAGTATTCCACAATCTAAACAGATGTCATGTTCCCAGGCCACAGGTTTCCAGAATCATGCCTCAGTCATGTTCCCAGGCCACAGGCATCCAGAATCAAACCTCACTCATGTTGCCAGGCCATAGGGTACCACAATCAAACCTCAGTCATATTCCCAGACCTCAGGTTTACAGAATCAAACCGATTTCATGTTCCCAGGCAACAGGGTACCAGAATCCAAACCGATGTCATGTTCCCAGGCCACAGGATTCCACATTCTAACATCAGTCATATTCCCAGGACAATGGTTTCCAGAATCAAACCTCAGTCATATTCCCAGGCCACATGGTTACAGAATCAAACCTCAGTCGTGTTCCCAGGACACAGGGTTCCAGAATAAAACCTCAGTCATGTTCCCTGGACACAGGTTTCAGAAATCAAATCCCAGTCATGTTCCCAGGCCACAGGGTTCCACAATTAAACCTCAGTCATATTCCCAGGCCAGAGGGTTCCACAATCAAACCTCAGTCCTGTTGCCAGGCCACGGTTCCACCATCAAGCCTCAGTCATGTTCCCAGGTCAGAGTGTTCCACAATCTAACCTAAGTCATCTTGCCAAGCCACAGGGTTCCACCATCAAACCTCAGGCATATTGCCAGGCCACAGTGTTCCACCATCAAGCCTCACTCATGTTCCCAAGCCTGAGGGTTCCACTATCAAACCTCAATCATGTTGCCAGGCCACAGGATTCAACCATGAAACCTCAGTCATGTTCCCAGTAAACAGGGCTCCAGAATCAAACCAATGTCATGTTCCCATGCCACGGGGTTCCAGTATCAGGCCTCAGTCATGGTCCCCGTGCACAGGGTTCCAAATCAAACCTCAGTCATGTTGCCAGTCCACAGGTTTCTGCCATCAAACCTCAGTCATGTTCCCAGTAAACAGGGCTCCAGAATCAAGCCTCAGTCATTTTGCCAGGCCAGAGTGTTCCACCATCAAACCTCAGTCATGATCCCAGGCCACATGTTTCCACAATGAAACCTCAGTCATTTTCCCAGGACAAAGGTTTCCAGAATCAAACCTCAGTCATATTCCCAGGACACATGGTTCCAGAATCAACCTGAGTCATGTTCGAAGGCCACAGGTTTCAACAATCAAACCTCAGTCATGTTCCCAGGACACAGGTGTCCAGAATCAAACCTCAGTCATGTTCCCAGAGAACAGGCTTCCAGAAACAAACCTCAGTCATGTTCCCAAGCCACAGGGTTGCAGAATCAAACCTCAGTCTTGTTCCCAGGACACAGGTGTCCAGAATCAAACTTCAGTCTTGTTCCCAGGACACAGGTTTCCAGAATCAACCAGATATCATGTTCCCTGGCCACAGTCTTCCAGAATCAATCCTCAGTCATGTTGCCAGGCCACAGGTTTCCACCATCAAACCTCATACATGTTCCCAGGCCACAGGGTACCAGAGTCAAACCGTTCGCAGGTTCCCAGGCCACAGAGTTCCAGAATCCACCGATGTCATGCGGCCAGGCCACAGGGTTCCAGAATCAATCTTCACTTATGTTCGCAGGCTACAGGGTTCCGGAATAAAACCTCAGTCATGTTCCCAGTCCACAGGGTTCCAGAATCAAGGCTCAGTCAGGTACCCGGGGCACAGTACTCCACAATCTAAACAGATGTCATGTTCCCAGGCCTCAGGGTTCCAGATTCCACCCATGTCATGTTCCCAGGCCACAGGGTTCCAGAATCAATCCTCAGTTATGTTCCCAGGCCACAGGGTTCCAGAATAAAACCTCAGTCATATTCCCAGTACATAGGGTTCCAGAACCAAGGCTCAGTCAGGTACCCGGGGCACAGTATTCCACAATCTAAACAGATGTCATGTTCCCAGGCCTCAGGGTTCCAGATTCCACCCATGTCATGTTCCCAGGCCACAGGGTTCCAGAATCAATCCTCAGTTATGTTCCCAGGCTACAGGGTTCCAGAATAAAACCTCAGTCATGTTCCTAGTGCACAGTGTTCCAGAACCAAGGCTCAGTCAGGTTCCCGGGCCAAAGTATTCCACAATCTAAACAGATGTCATGTTTCCAGGCCACAGGTCTTCAGAATCACGCCTCAGTCATTTTCCTAGGCCACAGAGATCCAGAATCAAACCTCAGTCATGTTGCCAGGCCTCAGATTTCCGGAATCAAACCGATTTCGTGTTCCCAGGCCACAGGGTTCCAGAGTCAATCCGTTCGCAGGTTCCCAGGCCACAGTGTTCCAGAATCCACCGATGTCATGTTCCCAGGCCACAGGCTTCCAGAATCAATCCTCAGTTGTGTTCCCAGGCTACAGGGTTCCAGAATAAAACCTCAGTCATGTTCCCAGTCCACAGGGTTCCAGAACCAAGGCTCAGTCAGGTTTCCGGGCCACAGTATTCCACAATCTAAACAGATGTCATGTTCCAAGGCCTCAGGTTTCCAGAATCCACCCATGTCATGTTCCTGGGCCACAGGGTTCCAAAGTGAATCCTCAGTCATGTTCCCAGGCTACACGGCTCCAGAATAAAACCTCAGTCATATTCCCAGTCCACAGGTTTCCAGAACCCAGGCTCAGTCAAGTTCCCAGGCCACAGTATTCCACAATCTAAACAGATTTCATGTTCCCAGGCCTCAGGGTTCCAGAATCCACCCATGTCGTGTTAACAGGACACAGGGCTCCAGAATAAAACCTCAGTCATGTTCCCAGTCCACAGGGGTCCAGAACCAAGGCTCAGTCAGGTTCCCGGGGCACAGTATTCCACAATCTAAACAGATGTCATGTTCCCAGGCCACAGGGATCCAGAATCAAACCTCAGTCATGTTGCCAGGCCATAGGGTACCACCATCAAACCTCAGTCATATTCCCAGGCCTAAGGTTTCCAGAATCAAACCGATTTCATGTTTACAGGCAACAGGGTACCAGAATCCAAACCGATGTCATGTTCCCAGGGCACAGGATTCCACACTCTAACATCAGTCATGTTCCCAGGCCAATGGTTTCCAGAATCAAACCTAAGTCATATTCCCAGGCCACATGGTTCCAGAATCAAACCTCAGTCGTGTTCCCAGGACACAGGGTTCCACAATAAAACCTCAGTCATGTTCCCTGGACACAGGTTTCAGAAATCAAATCCCAGTCATGTTCCCAGGCCACAGGGTTCCAGAATCAATCCTCAGTTATGTTCCCAGGCTACAGGGTTCCAGAATAAAACGTCAGTCATGTTCCCAGTCCACAGGGTTCCAGAACCAAGGGTCAGTTACGTTCCCAGGGCACAGTATTCCACAATCTAAACAGATGTCATGTTACCAGGCCTCAGGGTTCCAGAATCCACCCATGTCATGTTCCCAGGCCACAGGGTTGCAGAATCAATCCTCAGTTATGTTCCCAGGCTACAAGGTTCCAGAATAAAACCTCAGTCATGTTCCTAGTCCACAGGCTTCCAGAATCCACCGTTGTCATGTGCCCAGGCCACAGGGTTCCAGAATCAATCCTCAGTTATGGTCCCAGGCTACAGGGTTCCAGAATAAAACCTCAGTCATGTTCCCAGTCCACAGGGTTCCAGAACCAAGGCTCAGTCAGGTTCCCGGGGCACAGTATTCCACAATCTAAACAGATGTCTTGTTCCCAGGCCACAGGTTTCCAGAATCATGCCTCAGTCATGTTCCCAGGCCACAGGCATCCAGAATCAAACCTCAGTCATGTTGCCAGGCCATAGGGTACCACAATCAAACCTCAGTCATATTCCCAGACCTCAGGTTTACAGAATCAAACCGATTTCATGTTCCCAGGCAACAGGGTACCAGAATCCAAACCGATGTCATGTTCCCAGGCCACAGGATTCCACATTCTAACATCAGTCATGTCCCCAGGCCAATGGTTTCCAGAATCAAACCTCAGTCATATTCCCAGGCCACATGGTTACAGAATCAAACCTCAGTCGTGTTCCCAGGACACAGGGTTCCAGAATAAAACCTCAGTCATGTTCCCTGGACACAGGTTTCAGAAATCAAATCCCAGTCACGTTCCCAGGCCACAGGGTTCCAGAATCACTCCTCAGTTATGTTCCCAGGCTACAGGATTCCAGAATAAAACGTCAGTCACGTTCCCAGTCCACAGGGTTCCAGAACCAAGGCTCAGTCACGTTCCCAGGGCACAGTATTCCACAATCTAAACAGATGTCATGTTACCAGGCCTCAGGGTTCCAGAATCCACCCATGTCATGTTCCCAGGCCACAGGGTTCCAGAATCAATCCTCAGTTATGTTCCCAGGCTACAAGGTTCCTGAATAAAACCTCAGTCATGTTCCTAGTCCACAGGGTTCCAGAATCCACCGTTGTCATGTGCCCAGGCCACAGGGTTCCAGAATCAATCCTCAGTTATGGTAACAGGCTACAGGGTTCCAGAATAAAACCTCAGTCATGTTCCCAGTCCACAGGGTTCCAGAACCAAGGCTCAGTCAGGTTCCCGGGGCACAGTATTCCACAATCTAAACAGATGTCATGTTCCCAGGCCACAGGTTTCCAGAATCATGCCTCAGTCATGTTCCCAGGCCACAGGCATCCAGAATCAAACCTCAGTCATGTTGCCAGGCCATAGGGTACCACAATCAAACCTCAGTCATATTCCCAGACCTCAGGTTTACAGAATCAAACCGATTTCATGTTCCCAGGCAACAGGGTACCAGAATCCAAACCGATGTCATGTTCCCAGGCCACAGGATTCCACATTCTAACATCAGTCATGTTCCCAGGCCAATGGTTTCCAGAATCAAACCTCAGTCATATTCCCAGGCCACATGGTTACAGAATCAAACCTCAGTCGTGTTCCCAGGACACAGGGTTCCAGAATAAAACCTCAGTCATGTTCCCTGGACACAGGTTTCAGAAATCAAATCCCAGTCATGTTCCCAGGCCACAGGGTTCCACAATTAAACCTCAGTCATATTCCCAGGCCAGAGGGTTCCACAATCAAACCTCAGTCCTGTTGCCAGTTCACGGTTCCACCATCAAGCCTCAGTCATGTTCCCAGGTCAGAGTGTTCCACAATCTAACCTAAGTCATCTTGCCAAGCCACAGGGTTCCACCATCAAACCTCAGGCATATTTCCAGGCCACAGTGTTCCACCATCAAGCCTCACTCATGTTCCCAAGCCTGAGGGTTCCACTATCAAACCTCAATCATTTTGCCAGGCCACAGGATTCAACCATGAAACCTCAGTCATGTTCCCAGTAAACAGGGCTCCAGAATCAAACCAATGTCATGTTCCCATGCCACGGGGTTCCAGTATCAGGCCTCAGTCATGGTCCCCGTGCACAGGGTTCCAAATCAAACCTCAGTCATGTTGCCAGTCCACAGGTTTCTGCCATCAAACCTCAGTCATGTTCCCAGTAAACAGGGCTCCAGAATCAAGCCTCAGTCATTTTGCCAGGCCAGAGTGTTCCACCATCAAACCTCAGTCATGATCCCAGGCCACATGTTTCCACAATGAAACCTCAGTCATTTTCCCAGGCCAAAGGTTTCCAGAATCAAACCTCAGTCATATTCCCAGGACACATGGTTCCAGAATCAACCTGAGTCATGTTCGAAGGCCACAGGTTTCAACAATCAAACCTCAGTCATGTTCCCAGGACACAGGTGTCCAGAATCAAACCTCAGTCATGTTCCCAGAGAACAGGCTTCCAGAAACAAACCTCAGTCATGTTCCCAAGCCACAGGGTTGCAGAATCAAACCTCAGTCTTGTTCCCAGGACACAGGTGTCCAGAATCAAACCGCAGTCATGTTCCCAGGGAACAGGCTTCCAGAAACAAACCTCAGTCATGTTCCCAGGCCACAGGGTTCCAGGATCAAACTTCAGTCTTGTTCCCAGGACACAGGTTTCCAGAATCAACCAGAGATCATGTTCCCTGGCCACAGTCTTCCAGAATCAATCCTCAGTCATGTTGCCAGGCCACAGGTTTCCACCATCAAACCTCATACATGTTCCCAGGCCACAGGGTACCAGAGTCAAACCGTTCGCAGGTTCCCAGGCCACAGAGTTCCAGAATCCACCGATGTCATGCGGCCAGGCCACAGGGTTCCAGAATCAATCCTCAGTTATGTTCGCAGGCTACAGGTTTCCGGAATAAAACCTCAGTCATGTTCCCAGTCCACAGGGTTCCAGAATCAAGGCTCAGTCAGGTACCCGGGGCACAGTATTCCACAATCTAAACAGATGTCATGTTCCCAGGCCTCAGGGTTCCAGAATCCACCCATGTCATGTTCCCAGGCCACAGGGTTCCAGAATCAATCCTCAGTTATGTTCCCAGGCTACAGGGTTCCAGAATAAAACCTCAGTCATATTCCCAGTACATAGGGTTCCAGAACCAAGGCTCAGTCAGGTTCCCGGGTCACAGTATTCCACAATCTAAACAGATGTCTTGTTCCCAGGCCTCAGGGTTCCAGAATCCACCCATGTTATGTTCCCAGGCCACAGGGTTCCAGAATCAATCCTCAGTTATGTTCCCAGGCTACAGGGTTCCAGAATAAAACCTCAGTCATGTTCCTAGTGCACAGTGTTCCAGAACCAAGGCTCAGTCAGGTTCCCGGGCCAAAGTATTCCACAATCTAAACAGATGTCATGTTTCCAGGCCACAGGTCTTCAGAATCACGCCTCAGTCATTTTCCCAGGCCACAGAGATCCAGAATCAAACCTCAGTCATGTTGCCAGGCCTCAGATTTCCGTAATCAAACCGATTTCGTGTTCCCAGGCCACAGGGTTCCAGAGTCAAACCGTTCGCAGGTTCCCAGGCCACAGTGTTCCAGAATCCACCGATGTCATGTTCCCAGGCCACAGGCTTCCAGAAACAATCCTCAGTTATGTTCCCAGGCTACAGGGTTCCAGAATAAAACCTCAGTCATGTTCCCAGTCCACAGGGTTCCAGAACCAAGGCTCAGTCAGGTTTCCGGGCCACAGTATTCCACAATCTAAACAGATGTCATGTTCCAAGGCCTCAGGTTTCCAGAATCCACCCATGTCATGTTCCTGGGCCACAGGGTTCCAAAGTGAATCCTCAGTTATGTTCCCAGGCTACACGGCTCCAGAATAAAACCTCAGTCATATTCCCAGTCCACAGGTTTCCAGAACCAAGGCTCAGTCAAGTTCCAGGCCACAGCATTCCACAATCTAAACAGATTTCATGTTCCCAGGCCTCAGGGTTCCAGAATCCACCCATGTCATGTTAACAGGACACAGGGTTCCAGAATAAAACCTCAGTCATGTTCCCAGTCCACAGGGGTCCAGAACCAAGGCTCAGTCAGGTTCCCGGGGCACAGTATTCCACAATCTAAACAGATGCCATGTTCCCAGGCCACAGGGATCCAGAATCAAACCTCAGTCATGTTGCCAGGCCATAGGGTACCACCATCAAACCTCAGTCATATTCCCAGGCCTAAGGTTTCCAGAATCAAACCGATTTCATGTTTCCAGGCAACAGGGTACCAGAATCCAAACCGATGTCATGTTCCCAGGGCACAGGATTCCACACTCTAACATCAGTCATGTTCCTAGGCCAATTGTTTCCAGAATCAAACCTAAGTCATATTCCCAGGCCACATGGTTCCAGAATCAAACCTCAGTCGTGTTCCCAGGACACAGGGTTCCAGAATAAAACCTCAGTCATTTTCCCTGGACACAGGTTTCAGAAATCAAATCCCAGTCATGTTCCCAGGCCACAGGGTTCCAGAATCAATCCTCAGTTATGTTCCCAGGCTACAGGGTTCCAGAATAAAACGTCAGTCATGTTCCCAGTCCACAGGGTTCCAGAACCAAGGCTCAGTCACGTTCCCAGGGCACAGTATTCCACAATCTAAACAGATGTCATGTTACCAGGCCTCAGGATTCCAGAATCCACCCATGTCATGTTCCCAGGTCACAGGGTTCCAGAATCAATCCTCAGTTATGTTCCCAGGCTACAGGGTTCCAGAATAAAACGTCAGTCATGTTCCCAGTCCACAGGGTTCCAGAACCAAGGCTCAGTCACGTTCCCAGGGCACAGTATTCCACAATCTAAACAGATGTCATGTTCCCAGGCCACAGGGATCCAGAATCAAACCTCAGTCATGTTGCCAGGCCATAGGGTACCACCATCAAACCTCAGTCATATTCCCAGGCCTAAGGTTTCCAGAATTAAACCGATTTCATGTTTCCAGGCAACAGGGTTCCAGAATCAAACCTAAGTCTTGTTCCCAGGACACAGGTTTCCAGAATCAACCCGATATCATGTTCCCTGGCCACAGTCTTCCAGAATCAACCCTCAGTCATGTTGCCAGGCCACAGGTTTCCACCATCAAACCTCAGACATGTTCCCAGGCCACAGGGTACCAGATTCAAACCGTTCGCAGGTTCCCAGGTCACAGGGGTCCTGAATCCACCGATTTCATGCTCCCAGGCCACAGGGTTCCAGAATCAATCCTCAGTTATGTTCGCAGGCTACAGGGTTCCAGAATAAAACGTCAGTCATGTTCCCAGTCCACAGGGTTCCAGAACCAAGGCTCAGTCAGTTTCCCGGGGCACAGTATTCCACAATCTAAACAGATGTCATGTTCCCAGGCCACAGTTTTCCAGAATCACGCCTCAGTCATGTTCCCAGGCCTCAGGTTTCCAGAATCAAACCGATTTCATGTTCCCAGGCAACAGGGTAGCAGAATCCAATCCGATGTCATGTTCCCAGGCCACAGGGTTCCAGAATCAATCCTCAGTTATGTTCCCAGGCTACAAGGTTCCAGAATAAAACCTCAGTCATGTTCCTAGTCCACAGGGGTCCAGAATCCACCGTTGTCATGTTCCCAGGCCACAGGGTTCCAGAATGAATCCTCAGTTATGTTCCCAGGCTACAGGGTTCCAGAATAAAACCTCAGTCATGTTCCCAGTCAACAGGGTTCCAGAACCAAGGCTCAGTCAGTTTCCCGGGGCAGAGTATTCCACAATCTAAACAGATGTCAAGTGCCCAGGTCTCAGGATTCCAGAATCCACCCATGTCATGTTCCCAGGCCACAGGGTTCCAGAATAAAACCTCAGTCATGTTCCCAGTCCACAGGGTTCCAGAACCAAGACTCAGTCAGGTTCCCGGGGCACAGTATTCCACAATCTAAACAGATGTCATGTTTCCAGGCCACAGGTCTTCAGAATCACGCCTCAGTCATTTTCCCAGGCCACAGAGATCCAGAATCAAACCTCAGTCATGTTGCCAGGCCTCAGATTTCCGTAATCAAACCGATTTCGTGTTCCCAGGCCACAGGTTTCCAGAGTCAAACCGTTCGCAGGTTCCCAGGCCACAGTGTTCCAGAATCCACCGATGTCATGTTCCCAGGCCACAGGCTTCCAGAATCAATCCTCAGTTATGTTCCCAGGCTACAGGGTTCCAGAATAAAACCTCAGTCATGTTCCCAGTCCACAGGGTTCCAGAACCAAGGCTCAGTCAGGTTCCCGGGCCACAGTATTCCACAATCTAAACAGATGTCATGTTCCAAGGCCTCAGGTTTCCAGAATCCACCCATGTCATGTGCCTGGGCCACAGGGTTCCAAAGTGAATCCTCAGTTATGTTCCCAGGCTACACGGCTCCAGAGTAAAACCTCAGTCATATTCCCAGTCCACAGGTTTCCAGAACCAAGGCTCAGTCAAGTTCCCAGGCCACAGTATTCCACAATCTAAACAGATTTCATGTTGCCAGGCCTCAGGGTTCCAGAATCCACCCATGTCATGTTAACAGGACACAGGGTTCCAGAATAAAACCTCAGTCATGTTCCCAGTCCACAGGGGTCCAGAACCAAGGCTCAGTCAGATTCCCGGGGCACAGTATTCCACAATCTAAACAGATGTCATGTTCCCAGGCCACAGGGATCCAGAATCAAACCTCAGTCATGTTGCCAGGCCATAGGGTACCACCATCAAACCTCAGTCATATTCCCAGGCCTAAGGTTTCCAGAATCAAACCGATTTCATGTTTCCAGGCAACAGGGTACCAGAATCCAAACCGATGTCATGTTCCCAGGGCAAAGGATTCCACACTCTAACATCAGTCATGTTCCCAGGCCAATGGTTTACAGAATCAAACCTAAGTCATATTCCCAGGCCACATGGTTCCAGAATCAAACCTCAGTCGTGTTCCCAGGATACAGGGTTCCACAATAAAACCTCAGTCATGTTCCCTGGACACAGGTTTCAGAAATCAAATCCCAGTCATGTTCCCAGGCCACAGGGTTCCAGAATCAATCCTCAGTTATGTTCCCAGGCCACAGGGTTCCAGAATCAATCCTCAGTTATGTTCCCAGGCTACAGGGTTCCAGAATAAAACGTCAGTCATGTTCCCAGTCCACAGGGTTCCAGAACCAAGGCTCAGTCACGTTCCCAGGGCACAGTATTCCACAATCTAAACAGATGTCATGTTACCAGGCTTCAGGGTTCCAGAATCCACCGTTGTCATGTGCCCAGGCCACAGGGTTCCAGAATCAATCCTCAGTTATGGTCCCAGGCTACAGGGTTCCAGAATAAAACCTCAGTCATGTTCCCAGTCAACAGGGTTCCAGAACCAAGGCTCAGTCAGGTTCCCGAGGCACAGTATTCCACAATCTAAACAGATGTCATGTTCCCAGGCCACAGGTTTCCAGAATCATGCCTCAGTCATGTTCCCAGGCCACAGGCATCCAGAATCAAACCTCAGTCATGTTGCCAGGCCATAGGGTACCACAATCAAACCTCAGTCATATTCCCAGACCTCAGGTTTACAGAATCAAACCGATTTCATGTTCCCAGGCAACAGGGTACCAGAATCCAAACCGATGTCATGTTCCCAGGCCACAGGATTCCACATTCTAACATCAGTCATGTCCCCAGGCCAATGGTTTCCAGAATCAAACCTCAGTCATATTCCCAGGCCACATGGTTACAGAATCAAACCTCAGTCGTGTTCCCAGGACACAGGGTTCCAGAATAAAACCTCAGTCATGTTCCCTGGACACAGGTTTCAGAAATCAAATCCCAGTCATGTTCCCAGGCCACAGGGTTCCACAATTAAACCTCAGTCAGATTCCCAGGCCAGAGGGTTCCACAATCAAACCTCAGTCCTGTTGCCAGGCCACGGTTCCACCATCAAGCCTCAGTCATGTTCCCAGGTCAGAGTGTTCCACAATCTAACCTAAGTCATCTTGCCAAGCCACAGGGTTCCACCATCAAACCTCAGGCATATTGCCAGGCCACAGTGTTCCACCATCAAGCCTCACTCATGTTCCCAAGCCTGAGGGTTCCACTATCAAACCTCAATCATGTTGCCAGGCCACAGGATTCAACCATGAAACCTCAGTCATGTTCCCAGTAAACAGGGCTCCAGAATCAAACCAATGTCATGTTCCCATGCCACGGGGTTCCAGTATCAGGCCTCAGTCATGGTCCCCGTGCACAGGGTTCCAAATCAAACCTCAGTCATGTTGCCAGTCCACAGGTTTCTGCCATCAAACCTCAGTCATGTTCCCAGTAAACAGGGCTCCAGAATCAAGCCTCAGTCATTTTGCCAGGCCAGAGTTTTCCACCATCAAACCTCAGTCATGATCCCAGGCCACATGTTTCCACAATGAAACCTCAGTCATTTTCCCAGGACAAAGGTTTCCAGAATCAAACCTCAGTCATATTCCCAGGACACATGGTTCCAGAATCAACCTGAGTCATGTTCGAAGGCCACAGGTTTCAACAATCAAACCTCAGTCATGTTCCCAGGACACAGGTGTCCAGAATCAAACGCCAGTCATGTTCCCAGAGAACAGGCTTCCAGAAACAAACCTCAGTCATGTTCCCAAGCCACAGGGTTGCAGAATCAAACCTCAGTCTTGTTCCCAGGACACAGGTGTCCAGAATCAAACCGCAGTCATGTTCCCAGGGAACAGGCTTCCAGAAACAAACCTCAGTCATGTTCCCAGGCCACAGGGTTCCAGAATCAAACTTCAGTCTTGTTCCCAGGACCCAGGTTTCCAGAATCAACCAGATATCATGTTCCCTGGCCACAGTCTTCCAGAATCAATCCTCAGTCATGTTGCCAGGCCACAGGTTTCCACCATCAAACCTCATACATGTTCCCAGGCCACAGGGTACCAGAGTCAAACCGTTCGCAGGTTCCCAGGCCACAGTGTTCCAGAATCCACCGATGTCATGTTCCCAGGCCACAGGCTTCCAGAATCAATCCTTAGTTATGTTCCCAGGCTACAGGGTTCCAGAATAAAACCTCAGTCATGTTCCCAGTCCACAGGGTTCCAGAACCAAGGCTCAGTCAGGTTCCCGGGCCACAGTATTCCACAATCTAAACAGATGTCATGTTCCAAGGCCTCAGGTTTCCAGAATCCACCCATGTCATGTTCTTGGGCCACAGGGTTCCAAAGTGAATCCTCAGTTATGTTCCCAGGCTACACGGCTCCAGAATAAAACCTCAGTCATATTCCCAGTCCACAGGTTTCCAGAACCAAGGCTCAGTCAAGTTCCCAGGCCACAGTATTCCACAATCTAAACAGATTTCATGTTCCCAGGCCTCAGGGTTCCAGAATCCACCCATGTCATGTTAACAGGACACAGGGTTCCAGAATAAAACCTCAGTCATTTTCCCAGTCCACAGGGGTCCAGAACCAAGGCTCAGTCAGGTTCCCGGGGCACAGTATTCCACAATCTAAACAGATGTCATGTTCCCAGGCCCCAGGGATCCAGAATCAAAACTCAGTCATGTTGCCAGGCCATAGGGTACCACCATCAAACCTCAGTCATATTCCCAGGCCTAAGGTTTCCAGAATCAAACCGATTTCATGTTTCCAGGCAACAGGGTACCAGAATCCAAACCGATGTCATGTTCCCAGGGCACAGGATTCCACACTCTAACATCAGTCATGTTCCCAGGCCAATGGTTTCCAGAATCAAACCTAAGTCATATTCCCAGGCCACATGGTTCCAGAATCAAACCTCAGTCGTGTTCCCAGGACACAGGGTTCCAGAATAAAACCTCAGTCATTTTCCCTGGACACAGGTTTCAGAAATCAAATCCCAGTCATGTTCCCAGGCCACAGGGTTCCAGAATCAATCCTCAGTTATGTTCCCAGGCTACAGGGTTCCAGAATAAAACGTTATTCATGTTCCCAGTCCACAGGGTTCCAGAACCAAGGCTCAGTCACGTTCCCAGGGCACAGTATTCCACAATCTAAACAGATGTCATGTTCCCAGGCCTCAGGGTTCCAGAATCCACCCATGTCATGTTCCCAGGCCACAGGGTTCCAGAATCAATCCTCAGTTATGTTCCCAGGCTACAGGGTTCCAGAATAAAACGTCAGTCATGTTCCCAGTCCACAGGGTTCCAGAACCAAGGCTCAGTCACGTTCCCAGGGCACAGTATTCCACAATCTAAACAGATGTCATGTTCCCAGGCCACAGGGATCCAGAATCAAAACTCAGTCATGTTGCCAGGCCATAGGGTACCACCATCAAACCTCAGTCATATTCCCAGGCCTAAGGTTTCCAGAATTAAACCGATTTCATGTTTCCAGGCAACAGGGTACCAGAATCCAAACCGATGTCATGTTCCCAGGCCACAGGGTTCCAGAATCAATCCTCAGTTATGTTCCCAGGCTACAAGGTTCCAGAATAAAACCTCAGTCATGTTCCTAGTCTACAGGGGTCCAGAATCCACCTTTGTCATGTTCCCAGGCCACAGGGTTCCAGAATGAATCCTCAGTTATGTTCCCAGGCTACAGGGTTCCAGAATAAAACCTCAGTCATGTTCCCAGTCAACAGGGTTCCAGAACCAAGGCTCAGTCAGTTTCCCGGGGCAGAGTATTCCACAATCTAAACAGATGTCAAGTGCCCAGGCCTCAGGATTCCAGAATCCACCCATGTCATGTTCCCAGGCCACAGGGTTCCAGAAACAATCCTCAGTTATGTTCCCAGGCTACAGGGTTCCAGAATAAAACCTCAGTCATGTTCCCAGTCCACAGGGTTCCAGAACCAAGACTCAGTCAGGTTCCCGGGGCACAGTATTCCACAATCTAAACAGATGTCATGTTTCCAGGCCACAGGTCTTCAGAATCACGCCTCAGTCATTTTCCCAAGCCACAGAGATCCAGAATCAAACCTCAGTCATGTTGCCAGGCCTCAGATTTCCGGAATCAAACCGATTTCGTGTTCCCAGGCCACAGGGTTCCAGAGTCAAACCGTTCGCAGGTTCCCAGGCCACAGTGTTCCAGAATCCACCGATGTCATGTTCCCAGGCCACAGGGTTCCAAAGTGAATCCTCAGTTATGTTCACAGGCTACACGGCTCCAGAATAAAACCTCAGTCATATTCCCAGTCCACAGGTTTCCAGAACCAAGGCACAGTCAAGTTCCCAGTCCACAGTATTCCACAATCTAAACAGATTTCATGTTGCCAGGCCTCAGGGTTCCAGAATCCACCCATGTCATGTTAACAGGACACAGGGTTCCAGAATAAAACCTCAGTCATGTTCCCAGTCCACAGGGGTCCAGAACCAAGGCTCAGTCAGTTTCCAGCGGCACAGTATTCCACAATCTAAACAGATGTCATGTTCCCAGGCCACAGGGATCCAGAATCAAACCTCAGTCATGTTGCCAGGCCATAGGGTACCACCATCAAACCTCAGTCATATTCCCAGGCCTAAGGTTTCC
This sequence comes from Balaenoptera physalus, assembly GCF_965194825.1. Taxonomy (NCBI): domain Eukaryota; kingdom Metazoa; phylum Chordata; class Mammalia; order Artiodactyla; family Balaenopteridae; genus Balaenoptera; species Balaenoptera physalus. The sequence continues at coordinate 32,989,069 of NC_138897.1, read as the reverse complement.
AGAATCAAACCGATTTCATGTTTCCAGGCAACAGGGTACCAGAATCCAAACCGATGTCATGTTCCCAGGGCACAGGATTCCACACTCTAACATCAGTCATGTCCCAGGCCAATGGTTTCCAGAATCAAACCTAAGTCATATTCCCAGGCCACATGGTTCCAGAATCAAACCTCAGTCGTGTTCCCAGGACACAGGGTTCCAGAATAAAACCTCAGTCATTTTCCCTGGACACAGGTTTCAGAAATCAAATCCCAGTCATGTTCCCAGGCCACAGGGTTCCAGAATCAATCCTCAGTTATGTTCCCAGGCTACAGGGTTCCAGAATAAAACGTCAGTCATGTTCCCAGTCCACAGGGTTCCAGAACCAAGGCTCAGTCACGTTCCCAGGGCACAGTATTCCACAATCTAAACAGATGTCATGTTACCAGGCCTCATGGTTCCAGAAACCACCGTTGTCATGTGCCCAGGCCACAGGGTTCCAGAATCAATCCTCAGTTATGGTCCCAGGCAACAGGGTTCCAGAATAAAACCTCAGTCATGTTCCCAGTCCACAGGGTTCCAGAACCAAGGCTCAGTCAGGTTCCCGGGGCACAGTATTCCACAATCTAAACAGATGTCATGTTCCCAGGCCACAGGTTTCCAGAATCATGCCTCAGTCATGTTCCCAGGCCACAGGCATCCAGAATCAAACCTCAGTCATGTTGCCAGGCCATAGGGTACCACAATCAAACCTCAGTCATATTCCCAGACCTCAGGTTTACAGAATCAAACCGATTTCATGTTCCCAGGCAACAGGGTACCAGAATCCAAACCGATGTCATGTTCCCAGGCCACAGGATTCCACATTCTAACATCAGTCATGTTCCCAGGCCAATGGTTTCCAGAATCAAACCTCAGTCATATTCCCAGGCCACATGGTAACAGAATCAAACCTCAGTCGTGTTCCCAGGACACAGGGTTCCAGAATAAAACCTCAGTCATGTTCCCTGGACACAGGTTTCAGAAATCAAATCCCAGTCATGTTCCCAGGCCACAGGGTTCCACAATTAAACCTCAGTCATATTCCCAGGCCAGAGGGTTCCACAATCAAACCTCATTCCTGTTGCCAGGCCTCGGTTCCACCATCAAGCCTCGGTCATGTTCCCAGGTCAGAGTGTTCCACAATCTAACCTAAGTCATCTTGCCAAGCCACAGGGTTCCACCATCAAACCTCAGGCATATTGCCAGGCCACAGTGTTCCACCATCAAGCCTCACTCATGTTCCCAAGCCTGAGGGTTCCACTATCAAACCTCAATCATGTTGCCAGGCCACAGGATTCAACCATGAAACCTCAGTCATGTTCCCAGTAAACAGGGCTCCAGAATCAAACCAATGTCATGTTCCCATGCCACGGGGTTCCAGTATCAGGCCTCAGTCATGGTCCCCGTGCACAGGGTTCCAAATCAAACCTCAGTCATGTTGCCAGTCCACAGGTTTCTGCCATCAAACCTCAGTCATGTTCCCAGTAAACAGGGCTCCAGAATCAAGCCTCAGTCATTTTGCCAGGCCAGAGTTTTCCACCATCAAACCTCAGTCATGATCCCAGGCCACATGTTTCCACAATGAAACCTCAGTCATTTTCCCAGGCCAAAGGTTTCCAGAATCAAACCTCAGTCATATTCCCAGGACACATGGTTCCAGAATCAACCTGAGTCATGTTCGAAGGCCACAGGTTTCAACAATCAAACCTCAGTCATGTTCCCAGGACACAGGTGTCCAGAATCAAACCTCAGTCATGTTCCCAGAGAACAGGCTTCCAGAAACAAACCTCAGTCATGTTCCCAAGCCACAGGGTTGCAGAATCAAACCTCAGTCTTGTTCCCAGGACACAGGTGTCCAGAATCAAACCGCAGTCATGTTCCCAGGGAACAGGCTTCCAGAAACAAACCTCAGTCATGTTCCCAGGCCACAGGGTTCCAGAATCAAACTTCAGTCTTGTTCCCAGGACACAGGTTTCCAGAATCAACCAGATATCATGTTCCCTGGCCACAGTCTTCCAGAATCAATCCTCAGTCATGTTGCCAGGCCACAGGTTTCCACCATCAAACCTCATACATGTTCCCAGGCCACAGGGTACCAGAGTCAAACCGTTCGCAGGTTCCCAGGCCACAGAGTTCCAGAATCCACCGATGTCATGCGGCCAGGCCACAGGGTTCCAGAATCAATCCTCAGTTATGTTCGCAGGCTACAGGGTTCCGGAATAAAACCTCAGTCATGTTCCCAGTCCACAGGGTTCCAGAATCAAGGCTCAGTCAGGTACCCGGGGCACAGTATTCCACAATCTAAACAGATGTCATGTTCCCAGGCCTCAGGGTTCCAGAATCCACCCATGTCATGTTCCCAGGCCACAGGGTTCCAGAATCAATCCTCAGTTATGTTCCCAGGCTACAGGGTTCCAGAATAAAACCTCAGTCATATTCCCAGTACATAGGGTTCCAGAACCAAGGCTCAGGCAGGTTCCCGGGTCACAGTATTCCACAATCTAAACAGATGTCTTGTTCCCAGGCCTCAGGGTTCCAGAATCCACCCATGTTATGTTCCCAGGCCACAGGGTTCCAGAATCAATCCTCAGTTATGTTCCCAGGCTACAGGGTTCCAGAATAAAACCTCAGTCATGTTCCTAGTGCACAGTGTTCCAGAACCAAGGCTCAGTCAGGTGCCCGGGCCAAAGTATTCCACAATCTAAACAGATGTCATGTTTCCAGGCCACAAGTCTTCAGAATCACGCCTCAGTCATGTTCCCAGGCCACAGAGATCCAGAATCAAACCTCAGTCATGTTGCCAGGCCTCAGATTTCCGGAATCAAACCGATTTCGTGTTCCCAGGCCACAGGGTTCCAGAGTCAAAGCGTTCGCATGTTCCCAGGCCACAGTGTTCCAGAATCCACCGATGTCATGTTCCCAGGCCACAGGCTTCCAGAATCAATCCTCAGTTATGTACCCAGGCTACAGGGTTCCAGAATAAAACCTCAGTAAAGTTCCCAGTCCACAGGGTTCCAGAACCAAGGCTCAGTCAGGTTCCCGGGCCACAGTATTCCACAATCTAAACAGATGTCATGTTCCAAGGCCTCAGGTTTCCAGAATCCACCCATGTCATGTTCCTGGGCCACAGGGTTCCAAAGTGAATCCTCAGTTATGTTCCCAGGCTACACGGCTCCAGAATAAAACCTCAGTCATATTCCCAGTCCACAGATTTCCAGAACCAAGGCTCAGTCAAGTTCCCAGGCCACAGTATTCCACAATCTAAACAGATTTCATGTTCCCAGGCCTCAGGGTTCCAGAATCCACCCATGTCATGTTAACAGGACACAGGGTTCCAGAATAAAACCTCAGTCATGTTCCCAGTCCACAGGGGTCCAGAACCAAGGCTCAGTCAGGTTCCCGGGGCACAGTATTCCACAATCTAAACAGATGTCATGTTCCCAGGCCACAGGGATCCAGAATCAAACCTCAGTCATGTTGCCAGGCCATAGGGTACCACCATCAAACCTCAGTCATATTCCCAGGCCTAAGGTTTCCAGAATCAAACCGATTTCATGTTTCCAGGCAACAGGGTACCAGAATCCAAACCGATGTCATGTTCCCAGGGCAAAGGATTCCACACTCTAACATCAGTCATGTTCCCAGGCCAATGGTTTCCAGAATCAAACCTAAGTCATATTCCCAGGCCACATGGTTCCAGAATCAAACCTCAGTCGTGTTCCCAGGACACAGGGTTCCAGAATAAAACCTCAGTCATGTTCCCTGGACACAGGTTTCAGAAATCAAATCCCAGTCATGTTCCCAGGCCACAGGGTTCCAGAATCAATCCTCAGTTATGTTCCCAGGCTACAGGGTTCCAGAATGAAACGTCAGTCATGTTCCCAGTCCACAGGGTTCCAGAACCAAGGCTCAGTCACGTTCCCAGGGCACAGTATTCCACAATCTAAACAGATGTCATGTTCCCAGGCCTCAGGGTTCCAGAATCCACCCATGTCATGTTCCCAGGCCACAGGGTTCCAGAATCAATCCTCAGTTATGTTCCCAGGCTACAAGGTTCCAGAATAAAACCTCTGTCATGTTCCTAGTCCACAGGGTTCCAGAATCCACCGTTGTCATGTGCCCAGGCCACAGGGTTCCAGAATCAATCCTCAGTTATGGTCCCAGTCTACAGGGTTCCAGAATAAAACCTCAGTCATGTTCCCAGTCCACAGGGTTCCAGAACCAAGGCTCAGTCAGGTTCCCGGGGCACAGTATTCCACAATCTAAACAGATGTCATGTTCCCAGGCCACAGGTTTCCAGAATCATTCCTCATTCATGTTCCCAGGCCACAGGCATCCAGAATCAAACCTCAATCATGTTGCCAGGCCACAGGATTCAACCATGAAACCTCAGTCATGTTCCCAGTAAACAGGGCTCCAGAATCAAACCAATGTCATGTTCCCATGCCACGGGGTTCCAGTATCAGGCCTCAGTCATGGTCCCCGTGCACAGGGTTCCAAATCAAACCTCAGTCATGTTGCCAGTCCACAGGTTTCTGCCATCAAACCTCAGTCATGTTCCCAGTAAACAGGGCTCCAGAATCAAGCCTCAGTCATTTTGCCAGGCCAGAGTGTTCCACCATCAAACCTCAGTCATGATCCCAGGCCACATGTTTCCACAATGAAACCTCAGTCATTTTCCCAGGACAAAGGTTTCCAGAATCAAACCTCAGTCATATTCCCAGGACACATGGTTCCAGAATCAACCTGAGTCATGTTCGAACGCCACAGGTTTCAACAATCAAACCTCAGTCATGTTCCCAGGACACAGGTGTCCAGAATCAAACCTCAGTCATGTTCCCAGAGAACAGGCTTCCAGAAACAAACCTCAGTCATGTTCCCAAGCCACAGGGTTGCAGAATCAAACCTCAGTCTTGTTCCCAGGACACAGGTGTCCAGAATCAAACCGCAGTCATGTTCCCAGGGAACAGGCTTCCAGAAACAAACCTCAGTCATGTTCCCAGGCCACAGGGTTCCAGAATCAAACTTCAGTCTTGTTCCCAGGACACAGGTTTCCAGAATCAACCAGATATCATGTTCCCTGGCCACAGTCTTCCAGAATCAATCCTCAGTCATGTTGCCAGGCCACAGGTTTCCACCATCAAACCTCATACATGTTCCCAGGCCACAGGGTACCAGAGTCAAACCGTTCGCAGGTTCCCAGGCCACAGAGTTCCAGAATCCACCGATGTCATGCGGCCAGGCCACAGGGTTCCAGAATCAATCCTCAGTTATGTTCGCAGGCTACAGGGTTCCGGAATAAAACCTCAGTCATGTTCCCAGTCCACAGGGTTCCAGAATCAAGGCTCAGTCAGGTACCCGGGGCAGAGTATTCCACAATCTAAACAGATGTCATGTTCCCAGGCCTCAGGGTTCCAGAATCCACCCATGTCATGTTCCCAGGCCACAGGGTTCCAGAATCAATCCTCAGTTATGTTCCCAGGCTACAGGGTTCCAGAATAAAACCTCAGTCATATTCCCAGTACATAGGGTTCCAGAACCAAGGCTCAGTCAGGTTCCCGGGTCACAGTATTCCACAATCTAAACAGATGTCTTGTTCCCAGGCCTCAGGGTTCCAGAATCCACCCATGTTATGTTCCCAGGCCACAGGGTTCCAGAATCAATCCTCAGTTATGTTCCCAGGTTACAGGGTTCCAGAATAAAACCTCAGTCATGTTCCTAGTGCACAGTGTTCCAGAACCAAGGCTCAGTCAGGTTCCCGGGCCAAAGTATTCCACAATCTAAACAGATGTCATGTTTCCAGGCCACAGGTCTTCAGAATCAGGCCTCAGTCATTTTCCCAGGCCACAGAGATCCAGAATCAAACCTCAGTCATGTTGCCAGGCCTCAGATTTCCGGAATCAAACCGATTTCGTGTTCCCAGGCCACAGGGTTCCAGAGTCAAACCGTTCGCAGGTTCCCAGGCCACAGTGTTCCAGAATCCACCGATGTCATGTTCCCAGGCCACAGGCTTCCAGAATCAATCCTCAGTTATGTTCCCAGGTTACAGGGTTCCAGAATAAAACCTCAGTCATGTTCCCAGTCCACAGGGTTCCAGAACCAAGGCTCAGTCAGGTTCCCGGGCCACAGTATTCCACAATCTAAACAGATGTCATGTTCCAAGGCCTCAGGGTTCCAGAATCCACCCATGTCATGTTCCTGGGCCACAGGGTTCCAAAGTGAATCCTCAGTTATGTTCCCAGGCTACACGGCTCCAGAATAAAACCTCAGTCATATTCCCAGTCCACAGGTTTCCAGAACCAAGGCTCAGTCAAGTTCCCAGGCCACAGTATTCCACAATCTAAACAGATTTCATGTTCCCAGGCCTCAGGGTTCCAGAATCCACCCATGTCGTGTTAACAGGACACAGGGCTCCAGAATAAAACCTCAGTCATGTTCCCAGTCCACAGGGGTCCAGAACCAAGGCTCAGTCAGGTTCCCGGGGCACAGTATTCCACAATCTAAACAGATGTCATGTTCCCAGGCCACAGGGATCCAGAATCAAACCTCAGTCATGTTGCCAGGCCATAGGGTACCACCATCAAACCTCAGTCATATTCCCAGGCCTAAGGTTTCCAGAATCAAACCGATTTCATGTTTCCAGGCAACAGGGTACCAGAATCCAAACCGATGTCATGTTCCCAGGGCACAGGATTCCACACTCTAACATCAGTCATGTTCCCAGGCCAATGGTTTCCAGAATCAAACCTAAGTCATATTCCCAGGCCACATGGTTCCAGAATCAAACCTCAGTCGTGTTCCCAGGACACAGGGTTCCAGAATAAAACCTCAGTCATGTTCCCTGGACACAGGTTTCAGAAATCAAATCCCAGTCATGTTCCCAGGCCACAGGGTTCCAGAATCAATCCTCAGTTATGTTCCCAGGCTACAGGGTTCCAGAATAAAACGTCAGTCATGTTCCCAGTCCACAGGGTTCCAGAACCAAGGCTCAGTCACGTTCCCAGGGCACAGTATTCCACAATCTAAACAGATGTCATGTTACCAGGCCTCAGGGTTCCAGAATCCACCCATGTCATGTTCCCAGGCCACAGGGTTCCAGAATCAATCCTCAGTTATGTTCCCAGGCTACAAGGTTCCAGAATAAAACCTCAGTCATGTTCCTAGTCCACAGGCTTCCAGAATCCACCGTTGTCATGTGCCCAGGCCACAGGGTTCCAGAATCAATCCTCAGTTATGGTCCCAGGCTACAGGGTTCCAGAATAAAACCTCAGTCATGTTCCCAGTCCACAGGGTTCCAGAACCAAGGCTCAGTCAGGTTCCCGGGTCACAGTATTCCACAATCTAAACAGATGTCATGTTCCCAGGCCACAGGTTTCCAGAATCATGCCTCAGTCATGTTCCCAGGCCACAGGCATCCAGAATCAAACCTCAGTCATGTTGCCAGGCCATAGGGTACCACAATCAAACCTCAGTCATATTCCCAGACCTCAGGTTTACAGAATCAAACCGATTTCATGTTCCCAGGCAACAGGGTACCAGAATCCAAACCGATGTCATGTTCCCAGGCCACAGGATTCCACATTCTAACATCAGTCATGTCCCCAGGCCAATGGTTTCCAGAATCAAACCTCAGTCATATTCCCAGGCCATATGGTTACAGAATCAAACCTCAGTCGTGTTCCCAGGACACAGGGTTCCAGAATAAAACCTCAGTCATGTTCCCTGGACACAGGTTTCAGAAATCAAATCCCAGTCATGTTCCCAGGCCACAGGGTTCCACAATTAAACCTCAGTCATATTCCCAGGCCAGAGGGTTCCACAATCAAACCTCAGTCCTGTTGCCAGGCCACGGTTCCACCATCAAGCCTCAGTCATGTTCCCAGGTCAGAGTGTTCCACAATCTAACCTAAGTCATCTTGCCAAGCCACAGGGTTCCACCATCAAACCTCAGGCATATTGCCAGGCCACAGTGTTCCACCATCAAGCCTCACTCATGTTCCCAAGCCTGAGGGTTCCACTATCAAACCTCAATCATGTTGCCAGGCCACAGGATTCAACCATGAAACCTCAGTCTTGTTCCCAGTAAACAGGGCTCCAGAATCAAACCAATGTCATGTTCCCATGCCACGGGGTTCCAGTATCAGGCCTCAGTCATGGTCCCCGTGCACAGGGTTCCAAATCAAACCTCCGTCATGTTGCCAGTCCACAGGTTTCTGCCATCAAACCTCAGTCATGTTCCCAGTAAACAGGGCTCCAGAATCAAGCCTCAGTCATTTTGCCAGGCCAGAGTGTTCCACCATCAAACCTCAGTCATGATCCCAGGCCACATGTTTCCACAATGAAACCTCAGTCATTTTCCCAGGACAAAGGTTTCCAGAATCAAACCTCAGTCATATTCCCAGGACACATGGTTCCAGAATCAACCTGAGTCATGTTCGAAGGCCACAGGTTTCAACAATCAAACCTCAGTCATGTTCCCAGGACACAGGTGTCCAGAATCAAACCTCAGTCATGTTCCCAGAGAACAGGCTTCCAGAAGCAAACCTCAGTCATGTTCCCAAGCCACAGGGTTGCAGAATCAAACCTCAGTCTTGTTCCCAGGACACAGGTGTCCAGAATCAAACCGCAGTCATGTTCCCAGGGAACAGGCTTCCAGAAACAAACCTCAGTCATGTTCCCAGGCCACAGGGTTCCAGAATCAAACTTCAGTCTTTTTCCCAGGACACAGGTTTCCAGAATCAACCAGATATCATGTTCCCTGGCCACAGTCTTCCAGAATCAATCCTCAGTCATGTTGCCAGGCCACAGGTTTCCACCATCAAACCTCATACATGTTCCCAGGCCACAGGGTACCAGAGTCAAACCGTTCGCAGGTTCCCAGGCCACAGAGTTCCAGAATCCACCGACGTCATGCGGCCAGGCCACAGGGTTCCAGAATCAATCCTCAGTTATGTTCGCAGGCTACAGGGTTCCGGAATAAAACCTCAGTCATGTTCCCAGTCCACAGGGTTCCAGAATCAAGGCTCAGTCAGGTACCCGGGGCACAGTATTCCACAATCTAAACAGATGTCATGTTCCCAGGCCTCAGGGTACCAGAATCCACCCATGTCATGTTCCCAGGCCACAGCGTTCCAGAATCAATCCTCAGTTATGTTCCCAGGCTACAGGGTTCCAGAATAAAACCTCAGTCATATTCCCAGTACATAGGGTTCCAGAACCAAGGCTCAGTCAAGTTCCCGGGTCACAGTATTCCACAAGCTAAACAGATGTCTTGTTCCCAGGCCTCAGGGTTCCAGAATCCACCCATGTTATGTTCCCAGGCCACAGGGTTCCAGAATCAATCCTCAGTTATGTTCCCAGGCTACAGGGTTCCAGAATAAAACCTCAGTCATGTTCCTAGTGCACAGTGTTCCAGAACCAAGGCTCAGTCAGGTTCCCGGGCCAAAGTATTCCACAATCTAAACAGATGTCATGTTTCCAGGCCACAGGTCTTCAGAATCACGCCTCAGTCATTTTCCCAGGCCACAGAGATCCAGAATCAAACCTCAGTCATGTTGCCAGGCCTCAGATTTCCGGAATCAAACCGATTTCGTGTTCCCAGGCCACAGGGTTCCAGAGTCAAACCGTTCGCAGGTTCCCAGGCCACAGTGTTCCAGAATCCACCGATGTCATGTTCCCAGGCCACAGGCTTCCAGAATCAATCCTCAGTTATGTTCCCAGGCTACAGGGTTCCAGAATAAAACCTCAGTCATGTTCCCAGTCCACAGGGTTCCAGAACCAAGGCTCAGTCAGGTTCCCGGGCCACAGTATTCCACAATCTAAACAGATGTCATGTTCCAAGGCCTCAGGTTTCCAGAATCCACCCATGTCATGTTCCTGGGCCACAGGGTTCCAAAGTGAATCCTCAGTTATGTTCCCAGGCTACACGGCTCCAGAATAAAACCTCAGTCATATTCCCAGTCCACAGGTTTCCAGAACCAAGGCTCAGTCAAGTTCCCAGGCCACAGGATTCCACAATCTAAACAGATTTCATGTTCCCAGGCCTCAGGGTTCCAGAATCCACCCATGTCATGTTAACAGGACACAGGGTTCCAGAATAAAACCTCAGTCATGTTCCCAGTCCACAGGGGTCCAGAACCAAGGCTCAGTCAGGTTCCCGGGGCACAGTATTCCACAATCTAAACAGATGCCATGTTCCCAGGCCACAGGGATCCAGAATCAAACCTCAGTCATGTTGCCAGGCCATAGGGTACCACCATCAAACCTCAGTCATATTCCCAGGCCTAAGGTTTCCAGAATCAAGCCGATTTCATGTTTCCAGGCAACAGGGTACCAGAATCCAAACCGAGGTCATGTTCCCAGGGCACAGGATTCCACACTCTAACATCAGTCATGTTCCCAGGCCAATGGTTTCCAGAATCAAACCTAAGTCATATTCCCAGGCCACATGGTTCCAGAAATAAACCTCAGTCGTGTTCCCAGGACACAGGGTTCCAGAATAAAACCTCAGTCATTTTCCCTGGACACAGGTTTCAGAAATCAAACCCCAGTCATGTTCCTAGGCCACAGGGTTCCAGAATCAATCCTCAGTTATGTTCCCAGGCTACAGGGTTCCAGAATAAAACGTCAGTCATGTTCCCAGTCCACAGGGTTCCACAATCTAAACAGATGTCATGTTCCCAGGCCTCAGGGTTCCAGAATCCACCCATGTCATGTTCCCAGGCCACAGGGTTCCAGAATCAATCCTCAGTTATGTTCCCAGGCTACAAGGTTCCAGAATAAAACCTCAGTCATGTTCCTAGTCCACAGGGTTCCAGAATCCACCGTTGTCATGTGCCCAGGCCACAGGGTTCCAGAATCAATCCTCAGTTATGGTCCCAGGCTACAGGGTTCCAGAATAAAACCTCAGTCATGTTCCCAGTCCACAGGGTTCCAGAACCAAAGCTCAGTCAGGTTCCCGGGGCACAGTATTCCACAATCTAAACAGATGTCATGTTCCCAGGCCACAGCTTTCCAGAATCATGCCTCAGTCATGTTCCCAGGCCACAGGCATCCAGAATCAAACCTCAGTCATGTTGCCAGGCCATAGGGTACCACAATCAAACCTCAGTCATATTCCCAGACCTCAGGTTTACAGAATCAAACCGATTTCATGTTCCCAGGCAACAGGGTACCAGAATCCAAACCGATGTCATGTTCCCAGGCCACAGGATTCCACATTCTAACATCAGTCATGTTCCCAGGCCAATGGTTTCCAGAATCAAACCTCAGTCATATTCCCAGGCCACATGGTTCCAGAATAAAACCTCAGTCATGTTCCCTGGACACAGGTTTCAGAAATCAAATCCCAGTCATGTTCCCAGGCCACAGGGTTCCACAATTAAACCTCAGTCCTGTTGCCAGGCCACGGTTCCACCATCAAGCCTCAGTCATGTTCCCAGGTCAGAGTGTTCCACAATCTAACCTAAGTCATCTTGCCAAGCCACAGGGTTCCACCATCAAACCTCAGGCATATTGCCAGGCCACAGTGTTCCACCATCAAACCTCACTCATGTTCCCAAGCCTGAGGGTTCCACTATCAAACCTCAATCATGTTGCCAGGCCACAGGATTCAACCATGAAACCTCAGTCATGTTCCCAGTAAACAGGGCTCCAGAATCAAACCAATGTCATGTTCCCATGCCACGGGGTTCCAGTATCAGGCCTCAGTCATGGTCCCCGTGCACAGGGTTCCAAATCAAACCTCAGTCATGTTGCCAGTCCACAGGTTTCTGCCATCAAACCTCAGTCATGTTCCCAGTAAACAGGGCTCCAGAATCAAGCCTCAGTCATTTTGCCAGGCCAGAGTGTTCCACCATCAAACCTCAGTCATGATCCCAGGCCACATGTTTCCACAATGAAACCTCAGTCATTTTCCCAGGACAAAGGTTTCCAGAATCAAACCTCAGTCATATTCCCAGGACACATGGTTCCAGAATCAACCTGAGTCATGTTCGAAGGCCACAGGTTTCAACAATCAAACCTCAGTCATGTTCCCAGGACACAGGTGTCCAGAATCAAACCTCAGTCATGTTCCCAGAGAACAGGCTTCCAGAAGCAAACCTCAGTCATGTTCCCAAGCCACAGGGTTGCAGAATCAAACCTCAGTCTTTTTCCCAGGACACAGGTGTCCAGAATCAAACCGCAGTCATGTTCCCAGGGAACAGGCTTCCAGAAACAAACCTCAGTCATGTTCCCAGGCCACAGGGTTCCAGAATCAAACTTCAGTCTTGTTCCCAGGACACAGGTTTCCAGAATCAACCAGATATCATGTTCCCTGGCCACAGTCTTCCAGAATCAATCCTCAGTCATGTTGCCAGGCCACAGGTTTCCACCATCAAACCTCATACATGTTCCCAGGCCACAGGGTACCAGAGTCAAACCGTTCGCAGGTTCCCAGGCCACAGAGTTCCAGAATCCACCGATGTCATGCGGCCAGGCCACAGGGTTCCAGAATCAATCCTCAGTTATGTTCGCAGGCTACAGGGTTCCGGAATAAAACCTCAGTCATGTTCCCAGTCCACAGGGTTCCAGAATCAAGGCTCAGTCAGGTACCCGGGGCACAGTATTCCACAATCTAAACAGATGTCATGTTCCCAGGCCTCAGGGTACCAGAATCCACCCATGTCATGTTCCCAGGCCACAGCGTTCCAGAATCAATCCTCAGTTATGTTCCCAGGCTACAGGGTTCCAGAATAAAACCTCAGTCATATTCCCAGTACATAGGGTTCCAGAACCAAGGCTCAGTCAAGTTCCCGGGTCACAGTATTCCACAATCTAAACAGATTTCATGTTCCCAAGCCTCAGGGTTCCAGAATCCACCCATGTCGTGTTAACAGGACACAGGGCTCCAGAATAAAACCTCAGTCATGTTCCCAGTCCACAGGGTTCCAGAACCAAGGCTCAGTCAGGTTCCCGGGGCACAGTATTCCACAGTCTAAACAGATGTCATGTTCCCAGGCCACTGGTTTCCAGAATCATGCCTCAGTCATGTTCCCAGGCCACAGGCATCCAGAATCAAACCTCAGTCATGTTGCCAGGCCATAGGGTACCACAATCAAACCTCAGTCATATTCCCAGACCTCAGGTTTACAGAATCAAACCGATTTCATGTTCCCAGGCAACAGGGTACCAGAATCCAAACCGATGTCATGTTCCCAGGCCACAGGATTCCACATTCTAACATCAGTCATGTCCGCAGGCCAATGGTTTCCAGAATCAAACCTCAGTCATATTCCCAGGCCATATGGTTACAGAATCAAACCTCAGTCGTGTTCCCAGGACACAGGGTTCCAGAATAAAACCTCAGTCATGTTCCCTGGACACAGGTTTCAGAAATCAAATCCCAGTCATGTTCCCAGGCCACAGGGTTCCACAATTAAACCTCAGTCATATTCCCAGGCCAGAGGGTTCCACAATCAAACCTCATTCCTGTTGCCAGGCCTCGGTTCCACCATCAAGCCTCGGTCATGTTCCCAGGTCAGAGTGTTCCACAATCTAACCTAAGTCATCTTGCCAAGCCACAGGGTTCCACCATCAAACCTCAGGCATATTGCCAGGCCACAGTGTTCCACCATCAAGCCTCACTCATGTTCCCAAGCCTGAGGGTTCCACTATCAAACCTCAATCATGTTGCCAGGCCACAGGATTCAACCATGAAACCTCAGTCATGTTCCCAGTAAACAGGGCTCCAGAATCAAACCAATGTCATGTTCCCATGCCACGGGGTTCCAGTATCAGGCCTCAGTCATGGTCCCCGTGCACAGGGTTCCAAATCAAACCTCAGTCATGTTGCCAGTCCACAGGTTTCTGCCATCAAACCTCAGTCATGTTCCCAGTAAACAGGGCTCCAGAATCAAGCCTCAGTCATTTTGCCAGGCCAGAGTTTTCCACCATCAAACCTCAGTCATGATCCCAGGCCACATGTTTCCACAATGAAACCTCAGTCATTTTCCCAGGCCAAAGGTTTCCAGAATCAAACCTCAGTCATATTCCCAGGACACATGGTTCCAGAATCAACCTGAGTCATGTTCGAAGGCCACAGGTTTCAACAATCAAACCTCAGTCATGTTCCCAGGACACAGGTGTCCAGAATCAAACCTCAGTCATGTTCCCAGAGAACAGGCTTCCAGAAACAAACCTCAGTCATGTTCCCAAGCCACAGGGTTGCAGAATCAAACCTCAGTCTTGTTCCCAGGACACAGGTGTCCAGAATCAAACCGCAGTCATGTTCCCAGGGAACAGGCTTCCAGAAACAAACCTCAGTCATGTTCCCAGGCCACAGGGTTCCAGAATCAAACTTCAGTCTTGTTCCCAGGACACAGGTTTCCAGAATCAACCAGATATCATGTTCCCTGGCCACAGTCTTCCAGAATCAATCCTCAGTCATGTTGCCAGGCCACAGGTTTCCACCATCAAACCTCATACATGTTCCCAGGCCACAGGGTACCAGAGTCAAACCGTTCGCAGGTTCCCAGGCCACAGAGTTCCAGAATCCACCGATGTCATGCGGCCAGGCCACAGGGTTCCAGAATCAATCCTCAGTTATGTTCGCAGGCTACAGGGTTCCGGAATAAAACCTCAGTCATGTTCCCAGTCCACAGGGTTCCAGAATCAAGGCTCAGTCAGGTACCCGGGGCACAGTATTCCACAATCTAAACAGATGTCATGTTCCCAGGCCTCAGGGTTCCAGAATCCACCCATGTCATGTTCCCAGGCCACAGGGTTCCAGAATCAATCCTCAGTTATGTTCCCAGGCTACAGGGTTCCAGAATAAAACCTCAGTCATATTCCCAGTACATAGGGTTCCAGAACCAAGGCTCAGGCAGGTTCCCGGGTCACAGTATTCCACAATCTAAACAGATGTCTTGTTCCCAGGCCTCAGGGTTCCAGAATCCACCCATGTTATGTTCCCAGGCCACAGGGTTCCAGAATCAATCCTCAGTTATGTTCCCAGGCTACAGGGTTCCAGAATAAAACCTCAGTCATGTTCCTAGTGCACAGTGTTCCAGAACCAAGGCTCAGTCAGGTGCCCGGGCCAAAGTATTCCACAATCTAAACAGATGTCATGTTTCCAGGCCACAAGTCTTCAGAATCACGCCTCAGTCATGTTCCCAGGCCACAGAGATCCAGAATCAAACCTCAGTCATGTTGCCAGGCCTCAGATTTCCGGAATCAAACCGATTTCGTGTTCCCAGGCCACAGGGTTCCAGAGTCAAACCGTTCGCATGTTCCCAGGCCACAGTGTTCCAGAATCCACCGATGTCATGTTCCCAGGCCACAGGCTTGCAGAATCAATCCTCAGTTATGTACCCAGGCTACAGGGTTCCAGAATAAAACCTCAGTGAAGTTCCCAGTCCACAGGGTTCCAGAACCAAGGCTCAGTCAGGTTCCCGGGCCACAGTATTCCACAATCTAAACAGATGTCATGTTCCAAGGCCTCAGGTTTCCAGAATCCACCCATGTCATGTTCCTGGGCCACAGGGTTCCAAAGTGAATCCTCAGTTATGTTCCCAGGCTACACGGCTCCAGAATAAAACCTCAGTCATATTCCCAGTCCACAGATTTCCAGAACCAAGGCTCAGTCAAGTTCCCAGGCCACAGTATTCCACAATCTAAACAGATTTCATGTTCCCAGGCCTCAGGGTTCCAGAATCCACCCATGTCATGTTAACAGGACACAGGGTTCCAGAATAAAACCTCAGTCATGTTCCCAGTCCACAGGGGTCCAGAACCAAGGCTCAGTCAGGTTCCCGGGGCACAGTATTCCACAATCTAAACAGATGTCATGTTCCCAGGCCACAGGGATCCAGAATCAAACCTCAGTCATGTTGCCAGGCCATAGGGTACCACCATCAAACCTCAGTCATATTCCCAGGCCTAAGGTTTCCAGAATCAAACCGATTTCATGTTTCCAGGCAACAGGGTACCAGAATCCAAACCGATGTCATGTTCCCAGGGCAAAGGATTCCACACTCTAACATCAGTCATGTTCCCAGGCCAATGGTTTACAGAATCAAACCTAAGTCATATTCCCAGGCCACATGGTTCCAGAATCAAACCTCAGTCGTGTTCCCAGGACACAGGGTTCCAGAATAAAACCTCAGTCATGTTCCCTGGACACAGGTTTCAGAAATCAAATCCCAGTCATGTTCCCAGGCCACAGGGTTCCAGAATCAATCCTCAGTTATGTTCCCAGGCTACAGGGTTCCAGAATGAAACGTCAGTCATGTTCCCAGTCCACAGGGTTCCAGAACCAAGGCTCAGTCACGTTCCCAGGGCACAGTATTCCACAATCTAAACAGATGTCATGTTCCCAGGCCTCAGGGTTCCAGAATCCACCCATGTCATGTTCCCAGGCCACAGGGTTCCAGAATCAATCCTCAGTTATGTTCCCAGGCTACAAGGTTCCAGAATAAAACCTCTGTCATGTTCCTAGTCCACAGGGTTCCAGAATCCACCGTTGTCATGTGCCCAGGCCACAGGGTTCCAGAATCAATCCTCAGTTATGGTCCCAGTCTACAGGGTTCCAGAATAAAACCTCAGTCATGTTCCCAGTCCACAGGGTTCCAGAACCAAGGCTCAGTCAGGTTCCCGGGGCACAGTATTCCACAATCTAAACAGATGTCATGTTCCCAGGCCACAGGTTTCCAGAATCATTCCTCATTCATGTTCCCAGGCCACAGGCATCCAGAATCAAACCTCAATCATGTTGCCAGGCCACAGGATTCAACCATGAAACCTCAGTCATGTTCCCAGTAAACAGGGCTCCAGAATCAAACCAATGTCATGTTCCCATGCCACGGGGTTCCAGTATCAGGCCTCAGTCATGGTCCCCGTGCACAGGGTTCCAAATCAAACCTCAGTCATGTTGCCAGTCCACAGGTTTCTGCCATCAAACCTCAGTCATGTTCCCAGTAAACAGGGCTCCAGAATCAAGCCTCAGTCATTTTGCCAGGCCAGAGTGTTCCACCATCAAACCTCAGTCATGATCCCAGGCCACATGTTTCCACAATGAAACCTCAGTCATTTTCCCAGGACAAAGGTTTCCAGAATCAAACCTCAGTCATATTCCCAGGACACATGGTTCCAGAATCAACCTGAGTCATGTTCGAACGCCACAGGTTTCAACAATCAAACCTCAGTCATGTTCCCAGGACACAGGTGTCCAGAATCAAACCTCAGTCATGTTCCCAGAGAACAGGCTTCCAGAAACAAACCTCAGTCATGTTCCCAAGCCACAGGGTTGCAGAATCAAACCTCAGTCTTGTTCCCAGGACACAGGTGTCCAGAATCAAACCGCAGTCATGTTCCCAGGGAACAGGCTTCCAGAAACAAACCTCAGTCATGTTCCCAGGCCACAGGGTTCCAGAATCAAACTTCAGTCTTGTTCCCAGGACACAGGTTTCCAGAATCAACCAGATATCATGTTCCCTGGCCACAGTCTTCCAGAATCAATCCTCAGTCATGTTGCCAGGCCACAGGTTTCCACCATCAAACCTCATACATGTTCCCAGGCCACAGGGTACCAGAGTCAAACCGTTCGCAGGTTCCCAGGCCACAGAGTTCCAGAATCCACCGATGTCATGCGGCCAGGCCACAGGGTTCCAGAATCAATCCTCAGTTATGTTCGCAGGCTACAGGGTTCCGGAATAAAACCTCAGTCATGTTCCCAGTCCACAGGGTTCCAGAATCAAGGCTCAGTCAGGTACCCGGGGCAGAGTATTCCACAATCTAAACAGATGTCATGTTCCCAGGCCTCAGGGTTCCAGAATCCACCCATGTCATGTTCCCAGGCCACAGGGTTCCAGAATCAATCCTCAGTTACGTTCCCAGGCTACAGGGTTCCAGAATAAAACCTCAGTCATATTCCCAGTACATAGGGTTCCAGAACCAAGGCTCAGTCAGGTTCCCGGGTCACAGTATTCCACAATCTAAACAGATGTCTTGTTCCCAGGCCTCAGGGTTCCAGAATCCACCCATGTTATGTTCCCAGGCCACAGGGTTCCAGAATCAATCCTCAGTTATGTTCCCAGGTTACAGGGTTCCAGAATAAAACCTCAGTCATGTTCCTAGTGCACAGTGTTCCAGAACCAAGGCTCAGTCAGGTTCCCGGGCCAAAGTATTCCACAATCTAAACAGATGTCATGTTTCCAGGCCACAGGTCTTCAGAATCAGGCCTCAGTCATTTTCCCAGGCCACAGAGATCCAGAATCAAACCTCAGTCATGTTGCCAGGCCTCAGATTTCCGGAATCAAACCGATTTCGTGTTCCCAGGCCACAGGGTTCCAGAGTCAAACCGTTCGCAGGTTCCCAGGCCACAGTGTTCCAGAATCCACCGATGTCATGTTCCCAGGCCACAGGCTTCCAGAATCAATCCTCAGTTATGTTCCCAGGTTACAGGGTTCCAGAATAAAACCTCAGTCATGTTCCCAGTCCACAGGGTTCCAGAACCAAGGCTCAGTCAGGTTCCCGGGCCACAGTATTCCACAATCTAAACAGATGTCATGTTCCAAGGCCTCAGGGTTCCAGAATCCACCCATGTCATGTTCCTGGGCCACAGGGTTCCAAAGTGAATCCTCAGTTATGTTCCCAGGCTACACGGCTCCAGAATAAAACCTCAGTCATATTCCCATTCCACAGGTTTCCAGAACCAAGGCTCAGTCAAGTTCCCAGGCCACAGTATTCCACAATCTAAACAGATTTCATGTTCCCAGGCCTCAGGGTTCCAGAATCCACCCATGTCGTGTTAACAGGACACAGGGCTCCAGAATAAAACCTCAGTCATGTTCCCAGTCCACAGGGGTCCAGAACCAAGGCTCAGTCAGGTTCCCGGGGCACAGTATTCCACAATCTAAACAGATGTCATGTTCCCAGGCCACAGGGATCCAGAATCAAACCTCAGTCATGTTGCCAGGCCATAGGGTACCACCATCAAACCTCAGTCATATTCCCAGGCCTAAGGTTTCCAGAATCAAACCGATTTCATGTTTCCAGGCAACAGGGTACCAGAATCCAAACCGATGTCATGTTCCCAGGGCACAGGATTCCACACTCTAACATCAGTCATGTTCCCAGGCCAATGGTTTCCAGAATCAAACCTAAGTCATATTCCCAGGCCACATGGTTCCAGAATCAAACCTCAGTCGTGTTCCCAGGACACAGGGTTCCAGAATAAAACCTCAGTCATGTTCCCTGGACACAGGTTTCAGAAATCAAATCCCAGTCATGTTCCCAGGCCACAGGGTTCCAGAATCAATCCTCAGTTATGTTCCCAGGCTACAGGGTTCCAGAATAAAACGTCAGTCATGTTCCCAGTCCACAGGGTTCCAGAACCAAGGCTCAGTCACGTTCCCAGGGCACAGTATTCCACAATCTAAACAGATGTCATGTTACCAGGCCTCAGGGTTCCAGAATCCACCCATGTCATGTTCCCAGGCCACAGGGTTCCAGAATCAATCCTCAGTTATGTTCCCAGGCTACAAGGTTCCAGAATAAAACCTCAGTCATGTTCCTAGTCCACAGGCTTCCAGAATCCACCGTTGTCATGTGCCCAGGCCACAGGGTTCCAGAATCAATCCTCAGTTATGGTCCCAGGCTACAGGGTTCCAGAATAAAACCTCAGTCATGTTCCCAGTCCACAGGGTTCCAGAACCAAGGCTCAGTCAGGTTCCCGGGTCACAGTATTCCACAATCTAAACAGATGTCATGTTCCCAGGCCACAGGTTTCCAGAATCATGCCTCAGTCATGTTCCCAGGCCACAGGCATCCAGAATCAAACCTCAGTCATGTTGCCAGGCCATAGGGTACCACAATCAAACCTCAGTCATATTCCCAGACCTCAGGTTTACAGAATCAAACCGATTTCATGTTCCCAGGCAACAGGGTACCAGAATCCAAACCGATGTCATGTTCCCAGGCCACAGGATTCCACATTCTAACATCAGTCATGTTCCCAGGCCAATGGTTTCCAGAATCAAACCTCAGTCATATTCCCAGGCCACATGGTTACAGAATCAAACCTCAGTCGTGTTCCCAGGACACAGGGTTCCAGAATAAAACCTCAGTCATGTTCCCTGGACACAGGTTTCAGAAATCAAATCCCAGTCATGTTCCCAGGCCACAGGGTTCCACAATTAAACCTCAGTCATATTCCCAGGCCAGAGGGTTCCACAATCAAACCTCAGTCCTGTTGCCAGGCCACGGTTCCACCATCAAGCCTCAGTCATGTTCCCAGGTCAGAGTGTTCCACAATCTAACCTAAGTCATCTTGCCAAGCCACAGGGTTCCACCATCAAACCTCAGGCATATTGCCAGGCCACAGTGTTCCACCATCAAGCCTCACTCATGTTCCCAAGACTGAGGGTTCCACTATCAAACCTCAATCATGTTGCCAGGCCACAGGATTCAACCATGAAACCTCAGTCATGTTCCCAGTAAACAGGGCTCCAGAATCAAACCAATGTCATGTTCCCATGCCACGGGGGTCCAGTATCAGGCCTCAGTCATGGTCCCCGTGCACAGGGTTCCAAATCAAACCTCCGTCATGTTGCCAGTCCACAGGTTTCTGCCATCAAACCTCAGTCATGTTCCCAGTAAACAGGGCTCCAGAATCAAGCCTCAGTCATTTTGCCAGGCCAGAGTGTTCCACCATCAAACCTCAGTCATGATCCCAGGCCACATGTTTCCACAATGAAACCTCAGTCATTTTCCCAGGACAAAGGTTTCCAGAATCAAACCTCAGTCATATTCCCAGGACACATGGTTCCAGAATCAACCTGAGTCATGTTCGAACGCCACAGGTTTCAACAATCAAACCTCAGTCATGTTCCCAGGACACAGGTGTCCAGAATCAAACCTCAGTCATGTTCCCAGAGAACAGGCTTCCAGAAACAAACCTCAGTCATGTTCCCAAGCCACAGGGTTGCAGAATCAAACCTCAGTCTTGTTCCCAGGACACAGGTGTCCAGAATCAAACCGCAGTCATGTTCCCAGGGAACAGGCTTCCAGAAACAAACCTCAGTCATGTTCCCAGGCCACAGGGTTCCAGAATCAAACTTCAGTCTTGTTCCCAGGACACAGGTTTCCAGAATCAACCAGATATCATGTTCCCTGGCCACAGTCTTCCAGAATCAATCCTCAGTCATGTTGCCAGGCCACAGGTTTCCACCATCAAACCTCATACATGTTCCCAGGCCACAGGGTACCAGAGTCAAACCGTTCGCAGGTTCCCAGGCCACAGAGTTCCAGAATCCACCGACGTCATGCGGCCAGGCCACAGGGTTCCAGAATCAATCCTCAGTTATGTTCGCAGGCTACAGGGTTCCGGAATAAAACCTCAGTCATATTCCCAGTCCACAGGGTTCCAGAATCAAGGCTCAGTCAGGTACCCGGGGCACAGTATTCCACAATCTAAACAGATGTCTTGTTCCCAGGCCTCAGGGTTCCAGAATCCACCCATGTCATGTTCCCAGGCCACAGGGTTCCAGAATCAATCCTCAGTTATGTTCCCAGGCTACAGGGTTCCAGAATAAAACCTCAGTCATGTTCCTAGTGCACAGTGTTCCAGAACCAAGGCTCAGTCAGGTTCCCGGGCCAAAGTATTCCACAATCTAAACAGATGTCATGTTTCCAGGCCACAGGTCTTCAGAATCACGCCTCAGTCATTTTCCCAGGCCACAGAGATCCAGAATCAAACCTCAGTCATGTTGCCAGGCCTCAGATTTCCGTAATCAAATCGATTTCGTGTTCCCAGGCCACAGGGTTCCAGAGTCAAACCGTTCGCAGGTTCCCAGGCCACAGTGTTCCAGAATCCACCGATGTCATGTTCCCAGGCCACAGGGTTCCAGAATCAATACTCAGTTATGTTCCCAGGCTACAGGGTTCCAGAATAAAACCTCAGTCATGTTCCCAGTCCACAGTGTTCCAGAACCAAGGCTCAGTCAGGTTCCCGGGTCACAGTATTCCACAATCTAAACAGATGCCTTGTTCCCAGGCCTCAGGGTTCCAGAATCCACCCATGTTATGTTCCCAGGCCACAGGGTTCCAGAATCAATCCTCAGTTATGTTCCCAGGCTACAGGGTTTCAGAATAAAACCTCAGTCATGTTCCCAGTCCACAGGGTTCCAGAACCAAGGCTCAGTCAGGTTCCCGGGCCACAGTATTCCACAATCTAAACAGATGTCATGTTCCAAGGCCTCAGGTTTCCAGAATCCACCCATGTCATGTTCCTGGGCCACAGGGTTCCAAAGTGAATCCTCAGTTATGTTCCCAGGCTACACGGCTCCAGAATAAAACCTCAGTCATATTCCCAGTCCACAGGTTTCCAGAACCAAGGCTCAGTCAAGTTCCCAGGCCACAGTATTCCACAATCTAAACAGATTTCATGTTCCCAAGCCTCAGGGTTCCAGAATCCACCCATGTCGTGTTAACAGGACACAGGGCTCCAGAATAAAACCTCAGTCATGTTCCCAGTCCACAGGGTTCCAGAACCAAGGCTCAGTCAGGTTCCCGGGGCACCGTATTCCACAGTCTAAACAGGTGTCATGTTCCCAGGCCACAGGTTTCCAGAATCATGCCTCAGTCATGTTC
Organism: Balaenoptera physalus; assembly: GCF_965194825.1. Lineage (NCBI taxonomy): Eukaryota > Metazoa > Chordata > Mammalia > Artiodactyla > Balaenopteridae > Balaenoptera > Balaenoptera physalus. The sequence goes on along the minus strand of NC_138897.1, from coordinate 32,966,419 downwards.
CCAGGCCACAGGCATCCAGAATCAAACCTCAGTCATGTTGCCAGGCCATAGGGTACCACAATCAAACCTCAGTCATATTCCCAGACCTCAGGTTTACAGAATCAAACCGATTTCATGTTCCCAGGCAACAGGGTACCAGAATCCAAACCGATGTCATGTTCCCAGGCCACAGGATTCCACATTCTAACATCAGTCATGTCCCCAGGCCAATGGTTTCCAGAATCAAACCTCAGTCATATTCCCAGGCCATATGGTTACAGAATCAAACCTCAGTCGTGTTCCCAGGACACAGGGTTCCAGAATAAAACCTCAGTCATGTTCCCTGGACACAGGTTTCAGAAATCAAATCCCAGTCATGTTCCCAGGCCACAGGGTTCCACAATTAAACCTCAGTCATATTCCCAGGCCAGAGGGTTCCACAATCAAACCTCAGTCCTGTTGCCAGGCCACGGTTCCACCATCAAGCCTCAGTCATGTTCCCAGGTCAGAGTGTTCCACAATCTAACCTAAGTCATCTTGCCAAGCCACAGGGTTCCACCATCAAACCTCAGGCATATTGCCAGGCCACAGTGTTCCACCATCAAGCCTCACTCATGTTCCCAAGCCTGAGGGTTCCACTATCAAACCTCAATCATGTTGCCAGGCCACAGGATTCAACCATGAAACCTCAGTCTTGTACCCAGTAAACAGGGCTCCAGAATCAAACCAATGTCATGTTCCCATGCCACGGGGTTCCAGTATCAGGCCTCAGTCATGGTCCCCGTGCACAGGGTTCCAAATCAAACCTCCGTCATGTTGCCAGTCCACAGGTTTCTGCCATCAAACCTCAGTCATGTTCCCAGTAAACAGGGCTCCAGAATCAAGCCTCAGTCATTTTGCCAGGCCAGAGTGTTCCACCATCAAACCTCAGTCATGATCCCAGGCCACATGTTTCCACAATGAAACCTCAGTCATTTTCCCAGGACAAAGGTTTCCAGAATCAAACCTCAGTCATATTCCCAGGACACATGGTTCCAGAATCAACCTGAGTCATGTTCGAAGGCCACAGGTTTCAACAATCAAACCTCAGTCATGTTCCCAGGACACAGGTGTCCAGAATCAAACCTCAGTCATGTTCCCAGAGAACAGGCTTCCAGAAGCAAACCTCAGTCATGTTCCCAAGCCACAGGGTTGCAGAATCAAACCTCAGTCTTGTTCCCAGGACACAGGTGTCCAGAATCAAACCGCAGTCATGTTCCCAGGGAACAGGCTTCCAGAAACAAACCTCAGTCATGTTCCCAGGCCACAGGGTTCCAGAATCAAACTTCAGTCTTTTTCCCAGGACACAGGTTTCCAGAATCAACCAGATATCATGTTCCCTGGCCACAGTCTTCCAGAATCAATCCTCAGTCATGTTGCCAGGCCACAGGTTTCCACCATCAAACCTCATATATGTTCCCAGGCCACAGGGTACCAGAGTCAAACCGTTCGCAGGTTCCCAGGCCACAGAGTTCCAGAATCCACCGATGTCATGCGGCCAGGCCACAGGGTTCCAGAATCAATCCTCAGTTATGTTCGCCGGCTACAGGGTTCCGGAATAAAACCTCAGTCATGTTCCCAGTCCACAGGGTTCCAGAATCAAGGCTCAGTCAGGTACCCGGGGCACAGTATTCCACAATCTAAACAGATGTCATGTTCCCAGGCCTCAGGGTACCAGAATCCACCCATGTCATGTTCCCAGGCCACAGCGTTCCAGAATCAATCCTCAGTTATGTTCCCAGGCTACAGGGTTCCAGAATAAAACCTCAGTCATATTCCCAGTACATAGGGTTCCAGAACCAAGGCTCAGTCAAGTTCCCGGGTCACAGTATTCCACAAGCTAAACAGATGTCTTGTTCCCAGGCCTCAGGGTTCCAGAATCCACCCATGTTATGTTCCCAGGCCACAGGGTTCCAGAATCAATCCTCAGTTATGTTCCCAGGCTACAGGGTTCCAGAATAAAACCTCAGTCATGTTCCTAGTGCACAGTGTTCCAGAACCAAGGCTCAGTCAGGTTCCCGGGCCAAAGTATTCCACAATCTAAACAGATGTCATGTTTCCAGGCCACAGGTCTTCAGAATCACGCCTCAGTCATTTTCCCAGGCCACAGAGATCCAGAATCAAACCTCAGTCATGTTGCCAGGCCTCAGATTTCCGGAATCAAACCGATTTCGTGTTCCCAGGCCACAGGGTTCCAGAGTCAAACCGTTCGCAGGTTCCCAGGCCACAGTGTTCCAGAATCCACTGATGTCATGTTCCCAGGCCACAGGCTTCCAGAATCAATCCTCAGTTATGTTCCCAGGCTACAGGGTTCCAGAATAAAACCTCAGTCATGTTCCCAGTCCACAGGGTTCCAGAACCAAGGCTCAGTCAGGTTCCCGGGCCACAGTATTCCACAATCTAAACAGATGTCATGTTCCAAGGCCTCAGGTTTCCAGAATCCACCCATGTCATGTTCCTGGGCCACAGGGTTCCAAAGTGAATCCTCAGTTATGTTCCCAGGCTACACGGCTCCAGAATAAAACCTCAGTCATATTCCCAGTCCACAGGTTTCCAGAACCAAGGCTCAGTCAAGTTCCCAGGCCACAGGATTCCACAATCTAAACAGATTTCATGTTCCCAGGCCTCAGGGTTCCAGAATCCACCCATGTCATGTTAACAGGACACAGGGTTCCAGAATAAAACCTCAGTCATGTTCCCAGTCCACAGGGGTCCAGAACCAAGGCTCAGTCAGGTTCCCGGGGCACAGTATTCCACAATCTAAACAGATGCCATGTTCCCAGGCCACAGGGATCCAGAATCAAACCTCAGTCATGTTGCCAGGCCATAGGGTACCACCATCAAACCTCAGTCATATTCCCAGGCCTAAGGTTTCCAGAATCAAACCGATTTCATGTTTCCAGGCAACAGGGTACCAGAATCCAAACCGAGGTCATGTTCCCAGGGCACAGGATTCCACACTCTAACATCAGTCATGTTCCCAGGCCAATGGTTTCCAGAATCAAACCTAAGTCATATTCCCAGGCCACATGGTTCCAGAATCAAACCTCAGTCGTGTTCCCAGGACACAGGGTTCCAGAATAAAACCTCAGTCATTTTCCCTGGACACAGGTTTCAGAAATCAAACCCCAGTCATGTTCCTAGGCCACAGGGTTCCAGAATCAATCCTCAGTTATGTTCCCAGGCTACAGGGTTCCAGAATAAAACGTCAGTCATGTTCCCAGTCCACAGGGTTCCACAATCTAAACAGATGTCATGTTCCCAGGCCTCAGGGTTCCAGAATCCACCCATGTCATGTTCCCAGGCCACAGGGTTCCAGAATCAATCCTCAGTTATGTTCCCAGGCTACAAGGTTCCAGAATAAAACCTCAGTCATGTTCCTAGTCCACAGGGTTCCAGAATCCACCGTTGTCATGTGCCCAGGCCACAGGGTTCCAGAATCAATCCTCAGTTATGGTCCCAGGCTACAGGGTTCCAGAATAAAACCTCAGTCATGTTCCCAGTCCACAGGGTTCCAGAACCAAAGCTCAGTCAGGTTCCCGGGGCACAGTATTCCACAATCTAAACAGATGTCATGTTCCCAGGCCACAGCTTTCCAGAATCATGCCTCAGTCATGTTCCCAGGCCACAGGCATCCAGAATCAAACCTCAGTCATGTTGCCAGGCCATAGGGTACCACAATCAAACCTCAGTCATATTCCCAGACCTCAGGTTTACAGAATCAAACCGATTTCATGTTCCCAGGCAACAGGGTACCAGAATCCAAACCGATGTCATGTTCCCAGGCCACAGGATTCCACATTCTAACATCAGTCATGTCCCCAGGCCAATGGTTTCCAGAATCAAACCTCAGTCATATTCCCAGGCCACATGGTTCCAGAATAAAACCTCAGTCATGTTCCCTGGACACAGGTTTCAGAAATCAAATCCCAGTCATGTTCCCAGGCCACAGGGTTCCACAATTAAACCTCAGTCATATTCCCAGGCCAGAGGGTTCCACAATCAAACCTCAGTCCTGTTGCCAGGCCACGGTTCCACCATCAAGCCTCAGTCATGTTCCCAGGTCAGAGTGTTCCACAATCTAACCTAAGTCATCTTGCCAAGCCACAGGGTTCCACCATCAAACCTCAGGCATATTGCCAGGCCACAGTGTTCCACCATCAAGCCTCACTCATGTTCCCAAGCCTGAGGGTTCCACTATCAAACCTCAATCATGTTGCCAGGCCACAGGATTCAACCATGAAACCTCAGTCTTGTTCCCAGTAAACAGGGCTCCAGAATCAAACCAATGTCATGTTCCCATGCCACGGGGTTCCAGTATCAGGCCTCAGTCATGGTCCCCGTGCACAGGGTTCCAAATCAAACCTCCGTCATGTTGCCAGTCCACAGGTTTCTGCCATCAAACCTCAGTCATGTTCCCAGTAAACAGGGCTCCAGAATCAAGCCTCAGTCATTTTGCCAGGCCAGAGTGTTCCACCATCAAACCTCAGTCATGATCCCAGGCCACATGTTTCCACAATGAAACCTCAGTCATTTTCCCAGGACAAAGGTTTCCAGAATCAAACCTCAGTCATATTCCCAGGACACATGGTTCCAGAATCAACCTGAGTCATGTTCGAAGGCCACAGGTTTCAACAATCAAACCTCAGTCATGTTCCCAGGACACAGGTGTCCAGAATCAAACCTCAGTCATGTTCCCAGAGAACAGGCTTCCAGAAGCAAACCTCAGTCATGTTCCCAAGCCACAGGGTTGCAGAATCAAACCTCAGTCTTGTTCCCAGGACACAGGTGTCCAGAATCAAACCGCAGTCATGTTCCCAGGGAACAGGCTTCCAGAAACAAACCTCAGTCATGTTCCCAGGCCACAGGGTTCCAGAATCAAACTTCAGTCTTTTTCCCAGGACACAGGTTTCCAGAATCAACCAGATATCATGTTCCCTGGCCACAGTCTTCCAGAATCAATCCTCAGTCATGTTGCCAGGCCACAGGTTTCCACCATCAAACCTCATATATGTTCCCAGGCCACAGGGTACCAGAGTCAAACCGTTCGCAGGTTCCCAGGCCACAGAGTTCCAGAATCCACCGATGTCATGCGGCCAGGCCACAGGGTTCCAGAATCAATCCTCACTTATGTTCGCAGGCTACAGGGTTCCGGAATAAAACCTCAGTCATGTTCCCAGTCCACAGGGTTCCAGAATCAAGGCTCAGTCAGGTACCCGGGGCACAGTATTCCACAATCTAAACAGATGTCATGTTCCCAGGCCTCAGGGTACCAGAATCCACCCATGTCATGTTCCCAGGCCACAGCGTTCCAGAATCAATCCTCAGTTATGTTCCCAGGCTACAGGGTTCCAGAATAAAACCTCAGTCATATTCCCAGTACATAGGGTTCCAGAACCAAGGCTCAGTCAAGTTCCCGGGTCACAGTATTCCACAAGCTAAACAGATGTCTTGTTCCCAGGCCTCAGGGTTCCAGAATCCACCCATGTTATGTTCCCAGGCCACAGGGTTCCAGAATCAATCCTCAGTTATGTTCCCAGGCTACAGGGTTCCAGAATAAAACCTCAGTCATGTTCCTAGTGCACAGTGTTCCAGAACCAAGGCTCAGTCAGGTTCCCGGGCCAAAGTATTCCACAATCTAAACAGATGTCATGTTTCCAGGCCACAGGTCTTCAGAATCACGCCTCAGTCATTTTCCCAGGCCACAGAGATCCAGAATCAAACCTCAGTCATGTTGCCAGGCCTCAGATTTCCGGAATCAAACCGATTTCGTGTTCCCAGGCCACAGGGTTCCAGAGTCAAACCGTTCGCAGGTTCCCAGGCCACAGTGTTCCAGAATCCACTGATGTCATGTTCCCAGGCCACAGGCTTCCAGAATCAATCCTCAGTTATGTTCCCAGGCTACAGGGTTCCAGAATAAAACCTCAGTCATGTTCCCAGTCCACAGGGTTCCAGAACCAAGGCTCAGTCAGGTTCCCGGGCCACAGTATTCCACAATCTAAACAGATGTCATGTTCCAAGGCCTCAGGTTTCCAGAATCCACCCATGTCATGTTCCTGGGCCACAGGGTTCCAAAGTGAATCCTCAGTTATGTTCCCAGGCTACACGGCTCCAGAATAAAACCTCAGTCATATTCCCAGTCCACAGGTTTCCAGAACCAAGGCTCAGTCAAGTTCCCAGGCCACAGGATTCCACAATCTAAACAGATTTCATGTTCCCAGGCCTCAGGGTTCCAGAATCCACCCATGTCATGTTAACAGGACACAGGGTTCCAGAATAAAACCTCAGTCATGTTCCCAGTCCACAGGGGTCCAGAACCAAGGCTCAGTCAGGTTCCCGGGGCACAGTATTCCACAATCTAAACAGATGCCATGTTCCCAGGCCACAGGGATCCAGAATCAAACCTCAGTCATGTTGCCAGGCCATAGGGTACCACCATCAAACCTCAGTCATATTCCCAGGCCTAAGGTTTCCAGAATCAAACCGATTTCATGTTTCCAGGCAACAGGGTACCAGAATCCAAACCGAGGTCATGTTCCCAGGGCACAGGATTCCACACTCTAACATCAGTCATGTTCCCAGGCCAATGGTTTCCAGAATCAAACCTAAGTCATATTCCCAGGCCACATGGTTCCAGAATCAAACCTCAGTCGTGTTCCCAGGACACAGGGTTCCAGAATAAAACCTCAGTCATTTTCCCTGGACACAGGTTTCAGAAATCAAACCCCAGTCATGTTCCTAGGCCACAGGGTTCCAGAATCAATCCTCAGTTATGTTCCCAGGCTACAGGGTCCCAGAATAAAACGTCAGTCATGTTCCCAGTCCACAGGGTTCCACAATCTAAACAGATGTCATGTTCCCAGGCCTCAGGGTTCCAGAATCCACCCATGTCATGTTCCCAGGCCACAGGGTTCCAGAATCAATCCTCAGTTATGTTCCCAGGCTACAAGGTTCCAGAATAAAACCTCAGTCATGTTCCTAGTCCACAGGGTTCCAGAATCCACCGTTGTCATGTGCCCAGGCCACAGGGTTCCAGAATCAATCCTCAGTTATGGTCCCAGGCTACAGGGTTCCAGAATAAAACCTCAGTCATGTTCCCAGTCCACAGGGTTCCAGAACCAAAGCTCAGTCAGGTTCCCGGGGCACAGTATTCCACAATCTAAACAGATGTCATGTTCCCAGGCCACAGCTTTCCAGAATCATGCCTCAGTCATGTTCCCAGGCCACAGGCATCCAGAATCAAACCTCAGTCATGTTGCCAGGCCATAGGGTACCACAATCAAACCTCAGTCATATTCCCAGACCTCAGGTTTACAGAATCAAACCGATTTCATGTTCCCAGGCAACAGGGTACCAGAATCCAAACCGATGTCATGTTCCCAGGCCACAGGATTCCACATTCTAACATCAGTCATGTTCCCAGGCCAATGGTTTCCAGAATCAAACCTCAGTCATATTCCCAGGCCACATGGTTCCAGAATAAAACCTCAGTCATGTTCCCTGGACACAGGTTTCAGAAATCAAATCCCAGTCATGTTCCCAGGCCACAGGGTTCCACAATTAAACCTCAGTCCTGTTGCCAGGCCACGGTTCCACCATCAAGCCTCAGTCATGTTCCCAGGTCAGAGTGTTCCACAATCTAACCTAAGTCATCTTGCCAAGCCACAGGGTTCCACCATCAAACCTCAGGCATATTGTCAGGCCACAGTGTTCCACCATCAAACCTCACTCAAGTTCCCAAGCCTGAGGGTTCCACTATCAAACCTCAATCATGTTGCCAGGCCACAGGATTCAACCATGAAACCTCAGTCATGTTCCCAGTAAACAGGGCTCCAGAATCAAACCAATGTCATGTTCCCATGCCACGGGGTTCCAGTATCAGGCCTCAGTCATGGTCCCCGTGCACAGGGTTCCAAATCAAACCTCAGTCATGTTGCCAGTCCACAGGTTTCTGCCATCAAACCTCAGTCATGTTCCCAGTAAACAGGGCTCCAGAATCAAGCCTCAGTCATTTTGCCAGGCCAGAGTGTTCCACCATCAAACCTCAGTCATGATCCCAGGCCACATGTTTCCACAATGAAACCTCAGTCATTTTCCCAGGACAAAGGTTTCCAGAATCAAACCTCAGTCATATTCCCAGGACACATGGTTCCAGAATCAACCTGAGTCATGTTCGAAGGCCACAGGTTTCAACAATCAAACCTCAGTCATGTTCCCAGGACACAGGTGTCCAGAATCAAACCTCAGTCATGTTCCCAGAGAACAGGCTTCCAGAAGCAAACCTCAGTCATGTTCCCAAGCCACAGGGTTGCAGAATCAAACCTCAGTCTTTTTCCCAGGACACAGGTGTCCAGAATCAAACCGCAGTCATGTTCCCAGGGAACAGGCTTCCAGAAACAAACCTCAGTCATGTTCCCAGGCCACAGGGTTCCAGAATCAAACTTCAGTCTTGTTCCCAGGACACAGGTTTCCAGAATCAACCAGATATCATGTTCCCTGGCCACAGTCTTCCAGAATCAATCCTCAGTCATGTTGCCAGGCCACAGGTTTCCACCATCAAACCTCATACATGTTCCCAGGCCACAGGGTACCAGAGTCAAACCGTTCGCAGGTTCCCAGGCCACAGAGTTCCAGAATCCACCGATGTCATGCGGCCAGGCCACAGGGTTCCAGAATCAATCCTCAGTTATGTTCGCAGGCTACAGGGTTCCGGAATAAAACCTCAGTCATGTTCCCAGTCCACAGGGTTCCAGAATCAAGGCTCAGTCAGGTACCCGGGGCACAGTATTCCACAATCTAAACAGATGTCATGTTCCCAGGCCTCAGGGTACCAGAATCCACCCATGTCATGTTCCCAGGCCACAGCGTTCCAGAATCAATCCTCAGTTATGTTCCCAGGCTACAGGGTTCCAGAATAAAACCTCAGTCATATTCCCAGTACATAGGGTTCCAGAACCAAGGCTCAGTCAAGTTCCCGGGTCACAGTATTCCACAATCTAAACAGATTTCATGTTCCCAAGCCTCAGGGTTCCAGAATCCACCCATGTCGTGTTAACAGGACACAGGGCTCCAGAATAAAACCTCAGTCATGTTCCCAGTCCACAGGGTTCCAGAACCAAGGCTCAGTCAGGTTCCCGGGGCACAGTATTCCACAGTCTAAACAGATGTCATGTTCCCAGGCCACTGGTTTCCAGAATCATGCCTCAGTCATGTTCCCAGGCCACAGGCATCCAGAATCAAACCTCAGTCATGTTGCCAGGCCATAGGGTACCACAATCAAACCTCAGTCATATTCCCAGACCTCAGGTTTACAGAATCAAACCGATTTCATGTTCCCAGGCAACAGGGTACCAGAATCCAAACCGATGTCATGTTCCCAGGCCACAGGATTCCACATTCTAACATCAGTCATGTCCGCAGGCCAATGGTTTCCAGAATCAAACCTCAGTCATATTCCCAGGCCATATGGTTACAGAATCAAACCTCAGTCGTGTTCCCAGGACACAGGGTTCCAGAATAAAACCTCAGTCATGTTCCCTGGACACAGGTTTCAGAAATCAAATCCCAGTCATGTTCCCAGGCCACAGGGTTCCACAATTAAACCTCAGTCATATTCCCAGGCCAGAGGGTTCCACAATCAAACCTCAGTCCTGTTGCCAGGCCACGGTTCCACCATCAAGCCTCAGTCATGTTCCCAGGTCAGAGTGTTCCACAATCTAACCTAAGTCATCTTGCCAAGCCACAGGGTTCCACCATCAAACCTCAGGCATATTGCCAGGCCACAGTGTTCCACCATCAAGCCTCACTCATGTTCCCAAGCCTGAGGGTTCCACTATCAAACCTCAATCATGTTGCCAGGCCACAGGATTCAACCATGAAACCTCAGTCATGTTCCCAGTAAACAGGGCTCCAGAATCAAACCAATGTCATGTTCCCATGCCACGGGGTTCCAGTATCAGGCCTCAGTCATGGTCCCCGTGCACAGGGTTCCAAATCAAACCTCAGTCATGTTGCCAGTCCACAGGTTTCTGCCATCAAACCTCAGTCATGTTCCCAGTAAACAGGGCTCCAGAATCAAGCCTCAGTCATTTTGCCAGGCCAGAGTGTTCCACCATCAAACCTCAGTCATGATCCCAGGCCACATGTTTCCACAATGAAACCTCAGTCATTTTCCCAGGACAAAGGTTTCCAGAATCAAACCTCAGTCATATTCCCAGGACACATGGTTCCAGAATCAACCTGAGTCATGTTCGAAGGCCACAGGTTTCAACAATCAAACCTCAGTCATGTTCCCAGGACACAGGTGTCCAGAATCAAACCTCAGTCATGTTCCCAGAGAACAGGCTTCCAGAAACAAACCTCAGTCATGTTCCCAAGCCACAGGGTTGCAGAATCAAACCTCAGTCTTGTTCCCAGGACACAGGTGTCCAGAATCAAACCGCAGTCATGTTCCCAGGGAACAGGCTTCCAGAAACAAACCTCAGTCATGTTCCCAGGCCACAGGGTTCCAGAATCAAACTTCAGTCTTGTTCCCAGGACACAGGTTTCCAGAATCAACCAGATATCATGTTCCCTGGCCACAGTCTTCCAGAATCAATCCTCAGTCATGTTGCCAGGCCACAGGTTTCCACCATCAAACCTCATACATGTTCCCAGGCCACAGGGTACCAGAGTCAAACCGTTCGCAGGTTCCCAGGCCACAGAGTTCCAGAATCCACCGATGTCATGCGGCCAGGCCACAGGGTTCCAGAATCAATCCTCAGTTATGTTCGCAGGCTACAGGGTTCCGGAATAAAACCTCAGTCATGTTCCCAGTCCACAGGGTTCCAGAATCAAGGCTCAGTCAGGTACCCGGGGCACAGTATTCCACAATCTAAACAGATGTCTTGTTCCCAGGCCTCAGGGTTCCAGAATCCACCCATGTCATGTTCCCAGGCCACAGGGTTCCAGAATCAATCCTCAGTTATGTTCCCAGGCTACAGGGTTCCAGAATAAAACCTCAGTCATGTTCCTAGTGCACAGTGTTCCAGAACCAAGGCTCAGTCAGGTTCCCGGGCCAAAGTATTCCACAATCTAAACAGATGTCATGTTTCCAGGCCACAGGTCTTCAGAATCACGCCTCAGTCATTTTCCCAGGCCACAGAGATCCAGAATCAAACCTCAGTCATGTTGCCAGGCCTCAGATTTCCGTAATCAAACCGATTTCGTGTTCCCAGGCCACAGGGTTCCAGAATCAATCCTCAGTTATGGTCCCAGGCTACAGGGTTCCAGAATAAAACCTCAGTCATGTTCCCAGTCCACAGGGTTCCAGAACCAAAGCTCAGTCAGGTTCCCGGGGCACAGTATTCCACAATCTAAACAGATGTCATGTTCCCAGGCCACAGCTTTCCAGAATCATGCCTCAGTCATGTTCCCAGGCCACAGGCATCCAGAATCAAACCTCAGTCATGTTGCCAGGCCATAGGGTACCACAATCAAACCTCAGTCATATTCCCAGACCTCAGGTTTACAGAATCAAACCGATTTCATGTTCCCAGGCAACAGGGTACCAGAATCCAAACCGATGTCATGTTCCCAGGCCACAGGATTCCACATTCTAACATCAGTCATGTTCCCAGGCCAATGGTTTCCAGAATCAAACCTCAGTCATATTCCCAGGCCACATGGTTCCAGAATAAAACCTCAGTCATGTTCCCTGGACACAGGTTTCAGAAATCAAATCCCAGTCATGTTCCCAGGCCACAGGGTTCCACAATTAAACCTCAGTCCTGTTGCCAGGCCACGGTTCCACCATCAAGCCTCAGTCATGTTCCCAGGTCAGAGTGTTCCACAATCTAACCTAAGTCATCTTGCCAAGCCACAGGGTTCCACCATCAAACCTCAGGCATATTGTCAGGCCACAGTGTTCCACCATCAAACCTCACTCAAGTTCCCAAGCCTGAGGGTTCCACTATCAAACCTCAATCATGTTGCCAGGCCACAGGATTCAACCATGAAACCTCAGTCATGTTCCCAGTAAACAGGGCTCCAGAATCAAACCAATGTCATGTTCCCATGCCACGGGGTTCCAGTATCAGGCCTCAGTCATGGTCCCCGTGCACAGGGTTCCAAATCAAACCTCAGTCATGTTGCCAGTCCACAGGTTTCTGCCATCAAACCTCAGTCATGTTCCCAGTAAACAGGGCTCCAGAATCAAGCCTCAGTCATTTTGCCAGGCCAGAGTGTTCCACCATCAAACCTCAGTCATGATCCCAGGCCACATGTTTCCACAATGAAACCTCAGTCATTTTCCCAGGACAAAGGTTTCCAGAATCAAACCTCAGTCATATTCCCAGGACACATGGTTCCAGAATCAACCTGAGTCATGTTCGAAGGCCACAGGTTTCAACAATCAAACCTCAGTCATGTTCCCAGGACACAGGTGTCCAGAATCAAACCTCAGTCATGTTCCCAGAGAACAGGCTTCCAGAAGCAAACCTCAGTCATGTTCCCAAGCCACAGGGTTGCAGAATCAAACCTCAGTCTTTTTCCCAGGACACAGGTGTCCAGAATCAAACCGCAGTCATGTTCCCAGGGAACAGGCTTCCAGAAACAAACCTCAGTCATGTTCCCAGGCCACAGGGTTCCAGAATCAAACTTCAGTCTTGTTCCCAGGACACAGGTTTCCAGAATCAACCAGATATCATGTTCCCTGGCCACAGTCTTCCAGAATCAATCCTCAGTCATGTTGCCAGGCCACAGGTTTCCACCATCAAACCTCATACATGTTCCCAGGCCACAGGGTACCAGAGTCAAACCGTTCGCAGGTTCCCAGGCCACAGAGTTCCAGAATCCACCGATGTCATGCGGCCAGGCCACAGGGTTCCAGAATCAATCCTCAGTTATGTTCGCAGGCTACAGGGTTCCGGAATAAAACCTCAGTCATGTTCCCAGTCCACAGGGTTCCAGAATCAAGGCTCAGTCAGGTACCCGGGGCACAGTATTCCACAATCTAAACAGATGTCATGTTCCCAGGCCTCAGGGTACCAGAATCCACCCATGTCATGTTCCCAGGCCACAGCGTTCCAGAATCAATCCTCAGTTATGTTCCCAGGCTACAGGGTTCCAGAATAAAACCTCAGTCATATTCCCAGTACATAGGGTTCCAGAACCAAGGCTCAGTCAAGTTCCCGGGTCACAGTATTCCACAATCTAAACAGATTTCATGTTCCCAAGCCTCAGGGTTCCAGAATCCACCCATGTCGTGTTAACAGGACACAGGGCTCCAGAATAAAACCTCAGTCATGTTCCCAGTCCACAGGGTTCCAGAACCAAGGCTCAGTCAGGTTCCCGGGGCACAGTATTCCACAGTCTAAACAGATGTCATGTTCCCAGGCCACTGGTTTCCAGAATCATGCCTCAGTCATGTTCCCAGGCCACAGGCATCCAGAATCAAACCTCAGTCATGTTGCCAGGCCATAGGGTACCACAATCAAACCTCAGTCATATTCCCAGACCTCAGGTTTACAGAATCAAACCGATTTCATGTTCCCAGGCAACAGGGTACCAGAATCCAAACCGATGTCATGTTCCCAGGCCACAGGATTCCACATTCTAACATCAGTCATGTCCGCAGGCCAATGGTTTCCAGAATCAAACCTCAGTCATATTCCCAGGCCATATGGTTACAGAATCAAACCTCAGTCGTGTTCCCAGGACACAGGGTTCCAGAATAAAACCTCAGTCATGTTCCCTGGACACAGGTTTCAGAAATCAAATCCCAGTCATGTTCCCAGGCCACAGGGTTCCACAATTAAACCTCAGTCATATTCCCAGGCCAGAGGGTTCCACAATCAAACCTCAGTCCTGTTGCCAGGCCACGGTTCCACCATCAAGCCTCAGTCATGTTCCCAGGTCAGAGTGTTCCACAATCTAACCTAAGTCATCTTGCCAAGCCACAGGGTTCCACCATCAAACCTCAGGCATATTGCCAGGCCACAGTGTTCCACCATCAAGCCTCACTCATGTTCCCAAGCCTGAGGGTTCCACTATCAAACCTCAATCATGTTGCCAGGCCACAGGATTCAACCATGAAACCTCAGTCATGTTCCCAGTAAACAGGGCTCCAGAATCAAACCAATGTCATGTTCCCATGCCACGGGGTTCCAGTATCAGGCCTCAGTCATGGTCCCCGTGCACAGGGTTCCAAATCAAACCTCAGTCATGTTGCCAGTCCACAGGTTTCTGCCATCAAACCTCAGTCATGTTCCCAGTAAACAGGGCTCCAGAATCAAGCCTCAGTCATTTTGCCAGGCCAGAGTGTTCCACCATCAAACCTCAGTCATGATCCCAGGCCACATGTTTCCACAATGAAACCTCAGTCATTTTCCCAGGACAAAGGTTTCCAGAATCAAACCTCAGTCATATTCCCAGGACACATGGTTCCAGAATCAACCTGAGTCATGTTCGAAGGCCACAGGTTTCAACAATCAAACCTCAGTCATGTTCCCAGGACACAGGTGTCCAGAATCAAACCTCAGTCATGTTCCCAGAGAACAGGCTTCCAGAAACAAACCTCAGTCATGTTCCCAAGCCACAGGGTTGCAGAATCAAACCTCAGTCTTGTTCCCAGGACACAGGTGTCCAGAATCAAACCGCAGTCATGTTCCCAGGGAACAGGCTTCCAGAAACAAACCTCAGTCATGTTCCCAGGCCACAGGGTTCCAGAATCAAACTTCAGTCTTGTTCCCAGGACACAGGTTTCCAGAATCAACCAGATATCATGTTCCCTGGCCACAGTCTTCCAGAATCAATCCTCAGTCATGTTGCCAGGCCACAGGTTTCCACCATCAAACCTCATACATGTTCCCAGGCCACAGGGTACCAGAGTCAAACCGTTCGCAGGTTCCCAGGCCACAGAGTTCCAGAATCCACCGATGTCATGCGGCCAGGCCACAGGGTTCCAGAATCAATCCTCAGTTATGTTCGCAGGCTACAGGGTTCCGGAATAAAACCTCAGTCATGTTCCCAGTCCACAGGGTTCCAGAATCAAGGCTCAGTCAGGTACCCGGGGCACAGTATTCCACAATCTAAACAGATGTCTTGTTCCCAGGCCTCAGGGTTCCAGAATCCACCCATGTCATGTTCCCAGGCCACAGGGTTCCAGAATCAATCCTCAGTTATGTTCCCAGGCTACAGGGTTCCAGAATAAAACCTCAGTCATGTTCCTAGTGCACAGTGTTCCAGAACCAAGGCTCAGTCAGGTTCCCGGGCCAAAGTATTCCACAATCTAAACAGATGTCATGTTTCCAGGCCACAGGTCTTCAGAATCACGCCTCAGTCATTTTCCCAGGCCACAGAGATCCAGAATCAAACCTCAGTCATGTTGCCAGGCCTCAGATTTCCGTAATCAAACCGATTTCGTGTTCCCAGGCCACAGGGTTCCAGAGTCAAACCGTTCGCAGGTTCCCAGGCCACAGTGTTCCAGAATCCACCAATGTCATGTTCCCAGGCCACAGGGTTCCAGAATCAATCCTCAGTTATGTTCCCAGGCTACAGGGTTCCAGAATAAAACCTCAGTCATATTCCCAGTACATAGGGTTCCAGAACCAAGGCTCAGTCAGGTTCCCGGGCCACAGTATTCCACAATCTAAACAGATGTCATGTTCCAAGGCCTCAGGTTTCCAGAATCCACCCATGTCATGTTCCTGGGCCACAGGGTTCCAAAGTGAATCCTCAGTTATGTTACCAGGCTACACGGCTCCAGAATAAAACCTCAGTCATAATCCCAGTCCACAGGTTTACAGAACGAAGGCTCAGTCAAGTTCCCAGGCCACAGTATTCCACAATCTAAACAGATTTCATGTTCCCAAGCCTCAGGGTTCCAGAATCCACCCATGTCGTGTTAACAGGACACAGGGCTCCAGAATAAAACCTCAGTCATGTTCCCAGTCCACAGGGTTCCAGAACCAAGGCTCAGTCAGGTTCCCGGGGCACAGTATTCCACAGTCTAAACAGATGTCATGTTCCCAGGCCACTGGTTTCCAGAATCATGCCTCAGTCATGTTCCCAGGCCACAGGCATCCAGAATCAAACCTCAGTCATGTTGCCAGGCCATAGGGTACCACAATCAAACCTCAGTCATATTCCCAGACCTCAGGTTTACAGAATCAAACCGATTTCATGTTCCCAGGCAACAGGGTACCAGAATCCAAACCGATGTCATGTTCCCAGGCCACAGGATTCCACATTCTAACATCAGTCATGTCCGCAGGCCAATGGTTTCCAGAATCAAACCTCAGTCATATTCCCAGGCCATATGGTTACAGAATCAAACCTCAGTCGTGTTCCCAGGACACAGGGTTCCAGAATAAAACCTCAGTCATGTTCCCTGGACACAGGTTTCAGAAATCAAATCCCAGTCATGTTCCCAGGCCACAGGGTTCCACAATTAAACCTCAGTCATATTCCCAGGCCAGAGGGTTCCACAATCAAACCTCAGTCCTGTTGCCAGGCCACGGTTCCACCATCAAGCCTCAGTCATGTTCCCAGGTCAGAGTGTTCCACAATCTAACCTAAGTCATCTTGCCAAGCCACAGGGTTCCACCATCAAACCTCAGGCATATTGCCAGGCCACAGTGTTCCACCATCAAGCCTCACTCATGTTCCCAAGCCTGAGGGTTCCACTATCAAACCTCAATCATGTTGCCAGGCCACAGGTTTCTGCCATCAAACCTCAGTCATGTTCCCAGTAAACAGGGCTCCAGAATCAAGCCTCAGTCATTTTGCCAGGCCAGAGTGTTCCACCATCAAACCTCAGTCATGATCCCAGGCCACATGTTTCCACAATGAAACCTCAGTCATTTTCCCAGGACAAAGGTTTCCAGAATCAAACCTCAGTCATATTCCCAGGACATATGGTTCCAGAATCAACCTGAGTCATGTTCGAAGGCCACAGGTTTCAACAATCAAACCTCAGTCATGTTCCCAGGACACAGGTGTCCAGAATCAAACCTCAGTCATGTTCCCAGAGAACAGGCTTCCAGAAGCAAACCTCAGTCATGTTCCCAAGCCACAGGGTTGCAGAATCAAACCTCAGTCTTGTTCCCAGGACACAGGTGTCCAGAATCAAACCGCAGTCATGTTCCCAGGGAACAGGCTTCCAGAAACAAACCTCAGTCATGTTCCCAGGCCACAGGGTTCCAGAATCAAACTTCAGTCTTGTTCCCAGGACACAGGTTTCCAGAATCAACCAGATATCATGTTCCCTGGCCACAGTCTTCCAGAATCAATCCTCAGTCATGTTGCCAGGCCACAGGTTTCCACCATCAAACCTCATACATGTTCCCAGGCCACAGGGTACCAGAGTCAAACCGTTCGCAGGTTCCCAGGCCACAGAGTTCCAGAATCCACCGATGTCATGCGGCCAGGCCACAGGGTTCCAGAATCAATCCTCAGTTATGTTCGCAGGCTACAGGGTTCCGGAATAAAACCTCAGTCATGTTCCCAGTCCACAGGGTTCCAGAATCAAGGCTCAGTCAGGTACCCGGGGCACAGTATTCCACAATCTAAACAGATGTCATGTTCCCAGGCCTCAGGGTACCAGAATCCACCCATGTCATGTTCCCAGGCCACAGCGTTCCAGAATCAATCCTCAGTTATGTTCCCAGGCTACAGGGTTCCAGAATAAAACCTCAGTCATATTCCCAGTACATAGGGTTCCAGAACCAAGGCTCAGTCAAGTTCCCGGGTCACAGTATTCCACAGTCTAAACAGATTTCATGTTCCCAAGCCTCAGGGTTCCAGAATCCACCCATGTCGTGTTAACAGGACACAGGGCTCCAGAATAAAACCTCAGTCATGTTCCCAGTCCACAGGGTTCCAGAACCAAGGCTCAGTCAGGTTCCCGGGGCACAGTATTCCACAGTCTAAACAGATGTCATGTTCCCAGGCCACTGGTTTCCAGAATCATGCCTCAGTCATGTTCCCAGGCCACAGGCATCCAGAATCAAACCTCAGTCATGTTGCCAGGCCATAGGGTACCACAATCAAACCTCAGTCATATTCCCAGACCTCAGGTTTACAGAATCAAACCGATTTCATGTTCCCAGGCAACAGGGTATCAGAATCCAAACCGATGTCATGTTCCCAGGCCACAGGATTCCACATTCTAACATCAGTCATGTCCGCAGGCCAATGGTTTCCAGAATCAAACCTCAGTCATATTCCCAGGCCATATGGTTACAGAATCAAACCTCAGTCGTGTTCCCAGGACACAGGGTTCCAGAATAAAACCTCAGTCATGTTCCCTGGACACAGGTTTCAGAAATCAAATCCCAGTCATGTTCCCAGGCCACAGGGTTCCACAATTAAACCTCAGTCATATTCCCAGGCCAGAGGGTTCCACAATCAAACCTCAGTCCTGTTGCCAGGCCACGGTTCCACCATCAAGCCTCAGTCATGTTCCCAGGTCAGAGTGTTCCACAATCTAACCTAAGTCATCTTGCCAAGCCACAGGGTTCCACCATCAAACCTCAGGCATATTGCCAGGCCACAGTGTTCCACCATCAAGCCTCACTCATGTTCCCAAGCCTGAGGGTTCCACTATCAAACCTCAATCATGTTGCCAGGCCACAGGATTCAACCATGAAACCTCAGTCTTGTTCCCAGTAAACAGGGCTCCAGAATCAAACCAATGTCATGTTCCCATGCCACGGGGTTCCAGTATCAGGCCTCAGTCATGGTCCCCGTGCACAGGGTTCCAAATCAAACCTCCGTCATGTTGCCAGTCCACAGGTTTCTGCCATCAAACCTCAGTCATGTTCCCAGTAAACAGGGCTCCAGAATCAAGCCTCAGTCATTTTGCCAGGCCAGAGTGTTCCACCATCAAACCTCAGTCATGATCCCAGGCCACATGTTTCCACAATGAAACCTCAGTCATTTTCCCAGGACAAAGGTTTCCAGAATCAAACCTCAGTCATATTCCCAGGACACATGGTTCCAGAATCAACCTGAGTCATGTTCGAAGGCCACAGGTTTCAACAATCAAACCTCAGTCATGTTCCCAGGACACAGGTGTCCAGAATCAAACCTCAGTCATGTTCCCAGAGAACAGGCTTCCAGAAGCAAACCTCAGTCATGTTCCCAAGCCACAGGGTTGCAGAATCAAACCTCAGTCTTTTTCCCAGGACACAGGTGTCCAGAATCAAACCGCAGTCATGTTCCCAGGGAACAGGCTTCCAGAAACAAACCTCAGTCATGTTCCCAGGCCACAGGGTTCCAGAATCAAACTTCAGTCTTGTTCCCAGGACACAGGTTTCCAGAATCAACCAGATATCATGTTCCCTGGCCACAGTCTTCCAGAATCAATCCTCAGTCATGTTGCCAGGCCACAGGTTTCCACCATCAAACCTCAGACATGTTCCCAGGCCACAGGGTACCAGAGTCAAACCGTTCGCAGGTTCCCAGGCCACAGAGTTCCAGAATCCACCGATGTCATGCGGCCAGGCCACAGGGTTCCAGAATCAATCCTCAGTTATGTTCGCAGGCTACAGGGTTCCGGAATAAAACCTCAGTCATGTTCCCAGTCCACAGGGTTCCAGAATCAAGGCTCAGTCAGGTACCCGGGGCACAGTATTCCACAATCTAAACAGATGTCATGTTCCCAGGCCTCAGGGTACCAGAATCCACCCATGTCATGTTCCCAGGCCACAGCGTTCCAGAATCAATCCTCAGTTATGTTCCCAGGCTACAGGGTTCCAGAATAAAACCTCAGTCATATTCCCAGTACATAGGGTTCCAGAACCAAGGCTCAGTCAAGTTCCCGGGTCACAGTATTCCACAAGCTAAACAGATGTCTTGTTCCCAGGCCTCAGGGTTCCAGAATCCACCCATGTTATGTTCCCAGGCCACAGGGTTCCAGAATCAATCCTCAGTTATGTTCCCAGGCTACAGGGTTCCAGAATAAAACCTCAGTCATGTTCCTAGTGCACAGTGTTCCAGAACCAAGGCTCAGTCAGGTTCCCGGGCCAAAGTATTCCACAATCTAAACAGATGTCATGTTTCCAGGCCACAGGTCTTCAGAATCACGCCTCAGTCATTTTCCCAGGCCACAGAGATCCAGAATCAAACCTCAGTCATGTTGCCAGGCCTCAGATTTCCGGAATCAAACCGATTTCGTGTTCCCAGGCCACAGGTTTCCAGAGTCAAACCGTTCGCAGGTTCCCAGGCCACAGTGTTCCAGAATCCACCGATGTCATGTTCCCAGGCCACAGGCTTCCAGAATCAATCCTCAGTTATGTTCCCAGGCTACAGGGTTCCAGAATAAAACCTCAGTCATGTTCCCAGTCCACAGGGTTCCAGAACCAAGGCTCAGTCAGGTTCCCGGGCAACAGTATTCCACAATCTAAACAGATGTCATGTTCCAAGGCCTCAGGTTTCCAGAATCCACCCATGTCATGTTCCTGGGCCACAGGGTTCCAAAGTGAATCCTCAGTTATGTTCCCAGGCTACACGGCTCCAGAATAAAACCTCAGTCATATTCCCAGTCCACAGGTTTCCAGAACCAAGGCTCAGTCAAGTTCCCAGGCCACAGGATTCCACAATCTAAACAGATTTCATGTTCCCAGGCCTCAGGGTTCCAGAATCCACCCATGTCATGTTAACAGGACACAGGGTTCCAGAATAAAACCTCAGTCATGTTCCCAGTCCACAGGGGTCCAGAACCAAGGCTCAGTCAGTTTCCCGGGGCACAGTATTCCACAATCTAAACAGATGTCATGTTCCCAGGCCACAGGGATCCAGAATCAAACCTCAGTCATGTTGCCAGGCCATAGGGTACCACCATCAAACCTCAGTCATATTCCCAGGCCTAAGGTTTCCAGAATCAAACCGATTTCATGTTTCCAGGCAACAGGGTACCAGAATCCAAACCGAGGTCATGTTCCCAGGGCACAGGATTCCACACTCTAACATCAGTCATGTTCCCAGGCCAATGGTTTCCAGAATCAAACCTCAGTCATATTCCCAGGCCACATGGTTCCAGAATCAAACCTCAGTCGTGTTCCCAGGACACAGGGTTCCAGAATAAAACCTCAGTCATTTTCCCTGGACACAGGTTTCAGAAATCAAACCCCAGTCATGTTCCCAGGCCACAGGGTTCCAGAATCAATCCTCAGTTATGTTCCCAGGCTACAGGGTTCCAGAATAAAACGTCAGTCATGTTCCCAGTCCACAGGTTTCCACCATCTAAACAGATGTCATGTTCCCAGGCCTCAGGGTTCCAGAATCCACCCATGTCATGTTCCCAGGCCACAGGGTTCCAGAATCAATCCTCAGTTATGTTCCCAGGCTACAAGTTTCCAGAATAAAACCTCAGTCATGTTCCTAGTCCACAGGGTTCCAGAATCCACCGTTGTCATGTGCCCAGGCCACAGGGTTCCAGAATCAATCCTCAGTTATGGTCCCAGGCTACAGGGTTCCAGAATAAAACCTCGGTCATGTTCCCAGTCCACAGGGTTCCAGAACCAAGGCTCAGTCAGGTTCCCGGGGCACAGTATTCCACAATCTAAACAGATGTCATAATCCCAGGCCACAGCTTTCCAGAATCATGCCTCAGTCATGTTTCCAGGCCACAGGCATCCAGAATCAAACCTCAGTCATGTTGCCAGGCCATAGGGTACCACAATCAAACCTCAGTCATATTCCCAGACCTCAGGTTTACAGAATCAAACCGATTTCATGTTCCCAGGCAACAGGGTACCAGAATCCAAACCGATGTCATGTTCCCAGGCCACAGGATTCCACATTCTAACATCAGTCATGTTCCCAGGCCAATGGTTTCCAGAATCAAACCTCAGTCATATTCCCAGGCCACATGGTTCCAGAATAAAACCTCAGTCATGTTCCCTGGACACAGGTTTCAGAAATCAAATCCCAGTCATGTTCCCAGGCCACAGGGTTCCACAATTAAACCTCAGTCATATTCCCAGGCCAGAGGGTTCCACAATCAAACCTCAGTCCTGTTGCCAGGCCACGGTTCCACCATCAAGCCTCAGTCATGTTCCCAGGTCAGAGTGTTCCACAATCTAACCTAAGTCATCTTGCCAAGCCACAGGGTTCCACCATCAAACCTCAGGCATATTGCCAGGCCACAGTGTTCCACCATCAAGCCTCACTCATGTTCCCAAGCCTGAGGGTTCCACTATCAAACCTCAATCATGTTGCCAGGCCACAGGATTCAACCATGAAACCTCAGTCATGTTCCCAGTAAACAGGGCTCCAGAATCAAACCAATGTCATGTTCCCATGCCACGGGGTTCCAGTATCAGGCCTCAGTCATGGTCCCCGTGCACAGGGTTCCAAATCAAACCTCAGTCATGTTGCCAGTCCACAGGTTTCTGCCATCAAACCTCAGTCATGTTCCCAGTAAACAGGGCTCCAGAATCAAGCCTCAGTCATTTTGCCAGGCCAGAGTGTTCCACCATCAAACCTCAGTCATGATCCCAGGCCACAGGGTACCAGAGTCAAACCGTTCGCAGGTTCCCAGGCCACAGAGTTCCAGAATCCACCGATGTCATGCGGCCAGGCCACAGGGTTCCAGAATCAATCCTCAGTTATGTTCGCAGGCTACAGGTTTCCGGAATAAAACCTCAGTCATGTTCCCAGTCCACAGGGTTCCAGAATCAAGGCTCAGTCAGGTACCCGGGGCACAGTATTCCACAATCTAAACAGATGTCTTGTTCCCAGGCCTCAGGGTTCCAGAATCCACCCATGTCATGTTCCCAGGCCACAGGGTTCCAGAATCAATCCTCAGTTATGTTCCCAGGCTACAGGGTTCCAGAATAAAACCTCAGTCATGTTCCTAGTGCACAGTGTTCCAGAACCAAGGCTCAGTCAGGTTCCCGGGCCAAAGTATTCCACAATCTAAACAGATGTCATGTTTCCAGGCCACAGGTCTTCAGAATCACGCCTCAGTCATTTTCCCAGGCCACAAAGATCCAGAATCAAACCTCAGTCATGTTGCCAGGCCTCAGATTTCCGTAATCAAACCTATTTCGTGTTCCCAGGCCACAGGGTTCCAGAGTCAAACCGTTCGCAGGTTCCCAGGCCACAGTGTTCCAGAATCCACCAATGTCATGTTCCCAGGCCACAGGGTTCCAGAATCAATCCTCAGTTATGTTCCCAGGCTACAGGGTTCCAGAATAAAACCTCAGTCATATTCCCAGTACATAGGGTTCCAGAACCAAGGCTCAGTCAGGTTCCCGGGCCACAGTATTCCACAATCTAAACAGATGTCATGTTCCAAGGCCTCAGGTTTCCAGAATCCACCCATGTCATGTTCCTGGGCCACAGGGTTCCAAAGTGAATCCTCAGTTATGTTACCGGGCTACACGGCTCCAGAATAAAACCTCAGTCATAATCCCAGTCCACAGGTTTACAGAACCAAGGCTCAGTCAAGTTCCCAGGCCACAGTATTCCACAATCTAAACAGATTTCATGTTCCCAAGCCTCAGGGTTCCAGAATCCACCCATGTCGTGTTAACAGGACACAGGGCTCCAGAATAAAACCTCAGTCATGTTCCCAGTCCACAGGGTTCCAGAACCAAGGCTCAGTCAGGTTCCCGGGGCACAGTATTCCACAGTCTAAACAGATGTCATGTTCCCAGGCCACTGGTTTCCAGAATCATGCCTCAGTCATGTTCCCAGGCCACAGGCATCCAGAATCAAACCTCAGTCATGTTGCCAGGCCATAGGGTACCACAATCAAACCTCAGTCATATTCCCAGACCTCAGGTTTACAGAATCAAACCGATTTCATGTTCCCAGGCAACAGGGTACCAGAATCCAAACCGATGTCATGTTCCCAGGCCACAGGATTCCACATTCTAACATCAGTCATGTCCGCAGGCCAATGGTTTCCAGAATCAAACCTCAGTCATATTCCCAGGCCATATGGTTACAGAATCAAACCTCACTCGTGTTCCCAGGACACAGGGTTCCAGAATAAAACCTCAGTCATGTTCCCTGGACACAGGTTTCAGAAATCAAATCCCAGTCATGTTCCCAGGCCACAGGGTTCCACAATTAAACCTCAGTCATATTCCCAGGCCAGAGGGTTCCACAATCAAACCTCAGTCCTGTTGCCAGGCCACGGTTCCACCATCAAGCCTCAGTCATGTTCCCAGGTCAGAGTGTTCCACAATCTAACCTAAGTCATCTTGCCAAGCCACAGGGTTCCACCATCAAACCTCAGGCATATTGCCAGGCCACAGTGTTCCACCATCAAGCCTCACTCATGTTCCCAAGCCTGAGGGTTCCACTATCAAACCTCAATCATGTTGCCAGGCCACAGGATTCAACCATGAAACCTCAGTCTTGTTCCCAGTAAACAGGGCTCCAGAATCAAACCAATGTCATGTTCCCATGCCACGGGGTTCCAGTATCAGGCCTCAGTCATGGTCCCCGTGCACAGGGTTCCAAATCAAACCTCCGTCATGTTGCCAGTCCACAGGTTTCTGCCATCAAACCTCAGTCATGTTCCCAGTAAACAGGGCTCCAGAATCAAGCCTCAGTCATTTTGCCAGGCCAGAGTGTTCCACCATCAAACCTCAGTCATGATCCCAGGCCACATGTTTCCACAATGAAACCTCAGTCATTTTCCCAGGACAAAGGTTTCCAGAATCAAACCTCAGTCATATTCCCAGGACACATGGTTCCAGAATCAACCTGAGTCATGTTCGAAGGCCACAGGTTTCAACAATCAAACCTCAGTCATGTTCCCAGGACACAGGTGTCCAGAATCAAACCTCAGTCATGTTCCCAGAGAACAGGCTTCCAGAAGCAAACCTCAGTCATGTTCCCAAGCCACAGGGTTGCAGAATCAAACCTCAGTCTTGTTCCCAGGACACAGGTGTCCAGAATCAAACCGCAGTCATGTTCCCAGGGAACAGGCTTCCAGAAACAAACCTCAGTCATGTTCCCAGGCCACAGGGTTCCAGAATCAAACTTCAGTCTTGTTCCCAGGACACAGGTTTCCAGAATCAACCAGATATCATGTTCTCTGGCCACAGTCTTCCAGAATCAATCCTCAGTCATGTTGCCAGGCCACAGGTTTCCACCATCAAACCTCAGACATGTTCCCAGGCCACAGGGTACCAGAGTCAAACCGTTCGCAGGTTCCCAGGCCACAGAGTTCCAGAATCCACCGATGTCATGCGGCCAGGCCACAGGGTTCCAGAATCAATCCTCAGTTATGTTCGCAGGCTACAGGGTTCCGGAATAAAACCTCAGTCATGTTCCCAGTCCACAGGGTTCCAGAATCAAGGCTCAGTCAGGTACCCGGGGCACAGTATTCCACAATCTAAACAGATGTCATGTTCCCAGGCCTCAGGGTACCAGAATCCACCCATGTCATGTTCCCAGGCCACAGCGTTCCAGAATCAATCCTCAGTTATGTTCCCAGGCTACAGGGTTCCAGAATAAAACCTCAGTCATATTCCCAGTACATAGGGTTCCAGAACCAAGGCTCAGTCAAGTTCCCGGGTCACAGTATTCCACAAGCTAAACAGATGTCTTGTTCCCAGGCCTCAGGGTTCCAGAATCCACCCATGTTATGTTCCCAGGCCACAGGGTTCCAGAATCAATCCTCAGTTATGTTCCCAGGCTACAGGGTTCCAGAATAAAACCTCAGTCATGTTCCTAGTGCACAGTGTTCCAGAACCAAGGCTCAGTCAGGTTCCCGGGCCAAAGTATTCCACAATCTAAACAGATGTCATGTTTCCAGGCCACAGGTCTTCAGAATCACGCCTCAGTCATTTTCCCAGGCCACAGAGATCCAGAATCAAACCTCAGTCATGTTGCCAGGCCTCAGATTTCCGGAATCAAACCGATTTCGTGTTCCCAGGCCACAGGTTTCCAGAGTCAAACCGTTCGCAGGTTCCCAGGCCACAGTGTTCCAGAATCCACCGATGTCATGTTCCCAGGCCACAGGCTTCCAGAATCAATCTTCAGTTATGTTCCCAGGCTACAGGGTTCCAGAATAAAACCTCAGTCATGTTCCCAGTCCACAGGGTTCCAGAACCAAGGCTCAGTCAGGTTCCCGGGCCACAGTATTCCACAATCTAAACAGATGTCATGTTCCAAGGCCTCAGGTTTCCAGAATCCACCCATGTCATGTTCCTGGGCCACAGGGTTCCAAAGTGAATCCTCAGTTATGTTCCCAGGCTACACGGCTCCAGAATAAAACCTCAGTCATATTCCCAGTCCACAGGTTTCCAGAACCAAGGCTCAGTCAAGTTCCCAGGCCACAGGATTCCACAATCTAAACAGATTTCATGTTCCCAGGCCTCAGGGTTCCAGAATCCACCCATGTCATGTTAACAGGACACAGGGTTCCAGAATAAAACCTCAGTCATGTTCCCAGTCCACAGGGGTCCAGAACCAAGGCTCAGTCAGGTTCCCGGGGCACAGTATTCCACAATCTAAACAGATGCCATATTCCCAGGCCACAGGGATCCAGAATCAAACCTCAGTCATGTTGCCAGGCCATAGGGTACCACCATCAAACCTCAGTCATATTCCCAGGCCTAAGGTTTCCAGAATCAAACCGATTTCATGTTTCCAGGCAACAGGGTACCAGAATCCAAACCGAGGTCATGTTCCCAGGGCACAGGATTCCACACTCTAACATCAGTCATGTTCCCAGGCCAATGGTTTCCAGAATCAAACCTAAGTCATATTCCCAGGCCACATGGTTCCAGAATCAAACCTCAGTCGTGTTCCCAGGACACAGGGTTCCAGAATAAAACCTCAGTCATTTTCCCTGGACACAGGTTTCAGAAATCAAACCCCAGTCATGTTCCCAGGCCACAGGGTTCCAGAATCAATCCTCAGTTATGTTCCCAGGCTACAGGGTTCCAGAATAAAACGTCAGTCATGTTCCAAGTCCACAGGTTTCCACAATCTAAACAGATGTCATGTTCCCAGGCCTCAGGGTTCCAGAATCCACCCATGTCATGTTCCCAGGCCACAGGGTTCCAGAATCAATCCTCAGTTATGTTCCCAGGCTACAAGTTTCCAGAATAAAACCTCAGTCATGTTCCTAGTCCACAGGGTTCCAGAATCCACCGTTGTCATGTGCCCAGGCCACAGGGTTCCAGAATCAATCCTCAGTTATGGTCCCAGGCTACAGGGTTCCAGAATAAAACCTCGGTCATGTTCCCAGTCCACAGGGTTCCAGAACCAAGGCTCAGTCAGGTTCCCGGGGCACAGTATTCCACAATCTAAACAGATGTCATAATCCCAGGCCACAGCTTTCCAGAATCATGACTCAGTCATGTTTCCAGGCCACAGGCATCCAGAATCAAACCTCAGTCATGTTGCCAGGCCATAGGGTACCACAATCAAACCTCAGTCATATTCCCAGACCTCAGGTTTACAGAATCAAACCGATTTCATGTTCCCAGGCAACAGGGTACCAGAATCCAAACCGATGTCATGTTCCCAGGCCACAGGATTCCACATTCTAACATCAGTCATGTTCCCAGGCCAATGGTTTCCAGAATCAAACCTCAGTCATATTCTCAGGCCACATGGTTCCAGAATAAAACCTCAGTCATGTTCCCTGGACACAGGTTTCAGAAATCAAATCCCAGTCATGTTCCCAGGCCACAGGGTTCCACAATTAAACCTCAGTCATATTCCCAGGCCAGAGGGTTCCACAATCAAACCTCAGTCCTGTTGCCAGGCCACGGTTCCACCATCAAGCCTCAGTCATGTTCCCAGGTCAGAGTGTTCCACAATCTAACCTAAGTCATCTTGCCAAGCCACAGGGTTCCACCATCAAACCTCAGGCATATTGCCAGGCCACAGTGTTCCACCATCAAGCCTCACTCATGTTCCCAAGCCTGAGGGTTCCACTATCAAACCTCAATCATGTTGCCAGGCCACAGGATTCAACCATGAAACCTCAGTCATGTTCCCAGTAAACAGGGCTCCAGAATCAAACCAATGTCATGTTCCCATGCCACGGGGTTCCAGTATCAGGCCTCAGTCATGGTCCCCGTGCACAGGGTTCCAAATCAAACCTCCGTCATGTTGCCAGTCCACAGGTTTCTGCCATCAAACCTCAGTCATGTTCCCAGTAAACAGGGCTCCAGAATCAAGCCTCAGTCATTTTGCCAGGCCAGAGTGTTCCACCATCAAACCTCAGTCATGATCCCAGGCCACATGTTTCCACAATGAAACCTCAGTCATTTTCCCAGGACAAAGGTTTCCAGAATCAAACCTCAGTCATATTCCCAGGACACATGGTTCCAGAATCAACCTGAGTCATGTTCGAAGGCCACAGGTTTCAACAATCAAACCTCAGTCATGTTCCCAGGACACAGGTGTCCAGAATCAAACCTCAGTCATGTTCCCAGAGAACAGGCTTCCAGAAGCAAACCTCAGTCATGTTCCCAAGCCACAGGGTTGCAGAATCAAACCTCAGTCTTGTTCCCAGGACACAGGTGTCCAGAATCAAACCGCAGTCATGTTCCCAGGGAACAGGCTTCCAGAAACAAACCTCAGTCATGTTCCCAGGCCACAGGGTTCCAGAATCAAACTTCAGTCTTGTTCCCAGGACACAGGTTTCCAGAATCAACCAGATATCATGTTCCCTGGCCACAGTCTTCCAGAATCAATCCTCAGTCATGTTGCCAGGCCACAGGTTTCCACCATCAAACCTCAGACATGTTCCCAGGCCACAGGGTACCAGAGTCAAACCGTTCGCAGGTTCCCAGGCCACAGAGTTCCAGAATCCACCGATGTCATGCGGCCAGGCCACAGGGTTCCAGAATCAATCCTCAGTTATGTTCGCAGGCTACAGGGTTCCGGAATAAAACCTCAGTCATGTTCCCAGTCCACAGGGTTCCAGAATCAAGGCTCAGTCAGGTACCCGGGGCACAGTATTCCACAATCTAAACAGATGTCATGTTCCCAGGCCTCAGGGTACCGGAATCCACCCATGTCATGTTCCCAGGCCACAGCGTTCCAGAATCAATCCTCAGTTATGTTCCCAGGCTACAGGGTTCCAGAATAAAACCTCAGTCATATTCCCAGTACATAGGGTTCCAGAACCAAGGCTCAGTCAAGTTCCCGGGTCACAGTATTCCACAAGCTAAACAGATGTCTTGTTCCCAGGCCTCAGGGTTCCAGAATCCACCCATGTTATGTTCCCAGGCCACAGGGTTCCAGAATCAATCCTCAGTTATGTTCCCAGGCTACAGGGTTCCAGAATAAAACCTCAGTCATGTTCCTAGTGCACAGTGTTCCAGAACCAAGGCTCAGTCAGGTTCCCGGGCCAAAGTATTCCACAATCTAAACAGATGTCATGTTTCCAGGCCACAGGTCTTCAGAATCACGCCTCAGTCATTTTCCCAGGCCACAGAGATCCAGAATCAAACCTCAGTCATGTTGCCAGGCCTCAGATTTCCGGAATCAAACCGATTTCGTGTTCCCAGGCCACAGGTTTCCAGAGTCAAACCGTTCGCAGGTTCCCAGGCCACAGTGTTCCAGAATCCACCGATGTCATGTTCCCAGGCCACAGGCTTCCAGAATCAATCTTCAGTTATGTTCCCAGGCTACAGGGTTCCAGAATAAAACCTCAGTCATGTTCCCAGTCCACAGGGTTCCAGAACCAAGGCTCAGTCAGGTTCCCGGGCCACAGTATTCCACAATCTAAACAGATGTCATGTTCCAAGGCCTCAGGTTTCCAGAATCCACCCATGTCATGTTCCTGGGCCACAGGGTTCCAAAGTGAATCCTCAGTTATGTTCCCAGGCTACACGGCTCCAGAATAAAACCTCAGTCATATTCCCAGTCCACAGGTTTCCAGAACCAAGGCTCAGTCAAGTTCCCAGGCCACAGGATTCCACAATCTAAACAGATTTCATGTTCCCAGGCCTCAGGGTTCCAGAATCCACCCATGTCATGTTAACAGGACACAGGGTTCCAGAATAAAACCTCAGTCATGTTCCCAGTCCACAGGGGTCCAGAACCAAGGCTCAGTCAGGTTCCCGGGGCACAGTATTCCACAATCTAAACAGATGCCATATTCCCAGGCCACAGGGATCCAGAATCAAACCTCAGTCATGTTGCCAGGCCATAGGGTACCACCATCAAACCTCAGTCATATTCCCAGGCCTAAGGTTTCCAGAATCAAACCGATTTCATGTTTCCAGGCAACAGGGTACCAGAATCCAAACCGAGGTCATGTTCCCAGGGCACAGGATTCCACACTCTAACATCAGTCATGTTCCCAGGCCAATGGTTTCCAGAATCAAACCTAAGTCATATTCCCAGGCCACATGGTTCCAGAATCAAACCTCAGTCGTGTTCCCAGGACACAGGGTTCCAGAATAAAACCTCAGTCATTTTCCCTGGACACAGGTTTCAGAAATCAAACCCCAGTCATGTTCCCAGGCCACAGGGTTCCAGAATCAATCCTCAGTTATGTTCCCAGGCTACAGGGTTCCAGAATAAAACGTCAGTCATGTTCCCAGTCCACAGGTTTCCACAATCTAAACAGATGTCATGTTCCCAGGCCTCAGGGTTCCAGAATCCACCCATGTCATGTTCCCAGGCCACAGGGTTCCAGAATCAATCCTCAGTTATGTTCCCAGGCTACAAGTTTCCAGAATAAAACCTCAGTCATGTTCCTAGTCCACAGGGTTCCAGAATCCACCGTTGTCATGTGCCCAGGCCACAGGGTTCCAGAATCAATCCTCAGTTATGGTCCCAGGCTACAGGGTTCCAGAATAAAACCTCGGTCATGTTCCCAGTCCACAGGGTTCCAGAACCAAGGCTCAGTCAGGTTCCCGGGGCACAGTATTCCACAATCTAAACAGATGTCATAATCCCAGGCCACAGCTTTCCAGAATCATGCCTCAGTCATGTTTCCAGGCCACAGGCATCCAGAATCAAACCTCAGTCATGTTGCCAGGCCATAGGGTACCACAATCAAACCTCAGTCATATTCCCAGACCTCAGGTTTACAGAATCAAACCGATTTCATGTTCCCAGGCAACAGGGTACCAGAATCCAAACCGATGTCATGTTCCCAGGCCACAGGATTCCACATTCTAACATCAGTCATGTTCCCAGGCCAATGGTTTCCAGAATCAAACCTCAGTCATATTCTCAGGCCACATGGTTCCAGAATAAAACCTCAGTCATGTTCCCTGGACACAGGTTTCAGAAATCAAATCCCAGTCATGTTCCCAGGCCACAGGGTTCCACAATTAAACCTCAGTCATATTCCCAGGCCAGAGGGTTCCACAATCAAACCTCAGTCCTGTTGCCAGGCCACGGTTCCACCATCAAGCCTCAGTCATGTTCCCAGGTCAGAGTGTTCCACAATCTAACCTAAGTCATCTTGCCAAGCCACAGGGTTCCACCATCAAACCTCAGGCATATTGCCAGGCCACAGTGTTCCACCATCAAGCCTCACTCATGTTCCCAAGCCTGAGGGTTCCACTATCAAACCTCAATCATGTTGCCAGGCCACAGGATTCAACCATGAAACCTCAGTCATGTTCCCAGTAAACAGGGCTCCAGAATCAAACCAATGTCATGTTCCCATGCCACGGGGTTCCAGTATCAGGCCTCAGTCATGGTCCCCGTGCACAGGGTTCCAAATCAAACCTCAGTCATGTTGCCAGTCCACAGGTTTCTGCCATCAAACCTCAGTCATGTTCCCAGTAAACAGGGCTCCAGAATCAAGCCTCAGTCATTTTGCCAGGCCAGAGTGTTCCACCATCAAACCTCAGTCATGATCCCAGGCCACATGTTTCCACAATGAAACCTCAGTCATTTTCCCAGGACAAAGGTTTCCAGAATCAAACCTCAGTCATATTCCCAGGACACATGGTTCCAGAATCAACTTGAGTCATGTTCGAAGGCCACAGGTTTCAACAATCAAACCTCAGTCATGTTCCCAGGACACAGGTGTCCAGAATCAAACCTCAGTCATGTTCCCAGAGAACAGGCTTCCAGAAACAAACCTCAGTCATGTTCCCAAGCCACAGGGTTGCAGAATCAAACCTCAGTCTTGTTCCCAGGACACAGGTGTCCAGAATCAAACCGCAGTCATGTTCCCAGGGAACAGGCTTCCAGAAACAAACCTCAGTCATGTTCCCAGGCCACAGGGTTCCAGAATCAAACTTCAGTCTTGTTCCCAGGACACAGGTTTCCAGAATCAACCAGATATCATGTTCCCTGGCCACAGTCTTCCAGAATCAATCCTCAGTCATGTTGCCAGGCCACAGGTTTCCACCATCAAACCTCAGACATGTTCCCAGGCCACAGGGTTCCAGAATCCACCCACGTCATGTTCCCAGGCCACAGGGTTCCAGAATCAATCCTCAGTTATGTTCCCAGGCTACAGGGTTCCAGAATAAAACCTCAGTCATGTTCCTAGTGCACAGTGTTCCAGAACCAAGGCTCAGTCAGGTTCCCGGGCCAAAGTATTCCACAATCTAAACAGATGTCATGTTTCCAGGCCACAGGTCTTCAGAATCACGCCTCAGTCATTTTCCCAGGCCACAGAGATCCAGAATCAAACCTCAGTCATGTTGCCAGGCCTCAGATTTCCGTAATCAAACCGATTTCGTGTTCCCAGGCCACAGGGTTCCACAGTCAAACCGTTCGCAGGTTCCCAGGCCACAGTGTTCCAGAATCCACCGATGTCATGTTCCCAGGCCACAGGGTTTCAGAATCAATCCTCAGTTATGTTCCCAGGCTACAGGGTTCCAGAATAAAACCTCAGTCATATTCCCAGTACATAGGGTTCCAGAACCAAGGCTCAGTCAGGTTCCTGGGTCACAGTATTCCACAATCTAAACAGATGTCTTGTTCCCAGGCCTCAGGGTTCCAGAATCCACCCATGTTATGTTCCCAGGCCACAGGGTTCCAGAATCAATCCTCAGTTATGTTCCCAGGCTACAGGGTTTCAGAATAAAACCTCAGTCATGTTCCCAGTCCACAGGGTTCCAGAACCAAGGCTCAGTCAGGTTCCCGGGCCACAGTATTCCACAATCTAAACAGATGTCATGTTCCAAGGCCTCAGGTTTCCAGAATCCACCCATGTCATGTTCCTGGGCCACAGGGTTCCAAAGTGAATCCTCAGTTATGTTCCCAGGCTACACGGCTCCAGAATAAAACCTCAGTCATATTCCCAGTCCACAGGTTTCCAGAACCAAGGCTCAGTCAAGTTCCCAGGCCACAGTATTCCACAATCTAAACAGATTTCATGTTCCCAAGCCTCAGGGTTCCAGAATCCACCCATGTCGTGTTAACAGGACACAGGGCTCCAGAATAAAACCTCAGTCATGTTCCCAGTCCACAGGGTTCCAGAACCAAGGCTCAGTCAGGTTCCCGGGGCACAGTATTCCACAGTCTAAACAGATGTCATGTTCCCAGGCCACAGGTTTCCAGAATCATGCCTCAGTCATGTTCCCAGGCCACAGGCATCCAGAATCAAACCTCAGTCATGTTGCCAGGCCATAGGGTACCACAATCAAACCTCAGTCATATTCCCAGACCTCAGGTTTACAGAATCAAACCGATTTCATGTTCCCAGGCAACAGGGTACCAGAATCCAAACCGATGTCATGTTCCCAGGCCACAGGATTCCACATTCTAACATCAGTCATGTCCCCAGGCCAATGGTTTCCAGAATCAAACCTCAGTCATATTCCCAGGCCATATGGTTACAGAATCAAACCTCAGTCGTGTTCCCAGGACACAGGGTTCCAGAATAAAACCTCAGTCATGTTCCCTGGACACAGGTTTCAGAAATCAAATCCCAGTCATGTTCCCAGGCCACAGGGTTCCACAATTAAACCTCAGTCATATTCCCAGGCCAGAGGGTTCCACAATCAAACCTCAGTCCTGTTGCCAGGCCACGGTTCCACCATCAAGCCTCAGTCATGTTCCCAGGTCAGAGTGTTCCACAATCTAACCTAAGTCATCTTGCCAAGCCACAGGGTTCCACCATCAAACCTCAGGCATATTGCCAGGCCACAGTGTTCCACCATCAAGCCTCACTCATGTTCCCAAGCCTGAGGGTTCCACTATCAAACCTCAATCATGTTGCCAGGCCACAGGATTCAACCATGAAACCTCAGTCTTGTTCCCAGTAAACAGGGCTCCAGAATCAAACCAATGTCATGTTCCCATGCCACGGGGTTCCAGTATCAGGCCTCAGTCATGGTCCCCGTGCACAGGGTTCCAAATCAAACCTCCGTCATGTTGCCAGTCCACAGGTTTCTGCCATCAAACCTCAGTCATGTTCCCAGTAAACAGGGCTCCAGAATCAAGCCTCAGTCATTTTGCCAGGCCAGAGTGTTCCACCATCAAACCTCAGTCATGATCCCAGGCCACATGTTTCCACAATGAAACCTCAGTCATTTTCCCAGGACAAAGGTTTCCAGAATCAAACCTCAGTCATATTCCCAGGACACATGGTTCCAGAATCAACCTGAGTCATGTTCGAAGGCCACAGGTTTCAACAATCAAACCTCAGTCATGTTCCCAGGACACAGGTGTCCAGAATCAAACCTCAGTCATGTTCCCAGAGAACAGGCTTCCAGAAACAAACCTCAGTCATGTTCCCAAGCCACAGGGTTGCAGAATCAAACCTCAGTCTTGTTCCCAGGACACAGGTGTCCAGAATCAAACCGCAGTCATGTTCCCAGGGAACAGGCTTCCAGAAACAAACCTCAGTCATGTTCCCAGGCCACAGGGTTCCAGAATCAAACTTCAGTCTTGTTCCCAGGACACAGGTTTCCAGAATCAACCAGATATCATGTTCCCTGGCCACAGTCTTCCAGAATCAATCCTCAGTCATGTTGCCAGGCCACAGGTTTCCACCATCAAACCTCATACATGTTCCCAGGCCACAGGGTACCAGAGTCAAACCGTTCGCAGGTTCCCAGGCCACAGAGTTCCAGAATCCACCGATGTCATGCGGCCAGGCCACAGGGTTCCAGAATCAATACTCAGTTATGTTCGCAGGCTACAGGGTTCCGGAATAAAACCTCAGTCATGTTCCCAGTCCACAGGGTTCCAGAATCAAGGCTCAGTCAGGTACCCGGGGCACAGTATTCCACAATCTAAACACATGTCTTGTTCCCAGGCCTCAGGGTTCCAGAATCCACCCATGTCATGTTCCCAGGCCACAGGGTTCCAGAATCAATCCTCAGTTATGTTCCCAGGCTACAGGGTTCCAGAATAAAACCTCAGTCATATTCCCAGTACATAGGGTTCCAGAACCAAGGCTCAGTCAGGTTCCCGGGTCACAGTATTCCACAATCTAAACAGATGTCTTGTTCCCAGGCCTCAGGGTTCCAGAATCCACCCATGTTATGTTACCAGGCCACAGGGTTCCAGAATCAATCCTCAGTTATGTTCCCAGGCTACAGGGTTTCAGAATAAAACCTCAGTCATGTTCCCAGTCCACAGGGTTCCAGAACCAAGGCTCAGTCAGGTTCCCGGGCCACAGTATTCCACAATCTAAACAGATGTCATGTTCCAAGGCCTCAGGTTTCCAGAATCCACCCATGTCATGTTCCTGGGCCACAGGGTTCCAAAGTGAATCCTCAGTTATGTTCCCAGGCTACACGGCTCCAGAATAAAACCTCAGTCATATTCCCAGTCCACAGGTTTCCAGAACCAAGGCTCAGTCAAGTTCCCAGGCCACAGTATTCCACAATCTAAACAGATTTCATGTTCCCAGGCCTCAGGGTTCCAGAATCCACCCATGTCGTGTTAACAGGACACAGGGCTCCAGAATAAAACCTCAGTCATGTTCCCAGTCCACAGGGGTCCAGAACCAAGGCTCAGTCAGGTTCCCGGGGCACAGTATTCCACAATCTAAACAGATGTCATGTTCCCAGGCCACAGGGATCCAGAATCAAACCTCAGTCATGTTGCCAGGCCATAGGGTACCACCATCAAACCTCAGTCATATTCCCAGGCCTAAGGTTTCCAGAATCAAACCGATTTCATGTTTCCAGGCAACAGGGTACCAGAATCCAAACCGATGTCATGTTCCCAGGGCACAGGATTCCACACTCTAACATCAGTCATGTTCCCATGCCAATGGTTTCCAGAATCAAACCTAAGTCATATTCCCAGGCCACATGGTTCCAGAATCAAACCTCAGTCGTGTTCCCAGGACACAGGGTTCCAGAATAAAACCTCAGTCATGTTCCCTGGACACAGGTTTCAGAAATCAAATCCCAGTCATGTTCCCAGGCCACAGGGTTCCAGAATCAATCCTCAGTTATGTTCCCAGGCTACAGGGTTCCAGAATAAATCGTCAGTCATGTTCCCAGTCCACAGGGTTCCAGAACCAAGGCTCAGTCACGTTCCCAGGGCACAGTATTCCACAATCTAAACAGATGTCATGTTCCCAGGCCTCAGGGTTCCAGAATCCACCCATGTCATGTTCCCAGGACACAGGGTTCCAGAATCAACCAGATATCATGTTCCCTAGCCACAGTCTTCCAGAATCAATCCGCAGTCATGTTGCCAGGCCACAGGTTTCCCCCATCAAACCTCATACATGTTCCCAGGCCACAGGGTACCAGAGTCAAACCGTTCGCAGGTTCCCAGGCCACAGAGTTCCAGAATCCACCGATGTCATGCGGCCAGGACACAGGGTTCCAGAATCAATCCTCAGTTATGTTCGCAGGCTACAGGGTTCCGGAATAAAACCTCAGTCATGTTCCCAGTCCACAGGGTTCCAGAATCAAGGCTCAGTTAGGTACCCGGGGCACAGTATTCCACAATCTAAACAGATGTCATGTTCCCATGCCACGGGGTTCCAGTATCAGGCCTCAGTCATGGTCCCCGTGCACAGGGTTCCAAATCAAACCTCAGTCATGTTGCTAGTCCACAGGTTTCTGCCATCAAACCTCAGTCATGTTCCCAGTAAACAGGGCTCCAGAATCAAGCCTCAGTCATTTTGCCAGGCCAGAGTGTTCCACCATCAAACGTCAGTCATGATCCCAGGCCACAATTTTCCACAATGAAACCTCAGTCATTTTCCCAGGACAAAGGTTTCCAGAATCAAACCTCAGTCATATTCCCAGGACACATGGTTCCAGAATCAACCTGAGTCATGTTCGAAGGCCACAGGTTTCAACAATCAAACCTCAGTCATGTTCCCAGGACACAGGTGTCCAGAATCAAACCTCAGTCATGTTCACAGAGAACAGGCTTCCAGAAACAAACCTCAGTCATGTTCCCAAGCCACAGGGTTGCAGAATCAAACCTCAGTCTTGTTCCCAGGACACAGGTGTCCAGAATCAAACCGCAGTCATGTTCCCAGGGAACAGGCTTCCAGAAACAAACCTCAGTCATGTTCCCAGGCCACAGGGTTCCAGAATCAAACTTCAGTCTTGTTCCCAGGACACAGGTTTCCAGAATCAACCAGATATCATGTTCCCTGGCCACAGTCTTCCAGAATCAATCCTCAGTCATGTTGCCAGGCCACAGGTTTCCACCATCAAACCTCATACATGTTCCCAGGCCACAGGGTACCAGAGTCAAACCGTTCGCAGGTTCCCAGGCCACAGAGTTCCAGAATCCACCGATGTCATGCGGCCAGGCCACAGGGTTCCAGAATCAATCCTCAGTTATGTTCGCAGGCTACAGGGTTCCGGAATAAAACCTCAGTCATGTTCCCAGTCCACAGGGTTCCAGAATCAAGGCTCAGTCAGGTACCCGGGGCACAGTATTCCACAATCTAAACAGATGTCATGTTCCCAGGCCTCAGGGTTCCAGAATCCACCCATGTCATGTTCCCAGGCCACAGGGTTCCAGAATCAATCCTCAGTTATGTTCCCAGGCTACAGGGTTCCAGAATAAAACCTCAGTCATATTCCCAGTACATAGGGTTCCAGAACCAAGGCTCAGTCAGGTTCCCGGGTCACAGTATTCCACAATCTAAACAGATGTCTTGTTCCCAGGCCTCAGGGTTCCAGAATCCACCCATGTTATGTTCCCAGGCCACAGGGTTCCAGAATCAATCCTCAGTTATGTTCCCAGGCTACAGGGTTCCAGAATAAATCCTCAGTCATGTTCCTAGTGCACAGTGTTCCAGAACCAAGGCTCAGTCAGGTTCCCGGGCCAAAGTATTCCACAATCTAAACAGATGTCATGTTTCCAGGCCACAGGTCTTCAGAATCACGCCTCAGTCATTTTCCCAGGCCACAGAGATCCAGAATCAAACCTCAGTCATGTTGCCAGGCCTCAGATTTCCGTAATCAAACCGATTTCGTGTTCCCAGGCCACAGGGTTCCAGAGTCAAACCGTTCGCAGGTTCCCAGGCCACAGTGTTCCAGAATCCACCGATGTCATGTTCCCAGGCCACAGGCTTCCAGAATCAATCCTCAGTTATGTTCCCAGGCTACAGGGTTCCAGAATAAAACCTCAGTCATGTTCCCAGTCCACAGGGTTCCAGAACCAAGGCTCAGTCAGGTTCCCGGGCCACAGTATTCCACAATCTAAACAGATGTCATGTTCCAAGGCCTCAGGTTTCCAGAATCCACCCATGTCATGTTCCTGGGCCACAGGGTTCCAAAGTGAATCCTCATTTATGTTCCCAGGCTACACGGCTCCAGAATAAAACCTCAGTCATATTCCCAGTCCACAGGTTTCCAGAACCAAGGCTCAGTCAAGTTCCCAGGCCACAGTATTCCACAATCTAAACAGATTTCATGTTCCCAGGCCTCAGGGTTCCAGAATCCACCCATGTCGTGTTAACAGGACACAGGGCTCCAGAATAAAACCTCAGTCATGTTCCCAGTCCACAGGGGTCCAGAACCAAGGCTCAGTCAGGTTCCCGGGGCACAGTATTCCACAATCTAAACAGATGTCATGTTCCCAGGCCACAGGGATCCAGAATCAAACCTCAGTCATGTTGCCAGGCCATAGGGTACCACCATCAAACCTCAGTCATATTCCCAGGCCTAAGGTTTCCAGAATCAAACCGATTTCATGTTTCCAGGCAACAGGGTACCAGAATCCAAACCGATGTCATGTTCCCAGGGCACAGGATTCCACACTCTAACATCAGTCATGTTCCCATGCCAATGGTTTCCAGAATCAAACCTAAGTCATATTCCCAGGCCACATGGTTCCAGAATCAAACCTCAGTCGTGTTCCCAGGACACAGGGTTCCAGAATAAAACCTCAGTCATGTTCCCTGGACACAGGTTTCAGAAATCAAATCCCAGTCATGTTCCCAGGCCACAGGGTTCCAGAATCAATCCTCAGTTATGTTCCCAGGCTACAGGGTTCCAGAATAAAACGTCAGTCATGTTCCCAGTCCACAGGGTTCCAGAACCAAGGCTCAGTCACGTTCCCAGGGCACAGTATTCCACAATCTAAACAGATGTCATGTTACCAGGCCTCAGGGTTCCAGAATCCACCCATGTCATGTTCCCAGGCCACAGGGTTCCGGAATCAATCCTCAGTTATGTTCCCAGGCTACAAGGTTCCAGAATAAAACCTCAGTCATGTTCCTAGTCCACAGGCTTCCAGAATCCACCGTTGTCATGTGCCCAGGCCACAGGGTTCCAGAATCAATCCGCAGTTATGGTCCCAGGCTACAGGGTTCCAGAATAAAACCTCAGTCATGTTCCCAGTCCACAGGGTTCCAGAACCAAGGCTCAGTCAGGTTCCCGGGGCACAGTATTCCACAATCTAAACAGATGTCATGTTCCCAGGCCACAGGTTTCCAGAATCATGCCTCAGTCATGTTCCCAGGCCACAGGCATCCAGAATCAAACCTCAGTCATGTTGCCAGGCCATAGGGTACCACAATCAAACCTCAGTCATATTCCCAGACCTCAGGTTTACAGAATCAAACCGATTTCATGTTCCCAGGCAACAGGGTACCAGAATCCAAACCGATGTCATGTTCCCAGGCCACAGGATTCCACATTCTAACATCAGTCATGTTCCCAGGGCAATGGTTTCCAGAATCAAACCTCAGTCATATTCCAAGGCCATATGGTTACAGAATCAAACCTCAGTCGTGTTCCCAGGACACAGGGTTCCAGAATAAAACCTCAGTCATGTTCCCTGGACACAGGTTTCAGAAATCAAATCCCAGTCATGTTCCCAGGCCACAGGGTTCCACAATTAAACCTCAGTCATATTCCCAGGCCAGAGGGTTCCACAATCAAACCTCAGTCCTGTTGCCAGGCCACGGTTCCACCATCAAGCCTCAGTCATGTTCCCAGGTCAGAGTGTTCCACAATCTAACCTAAGTCATCTTGCCAAGCCACA
The DNA here is from genome assembly GCF_965194825.1 of Balaenoptera physalus. Classification (NCBI taxonomy): domain Eukaryota; kingdom Metazoa; phylum Chordata; class Mammalia; order Artiodactyla; family Balaenopteridae; genus Balaenoptera; species Balaenoptera physalus. Next base: position 32,926,081 of record NC_138897.1, on the reverse strand, counting down.
GGGTTCCACCATCAAACCTCAGGCATATTGCCAGGCCACAGTGTTCCACCATCAAGCCTCACTCATGTTCCCAAGACTGAGGGTTCCACTATCAAACCTCAATCATGTTGCCAGGCCACAGGATTCAACCATGAAACCTCAGTCATGTTCCCAGTAAACAGGGCTCCAGAATCAAACCAATGTCATGTGCCCATGCCACGGGGTTCCAGTATCAGGCCTCAGTCATGGTCCCCGGCACAGGGTTCCAAATCAAACCTCAGTCATGTTGCCAGTCCACAGGTTTCTGCCATCAAACCTCAGTCATGTTCCCAGTAAACAGGGCTCCAGAATCAAGCCTCAGTCATTTTGCCAGGCCAGAGTGTTCCACCATCAAACCTCAGTCATGATCCCAGGCCACATGTTTCCACAATGAAACCTCAGTCATTTTCCCAGGACAAAGGTTTCCAGAATCAAACCTCAGTCATATTCCCAGGACACATGGTTCCAGAATCAACCTGAGTCATGTTCGAAGGCCACAGGTTTCAACAATCAAACCTCAGTCATGTTCCCAGGACACAGGTGTCCAGAATCAAACCTCAGTCATGTTCCCAGAGAACAGGCTTCCAGAAACAAACCTCAGTCATGTTCCCAAGCCACAGGGTTGCAGAATCAAAACTCAGTCTTGTTCCCAGGACACAGGTGTCCAGAATCAAACCGCAGTCATGTTCCCAGGGAACAGGCTTCCAGAAACAAACCTCAGTCATGTTCCCAGGCCACAGGGTTCCAGAATCAAACTTCAGTCTTGTTCCCAGGACACAGGTTTCCAGAATCAAACAGATATCATGTTCCCTGGCCACAGTCTTCCAGAATCAATCCTCAGTCATGTTGCCAGGCCACAGGTTTCCACCATCAAACCTCATACATGTTCCCAAGCCACAGGGTACCAGAGTCAAACCGTTCGCAGGTTCCCAGGCCACAGAGTTCCAGAATCCACCGATGTCATGCGGCCAGGCCACAGGGTTCCAGAATCAATCCTCAGTTATGTTCGCAGGCTACAGGGTTCCGGAATAAAACCTCAGTCATGTTCCCAGTCCACAGGGTTCCAGAATCAAGGCTCAGTCAGGTACCCGGGGCACAGTATTCCACAATCTAAACAGATGTCATGTTCCCAGGCCTCAGGGTTCCAGAATCCACCCATGTCATGTTCCCAGGCCACAGGGTTCCAGAATCAATCCTCAGTTATGTTCCCAGGCTACAGGGTTCCAGAATAAAACCTCAGTCATATTCCCAGTACATAGGGTTCCAGAACCAAGGCTCAGTCAGGTTCCCGGGTCACAGTATTCCACAATCTAAACAGATGTCTTGTTCCCAGGCCTCAGGGTTCCAGAATCCACCCATGTTATGTTCCCAGGCCACAGGGTTCCAGAATCAATCCTCAGTTATGTTCCCAGGCTACAGGGTTCCAGAATAAATCCTCAGTCATGTTCCTAGTGCACAGTGTTCCAGAACCAAGGCTCAGTCAGGTTCCCGGGCCAAAGTATTCCACAATCTAAACAGATGTCATGTTTCCAGGCCACAGGTCTTCAGAATCACGCCTCAGTCATTTTCCCAGGCCACAGAGATCCAGAATCAAACCTCTTTCATGTTGCCAGGCCTCAGATTTCCGTAATCAAACCGATTTCGTGTTCCCAGGCCACAGGGTTCCAGAGTCAAACCGTTCGCAGGTTCCCAGGCCACAGTGTTCCAGAATCCACCGATGTCATGTTCCCAGGCCACAGGCTTCCAGAATCAATCCTCAGTTATGTTCCCAGGCTACAGGGTTCCAGAATAAAACCTCAGTCTTGTTCCCAGTCCACAGGGTTCCAGAACCAAGGCTCAGTCAGGTTCCCGGGCCACAGTATTCCACAATCTAAACAGATGTCATGTTCCAAGGCCTCAGGTTTCCAGAATCCACCCATGTCATGTTCCTGGGCCACAGGGTTCCAAAGTGAATCCTCAGTTATGTTCCCAGGCTACACGGCTCCAGAATAAAACCTCAGTCATATTCCCAGTCCACAGGTTTCCAGAACCAAGGCTCAGTCAAGTTCCCAGGCCACAGTATTCCACAATCTAAACAGATTTCATGTTCCCAGGCCTCAGGGTTCCAGAATCCACCCATGTCGTGTTAACAGGACACAGGGCTCCAGAATAAAACCTCAGTCATGTTCCCAGTCCACAGGGGTCCAGAACCAAGGCTCAGTCAGGTTCCCGGGGCACAGTATTCCACAATCTAAACAGATGTCATGTTCCCAGGCCACAGGGATCCAGAATCAAACCTCAGTCATGTTGCCAGGCCATAGGGTACCACCATCAAACCTCAGTCATATTCCCAGGCCAAAGGTTTCCAGAATCAAACCGATTTCATGTTTCCAGGCAACAGGGTACCAGAATCCAAACCGATGTCATGTTCCCAGGGCACAGGATTCCACACTCTAACATCAGTCATGTTCCCAGGCCAATGGTTTCCAGAATCAAACCTAAGTCATATTCCCAGGCCACATGGTTCCAGAATCAAACCTCAGTCGTGTTCCCAGGACACAGGGTTCCAGAATAAAACCTCAGTCATGTTCCCAGGCCACAGGGTTCCAGAATCAATCCTCAGTTATGTTCCCAGGCTACAGGGTTCCAGAATAAAACGTCAGTCATGTTCCCAGTCCACAGGGTTCCAGAACCAAGGCTCAGTCACGTTCCCAGGGCACAGTATTCCACAATCTAAACAGATGTCATGTTACCAGGCCTCAGGGTTCCAGAATCCACCCATGTCATGTTCCCAGGCCACAGGGTTCCAGAATCAATCCTCAGTTATGTTCCCAGGCTACAAGGTTCCAGAATAAAACCTCAGGCATGTTCCTAGTCCACAGGGTTCCAGAATCCACCGTTGTCATGTGCCCAGGCCACAGGGTTCCAGAATCAATCCTCAGTTATGGTCCCAGGCTACAGGGTTCCAGAATAAAACCTCAGTCATGTTCCCAGTCCACAGGGTTCCAGAACCAAGGCTCAGTCAGGTTCCCGGGGCACAGTATTTCCACAATCTAAACAGATGTCTTGTTCCCAGGACACAGGTTTCCAGAATCATGCCTCAGTCATGTTCCCAGGCCACAGGCATCCAGAATCAAACCTCAGTCATGTTGCCAGGCCATAGGGTACCACAATCAAACCTCAGTCATATTCCCAGACCTCAGGTTTACAGAATCAAACCGATTTCATGTTCCCAGGCAACAGGGTACCAGAATCCAAACCGATGTCATGTTCCCAGGCCACAGGATTCCACATTCTAACATCAGTCATGTTCCCAGGCCAATGGTTTCCAGAATCAAACCTCAGTCATATTCCCAGGCCACATGGTTACAGAATCAAACCTCAGTCGTGTTCCCAGGACACAGGGTTCCAGAATAAAACCTCAGTCATGTTCCCTGGACACAGGTTTCAGAAATCAAATCCCAGTCATGTTCCCAGGCCACAGGTTTCCACAATTAAACCTCAGTCATATTCCCAGGCCAGAGGGTTCCACAATCAAACCTCAGTCCTGTTGCCAGGCCACGGTTCCACCATCAAGCCTCAGTCATGTTCCCAGGTCAGAGTGTTCCACAATCTAACCTAAGTCATCTTGCCAAGCCACAGGGTTCCACCATCAAACCTCAGGCATATTGCCAGGCCACAGTGTTCCACCATCAAGCCTCACTCATGTTCCCAAGCCTGAGGGTTCCACTATCAAACCTCAATCATGTTGCCAGGCCACAGGATTCAACCATGAAACCTCAGTCATGTTCCCAGTAAACAGGGCTCCAGAATCAAACCAATGTCATGTTCCCATGCCACGGGGTTCCAGTATCAGGCCTCAGTCATGGTCCCCGTGCACAGGGTTCCAAATCAAACCTCAGTCATGTTGCCAGTCCACAGGTTTCTGCCATCAAACCTCAGTCATGTTCCCAGTAAACAGGGCTCCAGAATCAAGCCTCAGTCATTTTGCCAGGCCAGAGTGTTCCACCATCAAACCTCAGTCATGATCCCAGGCCACATGTTTCCACAATGAAACCTCAGTCATTTTCCCAGGACAAAGGTTTCCAGAATCAAACCTCAGTCATATTCCCAGGACACATGGTTCCAGAATCAACCTGAGTCATGTTCGAAGGCCACAGGTTTCAACAATCAAACCTCAGTCATGTTCCCAGGACACAGGTGTCCAGAATCAAACCTCAGTCATGTTCCCAGAGAACAGGCTTCCAGAAACAAACCTCAGTCATGTTCCCAAGCCACAGGGTTGCAGAATCAAACCTCAGTCTTGTTCCCAGGACACAGGTGTCCAGAATCAAACCGCAGTCATGTTCCCAGGGAACAGGCTTCCAGAAACAAACCTCAGTCATGTTCCCAGGCCACAGGGTTCCAGAATCAAACTTCAGTCTTGTTCCCAGGACACAGGTTTCCAGAATCAACCAGATATCATGTTCCCTGGCCACAGTCTTCCAGAATCAATCCTCAGTCATGTTGCCAGGCCACAGGTTTCCACCATCAAACCTCATACATGTTCCCAGGCCACAGGGTACCAGAGTCAAACCGTTCGCAGGTTCCCAGGCCACAGAGTTCCAGAATCCACCGATGTCATGCGGCCAGGCCACAGGGTTCCAGAATCAATCCTCAGTTATGTTCGCAGGCTACAGGGTTCCGGAATAAAACCTCAGTCATGTTCCCAGTCCACAGGGTTCCAGAATCAAGGCTCAGTCAGGTACCCGGGGCACAGTATTCCACAATCTAAACAGATGTCATGTTCCCATGCCACGGGGTTCCAGTATCAGGCCTCAGTCATGGTCCCCGTGCACAGGGTTCCAAATCAAACCTCAGTCATGTTGCCAGTCCACAGGTTTCTGCCATCAAACCTCAGTCATGTTCCCAGTAAACAGGGCTCCAGAATCAAGCCTCAGTCATTTTGCCAGGCCAGAGTGTTCCACCATCAAACGTCAGTCATGATCCCAGGCCACATGTTTCCACAATGAAACCTCAGTCATTTTCCCAGGACAAAGGTTTCCAGAATCAAACCTCAGTCATATTCCCAGGACACATGGTTCCAGAATCAACCTGAGTCATGTTCGAAGGCCACAGGTTTCAACAATCAAACCTCAGTCATGTTCCCAGGACACAGGTGTCCAGAATCAAACCTCAGTCATGTTCCCAGGGAACAGGCTTCCAGAAACAAACCTCAGTCATGTTCCCAGGCCACAGGGTTCCAGAATCAAACCTCAGTCTTGTTCCCAGGACACAGGTTTCCAGAATCAACCCGATATCATGTTCCCTGGCCACAGTCTTTCAGAATCAAACCTCAGTCATTTTGCCAGGCCACAGGTTTCCACCATCAAACCTCAGACATGTTCCCAGGCCACAGGGTTCCAGAGTGAAACCGTTCGCAGGTTCCCATGCCACAGTGTTCCAGAATCCACCGATGTCATGTTCCCAGGCCACAGGCTTCCAGAATCAATCCTCAGTTATGTTCCCAGGCTACAGGGTTGCAGAATAAAACCTCAGTCATGTTCCCAGTCCACAGGGTTCCAGAACCAAGGCTCAGTCAGGTTCCCGGGCCACAGTATTCCACAATCTAAACAGATGTCATGTTCCAAGGCCTCAGGTTTCCAGAATCCACCCATGTCATGTTCCTGGGCCACAGGGTTCCAAAGTGAATCCTCAGTTATGTTCCCAGGCTACACGGCTCCAGAATAAAACCTCAGTCATATTCCCAGTCCACAGGTTTCCAGAACCAAGGCTCAGTCAAGTTCCCAGGCCACAGTATTCCACAATCTAAACAGATTTCATGTTCCCAGGCCTCAGGGTTCCAGAATCCACCCATGTCGTGTTAACAGGACACAGGGCTCCAGAATAAAACCTCAGTCATGTTCCCAGTCCACAGGGGTCCAGAACCAAGGCTCAGTCAGGTTCCCGGGGCACAGTATTCCACAATCTAAACAGATGTCATGTTCCCAGGCCACAGGGATCCAGAATCAAACCTCAGTCATGTTGCCAGGCCATAGGGTACCACCATCAAACCTCAGTCATATTCCCAGGCCAAAGGTTTCCAGAATCAAACCGATTTCATGTTTCCAGGCAACAGGGTACCAGAATCCAAACCGATGTCATGTTCCCAGGGCACAGGATTCCACACTCTAACATCAGTCATGTTCCCAGGCCAATGGTTTCCAGAATCAAACCTAAGTCATATTCCCAGGCCACATGGTTCCAGAATCAAACCTCAGTCGTGTTCCCAGGACACAGGGTTCCAGAATAAAACCTCAGTCATGTTCCCAGGCCACAGGGTTCCAGAATCAATCCTCAGTTATGTTCCCAGGCTACAGGGTTCCAGAATAAAACGTCAGTCATGTTCCCAGTCCACAGGGTTCCAGAACCAAGGCTCAGTCACGTTCCCAGGGCACAGTATTCCACAATCTAAACAGATGTCATGTTACCAGGCCTCAGGGTTCCAGAATCCACCCATGTCATGTTCCCAGGCCACAGGGTTCCAGAATCAATCCTCAGTTATGTTCCCAGGCTACAAGGTTCCAGAATAAAACCTCAGGCATGTTCCTAGTCCACAGGGTTCCAGAATCCACCGTTGTCATGTGCCCAGGCCACAGGGTTCCAGAATCAATCCTCAGTTATGGTCCCAGGCTACAGGGTTCCAGAATAAAACCTCAGTCATGTTCCCAGTCCACAGGGGTCCAGAACCAAGGCTCAGTCAGGTTCCCGGGGCACAGTATTCCACAATCTAAACAGATGTCATGTTCCCAGGCCACAGGGATCCAGAATCAAACCTCAGTCATGTTGCCAGGCCATAGGGTACCACCATCAAACCTCAGTCATATTCCCAGGCCTAAGGTTTCCAGAATCAAACCGATTTCATGTTTCCAGGCAACAGGGTACCAGAATCCAAACCGATGTCATGTTCCCAGGGCACAGGATTCCACACTCTAACATCAGTCATGTTCCCATGCCAATGGTTTCCAGAATCAAACCTAAGTCATATTCCCAGGCCACATGGTTCCAGAATCAAACCTCAGTCGTGTTCCCAGGACACAGGGTTCCAGAATAAAACCTCAGTCATGTTCCCTGGACACAGGTTTCAGAAATCAAATCCCAGTCATGTTCCCAGGCCACAGGGTTCCAGAATCAATCCTCAGTTATGTTCCCAGGCTACAGGGTTCCAGAATAAAACGTCAGTCATGTTCCCAGTCCACAGGGTTCCAGAACCAAGGCTCAGTCACGTTCCCAGGGCACAGTATTCCACAATCTAAACAGATGTCATGTTACCAGGCCTCAGGGTTCCAGAATCCACCCATGTCATGTTCCCAGGCCACAGGGTTCCGGAATCAATCCTCAGTTATGTTCCCAGGCTACAAGGTTCCAGAATAAAACCTCAGTCATGTTCCTAGTCCACAGGCTTCCAGAATCCACCGTTGTCATGTGCCCAGGCCACAGGGTTCCAGAATCAATCCGCAGTTATGGTCCCAGGCTACAGGGTTCCAGAATAAAACCTCAGTCATGTTCCCAGTCCACAGGGTTCCAGAACCAAGGCTCAGTCAGGTTCCCGGGGCACAGTATTCCACAATCTAAACAGATGTCATGTTCCCAGGCCACAGGTTTCCAGAATCATGCCTCAGTCATGTTCCCAGGCCACAGGCATCCAGAATCAAACCTCAGTCATGTTGCCAGGCCATAGGGTACCACAATCAAACCTCAGTCATATTCCCAGACCTCAGGTTTACAGAATCAAACCGATTTCATGTTCCCAGGCAACAGGGTACCAGAATCCAAACCGATGTCATGTTCCCAGGCCACAGGATTCCACATTCTAACATCAGTCATGTTCCCAGGGCAATGGTTTCCAGAATCAAACCTCAGTCATATTCCAAGGCCATATGGTTACAGAATCAAACCTCAGTCGTGTTCCCAGGACACAGGGTTCCAGAATAAAACCTCAGTCATGTTCCCTGGACACAGGTTTCAGAAATCAAATCCCAGTCATGTTCCCAGGCCACAGGGTTCCACAATTAAACCTCAGTCATATTCCCAGGCCAGAGGGTTCCACAATCAAACCTCAGTCCTGTTGCCAGGCCACGGTTCCACCATCAAGCCTCAGTCATGTTCCCAGGTCAGAGTGTTCCACAATCTAACCTAAGTCATCTTGCCAAGCCACAGGGTTCCACCATCAAACCTCAGGCATATTGCCAGGCCACAGTGTTCCACCATCAAGCCTCACTCATGTTCCCAAGACTGAGGGTTCCACTATCAAACCTCAATCATGTTGCCAGGCCACAGGATTCAACCATGAAACCTCAGTCATGTTCCCAGTAAACAGGGCTCCAGAATCAAACCAATGTCATGTGCCCATGCCACGGGGTTCCAGTATCAGGCCTCAGTCATGGTCCCCGGCACAGGGTTCCAAATCAAACCTCAGTCATGTTGCCAGTCCACAGGTTTCTGCCATCAAACCTCAGTCATGTTCCCAGTAAACAGGGCTCCAGAATCAAGCCTCAGTCATTTTGCCAGGCCAGAGTGTTCCACCATCAAACCTCAGTCATGATCCCAGGCCACATGTTTCCACAATGAAACCTCAGTCATTTTCCCAGGACAAAGGTTTCCAGAATCAAACCTCAGTCATATTCCCAGGACACATGGTTCCAGAATCAACCTGAGTCATGTTCGAAGGCCACAGGTTTCAACAATCAAACCTCAGTCATGTTCCCAGGACACAGGTGTCCAGAATCAAACCTCAGTCATGTTCCCAGAGAACAGGCTTCCAGAAACAAACCTCAGTCATGTTCCCAAGCCACAGGGTTGCAGAATCAAAACTCAGTCTTGTTCCCAGGACACAGGTGTCCAGAATCAAACCGCAGTCATGTTCCCAGGGAACAGGCTTCCAGAAACAAACCTCAGTCATGTTCCCAGGCCACAGGGTTCCAGAATCAAACTTCAGTCTTGTTCCCAGGACACAGGTTTCCAGAATCAACCAGATATCATGTTCCCTGGCCACAGTCTTCCAGAATCAATCCTCAGTCATGTTGCCAGGCCACAGGTTTCCACCATCAAACCTCATACATGTTCCCAGGCCACAGGGTACCAGAGTCAAACCGTTCGCAGGTTCCCAGGCCACAGAGTTCCAGAATCCACCGATGTCATGCGGCCAGGCCACAGGGTTCCAGAATCAATCCTCAGTTATGTTCGCAGGCTACAGGGTTCCGGAATAAAACCTCAGTCATGTTCCCAGTCCACAGGGTTCCAGAATCAAGGCTCAGTCAGGTACCCGGGGCACAGTATTCCACAATCTAAACAGATGTCATGTTCCCAGGCCTCAGGGTTCCAGAATCCACCCATGTCATGTTCCCAGGCCACAGGGTTCCAGAATCAATCCTCAGTTATGTTCCCAGGCTACAGGGTTCCAGAATAAAACCTCAGTCATATTCCCAGTACATAGGGTTCCAGAACCAAGGCTCAGTCAGGTTCCCGGGTCACAGTATTCCACAATCTAAACAGATGTCTTGTTCCCAGGCCTCAGGGTTCCAGAATCCACCCATGTTATGTTCCCAGGCCACAGGGTTCCAGAATCAATCCTCAGTTATGTTCCCAGGCTACAGGGTTCCAGAATAAATCCTCAGTCATGTTCCTAGTGCACAGTGTTCCAGAACCAAGGCTCAGTCAGGTTCCCGGGCCAAAGTATTCCACAATCTAAACAGATGTCATGTTTCCAGGCCACAGGTCTTCAGAATCACGCCTCAGTCATTTTCCCAGGCCACAGAGATCCAGAATCAAACCTCTTTCATGTTGCCAGGCCTCAGATTTCCGTAATCAAACCGATTTCGTGTTCCCAGGCCACAGGGTTCCAGAGTCAAACCGTTCGCAGGTTCCCAGGCCACAGTGTTCCAGAATCCACCGATGTCATGTTCCCAGGCCACAGGCTTCCAGAATCAATCCTCAGTTATGTTCCCAGGCTACAGGGTTCCAGAATAAAACCTCAGTCTTGTTCCCAGTCCACAGGGTTCCAGAACCAAGGCTCAGTCAGGTTCCCGGGCCACAGTATTCCACAATCTAAACAGATGTCATGTTCCAAGGCCTCAGGTTTCCAGAATCCACCCATGTCATGTTCCTGGGCCACAGGGTTCCAAAGTGAATCCTCAGTTATGTTCCCAGGCTACACGGCTCCAGAATAAAACCTCAGTCATATTCCCAGTCCACAGGTTTCCAGAACCAAGGCTCAGTCAAGTTCCCAGGCCACAGTATTCCACAATCTAAACAGATTTCATGTTCCCAGGCCTCAGGGTTCCAGAATCCACCCATGTCGTGTTAACAGGACACAGGGCTCCAGAATAAAACCTCAGTCATGTTCCCAGTCCACAGGGGTCCAGAACCAAGGCTCAGTCAGGTTCCCGGGGCACAGTATTCCACAATCTAAACAGATGTCATGTTCCCAGGCCACAGGGATCCAGAATCAAACCTCAGTCATGTTGCCAGGCCATAGGGTACCACCATCAAACCTCAGTCATATTCCCAGGCCAAAGGTTTCCAGAATCAAACCGATTTCATGTTTCCAGGCAACAGGGTACCAGAATCCAAACCGATGTCATGTTCCCAGGGCACAGGATTCCACACTCTAACATCAGTCATGTTCCCAGGCCAATGGTTTCCAGAATCAAACCTAAGTCATATTCCCAGGCCACATGGTTCCAGAATCAAACCTCAGTCGTGTTCCCAGGACACAGGGTTCCAGAATAAAACCTCAGTCATGTTCCCAGGCCACAGGGTTCCAGAATCAATCCTCAGTTATGTTCCCAGGCTACAGGGTTCCAGAATAAAACGTCAGTCATGTTCCCAGTCCACAGGGTTCCAGAACCAAGGCTCAGTCACGTTCCCAGGGCACAGTATTCCACAATCTAAACAGATGTCATGTTACCAGGCCTCAGGGTTCCAGAATCCACCCATGTCATGTTCCCAGGCCACAGGGTTCCAGAATCAATCCTCAGTTATGTTCCCAGGCTACAAGGTTCCAGAATAAAACCTCAGTCATGTTCCTAGTCCACAGGGTTCCAGAATCCACCGTTGTCATGTGCCCAGGCCACAGGGTTCCAGAATCAATCCTCAGTTATGGTCCCAGGCTACAGGGTTCCAGAATAAAACCTCAGTCATGTTCCCAGTCCACAGGGTTCCAGAACCAAGGCTCAGTCAGGTTCCCGGGGCACAGTATTTCCACAATCTAAACAGATGTCTTGTTCCCAGGACACAGGTTTCCAGAATCATGCCTCAGTCATGTTCCCAGGCCACAGGCATCCAGAATCAAACCTCAGTCATGTTGCCAGGCCATAGGGTACCACAATCAAACCTCAGTCATATTCCCAGACCTCAGGTTTACAGAATCAAACCGATTTCATGTTCCCAGGCAACAGGGTACCAGAATCCAAACCGATGTCATGTTCCCAGGCCACAGGATTCCACATTCTAACATCAGTCATGTTCCCAGGCCAATGGTTTCCAGAATCAAACCTCAGTCATATTCCCAGGCCACATGGTTACAGAATCAAACCTCAGTCGTGTTCCCAGGACACAGGGTTCCAGAATAAAACCTCAGTCATGTTCCCTGGACACAGGTTTCAGAAATCAAATCCCAGTCATGTTCCCAGGCCACAGGTTTCCACAATTAAACCTCAGTCATATTCCCAGGCCAGAGGGTTCCACAATCAAACCTCAGTCCTGTTGCCAGGCCACGGTTCCACCATCAAGCCTCAGTCATGTTCCCAGGTCAGAGTGTTCCACAATCTAACCTAAGTCATCTTGCCAAGCCACAGGGTTCCACCATCAAACCTCAGGCATATTGCCAGGCCACAGTGTTCCACCATCAAGCCTCACTCATGTTCCCAAGCCTGAGGGTTCCACTATCAAACCTCAATCATGTTGCCAGGCCACAGGATTCAACCATGAAACCTCAGTCATGTTCCCAGTAAACAGGGCTCCAGAATCAAACCAATGTCATGTTCCCATGCCACGGGGTTCCAGTATCAGGCCTCAGTCATGGTCCCCGTGCACAGGGTTCCAAATCAAACCTCAGTCATGTTGCCAGTCCACAGGTTTCTGCCATCAAACCTCAGTCATGTTCCCAGTAAACAGGGCTCCAGAATCAAGCCTCAGTCATTTTGCCAGGCCAGAGTGTTCCACCATCAAACCTCAGTCATGATCCCAGGCCACATGTTTCCACAATGAAACCTCAGTCATTTTCCCAGGACAAAGGTTTCCAGAATCAAACCTCAGTCATATTCCCAGGACACATGGTTCCAGAATCAACCTGAGTCATGTTCGAAGGCCACAGGTTTCAACAATCAAACCTCAGTCATGTTCCCAGGACACAGGTGTCCAGAATCAAACCTCAGTCATGTTCCCAGAGAACAGGCTTCCAGAAACAAACCTCAGTCATGTTCCCAAGCCACAGGGTTGCAGAATCAAACCTCAGTCTTGTTCCCAGGACACAGGTGTCCAGAATCAAACCGCAGTCATGTTCCCAGGGAACAGGCTTCCAGAAACAAACCTCAGTCATGTTCCCAGGCCACAGGGTTCCAGAATCAAACTTCAGTCTTGTTCCCAGGACACAGGTTTCCAGAATCAACCAGATATCATGTTCCCTGGCCACAGTCTTCCAGAATCAATCCTCAGTCATGTTGCCAGGCCACAGGTTTCCACCATCAAACCTCATACATGTTCCCAGGCCACAGGGTACCAGAGTCAAACCGTTCGCAGGTTCCCAGGCCACAGAGTTCCAGAATCCACCGATGTCATGCGGCCAGGCCACAGGGTTCCAGAATCAATCCTCAGTTATGTTCGCAGGCTACAGGGTTCCGGAATAAAACCTCAGTCATGTTCCCAGTCCACAGGGTTCCAGAATCAAGGCTCAGTCAGGTACCCGGGGCACAGTATTCCACAATCTAAACAGATGTCATGTTCCCATGCCACGGGGTTCCAGTATCAGGCCTCAGTCATGGTCCCCGTGCACAGGGTTCCAAATCAAACCTCAGTCATGTTGCCAGTCCACAGGTTTCTGCCATCAAACCTCAGTCATGTTCCCAGTAAACAGGGCTCCAGAATCAAGCCTCAGTCATTTTGCCAGGCCAGAGTGTTCCACCATCAAACGTCAGTCATGATCCCAGGCCACATGTTTCCACAATGAAACCTCAGTCATTTTCCCAGGACAAAGGTTTCCAGAATCAAACCTCAGTCATATTCCCAGGACACATGGTTCCAGAATCAACCTGAGTCATGTTCGAAGGCCACAGGTTTCAACAATCAAACCTCAGTCATGTTCCCAGGACACAGGTGTCCAGAATCAAACCTCAGTCATGTTCCCAGGGAACAGGCTTCCAGAAACAAACCTCAGTCATGTTCCCAGGCCACAGGGTTCCAGAATCAAACCTCAGTCTTGTTCCCAGGACACAGGTTTCCAGAATCAACCCGATATCATGTTCCCTGGCCACAGTCTTTCAGAATCAAACCTCAGTCATTTTGCCAGGACACAGGTTTCCACCATCAAACCTCAGACATGTTCCCAGGCCACAGGGTTCCAGAGTGAAACCGTTCGCAGGTTCCCATGCCACAGTGTTCCAGAATCCACCGATGTCATGTTCCCAGGCCACAGGCTTCCAGAATCAATCCTCAGTTATGTTCCCAGGCTACAGGGTTGCAGAATAAAACCTCAGTCATGTTCCCAGTCCACAGGGTTCCAGAACCAAGGCTCAGTCAGGTTCCCGGGCCACAGTATTCCACAATCTAAACAGATGTCATGTTCCAAGGCCTCAGGTTTCCAGAATCCACCCATGTCATGTTCCTGGGCCACAGGGTTCCAAAGTGAATCCTCAGTTATGTTCCCAGGCTACACGGCTCCAGAATAAAACCTCAGTCATATTCCCAGTCCACAGGTTTCCAGAACCAAGGCTCAGTCAAGTTCCCAGGCCACAGTATTCCACAATCTAAACAGATTTCATGTTCCCAGGCCTCAGGGTTCCAGAATCCACCCATGTCGTGTTAACAGGACACAGGGCTCCAGAATAAAACCTCAGTCATGTTCCCAGTCCACAGGGGTCCAGAACCAAGGCTCAGTCAGGTTCCCGGGGCACAGTATTCCACAATCTAAACAGATGTCATGTTCCCAGGCCACAGGGATCCAGAATCAAACCTCAGTCATGTTGCCAGGCCATAGGGTACCACCATCAAACCTCAGTCATATTCCCAGGCCAAAGGTTTCCAGAATCAAACCGATTTCATGTTTCCAGGCAACAGGGTACCAGAATCCAAACCGATGTCATGTTCCCAGGGCACAGGATTCCACACTCTAACATCAGTCATGTTCCCAGGCCAATGGTTTCCAGAATCAAACCTAAGTCATATTCCCAGGCCACATGGTTCCAGAATCAAACCTCAGTCGTGTTCCCAGGACACAGGGTTCCAGAATAAAACCTCAGTCATGTTCCCAGGCCACAGGGTTCCAGAATCAATCCTCAGTTATGTTCCCAGGCTACAGGGTTCCAGAATAAAACGTCAGTCATGTTCCCAGTCCACAGGGTTCCAGAACCAAGGCTCAGTCACGTTCCCAGGGCACAGTATTCCACAATCTAAACAGATGTCATGTTACCAGGCCTCAGGGTTCCAGAATCCACCCATGTCATGTTCCCAGGCCACAGGGTTCCAGAATCAATCCTCAGTTATGTTCCCAGGCTACAAGGTTCCAGAATAAAACCTCAGGCATGTTCCTAGTCCACAGGGTTCCAGAATCCACCGTTGTCATGTGCCCAGGCCACAGGGTTCCAGAATCAATCCTCAGTTATGGTCCCAGGCTACAGGGTTCCAGAATAAAACCTCAGTCATGTTCCCAGTCCACAGGGTTCCAGAACCAAGGCTCAGTCAGGTTCCCGGGGCACAGTATTTCCACAATCTAAACAGATGTCTTGTTCCCAGGACACAGGTTTCCAGAATCATGCCTCAGTCATGTTCCCAGGCCACAGGCATCCAGAATCAAACCTCAGTCATGTTGCCAGGCCATAGGGTACCACAATCAAACCTCAGTCATATTCCCAGACCTCAGGTTTACAGAATCAAACCGATTTCATGTTCCCAGGCAACAGGGTACCAGAATCCAAACCGATGTCATGTTCCCAGGCCACAGGATTCCACATTCTAACATCAGTCATGTTCCCAGGCCAATGGTTTCCAGAATCAAACCTCAGTCATATTCCCAGGCCACATGGTTACAGAATCAAACCTCAGTCGTGTTCCCAGGACACAGGGTTCCAGAATAAAACCTCAGTCATGTTCCCTGGACACAGGTTTCAGAAATCAAATCCCAGTCATGTTCCCAGGCCACAGGTTTCCACAATTAAACCTCAGTCATATTCCCAGGCCAGAGGGTTCCACAATCAAACCTCAGTCCTGTTGCCAGGCCACGGTTCCACCATCAAGCCTCAGTCATGTTCCCAGGTCAGAGTGTTCCACAATCTAACCTAAGTCATCTTGCCAAGCCACAGGGTTCCACCATCAAACCTCAGGCATATTGCCAGGCCACAGTGTTCCACCATCAAGCCTCACTCATGTTCCCAAGCCTGAGGGTTCCACTATCAAACCTCAATCATGTTGCCAGGCCACAGGATTCAACCATGAAACCTCAGTCATGTTCCCAGTAAACAGGGCTCCAGAATCAAACCAATGTCATGTTCCCATGCCACGGGGTTCCAGTATCAGGCCTCAGTCATGGTCCCCGTGCACAGGGTTCCAAATCAAACCTCAGTCATGTTGCCAGTCCACAGGTTTCTGCCATCAAACCTCAGTCATGTTCCCAGTAAACAGGGCTCCAGAATCAAGCCTCAGTCATTTTGCCAGGCCAGAGTGTTCCACCATCAAACCTCAGTCATGATCCCAGGCCACATGTTTCCACAATGAAACCTCAGTCATTTTCCCAGGACAAAGGTTTCCAGAATCAAACCTCAGTCATATTCCCAGGACACATGGTTCCAGAATCAACCTGAGTCATGTTCGAAGGCCACAGGTTTCAACAATCAAACCTCAGTCATGTTCCCAGGACACAGGTGTCCAGAATCAAACCTCAGTCATGTTCCCAGAGAACAGGCTTCCAGAAACAAACCTCAGTCATGTTCCCAAGCCACAGGGTTGCAGAATCAAACCTCAGTCTTGTTCCCAGGACACAGGTGTCCAGAATCAAACCGCAGTCATGTTCCCAGGGAACAGGCTTCCAGAAACAAACCTCAGTCATGTTCCCAGGCCACAGGGTTCCAGAATCAAACTTCAGTCTTGTTCCCAGGACACAGGTTTCCAGAATCAACCAGATATCATGTTCCCTGGCCACAGTCTTCCAGAATCAATCCTCAGTCATGTTGCCAGGCCACAGGTTTCCACCATCAAACCTCATACATGTTCCCAGGCCACAGGGTACCAGAGTCAAACCGTTCGCAGGTTCCCAGGCCACAGAGTTCCAGAATCCACCGATGTCATGCGGCCAGGCCACAGGGTTCCAGAATCAATCCTCAGTTATGTTCGCAGGCTACAGGGTTCCGGAATAAAACCTCAGTCATGTTCCCAGTCCACAGGGTTCCAGAATCAAGGCTCAGTCAGGTACCCGGGGCACAGTATTCCACAATCTAAACAGATGTCATGTTCCCATGCCACGGGGTTCCAGTATCAGGCCTCAGTCATGGTCCCCGTGCACAGGGTTCCAAATCAAACCTCAGTCATGTTGCCAGTCCACAGGTTTCTGCCATCAAACCTCAGTCATGTTCCCAGTAAACAGGGCTCCAGAATCAAGCCTCAGTCATTTTGCCAGGCCAGAGTGTTCCACCATCAAACGTCAGTCATGATCCCAGGCCACATGTTTCCACAATGAAACCTCAGTCATTTTCCCAGGACAAAGGTTTCCAGAATCAAACCTCAGTCATATTCCCAGGACACATGGTTCCAGAATCAACCTGAGTCATGTTCGAAGGCCACAGGTTTCAACAATCAAACCTCAGTCATGTTCCCAGGACACAGGTGTCCAGAATCAAACCTCAGTCATGTTCCCAGAGAACAGGCTTCCAGAAACAAACCTCAGTCATGTTCCCAAGCCACAGGGTTGCAGAATCAAACCTCAGTCTTGTTCCCAGGACACAGGCGTCCAGAATCAAACCGCAGTCATGTTCCCAGGGAACAGGCTTCCAGAAACAAACCTCAGTCATGTTCCCAGGCCACAGGGTTCCAGAATCAAACTTCAGTCTTGTTCCCAGGACACAGGTTTCCAGAATCAACCAGATATCATGTTCCCTGGCCACAGTCTTCCAGAATCAATCCTCAGTCATGTTGCCAGGCCACAGGTTTCCACCATCAAACCTCATACATGTTCCCAGGCCACAGGGTACCAGAGTCAAACCGTTCGCAGGTTCCCAGGCCACAGAGTTCCAGAATCCACCGATGTCATGCGGCCAGGCCACAGGGTTCCAGAATCAATCCTCAGTTATGTTCGCAGGCTACAGGGTTCCGGAATAAAACCTCAGTCATGTTCCCAGTCCACAGGGTTCCAGAATCAAGGCTCAGTCAGGTACCCGGGGCACAGTATTCCACAATCTAAACAGATGTCATGTTCCCATGCCACGGGGTTCCAGTATCAGGCCTCAGTCATGGTCCCCGTGCACAGGGTTCCAAATCAAACCTCAGTCATGTTGCCAGTCCACAGGTTTCTGCCATCAAACCTCAGTCATGTTCCCAGTAAACAGGGCTCCAGAATCAAGCCTCAGTCATTTTGCCAGGCCAGAGTGTTCCACCATCAAACGTCAGTCATGATCCCAGGCCACATGTTTCCACAATGAAACCTCAGTCATTTTCCCAGGACAAAGTTTTCCAGAATCAAACCTCAGTCATATTCCCAGGACACATGGTTCCAGAATCAACCTGAGTCATGTTCGAAGGCCACAGGTTTCAACAATCAAACCTCAGTCATGTTCCCAGGACACAGGTGTCCAGAATCAAACCTCAGTCATGTTCCCAGGGAACAGGCTTCCAGAAACAAACCTCAGTCATGTTCCCAGGCCACAGGGTTCCAGAATCAAACCTCAGTCTTGTTCCCAGGACACAGGTTTCCAGAATCAACCCGATATCATGTTCCCTGGCCACAGTCTTTCAGAATCAAACCTCAGTCATTTTGCCAGGCCACAGGTTTCCACCATCAAACCTCAGACATGTTCCCAGGCCACAGGGTTCCAGAGTGAAACCGTTCGCAGGTTCCCATGCCACAGTGTTCCAGAATCCACCGATGTCATGTTCCCAGGCCACAGGCTTCCAGAATCAATCCTCAGTTATGTTCCCAGGCTACAGGGTTGCAGAATAAAACCTCAGTCATGTTCCCAGTCCACAGGGTTCCAGAACCAAGGCTCAGTCAGGTTCCCGGGCCACAGTATTCCACAATCTAAACAGATGTCATGTTCCAAGGCCTCAGGTTTCCAGAATCCACCCATGTCATGTTCCTGGGCCACAGGGTTCCAAAGTGAATTCTCAGTTATGTTCCCAGGCTACACGGCTCCAGAATAAAACCTCAGTCATATTCCCAGTCCACAGGTTTCCAGAACCAAGGCTCAGTCAAGTTCCCAGGCCACAGTATTCCACAATCTAAACAGATTTCATGTTCCCAGGCCTCAGGGTTCCAGAATCCACCCATGTCGTGTTAACAGGACACAGGGCTCCAGAATAAAACCTCAGTCATGTTCCCAGTCCACAGGGGTCCAGAACCAAGGCTCAGTCAGTTTCCCGGGGCACAGTATTCCACAATCTAAACAGATGTCATGTTCCCAGGCCACAGGGATCCAGAATCAAACCTCAGTCATGTTGCCAGGCCATAGGGTACCACCATCAAACCTCAGACATATTCCCAGGCCTAAGGTTTCCAGAATCAAACCGATTTCATGTTTCCAGGCAACAGGGTACCAGAATCCAAACCGATGTCATGTTCCCAGGGCACAGGATTCCACACTCTAACATCAGTCATGTTCCCAGGCCAATGGTTTCCAGAATCAAACCTAAGTCATATTCCCAGGCCACATGGTTCCAGAATCAAACCTCAGTCGTGTTCCCAGGACACAGGGTTCCAGAATAAAACCTCAGTCATGTTCCCTGGACACAGGTTTCAGAAATCAAATCCCAGTCCTGTTCCCAGGCCACAGGGTTCCAGAATCAATCCTCAGTTATGTTCCCAGGCTACAGGGTTCCAGAATAAAACGTCAGTCATGTTCCCAGTCCACAGGGTTCCAGAACCAAGGCTCAGTCACGTTCCCAGGGCACAGTATTCCACAGTCTAAACAGATGTCATGTTACCAGGCCTCAGGGTTCCAGAATCCACCCATGGCATGTTCCCAGGCCACAAGGTTCCAGAATCAATCCTCAGTTATGTTCCCAGGCTACAAGGTTCCAGAAAAGAACCTCAGTCATGTTCCTAGTCCACAGGGTTCCAGAATCCACCGTTGTCATGTGCCCAGGCCACAGGGTTCCAGAATCAATCCTCAATTATGGTCCCAGGCTACAGGGTTCCAGAATAAAACCTCAGTCATGTTCCCAGTCCACAGGGTTCCAGAACCAAGGCTCAGTCAGGTTCCCGGGGCACAGTATTCCACAATCTAAACAGATGTCTTGTTCCCAGGCCACAGTTTTCCAGAATCATGCCTCAGTCATGTTCCCAGGCCACAGGCATCCAGAATCAAACCTCAGTCATGTTGCCAGGCCATAGGGTACCACAATCAAACCTCAGTCATATTCCCAGACCTCAGGTTTACAGAATCAAACCGATTTCATGTTCCCAGGCAACAGGGTACCAGAATCCAAACCGATGTCATGTTCCCAGGCCACAGGATTCCACATTCTAACATCAGTCATGTTCCCAGGCCAATGGTTTCCAGAATCAAACCTCAGTCATATTCCCAGGCCACATGGTTCCAGAATCAAACCTCAGTCGTGTTCCCAGGACACAGGGTTCCAGAATAAAACCTCAGTCATGTTCCCTGGACACAGGTTTCAGAAATCAAATCCCAGTCATGTTCCCAGGCCACAGGGTTCCACAATTAAACCTCAGTCATATTCCCAGGCCAGAGGGTTCCACAATCAAACCTCAGTCCTGTTGCCAGGCCACGGTTCCACCATCAAGCCTCAGTCATGTTCCCAGGTCAGAGTGTTCCACAATCTAACCTAAGTCATCTTGCCAAGCCACAGGGTTCCACCATCAAACCTCAGGCATATTGCCAGGCCACAGTGTTCCACCATCAAGCCTCACTCATGTTCCCAAGCCTGAGGGTTCCACTATCAAACCTCAATCATGTTGCCAGGCCACAGGATTCAACCATGAAACCTCAGTCATGTTCCCAGTAAACAGGGCTCCAGAATCAAACCAATGTCATGTTCCCATGCCACGGGGTTCCAGTATCAGGCCTCAGTCATGGTCCCCGTGCACAGGGTTCCAAATCAAACCTCAGTCATGTTGCCAGTCCACAGGTTTCTGCCATCAAACCTCAGTCATGTTCCCAGTAAACAGGGCTCCAGAATCAAGCCTCAGTCATTTTGCCAGGCCAGAGTGTTCCACCATCAAACCTCAGTCATGATCCCAGGCCACATGTTTCCACAATGAAACCTCAGTCATTTTCCCAGGACAAAGGTTTCCAGAATCAAACCTCAGTCATATTCCCAGGACACATGGTTCCAGAATCAACCTCAGTCATTTTCGAAGGCCACAGGTTTCAACAATCAAACCTCAGTCATGTTCCCAGGACACAGGTGTCCAGAATCAAACCTCAGTCATGTTCCCAGAGAACAGGCTTCCAGAAACAAACCTCAGTCATGTTCCCAAGCCACAGGGTTGCAGAATCAAACCTCAGTCTTGTTCCCAGGACACAGGCGTCCAGAATCAAACCGCAGTCATGTTCCCAGGGAACAGGCTTCCAGAAACAAACCTCAGTCATGTTCCCAGGCCACAGGGTTCCAGAATCAAACTTCAGTCTTGTTCCCAGGACACAGGTTTCCAGAATCAACCAGATATCATGTTCCCTGGCCACAGTCTTCCAGAATCAATCCTCAGTCATGTTGCCAGGCCACAGGTTTCCACCATCAAACCTCATACATGTTCCCAGGCCACAGGGTACCAGAGTCAAACCGTTCGCAGGTTCCCAGGCCACAGAGTTCCAGAATCCACCGATGTCATGCGGCCAGGCCACAGGGTTCCAGAATCAATCCTCAGTTATGTTCGCAGGCTACAGGGTTCCGGAATAAAACCTCAGTCATGTTCCCAGTCCACAGGTTTCCAGAATCAAGGCTCAGTCAGGTACCCGGGGCACAGTATTCCACAATTTAAACAGATGTCATGTTCCCAGGCCTCAGGTTTCCAGAATCCACCCATGTCATGTTCCCAGGCCACAGGTTTCCAGAATCAATCCTCAGTTATGTTCCCAGGCTACAGGGTTCCAGAATAAAACCTCAGTCATATTCCCAGTACATAGGGTTCCAGAACCAAGGCTCAGTCAGGTTCCCGGGTCACAGTATTCCACAATCTAAACAGATGTCTTGTTCCCAGGCCTCAGGGTTCCAGAATCCACCCATGTTATGTTCCCAGGCCACAGGGTTCCAGAATCAATCCTCAGTTATGTTCCCAGGCTACAGGGTTCCAGAATAAAACCTCAGTCATGTTCCTAGTGCACAGTGTTCCAGAACCAAGGCTCAGTCAGGTTCCCGGGCCAAAGTATTCCACAATCTAAACAGATGTCATGTTTCCAGGCCACAGGTCTTCAGAATCACGCCTCAGTCATTTTCCCAGGCCACAGAGATCCAGAATCAAACCTCAGTCATGTTGCCAGGCCTCAGATTTCCGGAATCAAACCGATTTCGTGTTCCCAGGCCACAGGGTTCCAGAGTCAAACCGTTCGCAGGTTCCCAGGCCACAGTGTTCCAGAATCCACCGATGTCATGTTCCCAGGCCACAGGCTTCCAGAATCAATCCTCAGTTACGTTCCCAGGCTACAGGGTTCCAGAATAAAACCTCAGTCATGTTCCCAGTCCACAGGGTTCCAGAACCAAGGCTCAGTCAGGTTCCCGGGCCACAGTATTCCACAATCTAAACAGATGTCATGTTCCAAGGCCTCAGGTTTCCAGAATCCACCCATGTCATGTTCCTGGGCCACAGGGTTCCAAAGTGAATCCTCAGTTATGTTCCCAGGCTACACGGCTCCAGAATAAAACCTCAGTCATATTCCCAGTCCACAGGTTTCCAGAACCAAGGCTCAGTCAAGTTCCCAGGCCACAGTATTCCACAATCTAAACAGATTTCATGTTCCCAGGCCTCAGGTTTCCAGAATCCACCCATGTCGTGTTAACAGGACACAGGGCTCCAGAATAAAACCTCAGTCATGTTCCCAGTCCACAGGGGTCCAGAACCAAGGCTCAGTCAGTTTCCCGGGGCACAGTATTCCACAATCTAAACAGATGTCATGTTCCCAGGCCACAGGGATCCAGAATCAAACCTCAGTCATGTTGCCAGGCCATAGGGTACCACCA
This sequence comes from Balaenoptera physalus, assembly GCF_965194825.1. NCBI lineage: Eukaryota > Metazoa > Chordata > Mammalia > Artiodactyla > Balaenopteridae > Balaenoptera > Balaenoptera physalus. The sequence goes on along the minus strand of NC_138897.1, from coordinate 32,903,488 downwards.
TCAAACCTCAGTCATATTCCCAGGCCTAAGGTTTCCAGAATCAAACCTATTTCATGTTTCCAGGCAACAGGGTACCAGAATCCAAACCGATGTCATGTTGCCAGGGCACAGGATTCCACACTCTAACATCAGTCATGTTCCCAGGCCAATGGTTTCCAGAATCAAACCTAAGTCATATTCCCAGGCCACATGGTTCCAGAATCAAACCTCAGTCGTGTTCCAAGGACACAGGGTTCCAGAATAAAACCTCAGTCATGTTCCCTGGACACAGGTTTCAGAAATCAAATCCCAGTCATGTTCCCAGGCCACAGGGTTCCAGAATCAATCCTCAGTTATGTTCCCAGGCTACAGGGTTCCAGAATAAAACGTCAGTCATTTTCCCAGTCCACAGGGTTCCAGAACCAAGGCTCAGTCACGTTCCCAGGGCACAGTATTCCACAATCTAAACAGATGTCATGTTACCAGGCCTCAGGGTTCCAGAATCCACCCATGTCATGTTCCCAGGCCACAGGGTTCCAGAATCAATCCTCAGTTATGTTCCCAGGCTACAAGGTTCCAGAATAAAACCTCAGGCATGTTCCTAGTCCACAGGGTTCCAGAATCCACCGTTGTCATGTGCCCAGGCCACAGGGTTCCAGAATCAATCCTCAGTTATGGTCCCAGGCTACAGGGTTCCAGAATAAAACCTCAGTCATGTTCCCAGTTCACAGGGTTCCAGAACCAAGGCTCAGTCAGGTTCCCGGGGCACAGTATTCCACAATCTAAACAGATGTCTTGTTCCCAGGCCACAGGTTTCCAGAATCATGCCTCAGTCATGTTCCCAGGCCACAGGCATCCAGAATCAAACCTCAGTCATGTTGCCAGGCCATAGGGTACCACAATCAAACCTCAGTCATATTCCCAGACCTCAGGTTTACAGAATCAAACCGATTTCATGTTCCCAGGCAACAGGGTACCAGAATCCAAACCGATGTCATGTTCCCAGGCCACAGGATTCCACATTCTAACATCAGTCATGTTCCCAGGCCAATGGTTTCCAGAATCAAACCTCAGTCATATTCCCAGGCCACATGGTTCCAGAATCAAACCTCAGTCGTGTTCCCAGGACACAGGGTTCCAGAATAAAACCTCAGTCATGTTCCCTGGACACAGGTTTCAGAAATCAAATCCCAGTCATGTTCCCAGGCCACAGGGTTCCACAATTAAACCTCAGTCATATTCCCAGGCCAGAGGGTTCCACAATCAAACCTCAGTCCTGTTGCCAGGCCACGGTTCCACCATCAAGCCTCAGTCATGTTCCCAGGTCAGAGTGTTCCACAATCTAACCTAAGTCATCTTGCCAAGCCACAGGGTTCCACCATCAAACCTCAGGCATATTGCCAGGCCACAGTGTTCCACCATCAAGCCTCACTCATGTTCCCAAGCCTGAGGGTTCCACTATCAAACCTCAATCATGTTGCCAGGCCACAGGATTCAACCATGAAACCTCAGTCATGTTCCCAGTAAACAGGGCTCCAGAATCAAACCAATGTCATGTTCCCATGCCACGGGGTTCCAGTATCAGGCCTCAGTCATGGTCCCCGTGCACAGGGTTCCAAATCAAACCTCAGTCATGTTGCCAGTCCACAGGTTTCTGCCATCAAACCTCAGTCATGTTCCCAGTAAACAGGGCTCCAGAATCAAGCCTCAGTCATTTTGCCAGGCCAGAGTGTTCCACCATCAAACGTCAGTCATGATCCCAGGCCACATGTTTCCACAATGAAACCTCAGTCATTTTCCCAGGACAAAGGTTTCCAGAATCAAACCTCAGTCATATTCCCAGGACACATGGTTCCAGAATCAACCTGAGTCATTTTCGAAGGCCACAGGTTTCAACAATCAAACCTCAGTCATGTTCCCAGGACACAGGTGTCCAGAATCAAACCTCAGTCATGTTCCCAGAGAACAGGCTTCCAGAAACAAACCTCAGTCATGTTCCCAAGCCACAGGGTTGCAGAATCAAACCTCAGTCTTGTTCCCAGGACACAGGTGTCCAGAATCAAACCGCAGTCATGTTCCCAGGGAACAGGCTTCCAGAAACAAACCTCAGTCATGTTCCCAGGCCACAGGGTTCCAGAATCAAACTTCAGTCTTGTTCCCAGGACACAGGTTTCCAGAATCAACCAGATATCATGTTCCCTGGCCACAGTCTTCCAGAATCAATCCTCAGTCATGTTGCCAGGCCACAGGTTTCCACCATCAAACCTCATACATGTTCCCAGGCCACAGGGTACCAGAGTCAAACCGTTCGCAGGTTCCCAGGCCACAGAGTTCCAGAATCCACCGATGTCATGCGGCCAGGCCACAGGGTTCCAGAATCAATCCTCAGTTATGTTCGCAGGCTACAGGGTTCCGGAATAAAACCTCAGTCATGTTCCCAGTCCACAGGGTTCCAGAATCAAGGCTCAGTCAGGTACCCGGGGCAGAGTATTCCACAATCTAAACAGATGTCATGTTCCCATGCCACGGGGTTCCAGTATCAGGCCTCAGTCATGGTCCCCGTGCACAGGGTTCCAAATCAAACCTCAGTCATGTTGCCAGTCCACAGGTTTCTGCCATCAAACCTCAGTCATGTTCCCAGTAAACAGGGCTCCAGAATCAAGCCTCAGTCATTTTGCCAGGCCAGAGTGTTCCACCATCAAACGTCAGTCATGATCCCAGGCCACATGTTTCCACAATGAAACCTCAGTCATTTTCCCAGGACAAAGGTTTCCAGAATCAAACCTCAGTCATATTCCCAGGACACATGGTTCCAGAATCAACCTGAGTCATGTTCGAAGGCCACAGGTTTCAACAATCAAACCTCAGTCATGTTCCCAGGACACAGGTGTCCAGAATCAAACCTCAGTCATGTTCCCAGGGAACAGGCTTCCAGAAACAAACCTCAGTCATGTTCCCAGGCCACAGGGTTCCAGAATCAAACCTCAGTCTTGTTCCCAGGACACAGGTTTCCAGAATCAACCCGATATCATGTTCCCTGGCCACAGTCTTTCAGAATCAAACCTCAGTCATGTTGCCAGGCCACAGGTTTCCACCACCAAACCTCAGACATGTTCCCAGGCCACAGGGTACCAGAGTCAAACCGTTCGCAGGTTCCCAGGCCACAGAGTTCCAGAATCCACCGATGTCATGCGGCCAGGCCACAGGGTTCCAGAATCAATCCTCAGTTATGTTCGCAGGCTACTGGGTTCCGGAATAAAACCTCAGTCATGTTCCCAGTCCACAGGGTTCCAGAATCAAGGCTCAGTCAGGTACCCGGGGCACAGTATTCCACAATCTAAACAGATGTCATGTTCCCAGGCCTCAGGGTTCCAGAATCCACCCATGTCATGTTCCCAGGCCACAGGGTTCCAGAATCAATCCTCAGTTATGTTCCCAGGCTACAGGGTTCCAGAATAAAACCTCAGTCATATTTCCAGTACATAGGGTTCCAGAACCAAGGCTCAGTCAGGTTCCCGGGTCACAGTATTCCACAATCTAAACAGATGTCTTGTTCCCAGGCCTCAGGGTTTCAGAATCCACCCATGTTATGTTCCCAGGCCACAGGGTTCCAGAATCAATCCTCAGTTATGTTCCCAGGCTACAGGGTTCCAGAATAAAACCTCAGTCATGTTCCTAGTGCACAGTGTTCCAGAACCAAGGCTCAGTCAGGTTCCCGTGCCAAAGTATTCCACAATCTAAACAGATGTCATGTTTCCAGGCCACAGGTCTTCAGAATCACGCCTCAGTCATTTTCCCAGGCCACAGAGATCCAGAATCAAACCTCAGTCATGTTGCCAGGCCTCAGATTTCCGGAATCAAACCGATTTCGTGTTCCCAGGCCACAGGGTTCCAGAGTCAAACCGTTCGCATGCTCCCAGGCCACAGTGTTCCAGAATCCACCGATGTCATGTTCCCAGGCCACAGGCTTCCAGAATCAATCCTCAGTTATGTTCCCAGGCTACAGGGTTCCAGAATAAAACCTCCGTCATGTTCCCAGTCCACAGGGTTCCAGAACCAAGGCTCAGTCAGGTTCCCGGGCCACAGTATTCCATAATCTAAACAGATGTCATGTTCCAAGGCCTCAGGTTTCCAAAATCCACCCATGTCATGTTCCTGGGCCACAGGGTTCCAAAGTGAATCCTCAGTTATGTTCCCAGGCTACACGGCTCCAGAATAAAACCTCAGTCATATTCCCAGTCCACAGGTTTCCAGAACCAAGGCTCAGTCAAGTTCCCAGGCCACAGTATTCCACAATCTAAACAGATTTCATGTTCCCAGGCCTCAGGGTTCCAGAATCCACCCATGTCATGTTAACAGGACACAGGGCTCCAGAATAAAACCTCAGTCATGTTCCCAGTCCACAGGGGTCCAGAACCAAGGCTCAGTCAGGTTCCCGGGGCACAGTATTCCACAATCTAAACAGATGTCATGTTCCCAGGCCACAGGGATCCAGAATCAAACCTCAGTCATGTTGCCAGGCCATAGGGTACCACCATCAAACCTCAGTCATATTCCCAGGCCTAAGGTTTCCAGAATCAAACCGATTTCATGTTTCCAGGCAACAGGGCACCAGAATCCAAACCGATGTCATGTTCCCAGGGCACAGGATTCCACACTCTAACATCAGTCATGTTCCCAGGCCAATGGTTTCCAGAATCAAACCTAAGTCATATTCCCAGGCCACATGGTTCCAGAATCAAACCTCAGTCGTGTTCCCAGGACACAGGGTTCCAGAATAAAACCTCAGTCATGTTCCCTGGACACAGGGTTCCAGAATCAATCCTCAGTTATGTTCCCAGGCTACAGGGTTCCAGAATAAAACGTCAGTCATGTTCCCAGTCCACAGGGTTCCAGAACCAAGGCTCAGTCACGTTCCCAGGGCACAGTATTCCACAATCTAAACAGATGTCATGTTACCAGGCCTCAGGGTTCCAGAATCCACCCATGTCATGTTCCCAGGCCAAAGGGTTCCAGAATCAATCCTCAGTTATGTTCCCAGGCTACAGGGTTCCAGAACCAAGGCTCAGTCAGGTTCCCGGGGCACAGTATTCCACAATCTAAACAGATGTCATGTTACCAGGCCTCAGGGTTCCAGAATCCACCCATGTCATGTTCCCAGGCCAAAGGGTTCCAGAATAAAACCTCAGTCATGTTCCCAGTCCACAGGGTTCCAGAACCAAGGCTCAGTCAGGTTCCCGGGGCACAGTATTCCACAATCTAAACAGATGTCATGTTCCCAGGCCACAGGTTTCCAGAATCATGCCTCAGTCATGTTCCCAGGCCACAGGCATCCAGAATCAAACCTCAGTCATGTTGCCAGGCCATAGGGTACCACAATCAAACCTCAGTCATATTCCCAGACCTCAGGTTTACAGAATCAAACCGATTTCATGTTCCCAGGAAACAGGGTACCAGAATCCAAACCGATGTCATGTTCCCAGGCCACAGGATTCCACATTCTAACATCAGTCATGTTCCCAGGCCAATGGTTTCCAGAATCAAACCTCAGTCATATTCCCAGGCCACATGGTTACAGAATCAAACCTCAGTCGTGTTCCCAGGACACAGGGTTCCAGAATAAAACCTCAGTCATGTTCCCTGGACACAGGTTTCAGAAATCAAATCCCAGTCATGTTCCCAGGCCACAGGGTTCCACAATTAAACCTCAGTCATATTCCCAGGCCAGAGGGTTCCACAATCAAACCTCAGTCCTGTTGCCAGGCCACGGTTCCACCATCAAGCCTCAGTCATGTTCCCAGGTCAGAGTGTTCCACAATCTAACCTAAGTCATCTTGCCAAGCCACAGGGTTCCACCATCAAACCTCAGGCATATTGCCAGGCCACAGTGTTCCACCATCAAGCCTCACTCATGTTCCCAAGCCTGAGGGTTCCACTATCAAACCTCAATCATGTTGCCAGGCCACAGGATTCAACCATGAAACCTCAGTCATGTTCCCAGTAAACAGGGCTCCAAAATCAAACCAATGTCATGTTCCCATGCCACGGGTTTCCAGTATCAGGCCTCAGTCATGGTCCCCGTGCACAGGGTTCCAAATCAAACCTCAGTCATGTTGCCAGTCCACAGGTTTCTGCCATGAAACCTCAGTCATGTTCCCAGTAAACAGGGCTCCAGAATCAAGCCTCAGTCATTTTGCCAGGCCAGAGTGTTCCACCATCAAACCTCAGTCATGATCCCAGGCCACATGTTTCCACAATGAAACCTCAGTCATTTTCCCAGGCCAAAGGTTTCAAGAATCAAACCTCAGTCATATTCCCAGGACACATGGTTCCAGAATCAACCTGAGTCATGTTCGAAGGCCACAGGTTTCAACAATCAAACCTCAGTCATGTTCCCAGGACACAGGTGTCCAGAATCAAACCTCAGTCATGTTCCCAGAGAACAGGCTTCCAGAAACAAACCTCAGTCATGTTCCCAAGCCACAGGGTTGCAGAATCAAACCTCAGTCTTGTTCCCAGGACACAGGTGTCCAGAATCAAACCGCAGTCATGTTCCCAGGGAACAGGCTTCCAGAAACAAACCTCAGTCATGTTCCCAGGCCACAGGGTTCCAGAATCAAACTTCAGTCTTGTTCCCAGGACACAGGTTTCCAGAATCAACCAGATATCATGTTCCCTGGCCACAGTCTTCCAGAATCAATCCTCAGTCATGTTGCCAGGCCACAGGTTTCCACCATCAAACCTCATACATGTTCCCAGGCCACAGGGTACCAGAGTCAAACCGTTCGCAGGTTCCCAGGCCACAGAGTTCCAGAATCCACCGATGTCATGCGGCCAGGCCACAGGGTTCCAGAATCAATCCTCAGTTATGTTCGCAGGCTACAGGGTTCCGGAATAAAACCTCAGTCATGTTCCCAGTCCACAGGGTTCCAGAATCAAGGCTCAGTCAGGTACCCGGGGCACAGTATTCCACAATCTAAACAGATGTCATGTTCCCAGGCCTCAGGGTTCCAGAATCCACCCATGTCATGTTCCCAGGCCACAGGGTTCCAGAATCAATCCTCAGTTATGTTCCCAGGCTACAGGGTTCCAGAATAAAACCTCAGTCATATTCCCAGTACATAGGGTTCCAGAACCAAGGCTCAGTCAGGTTCCCGGGTCACAGTATTCCACAATCTAAACAGATGTCTTGTTCCCAGGCCTCAGGGTTCCAGAATCCACCCATGTTATGTTCCCAGGCCACAGGGTTCCAGAATCAATCCTCAGTTATGTTCCCAGGCTACAGGGTTCCAGAATAAAACCTCAGTCATGTTCCTAGTGCACAGTGTTCCAGAACCAAGGCTCAGTCAGGTTCCCGGGCCAAAGTATTCCACAATCTAAACAGATGTCATGTTTCCAGGCCACAGGTCTTCAGAATCACGCCTCAGTCATTTTCCCAGGCCACAGACATCCAGAATCAAACCTCAGTCATGTTGCCAGGCCTCAGATTTCCGTAATCAAACCGATTTCGTGTTCCCAGGCCACAGGGTTCCAGAGTCAAACCGTTCGCATGTTCCCAGGCCACAGTGTTCCAGAATCCACCGATGTCATGTTCCCAGGCCACAGGCTTCCAGAATCAATCCTCAGTTATGTTCCCAGGCTACAGGGTTCTAGAATAAAACCTCAGTCATGTTCCCAGTCCACGGGGTTCCAGAACCAAGGCTCAGTCAGGTTCCCGGGCCACAGTATTCCACAATCTAAACAGATGTCATGTTCCAAGGCCTCAGGTTTCCAGAATCCACCCATGTCATGTTCCTGGGCCACAGGGTTCCAAAGTGAATCCTCAGTTATGTTCCCAGGCTACACGGCTCCAGAATAAAACCTCAGTCATATTCCCAGTCCACAGGTTTCCAGAACCAAGGCTCAGTCAAGTTCCCAGGCCACAGTATTCCACAATCTAAACAGATTTCATGTTTCCAGGCCTCAGGGTTCCAGAATCCACCCATGTCGTGTTAACAGGACACAGGGCTCCAGAATAAAACCTCAGTCATGTTCCCAGTCCACAGGGGTCCAGAACCAAGGCTCAGTCAGGTTCCCGGGGCACAGTATTCCACAATCTAAACAGATGTCATGTTCCCAGGCCACAGGGATCCAGAATCAAACCTCAGTCATGTTGCCAGGCCATAGGGTACCACCATCAAACCTCAGTCATATTCCCAGGCCTAAGGTTTCCAGAATCAAACCGATTTCATGTTTCCAGGCAACAGGGCACCAGAATCCAAACCGATGTCATGTTCCCAGGGCACAGGATTCCACACTCTAACATCAGTCATGTTCCCAGGCCAATGGTTTCCAGAATCAAACCTAAGTCATATTCCCAGGCCACATGGTTCCAGAATCAAACCTCAGTCGTGTTCCCAGGACACAGGGTTCCAGAATAAAACCTCAGTCATGTTCCCTGGACACAGGTTTCAGAAATCAAATCCCAGTCATGTTCCCAGGCCACAGGGTTCCAGAATCAATCCTCAGTTATGTTCCCAGGCTACAGGGTTCCAGAATAAAACGTCAGTCATGTTCCCAGTCCACAGGGTTCCAGAACCAAGGCTCAGTCACGTTCCCAGGGCACAGTATTCCACAATCTAAACAGATGTCATGTTACCAGGCCTCAGGGTTCCAGAATCCACCCATGTCATGTTCCCAGGCCACAGGGTTCCAGAATCAATCCTCAGTTATGTTCCCAGGCTACAAGGTTCCAGAATAAAACCTCCGTCATGTTCCTAGTCCACAGGCTTCCAGAATCCACCGTTGTCATGTGCCCAGGCCACAGGGTTCCAGAATCAATCCTCAGTTATGGTCCCAGGCTACAGGGTTCCAGAATAAAACCTCAGTCATGTTCCCATTCCACAGGGTTCCAGAACCAAGGCTCAGTCAGGTTCCCGGGGCACAGTATTCCACAATCTAAACAGATGTCTTGTTCCCAGGCCACAGGCATCCAGAATCAAACCTCAGTCATGTTGCCAGGCCATAGGGTACCACAATCAAACCTCAGTCATATTCCCAGACCTCAGGTTTACAGAATCAAACCGATTTCATGTTCCCAGGCAACAGGGTACCAGAATCCAAACCGATGTCATGTTCCCAGGCCACAGGATTCCACATTCTAACATCAGTCATGTTCCCAGGCCAATGGTTTCCAGAATCAAACCTCAGTCATATTCCCAGGCCACATGGTTCCAGAATCAAACCTCAGTCGTGTTCCCAGGACACAGGGTTACAGAATAAAACCTCAGTCATGTTCCCTGGACACAGGTTTCAGAAATCAAATCCCAGTCATGTTCCCAGGCCACAGGGTTCCACAATTAAACCTCAGTCATATTCCCAGGCCAGAGGGTTCCACAATCAAACCTCAGTCCTGTTGCCAGGCCACGGTTCCACCATCAAGCCTCAGTCATGTTCCCAGGTCAGAGTGTTCCACAATCTAACCTAAGTCATCTTGCCAAGCCACAGGGTTCCACCATCAAACCTCAGGCATATTGCCAGGCCACAGTGTTCCACCATCAAGCCTCACTCATGTTCCCAAGCCTGAGGGTTCCACTATCAAACCTCAATCATGTTGCCAGGCCACAGGATTCAACCATGAAACCTCAGTCATGTTCCCAGTAAACAGGGCTCCAGAATCAAACCAATGTCATTTTCCCATGCCACGGGGTTCCAGTATCAGGCCTCAGTCATGGTCCCCGTGCACAGGGTTCCAAATCAAACCTCAGTCATGTTGCCAGTCCACAGGTTTCTGCCATCAAACCTCAGTCATGTTCCCAGTAAACAGGGCTCCAGAATCAAGCCTCAGTCATTTTGCCAGGCCAGAGTGTTCCACCATCAAACGTCAGTCATGATCCCAGGCCACATGTTTCCACAATGAAACCTCAGTCATTTTCCCAGGACAAAGGTTTCCAGAATCAAACCTCAGTCATATTCCCAGGACACATGGTTCCAGAATCAACCTGAGTCATGTTCGAAGGCCACAGGTTTCAACAATCAAACCTCAGTCATGTTCCCAGGACACAGGTGTCCAGAATCAAACCTCAGTCATGTTCCCAGAGAACAGGCTTCCAGAAACAAACCTCAGTCATGTTCCCAAGCCACAGGGTTGCAGAATCAAACCTCAGTCTTGTTCCCAAGACACAGGTTTCCAGAATCAACCAGATATCATGTTCCCTGGCCACAGTCTTCCAGAATCAATCCTCAGTCATGTTGCCAGGCCACAGGTTTCCACCATCAAACCTCAGACATGTTCCCAGGCCACAGGGTACCAGAGTCAAACCGTTCACAGGTTCCCAGGCCACAGAGTTCCAGAATCCACCGATGTCATGCGGCCAGGCCACAGGGTTCCAGAATCAATCCTCAGTTATGTTCGCAGGCTACAGGGTTCCGGAATAAAACCTCAGTCATGTTCCCAGTCCACAGGGTTCCAGAATCAAGGCTCAGTCAGGTACCCGGGGCACAGTATTCCACAATCTAAACAGATGTCATGTTCCCAGGCCTCAGGGTTCCAGAATCCACCCATGTCATGTTCCCAGGCCACAGGGTTCCAGAATCAATCCTCAGTTATGTTCCCAGGCTACAGGGTTCCAGAATAAAACCTCAGTCATATTCCCAGTACATAGGGTTCCAGAACCAAGGCTTAGTCAGGTTCCCGGGTCACAGTATTCCACAATCTAAACAGATGTCTTGTTCCCAGGCCTCAGGGTTCCAGAATCCACCCATGTTATGTTCCCAGGCCACAGGGTTCCAGAATCAATCCTCAGTTATGTTCCCAGGCTACAGGGTTCCAGAATAAAACCTCAGTCATGTTCCTAGTGCACAGTGTTCCAGAACCAAGGCTCAGTCAGGTTCCCGGGCCAAAGTATTCCACAATCTAAACAGATGTCATGTTTCCAGGCCACAGGTCTTCAGAATCACGCCTCAGTCATTTTCCCAGGCCACAGAGATCCAGAATCAAACCTCAGTCATGTTGAGAGGCCTCAGATTTCCGGAATCAAACCGATTTCGTGTTCCCAGGCCACAGGGTTCCAGAGTCAAACCGTTCGCAGGTTCCCAGGCCACAGTGTTCCAGAATCCACCGATGTCATGTTCCCAGGCCACAGGCTTCCAGAATCAATCCTCAGTTATGTTCCCAGGCTACAGGGTTCCAGAATAAAACCTCAGTCATGTTCCCAGTCCACAGGGTTCCAGAACCAAGGCTCAGTCAGGTTCCCGGGCCACAGTATTCCACAATCTAAACAGATGTCATGTTCCAAGGCCTCAGGTTTCCAGAATCCACCCATGTCATGTTCCTGGGCCACAGGGTTCCAAAGTGAATCCTCAGTTATGTTCCCAGGCTACACGGCTCCAGAATAAAACCTCAGTCATATTCCCAGTCCACAGGTTTCCAGAACCAAGGCTCAGTCAAGTTCCCAGGCCACAGTATTCCACAATCTAAACAGATTTCATGTTCCCAGGCCTCAGGGTTCCAGAATCCACCCATGTCGTGTTAACAGGACACAGGGCTCCAGAATAAAACCTCAGTCATGTTCCCAGTCCACAGGGGTCCAGAACCAAGGCTCAGTCAGTTTCCCGGGGCACAGTATTCCACAATCTAAACAGATGTCATGTTCCCAGGCCACAGGGATCCAGAATCAAACCTCAGTCATGTTGCCAGGCCATAGGGTACCACCATCAAACCTCAGTCATATTCCCAGGCCTAAGGTTTCCAGAATCAAACCGATTTCATGTTTCCAGGCAACAGGGTACCAGAATCCAAACCGATGTCATATTCCCAGGGCACAGGATTCCACACTCTAACATCAGTCATGTTCCCAGGCCAATGGTTTCCAGAATCAAACCTAAGTCATATTCCCAGGCCACATGGTTCCAGAATCAAACCTCAGTCGTGTTCCCAGGACACAGGGTTCCAGAATAAAACCTCAGTCATGTTCCCTGGACACAGGTTTCAGAAATCAAATCCCAGTCCTGTTCCCAGGCCACAGGGTTCCAGAATCAATCCTCAGTTATGTTCCCAGGCTACAGGGTTCCAGAATAAAACGTCAGTCATGTTCCCAGTCCACAGGGTTCCAGAACCAAGTCTCAGTCACGTTCCCAGGGCACAGTATTCCACAATCTAAACAGATGTCATGTTACCAGGCCTCAGGGTTCCAGAATCCACCCATGTCATGTTCCCAGTCCACAAGGTTCCAGAATCAATCCTCAGTTATGTTCCCAGGCTACAAGGTTCCAGAATAAAACCTCAGTCATGTTCCTAGTCCACAGGGTTCCAGAATCCACCGTTGTCATGTGCCCAGGCCACAGGGTTCCAGAATCAATCCTAAATTATGGTCCCAGGCTACAGGGTTCCAGAATAAAACCTCAGTCATGTTCCCAGTCCACAGGGTTCCAGAACCAAGGCTCAGTCAGGTTCCCGGGGCACAGTATTCCACAATCTAAACAGATGTCTTGTTCCCAGGCCACAGGTTTCCAGAATCATGCCTCAGTCATGTTCCCAGGCCACAGGCATCCAGAATCAAACCTCAGTCATGTTGCCAGGCCATAGGGTACCACAATCAAACCTCAGTCATATTCCCAGACCTCAGGTTTACAGAATCAAACCGATTTCATGTTCCCAGGCAACAGGGTACCAGAATCCAAACCGATGTCATGTTCCCAGGCCACAGGATTCCACATTCTAACATCAGTCATGTTCCCAGGCCAATGGTTTCCAGAATCAAACCTCAGTCATGTTCCCAAGCCACAGGGTTGCAGAATCAAACCTCAGTCTTGTTCCCAGGACACAGGTGTCCAGAATCAAACCGCAGTCATGTTCCCAGGGAACAGGCTTCCAGAAACAAACCTCAGTCATGTTCCCAGGCCACAGGGTTCCAGAATCAAACTTCAGTCTTGTTCCCAGGACACAGGTTTCCAGAATCAACCAGATATCATGTTCCCTGGCCACAGTCTTCCAGAATCAATCCTCAGTCATGTTGCCAGGCCACAGGTTTCCACCATCAAACCTCATACATATTCCCAGGCCACAGGGTACCAGAGTCAAACCGTTCGCAGGTTCCCAGGCCACAGAGTTCCAGAATCCACCGATGTCATGCGGCCAGGCCACAGGGTTCCAGAATCAATCCTCAGTTATGTTCGCAGGCTACAGGGTTCCGGAATAAAACCTCAGTCATGTTCCCAGTCCACAGGGTTCCAGAATCAAGGCTCAGTCAGGTACCCGGGGCACAGTATTCCACAATCTAAACAGATGTCATGTTCCCATGCCACGGGGTTCCAGTATCAGGCCTCAGTCATGGTCCCCGTGCACAGGGTTCCAAATCAAACCTCAGTCATGTTGCCAGTCCACAGGTTTCTGCCATCAAACCTCAGTCATGTTCCCAGTAAACAGGGCTCCAGAATCAAGCCTCAGTCATTTTGCCAGGCCAGAGTGTTCCACCATCAAACATCAGTCATGATCCGAGGCCACATGTTTCCACAATGAAACCTCAGTCATTTTCCCAGGCCAAAGGTTTCCAGAATCAAACCTCAGTCATATTCCCAAGACACATGGTTCCAGAATCAACCTGAGTCATGTTCGAAGGCCACAGGTTTCAACAATCAAACCTCAGTCATGTTCCCAGGACACAGGTGTCCAGAATCAAACCTCAGTCATGTTCCCAGAGAACAGGCTTCCAGAAACAAACCTCAGTCATGTTCCCAAGCCACAGGGTTGCAGAATCAAACCTCAGTCTTGTTCCCAGGCCACAGGTGTCCAGAATCAAACCGCAGTCATGTTCCCAGGGAACAGGCTTCCAGAAACAAACCTCAGTCATGTTCCCAGGCCACAGGGTTCCAGAATCAAACTTCAGTCTTGTTCCCAGGACACAGGTTTCCAGAATCAACCAGATATCATGTTCCCTGGCCACAGTCTTCCAGAATCAATCCTCAGTAATGTTGCCAGGCCACAGGTTTCCACCATCAAACCTCAGACATGTTCCCAGGCCACAGGGTACCAGAGTCAAACCGTTCGCAGGTTCCCAGGCCCCAGAGTTCCAGAATCCACCGATGTCATGCGGCCAGGCCACAGGGTTCCAGAATCAATCCTCAGTTATGTTCGCAGGCTACAGGGTTCCGGAATAAAACCTCAGTCATGTTCCCAGTCCACAGGGTTCCAGAATCAAGGCTCAGTCAGGTACCCGGGGCACAGTATTCCACAATCTAAACAGATGTCATGTTCCAAGGCCTCAGGTTTCCAGAATCCACCCATGTCATGTTCCTGGGCCACAGGGTTCCAAAGTGAATCCTCAGTTATGTTCCCAGGCTACACGGCTCCAGAATAAAACCTCAGTCATATTCCCAGTCCACAGGTTTCCAGAACCAAGGCTCAGTCAAGTTCCCAGGCCACAGGATTCCACAATCTAAACAGATTTCATGTTCCCAGGCCTCAGGGTTCCAGAATCCACCCATGTCGTGTTAACAGGACACAGGGCTCCAGAATAAAACCTCAGTCATGTTCCCAGTCCACAGGGGTCCAGAACCAAGGCTCAGTCAGTTTCCCGGGGCACAGTATTCCACAATCTAAACAGATGTCATGTTCCCAGGCCACAGGGATCCAGAATCAAACCTCAGTCATGTTGCCAGGCCATAGGGTACCACCATCAAACCTCAGTCATATTCCCAGGCCTAAGGTTTCCAGAATCAAACCGATTTCATGTTTCCAGGCAACAGGGTACCAGAATCCAAACCGATGTCATATTCCCAGGGCACAGGATTCCACACTCTAACATCAGTCATGTTCCCAGGCCAATGGTTTCCAGAATCAAACCTAAGTCATATTCCCAGGCCACATGGTTCCAGAATCAAACCTCAGTCGTGTTCCCAGGACACAGGGTTCCAGAATAAAACCTCAGTCATGTTCCCTGGACACAGGTTTCAGAAATCAAATCCCAGTCCTGTTCCCAGGCCACAGGGTTCCAGAATCAATCCTCAGTTATGTTCCCAGGCTACAGGGTTCCAGAATAAAACGTCAGTCATGTTCCCAGTCCACAGGGTTCCAGAACCAAGTCTCAGTCACGTTCCCAGGGCACAGTATTCCACAATCTAAACAGATGTCATGTTACCAGGCCTCAGGGTTCCAGAATCCACCCATGTCATGTTCCCAGTCCACAAGGTTCCAGAATCAATCCTCAGTTATGTTCCCAGGCTACAAGGTTCCAGAATAAAACCTCAGTCATGTTCCTAGTCCACAGGGTTCCAGAATCCACCGTTGTCATGTGCCCAGGCCACAGGGTTCCAGAATCAATCCTAAATTATGGTCCCAGGCTACAGGGTTCCAGAATAAAACCTCAGTCATGTTCCCAGTCCACAGGGTTCCAGAACCAAGGCTCAGTCAGGTTCCCGGGGCACAGTATTCCACAATCTAAACAGATGTCTTGTTCCCAGGCCACAGGTTTCCAGAATCATGCCTCAGTCATGTTCCCAGGCCACAGGCATCCAGAATCAAACCTCAGTCATGTTGCCAGGCCATAGGGTACCACAATCAAACCTCAGTCATATTCCCAGACCTCAGGTTTACAGAATCAAACCGATTTCATGTTCCCAGGCAACAGGGTACCAGAATCCAAACCGATGTCATGTTCCCAGGCCACAGGATTCCACATTCTAACATCAGTCATGTTCCCAGGCCAATGGTTTCCAGAATCAAACCTCAGTCATGTTCCCAAGCCACAGGGTTGCAGAATCAAACCTCAGTCTTGTTCCCAGGACACAGGTGTCCAGAATCAAACCGCAGTCATGTTCCCAGGGAACAGGCTTCCAGAAACAAACCTCAGTCATGTTCCCAGGCCACAGGGTTCCAGAATCAAACTTCAGTCTTGTTCCCAGGACACAGGTTTCCAGAATCAACCAGATATCATGTTCCATGGCCACAGTCTTCCAGAATCAATCCTCAGTCATGTTGCCAGGCCACAGGTTTCCACCATCAAACCTCATACATATTCCCAGGCCACAGGGTACCAGAGTCAAACCGTTCGCAGGTTCCCAGGCCACAGAGTTCCAGAATCCACCGATGTCATGCGGCCAGGCCACAGGGTTCCAGAATCAATCCTCAGTTATGTTCGCAGGCTACAGGGTTCCGGAATAAAACCTCAGTCATGTTCCCAGTCCACAGGGTTCCAGAATCAAGGCTCAGTCAGGTACCCGGGGCACAGTATTCCACAATCTAAACAGATGTCATGTTCCCATGCCACGGGGTTCCAGTATCAGGCCTCAGTCATGGTCCCCGTGCACAGGGTTCCAAATCAAACCTCAGTCATGTTGCCAGTCCACAGGTTTCTGCCATCAAACCTCAGTCATGTTCCCAGTAAACAGGGCTCCAGAATCAAGCCTCAGTCATTTTGCCAGGCCAGAGTGTTCCACCATCAAACATCAGTCATGATCCGAGGCCACATGTTTCCACAATGAAACCTCAGTCATTTTCCCAGGCCAAAGGTTTCCAGAATCAAACCTCAGTCATATTCCCAAGACACATGGTTCCAGAATCAACCTGAGTCATGTTCGAAGGCCACAGGTTTCAACAATCAAACCTCAGTCATGTTCCCAGGACACAGGTGTCCAGAATCAAACCTCAGTCATGTTCCCAGAGAACAGGCTTCCAGAAACAAACCTCAGTCATGTTCCCAAGCCACAGGGTTGCAGAATCAAACCTCAGTCTTGTTCCCAGGCCACAGGTGTCCAGAATCAAACCGCAGTCATGTTCCCAGGGAACAGGCTTCCAGAAACAAACCTCAGTCATGTTCCCAGGCCACAGGGTTCCAGAATCAAACTTCAGTCTTGTTCCCAGGACACAGGTTTCCAGAATCAACCAGATATCATGTTCCCTGGCCACAGTCTTCCAGAATCAATCCTCAGTAATGTTGCCAGGCCACAGGTTTCCACCATCAAACCTCAGACATGTTCCCAGGCCACAGGGTACCAGAGTCAAACCGTTCGCAGGTTCCCAGGCCCCAGAGTTCCAGAATCCACCGATGTCATGCGGCCAGGCCACAGGGTTCCAGAATCAATCCTCAGTTATGTTCGCAGGCTACAGGGTTCCGGAATAAAACCTCAGTCATGTTCCCAGTCCACAGGGTTCCAGAATCAAGGCTCAGTCAGGTACCCGGGGCACAGTATTCCACAATCTAAACAGATGTCATGTTCCCAGGCCTCAGGGTTCCAGAATCCACCCACGTCATGTTCCCAGGCCACAGGGTTCCAGAATCAATCCTCAGTTATGTTCCCAGGCTACAGGGTTCCAGAATAAAACCTCAGTCATGTTCCTAGTGCACAGTGTTCCAGAACCAAGGGTCAGTCAGGTTCCCGGGCCAAAGTATTCCACAATCTAAACAGATGTCATGTTTCCAGGCCACAGGTCTTCAGAATCACGCCTCAGTCATTTTCCCAGGCCACAGAGATCCAGAATCAAACCTCAGTCATGTTGCCAGGCCTCAGATTTCCGGAATCAAACCGATTTCGTGTTCCCAGGCCACAGGGTTCCAGAGTCAAACCGTTCGCAGGTTCCCAGGCCACAGTGTTTCAGAATCCACCGATGTCATGTTCCCAGGCCACAGGCTTCCAGAATCAATCCTCAGTTATGTTCCCAGGCTACAGGGTTCCAGAATAAAACCTCAGTCATGTTCCCAGTCCACAGGGTTCCAGAACCAAGGCTCAGTCAGGTTCCCGGGCCGCTGTATTCCACAATCTAAACAGATGTCATGTTCCAAGGCCTCAGGGTTCCAGAATCAATCCTCAGTTATGGTCCCAGGCTACAGGGTTCCAGAATAAAACCTCAGTCATGTTCCCAGTCCACAGGGTTCCAGAACCAAGGCTCAGTCAGGTTCCCGGGCCACAGTATTCCACAATCTAAACAGATGTCATGTTCCAAGGCCTCAGGTTTCCAGAATCCACACATGTCATGTTCCTGGGCCACAGGGTTCCAAAGTGAATCCTCAGTTATGTTCCCAGGCTACACGGCTCCAGAATAAAACCTCAGTCATATTCCCAGTCCACAGGTTTCCAGAACCAAGGCTCAGTCAAGTTCCCAGGCCACAGTATTCCACAATCTAAACAGATTTCATGTTCCCAGGCCTCAGGGTTCCAGAATCCACCCATGTCATGTTAACAGGACACAGGGTTCCAGAATAAAACCTCAGTCATGTTCCCAGTCCACAGGGGTCCAGAACCAAGGCTCAGTCAGGTTCCCGGGGCACAGTATTCCACTATCTAAACAGATGCCATGTTCCCAGGCCACAGGGATCCAGAATCAAACCTCAGTCATGTTGCCAGGCCATAGGGTACCACCATCAAACCTCAGTCATATTCCCAGGCCTAAGGTTTCCAGAATCAAACCGATTTCATGTTTCCAGGCAACAGGGTACCAGAATCCAAACCGAGGTCATGTTCCCAGGGCACAGGATTCCACACTCTAACATCAGTCATGTTCCCAGGCCAATGGTTTCCAGAATCAAACCTAAGTCATATTCCCAGGCCACATGGTTCCAGAATCAAACCTCAGTCGTGTTCCCAGGACACAGGGTTCCAGAATAAAACCTCAGTCATTTTCCCTGGACACAGGTTTCAGAAATCAAATCCCAGTCATGTTCCCAGGCCACAGGGTTCCAGAATCAATCCTCAGTTATGTTCCCAGGCTACAGGGTTCCAGAATAAAACGTCAGTCATGTTCCCAGTCCACAGGGTTCCAGAACCAAGGCTCAGTCACGTTCCCAGGGCACAGTATTCCACAATCTAAACAGATGTCATGTTCCCAGGCCTCAGGGTTCCAGAATCCACCCATGTCATGTTCCCAGGCCACAGGGTTCCAGAATCAATCCTCAGTTATGTTCCCAGGCTACAAGGTTCCAGAATAAAACCTCAGTCATGTTCCTAGTCCACAGGCTTCCAGAATCCACCGTTGTCATGTGCCCAGGCCACAGGGTTCCAGAATCAATCCTCAGTTATGGTCCCAGGCTACAGGGTTCCAGAATAAAACCTCAGTCATGTTCCCAGTCCACAGGGTTCCAGAACCAAGGCTCAGTCAGGTTCCCGGGGCACAGTATTCCACAATCTAAACAGATGTCATGTTCCCAGGCCACAGGTTTCCAGAATCATGCCTCAGTCATGTTCCCAGGCCACAGGCATCCAGAATCAAACCTCAGTCATGTTGCCAGGCCATAGGGTACCACAATCAAACCTCAGTCATATTCCCAGACCTCAGGTTTACAGAATCAAACCGATTTCATGTTCCCAGGCAACAGGGTACCAGAATCCAAACCGATGTCATGTTCCCAGGCCACAGGATTCCACATTCTAACATCAGTCATGTTCCCAGGCCAATGGTTTCCAGAATCAAACCTCAGTCATATTCCCAGGCCACATGGTTACAGAATCAAACCTCAGTCGTGTTCCCAGGACACAGGGTTCCAGAATAAAACCTCAGTCATGTTCCCTGGACACAGGTTTCAGAAATCAAATCCCAGTCATGTTCCCAGGCCACAGGGTTCCACAATTAAACCTCAGTCATATTCCCAGGCCAGAGGGTTCCACAATCAAACCTCAGTCCTGTTGCCAGGCCACGGTTCCACCATCAAGCCTCAGTCATGTTCCCAGGTCAGAGTGTTCCACAATCTAACCTAAGTCATCTTGCCAAGCCACAGGGTTCCACCATCAAACCTCAGGCATATTGCCAGGCCACAGTGTTCCACCATCAAGCCTCACTCATGTTCCCAAGCCTGAGGGTTCCACTATCAAACCTCAATCATGTTGCCAGGCCACAGGATTCAACCATGAAACCTCAGTCATGTTCCCAGTAAACAGGGCTCCAGAATCAAACCAATGTCATGTTCCCATGCCACGGGGTTCCAGTATCAGGCCTCAGTCATGGTCCCCGTGCACAGGGTTCCAAATCAAACCTCAGTCATGTTGCCAGTCCACAGGTTTCTGCCATCAAACCTCAGTCATGTTCCCAGTAAACAGGGCTCCAGAATCAAGCCTCAGTCATTTTGCCAGGCCAGAGTGTTCCACCATCAAACCTCAGTCATGATCCCAGGCCACATGTTTCCACAATGAAACCTCAGTCATTTTCCCAGGCCAAAGGTTTCCAGAATCAAACCTCAGTCATATTCCCAGGACACATGGTTCCAGAATCAACCTGAGTCATGTTCGAAGGCCACAGGTTTCAACAATCAAACCTCAGTCATGTTCCCAGGACACAGGTGTCCAGAATCAAACCTCAGTCATGTTCCCAGAGAACAGGCTTCCAGAAACAAACCTCAGTCATGTTCCCAAGCCACAGGGTTGCAGAATCAAACCTCAGTCTTGTTCCCAGGACACAGGTGTCCAGAATCAAACCGCAGTCATGTTCCCAGGGAACAGGCTTCCAGAAACAAACCTCAGTCATGTTCCCAGGCTACAGGGTTCCAGAATCAAACTTCAGTCTTGTTCCCAGGACACAGGTTTCTAGAATCAACCAGATATCATGTTCCCTGGCCACAGTCTTCCAGAATCAATCCTCAGTCATGTTGCCAGGCCACAGGTTTCCACCATCAAACCTCAGACATGTTCCCAGGCCACAGGGTACCAGAGTCAAACCGTTGGCAGGTTCCCAGGCCACAGAGTTCCAGAATCCACCGATGTCATGCGGCCAGGCCACAGGGTTCCAGAATCAATCCTCAGTTATGTTCGCAGGCTACAGGGTTCCGGAATAAAACCTCAGTCATGTTCCCAGTCCACAGGGTTCCAGAATCAAGGCTCAGTCAGGTACCCGGGGCACAGTATTCCACAATCTAAACAGATGTCATGTTCCCAGGCCTCAGGGTACCATAATCCACCCATGTCATGTTCCCAGGCCACAGCGTTCCAGAATCAATCCTCAGTTATGTTCCCAGGCTACAGGGTTCCAGAATAAAACCTCAGTCATATTCCCAGTACATAGGGTTCCAGAACCAAGGCTCAGTCAAGTTCCCGGGTCACAGTATTCCACAAGCTAAACAGATGTCTTGTTCCCAGGCCTCAGGGTTCCAGAATCCACCCATGTTATGTTCCCAGGCCACAGGGTTCCAGAATCAATCCTCAGTTATGTTCCCAGGCTACAGGGTTCCAGAATAAAACCTCAGTCATGTTCCTAGTGCACAGTGTTCCAGAACCAAGGCTCAGTCAGGTTCCCGGGCCAAAGTATTCCACAATCTAAACAGATGTCATGTTTCCAGGCCACAGGTCTTCAGAATCACGCCTCAGTCATTTTCCCAGGCCACAGAGATCCAGAATCAAACCTCAGTCATGTTGCCAGGCCTCAGATTTCCGGAATCAAACCGATTTCGTGTTCCCAGGCCACAGGGTTCCAGAGTCAAACCGTTCGCAGGTTCCCAGGCCACAGTGTTCCAGAATCCACCGATGTCATGTTCCCAGGCCACAGGCTTCCAGAATCAATCCTCAGTTATGTTCCCAGGCTACAGGGTTCCAGAATAAAACCTCAGACATGTTCCCAGGCCACAGGGTACCAGAGTCAAACCGTTGGCAGGTTCCCAGGCCACAGAGTTCCAGAATCCACCGATGTCATGCGGCCAGGCCACAGGGTTCCAGAATCAATCCTCAGTTATGTTCGCAGGCTACAGGGTTCCGGAATAAAACCTCAGTCATGTTCCCAGTCCACAGGGTTCCAGAATCAAGGCTCAGTCAGGTACCCGGGGCACAGTATTCCACAATCTAAACAGATGTCATGTTCCCAGGCCACAGGGTACCAGAATCCACCCATGTCATGTTCCCAGGCCACAGCGTTCGAGAATCAATCCTCAGTTATGTTCCCAGGCTACAGGGTTCCAGAATAAAACCTCAGTCATGTTCCTAGTGCACAGTGTTCCAGAACCAAGGCTCAGTCAGGTTCCCGGGCCAAAGTGTTCCACAATCTAAACAGATGTCATGTTTCCAGGCCACAGGTCTTCAGAATCACGCCTCAGTCATTTTCCCAGGCCACAGAGATCCAGAATCAAACCTCAGTCATGTTGCCAGGCCTCAGATTTCCGGAATCAAACCGATTTCGTGTTCCCAGGCCACAGGGTTCCAGAGTCAAACCGTTCGCAGGTTCCCAGGCCACAGTGTTCCAGAATCCACCGATGTCATGTTCCCAGGCCACAGGCTTCCAGAATCAATCCTCAGTTATGTTCCCAGGCTACAGGGTTCCAGAATAAAACCTCAGTCATGTTCCCAGTCCACAGGGTTCCAGAACCAAGGCTCAGTCAGGTTCCCGGGCCACAGTATTCCACAATCTAAACAGATGTCATGTTCCAAGGCCTCAGGTTTCCAGAATCCACCCATGTCATGTTCCTGGGCCACAGGGTTCCAAAGTGAATCCTCAGTTATGTTCCCAGGCTACACGGCTCCAGAATAAAACCTCAGTCATATTCCCAGTCCACAGGTTTCCAGAACCAAGGCTCAGTCAAGTTCCCAGGCCACAGGATTCCACAATCTAAACAGATTTCATGTTCCCAGGCCTCAGGGTTCCAGAATCCACCCATGTCATGTTAACAGGACACAGGGTTCCAGAATAAAACCTCAGTCATGTTCCCAGTCCACAGGGGTCCAGAACCAAGGCTCAGTCAGGTTCCCGGGGCACAGTATTCCACAATCTAAACAGATGCCATGTTCCCAGGCCACAGGGATCCAGAATCAAACCTCAGTCATGTTGCCAGGCCATAGGGTACCACCATCAAACCTCAGTCATATTCCCAGGCCTAAGGTTTCCAG
Organism: Balaenoptera physalus; assembly: GCF_965194825.1. Lineage (NCBI taxonomy): Eukaryota > Metazoa > Chordata > Mammalia > Artiodactyla > Balaenopteridae > Balaenoptera > Balaenoptera physalus. The sequence continues at coordinate 32,880,739 of NC_138897.1, read as the reverse complement.
AATCAAACCGATTTCATGTTTCCAGGCAACAGGGTACCAGAATCCAAACCGAGGTCATGTTCCCAGGGCACAGGATTCCACACTCTAACATCAGTCATGTTCCCAGGCCAATGGTTTCCAGAATCAAACCTAAGTCATATTCCCAGGCCACATGGTTCCAGAATCAAACCTCAGTCGTGTTCCCAGGACACAGGGTTCCAGAATAAAACCTCAGTCATTTTCCCTGGACACAGGTTTCAGAAATCAAACCCCAGTCATGTTCCCAGGCCACAGGGTTCCAGAATCAATCCTCAGTTATGTTCCCAGGCTACAGGGTTCCAGAATAAAACGTCAGTCATGTTCCCAGTCCACAGGGTTCCACAATCTAAACAGATGTCATGTTCCCAGGCCTCAGGGTTCCAGAATCCACCCATGTCATGTTCCCAGGCCACAGGGTTCCAGAATCAATCCTCAGTTATGTTCCCAGGCTACAGGGTTCCGGAATAAAACCTCAGTCATGTTCCCAGTCCACAGGGTTCCAGAATCAAGGCTCAGTCAGGTACCCGGGGCACAGTATTCCACAATCTAAACAGATGTCATGTTCCCAGGCCTCAGGGTACCAGAATCCACCCATGTCATGTTCCCAGGCCACAGCGTTCCAGAATCAATCCTCAGTTATGTTCCCAGGCTACAGGGTTCCAGAATAAAACCTCAGTCATATTCCCAGTACATAGGGTTCCAGAACCAAGGCTCAGTCAAGTTCCCGGGTCACAGTATTCCACAAGCTAAACAGATGTCTTGTTCCCAGGCCTCAGGGTTCCAGAATCCACCCATGTTATGTTCCCAGGCCACAGGGTTCCAGAATCAATCCTCAGTTATGTTCCCAGGCTACAGGGTTCCAGAATAAAACCTCAGTCATGTTCCTAGTGCACAGTGTTCCAGAACCAAGGCTCAGTCAGGTTCCCGGGCCAAAGTATTCCACAATCTAAACAGATGTCATGTTTCCAGGCCACAGGTCTTCAGAATCACGCCTCAGTCATTTTCCCAGGCCACAGAGATCCAGAATCAAACCTCAGTCATGTTGCCAGGCCTCAGATTTCCGGAATCAAACCGATTTCGTGTTCCCAGGCCACAGGGTTCCAGAGTCAAACCGTTCGCAGGTTCCCAGGCCACAGTGTTCCAGAATCCACCGATGTCATGTTCCCAGGCCACAGGCTTCCAGAATCAATCCTCAGTTATGTTCCCAGGCTACAGGGTTCCAGAATAAAACCTCAGTCATGTTCCCAGTCCACAGGGTTCCAGAACCAAGGCTCAGTCAGGTTCCCGGGCCACAGTATTCCACAATCTAAACAGATGTCATGTTCCAAGGCCTCAGGTTTCCAGAATCCACCCATGTCATGTTCCTGGGCCACAGGGTTCCAAAGTGAATCCTCAGTTATGTTCCCAGGCTACACGGCTCCAGAATAAAACCTCAGTCATATTCCCAGTCCACAGGTTTCCAGAACCAAGGCTCAGTCAAGTTCCCAGGCCACAGGATTCCACAATCTAAACAGATTTCATGTTCCCAGGCCTCAGGGTTCCAGAATCCACCCATGTCATGTTAACAGGACACAGGGTTCCAGAATAAAACCTCAGTCATGTTCCCAGTCCACAGGGGTCCAGAACCAAGGCTCAGTCAGGTTCCCGGGGCACAGTATTCCACAATCTAAACAGATGCCATGTTCCCAGGCCACAGGGATCCAGAATCAAACCTCAGTCATGTTGCCAGGCCATAGGGTACCACCATCAAACCTCAGTCATATTCCCAGGCCTAAGGTTTCCAGAATCAAACCGATTTCATGTTTCCAGGCAACAGGGTACCAGAATCCAAACCGAGGTCATGTTCCCAGGGCACAGGATTCCACACTCTAACATCAGTCATGTTCCCAGGCCAATGGTTTCCAGAATCAAACCTAAGTCATATTCCCAGGCCACATGGTTCCAGAATCAAACCTCAGTCGTGTTCCCAGGACACAGGGTTCCAGAATAAAACCTCAGTCATTTTCCCTGGACACAGGTTTCAGAAATCAAACCCCAGTCATGTTCCCAGGCCACAGGGTTCCAGAATCAATCCTCAGTTATGTTCCCAGGCTACAGGGTTCCAGAATAAAACGTCAGTCATGTTCCCAGTCCACAGGGTTCCACAATCTAAACAGATGTCATGTTCCCAGGCCTCAGGGTTCCAGAATCCACCCATGTCATGTTCCCAGGCCACAGGGTTCCAGAATCAATCCTCAGTTATGTTCCCAGGCTACAAGGTTCCAGAATAAAACCTCAGTCATGTTCCTAGTCCACAGGGTTCCAGAATCCACCGTTGTCATGTGCCCAGGCCACAGGGTTCCATAATCAATCCTCAGTTATGGTCCCCGGCTACAGGGTTCCAGAATAAAACCTCAGTCATGTTCCCAGTCCACAGGGTTCCAGAACCAAGGCTCAGTCAGGTTCCCGGGGCACAGTATTCCACAATCTAAACAGATGTCATGTTCCCAGGCCACAGCTTTCCAGAATCATGCCTCAGTCATGTTTCCAGGCCACAGGCATCCAGAATCAAACCTCAGTCATGTTGCCAGGCCATAGGGTACCACAATCAAACCTCAGTCATATTCCCAGACCTCAGGTTTACAGAATCAAACCGATTTCATGTTCCCAGGCAACAGGGTACCAGAATCCAAACCGATGTCATGTTCCCAGGCCACAGGATTCCACATTCTAACATCAGTCATGTTCCCAGGCCAATGGCTTCCAGAATCAAACCTCAGTCATATTCCCAGGCCACATGGTTCCAGAATCAAACCTCAGTCGTGTTCCCAGGACACAGGGTTCCAGAATCAAACCAATGTCATGTTCCATGGACAAAGATTTCAGAAATCAAATCCCAGTCATGTTCCCAGGCCACAGGTTTCCAGAATCAATCCTCAGTTATGTTCCCAGGCTACAGGGTTCCAGAATAAAACCTCAGTCATGTTCCCAGTCCACAGGGTTCCAGAACCAAGGCTCAGTCAGGTTCCCGGGGCACAGTATTCCACAATCCAAACCGATGTCATGTTCCCAGGCCACAGGATTCCACATTCTAACATCAGTCATGTTCCCAGGCCAATGGCTTCCAGAATCAAACCTCAGTCATATTCCCAGGCCACATGGTTCCAGAATCAAACCTCAGTCGTGTTCCCAGGACACAGGGTTCCAGAATCAAAACAATGTCATGTTCCCTGGACAAAGATTTCAGAAATAAAATCCCAGTCATGTTCCCAGGCCACAGGGTTCCAGAATCAATCCTCAGTTATGTTCCCAGGCTACAGGGTTCCAGAATAAAACGTCAGTCATGTTCCCAGTCCACAGGGTTCCAGAACCAAGGCTTAGTCACGTTCCCAGGGCACAGTATTCCACAATCTAAACAGATGTCATGTTACCAGGCCTCAGGGTTCCAGAATCCGCCCATGTCATGTTCCCAGGCCACAGGGTTCCAGAATCAATCCTCAGGTATGTTCCCAGGCTACAAGGTTCCAGAATAAAACCTCAGTCATGTTCCTAGTCCACAGGGTTCCAGAATCCACCGTTGTCATGTGCCCAGGCCACAGGGTTCCAGAATCAATCCTCAGTTATGGTCCCAGGCTACAGGGTTCCAGAATAAAACCTCAGTCATGTTCCCAGTCCACAGGGTTCCAGAACCAAGGCTCAGTCAGGTTCCCGGGGCACAGTATTCCACAATCTAAACAGATGTCATTTTCCTAGGCCACAGGTTTCCAGAATCATGCCTCAGTCATGTTCCCAGGCCACAGGCATCCAGAATCAAACCTCAGTCATGTTGCCAGGCCATAGGGTACCACAATCAAACCTCAGTCATATTCCCAGACCTCAGGTTTACAGAATCAAACCGATTTCATGTTCCCAGGCAACAGGGTACCAGAATCCAAACCGATGTCATGTTCCCAGGCCACAGGATTCCACATTCTAACATCAGTCATGTTCCCAGGCCAATGGTTTCCAGAATCAAACCTCAGTGATATTCCCAGGCCACATGGTTCCAGAATCAAACCTCAGTCGTGTTCCCAGGACACAGGGTTCCAGAATCAAACCAATGTCATGTTCCCTGGACAAAGATTTCAGAAATCAAATCCCAGTCATGTTCCCAGGCCACAGGGTTCCAGAATCAATCCTCAGTTATGTTCCCAGGCTACAGGGTTCCAGAATAAAACCTCAGTCATGTTCCCAGTCCACAGGGTTCCAGAACCAAGGCTCAGTCATGTTCCCGGGGCACAGTATTCCACAATCCAAACCGATGTCATGTTCCCAGGCCACAGGATTCCACATTCTAACATCAGTCATGTTCCCAGGCCAATGGTTTCCAGAATCAAACCTCAGTCATATTCCCAGGCCACATGGTTCCAGAATCAAACCTCAGTCGTGTTCCCAGGACACAGGGTTCCAGAATCAAACCAATGTCATGTTCCCTGGACAAAGATTTCAGAAATAAAATCCCAGTCATGTTCCCAGGCCACAGGGTTCCAGAATCAATCCTCAGTTATGTTCCCAGGCTACAGGGTTCCAGAATAAAACGTCAGTCATGTTCCCAGTCCACAGGGTTCCAGAACCAAGGCTTAGTCACGTTCCCAGGGCACAGTATTCCACAATCTAAACAGATGTCATGTTACCAGGCCTCAGGGTTCCAGAATCCGCCCATGTCATGTTCCCAGGCCACAGGGTTCCAGAATCAATCCTCAGGTATGTTCCCAGGCTACAAGGTTCCAGAATAAAACCTCAGTCATGTTCCTAGTCCACAGGGTTCCAGAATCCACCGTTGTCATGTGCCCAGGCCACAGGGTTCCAGAATCAATCCTCAGTTATGGTCCCAGGCTACAGGGTTCCAGAATAAAACCTCAGTCATGTTCCCAGTCCACAGGGTTCCAGAACCAAGGCTCAGTCAGGTTCCCGGGGCACAGTATTCCACAATCTAAACAGATGTCATGTTCCCAGGCCACAGGTTTCCAGAATCATGCCTCAGTCATGTTCCCAGGCCACAGGCATTCAGAATCAAACCTCAGTCATGTTGCCAGGCCATAGGGTACCACAATCAAACCTCAGTCATATTCCCAGACCTCAGGTTTACAGAATCAAACCGATTTCATGTTCCCAGGCAACAGGGTACCAGAATCCAAACCGATGTCATGTTCCCAGGCCACAGGATTCCACATTCTAACATCAGTCATGTTCCCAGGCCAATGGTTTCCAGAATCAAACCTCAGTCATATTCCCAGGCCACATGGTTACAGAATCAAACCTCAGTCGTGTTCCCAGGACACAGGGTTCCAGAATAAAACCTCAGTCATGTTCCCTGGACACAGGTTTCAGAAATCAAATCCCAGTCATGTTCCCAGGCCACAGGGTTCCACAATTAAACCTCAGTCATATTCCCAGGCCAGAGGGTTCCACAATCAAACCTCAGTCCTGTTGCCAGGCCACGGTTCCACCATCAAGCCTCAGTCATGTTCCCAGGTCAGAGTGTTCCACAATCTAACCTAAGTCATCTTGCCAAGCCACAGGGTTCCACCATCAAAACTCAGGCATATTGCCAGGCCACAGTGTTCCACCATCAAGCCTCACTCATGTTCCCAAGCCTGAGGGTTCCACTATCAAACCTCAATCATGTTGCCAGGCCACAGGATTCAACCATGAAACCTCAGTCATGTTCCCAGTAAACAGGGCTCCAGAATCAAACCAATGTCATGTTCCCATGCCACGGGGTTCCAGTATCAGGCCTCAGTCATGGTCCCCGTGCACAGGGTTCCAAATCAAACCTCAGTCATGTTGCCAGTCCACAGGTTTCTGCCATCAAACCTCAGTCATGTTCCCAGTAAACAGGGCTCCAGAATCAAGCCTCAGTCATTTTGCCAGGCCAGAGTGTTCCACCATCAAACCTCAGTCATGATCCCAGGCCACATGTTTCCACAATGAAACCTCAGTCATTTTCCCAGGACAAAGGTTTCCAGAATCAAACCTCAGTCATATTCCCAGGACACATGGTTCCAGAATCAACTTGAGTCATGTTCGAAGGCCACAGGTTTCAACAATCAAACCTCAGTCATGTTCCCAGGACACAGGTGTCCAGAATCAAACCTCAGTCATGTTCCCAGAGAACAGGCTTCCAGAAACAAACCTCAGTCATGTTCCCAAGCCACAGGGTTGCAGAATCAAACCTCAGTCTTGTTCCCAGGACACAGGTGTCCAGAATCAAACCGCAGTCATGTTCCCAGGGAACAGGCTTCCAGAAACAAACCTCAGTCATGTTCCCAGGCCACAGGGTTCCAGAATCAAACTTCAGTCTTGTTCCCAGGACACAGGTTTCCAGAATCAACCAGATATCATGTTCCCTGGCCACAGTCTTCCAGAATCAATCCTCAGTCATGTTGCCAGGCCACAGGTTTCCACCATCAAACCTCAGACATGTTCCCAGGCCACAGGGTACCAGAGTCAAACCGTTCGCAGGTTCCCAGGCCACAGAGTTCCAGAATCCACCGATGTCATGCGGCCAGGCCACAGGGTTCCAGAATCAATCCTCAGTTATGTTCGCAGGCTACAGGGTTCCGGAATAAAACCTCAGTCATGTTCCCAGTCCACAGGGTTCCAGAATCAAGGCTCAGTCAGGTACCCGGGGCACAGTATTCCACAATCTAAACAGATGTCATGTTCCCAGGCCTCAGGGTTCCAGAATCCACCCACGTCATGTTCCCAGGCCACAGGGTTCCAGAATCAATCCTCAGTTATGTTCCCAGGCTACAGGGTTCCAGAATAAAACCTCAGTCATGTTCCTAGTGCACAGTGTTCCAGAACGAAGGCTCAGTCAGGTTCCCGGGCCAAAGTATTCCACAATCTAAACAGATGTCATGTTTCCAGGCCACAGGTCTTCAGAATCACGCCTCAGTCATTTTCCCAGGCCACAGAGATCCAGAATCAAACCTCAGTCATATTGCCAGGCCTCAGATTTCCGGAATCAAACCGATTTCGTGTTCCCAGGCCACAGGGTTCCAGAGTCAAACCGTTCGCAGGTTCCCAGGCCACAGTGTTCCAGAATCCACCGATGTCATGTTCCCAGGCCACAGGCTTCCAGAATCAATCCTCAGTTATGTTCCCAGGCTACAGGGTTCCAGAATAAAACCTCAGTCATGTTCCCAGTCCACAGGGTTCCAGAACCAAGGCTCAGTAAGGTTCCCGGGCCACAGTATTCCACAATCTAAACTGATGGCATGTTCCAAGGCCTCAGGGTTCCAGAATCAATCCTCAGTTATGGTCCCAGGCTACAGGGTTCCAGAATAAAACCTCAGTCATGTTCCCAGTCCACAGGTTTCCAGAACCAAGGCTCAGTCAGGTTCCCGGGCCACAGTATTCCACAATCTAAACAGATGTCATGTTCCAAGGCCTCAGGTTTCCAGAATCCACCCATGTCATGTTCCTGGGCCACAGGGTTCCAAAGTGAATCCTCAGTTATGTTCCCAGGCTACACGGCTCCAGAATAAAACCTCAGTCATATTCCCAGTCCACAGGTTTCCAGAACCAAGGCTCAGTCAAGTTCCCAGGCCACAGTATTCCACAATCTAAACAGATTTCATGTTCCCAGGCCTCAGGGTTCCAGAATCCACCCATGTCATGTTAACAGGACACAGGGTTCCAGAATAAAACCTCAGTCATGTTCCCAGTCCACAGGGGTCCAGAACCAAGGCTCAGTCAGGTTCCCGGGGCACAGTATTCCACTATCTAAACAGATGCCATGTTCCCAGGCCACAGGGATCCAGAATCAAACCTCAGTCATGTTGCCAGGCCATAGGGTACCACCATCAAACCTCAGTCATATTCCCAGGCCTAAGGTTTCCAGAATCAAACCGATTTCATGTTTCCAGGCAACAGGGTACCAGAATCCAAACCGAGGTCATGTTCCCAGGGCACAGGATTCCACACTCTAACATCAGTCATGTTCCCAGGCCAATGGTTTCCAGAATCAAACCTAAGTCATATTCCCAGGCCACATGGTTCCAGAATCAAACCTCAGTCGTGTTCCCAGGACACAAGGTTCCAGAATAAAACCTCAGTCATTTTCCCTGGACACAGGTTTCAGAAATCAAATCCCAGTCATGTTCCCAGGCCACAGGGTTCCAGAATCAATCCTCAGTTATGTTCCCAGGCTACAAGGTTCCAGAATAAAACCTCAGTCATGTTCCTAGTCCACAGGGTTCCAGAATCCACCGTTGTCATGTGCCCAGGCCACAGGGTTCCAGAATCAATCCTCAGTTATGGTCCCAGGCTACAGGGTTCCAGAATAAAACCTCAGTCATGTTCCCAGTCCACAGGGTTCCAGAACCAAGGCTCAGTCAGGTTCCCGGGGCACAGTATTCCACAATCTAAACAGATGTCATGTTCCCAGGCCACAGGTTTCCAGAATCATGCCTCAGTCATGTTCCCAGGCCACAGGCATCCAGAATCAAACCTCAGTCATGTTGCCAGGCCATAGGGTACCACAATCAAACCTCAGTCATATTCCCAGACCTCAGGTTTACAGAATCAAACCGATTTCATGTTCCCAGGCAACAGGGTACCAGAATCCAAACCGATGTCATGTTCCCAGGCCACAGGATTCCACATTCTAACATCAGTCATGTTCCCAGGCCAATGGTTTCCAGAATCAAACCTCAGTCATATTCCCAGGCCACATGGTTACAGAATCAAACCTCAGTCGTGTTCCCAGGACACAGGGTTCCAGAATAAAACCTCAGTCATGTTCCCTGGACACAGTTTTCAGAAATCAAATCCCAGTCATGTTCCCAGGCCACAGGGTTCCACAATTAAACCTCAGTCATATTCCCAGGCCAGAGGTTTCCACAATCTAACCTAAGTCATCTTGCCAAGCCACAGGGTTCCACCATCAAACCTCAGGCATATTGCCAGGCCACAGTGTTCCACCATCAAGCCTCACTCATGTTTCCAAGACTGAAGGTTCCACTATCAAACCTCAATCATGTTGCCAGGCCACAGGATTCAACCATGAAACCTCAGTCATGTTCCCAGTAAACAGGGCTCCAGAATCAAACCAATGTCATGTTCCCATGCCACGGGGTTCCAGTATCAGGCCTCAGTCATGGTCCCCGTGCACAGGGTTCCAAATCAAACCTCAATCATGTTGCCAGTCCACAGGTTTCTGCCATCAAACCTCAGTCATGTTCCCAGTAAACAGGGCTCCAGAATCAAGCCTCAGTCATTTTGCCAGGCCAGAGTGTTCCACCATCAAACCTCAGTCATGATCCCAGGCCACATGTTTCCACAATGAAACCTCAGTCATTTTCCCAGGCCAAAGGTTTCCAGAATCAAACCTCAGTCATATTCCCAGGACACATGGTTCCAGAATCAACCTGAGTCATGTTCGAAGGCCACAGGTTTCAACAATCAAACCTCAGTCATGTTCCCAGGACACAGGTGTCCAGAATCAAACCTCAGTCATGTTCCCAGAGAACAGGCTTCCAGAAACAAATCTCAGTCATGTTCCCAAGCCACAGGGTTGCAGAATCAAACCTCAGTCTTGTTCCCAGGACACAGGTGTCCAGAATCAAACCGCAGTCATGTTCCCAGGGAACAGGCTTCCAGAAACAAACCTCAGTCATGTTCCCAGGCTACAGGGTTCCAGAATCAAACTTCAGTCTTGTTCCCAGGACACAGGTTTCTAGAATCAACCAGATATCATGTTCCCTGGCCACAGTCTTCCAGAATCAATCCTCAGTCATGTTGCCAGGCCACAGGTTTCCACCATCAAACCTCAGACATGTTCCCAGGCCACAGGGTACCAGAGTCAAACCGTTGGCAGGTTCCCAGGCCACAGAGTTCCAGAATCCACCGATGTCATGCGGCCAGGCCACAGGGTTCCAGAATCAATCCTCAGTTATGTTCGCAGGCTACAGGGTTCCGGAATAAAACCTCAGTCATGTTCCCAGTCCACAGGGTTCCAGAATCAAGGCTCAGTCAGGTACCCGGGGCACAGTATTCCACAATCTAAACAGATGTCATGTTCCCAGGCCACAGGGTACCAGAATCCACCCATGTCATGTTCCCAGGCCACAGCGTTCGAGAATCAATCCTCAGTTATGTTCCCAGGCTACAGGGTTCCAGAATAAAACCTCAGTCATGTTCCTAGTGCACAGTGTTCCAGAACCAAGGCTCAGTCAGGTTCCCGGGCCAAAGTATTCCACAATCTAAACAGATGTCATGTTTCCAGGCCACAGGTCTTCAGAATCACGCCTCAGTCATTTTCCCAGGCCACAGAGATCCAGAATCAAACCTCAGTCATGTTGCCAGGCCTCAGATTTCCGGAATCAAACCGATTTCGTGTTCCCAGGCCACAGGGTTCCAGAGTCAAACCGTTCGCAGGTTCCCAGGCCACAGTGTTCCAGAATCCACCGATGTCATGTTCCCAGGCCACAGGCTTCCAGAATCAATCCTCAGTTATGTTCCCAGGCTACAGGGTTCCAGAATAAAACCTCAGTCATGTTCCCAGTCCACAGGGTTCCAGAACCAAGGCTCAGTCAGGTTCCCGGGCCACAGTATTCCACAATCTAAACAGATGTCATGTTCCAAGGCCTCAGGTTTCCAGAATCCACCCATGTCATGTTCCTGGGCCACAGGGTTCCAAAGTGAATCCTCAGTTATGTTCCCAGGCTACACGGCTCCAGAATAAAACCTCAGTCATATTCCCAGTCCACAGGTTTCCAGAACCAAGGCTCAGTCAAGTTCCCAGGCCACAGGATTCCACAATCTAAACAGATTTCATGTTCCCAGGCCTCAGGGTTCCAGAATCCACCCATGTCATGTTAACAGGACACAGGGTTCCAGAATAAAACCTCAGTCATGTTCCCAGTCCACAGGGGTCCAGAACCAAGGCTCAGTCAGGTTCCCGGGGCACAGTATTCCACAATCTAAACAGATGCCATGTTCCCAGGCCACAGGGATCCAGAATCAAACCTCAGTCATGTTGCCAGGCCATAGGGTACCACCATCAAACCTCAGTCATATTCCCAGGCCTAAGGTTTCCAGAATCAAACCGATTTCATGTTTCCAGGCAACAGGGTACCAGAATCCAAACCGAGGTCATGTTCCCAGGGCACAGGATTCCACACTCTAACATCAGTCATGTTCCCAGGCCAATGGTTTCCAGAATCAAACCTAAGTCATATTCCCAGGCCACATGGTTCCAGAATCAAACCTCAGTCGTGTTCCCAGGACACAGGGTTCCAGAATAAAACCTCAGTCATTTTCCCTGGACACAGGTTTCAGAAATCAAACCCCAGTCATGTTCCCAGGCCACAGGGTTCCAGAATCAATCCTCAGTTATGTTCCCAGGCTACAGGGTTCCAGAATAAAACGTCAGTCATGTTCCCAGTCCACAGGGTTCCACAATCTAAACAGATGTCATGTTCCCAGGCCTCAGGGTTCCAGAATCCACCCATGTCATGTTCCCAGGCCACAGGGTTCCAGAATCAATCCTCAGTTATGTTCCCAGGCTACAAGGTTCCAGAATAAAACCTCAGTCATGTTCCTAGTCCACAGGGTTCCAGAATCCACCGTTGTCATGTGCCCAGGCCACAGGGTTCCAGAATCAATCCTCAGTTATGGTCCCAGGCTACAGGGTTCCAGAATAAAACCTCAGTCATGTTCCCAGTCCACAGGGTTCCAGAACCAAGGCTCAGTCAGGTTCCCGGGGCACAGTATTCCACAATCTAAACAGATGTCATGTTCCCAGGCCACAGCTTTCCAGAATCATGCCTCAGTCATGTTTCCAGGCCACAGGCATCCAGAATCAAACCTCAGTCATGTTGCCAGGCCATAGGGTACCACAATCAAACCTCAGTCATATTCCCAGACCTCAGGTTTACAGAATCAAACCGATTTCATGTTCCCAGGCAACAGGGTACCAGAATCCAAACCGATGTCATGTTCCCAGGCCACAGGATTCCACATTCTAACATCAGTCATGTTCCCAGGCCAATGGTTTCCAGAATCAAACCTCAGTCATATTCCCAGGCCACATGGTTCCAGAATAAAACCTCAGTCATGTTCCCTGGACACAGGTTTCAGAAATCAAATCCCAGTCATGTTCCCAGGCCACAGGGTTCCACAATTAAACCTCAGTCATGTTCCCAGGCCAGAGGGTTCCACAATCAAACCTCAGTCCTGTTGCCAGGCCACGGTTCCACCATCAAGCCTCAGTCATGTTCCCAGGTCAGAGTGTTCCACAATCTAACCTAAGTCATCTTGCCAAGCCACAGGGTTCCACCATCAAACCTCAGGCATATTGCCAGGCCACAGTGTTCCACCATCAAGCCTCACTCATGTTCCCAAGCCTGAGGGTTCCACTATCAAACCTCAATCATGTTGCCAGGCCACAGGATTCAACCATGAAACCTCAGTCATGTTCCCAGTAAACAGGGCTCCAGAATCAAACCAATGTCATGTTCCCATGCCACGGGGTTCCAGTATCAGGCCTCAGTCATGGTCCCCGTGCACAGGGTTCCAAATCAAACCTCCGTCATGTTGCCAGTCCACAGGTTTCTGCCATCAAACCTCAGTCATGTTCCCAGTAAACAGGGCTCCAGAATCAAGCCTCAGTCATTTTGCCAGGCCAGAGTGTTCCACCATCAAACCTCAGTCATGATCCCAGGCCACATGTTTCCACAATGAAACCTCAGTCATTTTCCCAGGACAAAGGTTTCCAGAATCAAACCTCAGTCATATTCCCAGGACACATGGTTCCAGAATCAACTTGAGTCATGTTCGAAGGCCACAGGTTTCAACAATCAAACCTCAGTCATGTTCCCAGGACACAGGTGTCCAGAATCAAACCTCAGTCATGTTCCCAGAGAACAGGCTTCCAGAAACAAACCTCAGTCATGTTCCCAAGCCACAGGGTTGCAGAATCAAACCTCAGTCTTGTTCCCAGGACACAGGTGTCCAGAATCAAACCGCAGTCATGTTCCCAGGGAACAGGCTTCCAGAAACAAACCTCAGTCATGTTCCCAGGCCACAGGGTTCCAGAATCAAACTTCAGTCTTGTTCCCAGGACACAGGTTTCCAGAATCAACCAGATATCATGTTCCCTGGCCACAGTCTTCCAGAATCAATCCTCAGTCATGTTGCCAGGCCACAGGTTTCCACCATCAAACCTCAGACATGTTCCCAGGCCACAGGGTACCAGAGTCAAACCGTTCGCAGGTTCCCAGGCCACAGAGTTCCAGAATCCACCGATGTCATGCGGCCAGGCCACAGGGTTCCAGAATCAATCCTCAGTTATGTTCGCAGGCTACAGGGTTCCGGAATAAAACCTCAGTCATGTTCCCAGTCCACAGGGTTCCAGAATCAAGGCTCAGTCAGGTACCCGGGGCACAGTATTCCACAATCTAAACAGATGTCATGTTCCCAGGCCTCAGGGTTCCAGAATCCACCCACGTCATGTTCCCAGGCCACAGGGTTCCAGAATCAATCCTCAGTTATGTTCCCAGGCTACAGGGTTCCAGAATAAAACCTCAGTCATGTTCCTAGTGCACAGTGTTCCAGAACGAAGGCTCAGTCAGGTTCCCGGGCCAAAGTATTCCACAATCTAAACAGATGTCATGTTTCCAGGCCACAGGTCTTCAGAATCACGCCTCAGTCATTTTCCCAGGCCACAGAGATCCAGAATCAAACCTCAGTCATATTGCCAGGCCTCAGATTTCCGGAATCAAACCGATTTCGTGTTCCCAGGCCACAGGGTTCCAGAGTCAAACCGTTCGCAGGTTCCCAGGCCACAGTGTTCCAGAATCCACCGATGTCATGTTCCCAGGCCACAGGCTTCCAGAATCAATCCTCAGTTATGTTCCCAGGCTACAGGGTTCCAGAATAAAACCTCAGTCATGTTCCCAGTCCACAGGGTTCCAGAACCAAGGCTCAGTAAGGTTCCCGGGCCACAGTATTCCACAATCTAAACTGATGGCATGTTCCAAGGCCTCAGGGTTCCAGAATCAATCCTCAGTTATGGTCCCAGGCTACAGGGTTCCAGAATAAAACCTCAGTCATGTTCCCAGTCCACAGGTTTCCAGAACCAAGGCTCAGTCAGGTTCCCGGGCCACAGTATTCCACAATCTAAACAGATGTCATGTTCCAAGGCCTCAGGTTTCCAGAATCCACCCATGTCATGTTCCTGGGCCACAGGGTTCCAAAGTGAATCCTCAGTTATGTTCCCAGGCTACACGGCTCCAGAATAAAACCTCAGTCATATTCCCAGTCCACAGGTTTCCAGAACCAAGGCTCAGTCAAGTTCCCAGGCCACAGTATTCCACAATCTAAACAGATTTCATGTTCCCAGGCCTCAGGGTTCCAGAATCCACCCATGTCATGTTAACAGGACACAGGGTTCCAGAATAAAACCTCAGTCATGTTCCCAGTCCACAGGGGTCCAGAACCAAGGCTCAGTCAGGTTCCCGGGGCACAGTATTCCACTATCTAAACAGATGCCATGTTCCCAGGCCACAGGGATCCAGAATCAAACCTCAGTCATGTTGCCAGGCCATAGGGTACCACCATCAAACCTCAGTCATATTCCCAGGCCTAAGGTTTCCAGAATCAAACCGATTTCATGTTTCCAGGCAACAGGGTACCAGAATCCAAACCGAGGTCATGTTCCCAGGGCACAGGATTCCACACTCTAACATCAGTCATGTTCCCAGGCCAATGGTTTCCAGAATCAAACCTAAGTCATATTCCCAGGCCACATGGTTCCAGAATCAAACCTCAGTCGTGTTCCCAGGACACAAGGTTCCAGAATAAAACCTCAGTCATTTTCCCTGGACACAGGTTTCAGAAATCAAATCCCAGTCATGTTCCCAGGCCACAGGGTTCCAGAATCAATCCTCAGTTATGTTCCCAGGCTACAAGGTTCCAGAATAAAACCTCAGTCATGTTCCTAGTCCACAGGGTTCCAGAATCCACCGTTGTCATGTGCCCAGGCCACAGGGTTCCAGAATCAATCCTCAGTTATGGTCCCAGGCTACAGGGTTCCAGAATAAAACCTCAGTCATGTTCCCAGTCCACAGGGTTCCAGAACCAAGGCTCAGTCAGGTTCCCGGGGCACAGTATTCCACAATCTAAACAGATGTCATGTTCCCAGGCCACAGGTTTCCAGAATCATGCCTCAGTCATGTTCCCAGGCCACAGGCATCCAGAATCAAACCTCAGTCATGTTGCCAGGCCATAGGGTACCACAATCAAACCTCAGTCATATTCCCAGACCTCAGGTTTACAGAATCAAACCGATTTCATGTTCCCAGGCAACAGGGTACCAGAATCCAAACCGATGTCATGTTCCCAGGCCACAGGATTCCACATTCTAACATCAGTCATGTTCCCAGGCCAATGGTTTCCAGAATCAAACCTCAGTCATATTCCCAGGCCACATGGTTACAGAATCAAACCTCAGTCGTGTTCCCAGGACACAGGGTTCCAGAATAAAACCTCAGTCATGTTCCCTGGACACAGTTTTCAGAAATCAAATCCCAGTCATGTTCCCAGGCCACAGGGTTCCACAATTAAACCTCAGTCATATTCCCAGGCCAGAGGTTTCCACAATCTAACCTAAGTCATCTTGCCAAGCCACAGGGTTCCACCATCAAACCTCAGGCATATTGCCAGGCCACAGTGTTCCACCATCAAGCCTCACTCATGTTCCCAAGACTGAAGGTTCCACTATCAAACCTCAATCATGTTGCCAGGCCACAGGATTCAACCATGAAACCTCAGTCATGTTCCCAGTAAACAGGGCTCCAGAATCAAACCAATGTCATGTTCCCATGCCACGGGGTTCCAGTATCAGGCCTCAGTCATGGTCCCCGTGCACAGGGTTCCAAATCAAACCTCAATCATGTTGCCAGTCCACAGGTTTCTGCCATCAAACCTCAGTCATGTTCCCAGTAAACAGGGCTCCAGAATCAAGCCTCAGTCATTTTGCCAGGCCAGAGTGTTCCACCATCAAACCTCAGTCATGATCCCAGGCCACATGTTTCCACAATGAAACCTCAGTCATTTTCCCAGGCCAAAGGTTTCCAGAATCAAACCTCAGTCATATTCCCAGGACACATGGTTCCAGAATCAACCTGAGTCATGTTCGAAGGCCACAGGTTTCAACAATCAAACCTCAGTCATGTTCCCAGGACACAGGTGTCCAGAATCAAACCTCAGTCATGTTCCCAGAGAACAGGCTTCCAGAAACAAATCTCAGTCATGTTCCCAAGCCACAGGGTTGCAGAATCAAACCTCAGTCTTGTTCCCAGGACACAGGTGTCCAGAATCAAACCGCAGTCATGTTCCCAGGGAACAGGCTTCCAGAAACAAACCTCAGTCATGTTCCCAGGCTACAGGGTTCCAGAATCAAACTTCAGTCTTGTTCCCAGGACACAGGTTTCTAGAATCAACCAGATATCATGTTCCCTGGCCACAGTCTTCCAGAATCAATCCTCAGTCATGTTGCCAGGCCACAGGTTTCCACCATCAAACCTCAGACATGTTCCCAGGCCACAGGGTACCAGAGTCAAACCGTTGGCAGGTTCCCAGGCCACAGAGTTCCAGAATCCACCGATGTCATGCGGCCAGGCCACAGGGTTCCAGAATCAATCCTCAGTTATGTTCGCAGGCTACAGGGTTCCGGAATAAAACCTCAGTCATGTTCCCAGTCCACAGGGTTCCAGAATCAAGGCTCAGTCAGGTACCCGGGGCACAGTATTCCACAATCTAAACAGATGTCATGTTCCCAGGCCACAGGGTACCAGAATCCACCCATGTCATGTTCCCAGGCCACAGCGTTCGAGAATCAATCCTCAGTTATGTTCCCAGGCTACAGGGTTCCAGAATAAAACCTCAGTCATGTTCCTAGTGCACAGTGTTCCAGAACCAAGGCTCAGTCAGGTTCCCGGGCCAAAGTATTCCACAATCTAAACAGATGTCATGTTTCCAGGCCACAGGTCTTCAGAATCACGCCTCAGTCATTTTCCCAGGCCACAGAGATCCAGAATCAAACCTCAGTCATGTTGCCAGGCCTCAGATTTCCGGAATCAAACCGATTTCGTGTTCCCAGGCCACAGGGTTCCAGAGTCAAACCGTTCGCAGGTTCCCAGGCCACAGTGTTCCAGAATCCACCGATGTCATGTTCCCAGGCCACAGGCTTCCAGAATCAATCCTCAGTTATGTTCCCAGGCTACAGGGTTCCAGAATAAAACCTCAGTCATGTTCCCAGTCCACAGGGTTCCAGAACGAAGGCTCAATCAGGTTCCCGGGCCACAGTATTCCACAATCTAAACAGATGTCATGTTCCAAGGCCTCAGGTTTCCAGAATCCACCCATGTCATGTTCCTGGGCCACAGGGTTCCAAAGTGAATCCTCAGTTATGTTCCCAGGCTACACGGCTCCAGAATCAAACCTCAGTCATATTCCCAGGACACATGGTTCCAGAATCAACTTGAGTCATGTTCGAAGGCCACAGGTTTCAACAATCAAACCTCAGTCATGTTCCCAGGACACAGGTGTCCAGAATCAAACCTCAGTCATGTTCCCAGAGAACAGGCTTCCAGAAACAAACCTCAGTCATGTTCCCAAGCCACAGGGTTGCAGAATCAAACCTCAGTCTTGTTCCCAGGACACAGATGTCCAGAATCAAACCGCAGTCATGTTCCCAGGGAACAGGCTTCCAGAAACAAACCTCACTCATGTTCCCAGGCCACAGGGTTCCAGAATCAAACTTCAGTCTTGTTCCCAGGACACAGGTTTCCAGAATCAACCAGATATCATGTTCCCTGGCCACAGTCTTCCAGAATCAATCCTCAGTCATGTTGCCAGGCCACAGGTTTCCACCATCAAACCTCAGACATGTTCCCAGGCCACAGGGTACCAGAGTCAAACCGTTGGCAGGTTCCCAGGCCACAGAGTTCCAGAATCCACCGATGTCATGCGGCCAGGCCACAGGGTTCCAGAATCAATCCTCAGTTATGTTCGCAGGCTACAGGGTTCCGGAATAAAACCTCAGTCATGTTCCCAGTCCACAGGGTTCCAGAATCAAGGCTCAGTCAGGTACCCGGGGCACAGTATTCCACAATCTAAACAGATGTCATGTTCCCAGGCCTCAGGGTTCCAGAATCCACCCACGTCATGTTCCCAGGCCACAGGGTTCCAGAATCAATCCTCAGGTATGTTCCCAGGCTACAGGGTTCCAGAATAAAACCTCAGTCATGTTCCTAGTGCACAGTGTTCCAGAACCAAGGCTCAGTCAGGTTCCCGGGCCAAAGTATTCCACAATCTAAACAGATGTCATGTTTCCAGGCCACAGGTCTTCAGAATCACGCCTCAGTCATTTTCCCAGGCCACAGAGATCCAAAATCAAACCTCAGTCATGTTGCCAGGCCTCAGATTTCCGGAATCAAACCGATTTCGTGTTCCCAGGCCACAGGGTTCCAGAGTCAAACCGTTCGCAGGTTCCCAGGCCACAGTGTTCCAGAATCCACCGATGTCATGTTCCCAGGCCACAGGCTTCCAGAATCAATCCTCAGTTATGTTCCCAGGCTACAGGGTTCCAGAATAAAACCTCAGTCATGTTCCCAGTCCACAGGGTTCCAGAACCAAGGCTCAGTCAGGTTCCCGGGCCGCAGTATTCCACAATCTAAACAGATGTCATGTTCCAAGGCCTCAGGGTTCCAGAATCAATCCTCAGTTATGGTCCCAGGCTACAAGGTTCCAGAATAAAACCTCAGTCATGTTCCCAGTCCACAGGGGTCCAGAACCAAGGCTCAGTCAGGTTCCCGGGGCACAGTATTCCACTATCTAAACAGATGCCATGTTCCCAGGCCACAGGGATCCAGAATCAAACCTCAGTCATGTTGCCAGGCCATAGGGTACCACCATCAAACCTCAGTCATATTCCCAGGCCTAAGGTTTCCAGAATCAAACCGATTTCATGTTTCCAGGCAACAGGGTACCAGAATCCAAACCGAGGTCATGTTCCCAGGGCACAGGATTCCACACTCTAACATCAGTCATGTTCCCAGGCCAATGGTTTCCAGAATCAAACCTAAGTCATATTCCCAGGCCACATGGTTCCAGAATCAAACCTCAGTCGTGTTCCCAGGACACAAGGTTCCAGAATAAAACCTCAGTCATTTTCCCTGGACACAGGTTTCAGAAATCAAATCCCAGTCATGTTCCCAGGCCACAGGGTTCAAGAATCAATCCTCAGTTATGTTCCCAGGCTACAAGGTTCCAGAATAAAGCCTCAGTCATGTTCCTAGTCCACAGGGTTCCAGAATCCACCGTTGTCATGTGCCCAGGCCACAGGGTTCCAGAATCAATCCTCAGTTATGGTCCCAGGCTACAGGGTTCCAGAATAAAACCTCAGTCATGTTCCCAGTCCACAGGGTTCCAGAACCAAGGCTCAGTCAGGTTCCCGGGGCACAGTATTCCACAATCTAAACAGATGTCATGTTCCCAGGCCACAGGTTTCCAGAATCATGCCTCAGTCATGTTCCCAGGCCACAGGCATCCAGAATCAAACCTCAGTCATGTTGCCAGGCCATAGGGTACCACAATCAAACCTCAGTCATATTCCCAGACCTCAGGTTTACAGAATCAAACCGATTTCATGTTCCCAGGCAACAGGGTACCAGAATCCAAACCGATGTCATGTTCCCAGGCCACAGGATTCCACATTCTAACATCAGTCATGTTCCCAGGCCAATGGTTTCCAGAATCAAACCTCAGTCATATTCCCAGGCCACATGGTTACAGAATCAAACCTCAGTCGTGTTCCCAGGACACAGGGTTCAAGAATAAAACCTCAGTCATGTTCCCTGGACACAGTTTTCAGAAATCAAATCCCAGTCATGTTCCCAGGCCACAGGGTTCCACAATTAAACCTCAGTCATATTCCCAGGCCAGAGGGTTCCACAATCTAACCTAAGTCATCTTGCCAAGCAACAGGGTTCCACCATCAAGCCTCACTCATGTTCCCAAGCCTGAAGGTTCCACTATCAAACCTCAATCATGTTGCCAGGCCACAGGATTCAACCATGAAACCTCAGTCATGTTCCCAGTAAACAGGGCTCCAGAATCAAACCAATGTCATGTTCCCATGCCACGGGGTTCCAGTATCAGGCCTCAGTCATGGTCCCCGTGCACAGGGTTCCAAATCAAACCTCAGTCATGTTGCCAGTCCACAGGTTTCTGCCATCAAACCTCAGTCATGTTCCCAGTAAACAGGGCTCCAGAATCAAGCCTCAGTCATTTTGCCAGGCCAGAGTGTTCCACCATCAAACCTCAGTCATGATCCCAGGCCACATGTTTCCACAATGAAACCTCAGTCATTTTCCCAGGCCAAAGGTTTCCAGAATCAAACCTCAGTCATATTCCCAGGACACATGGTTCCAGAATCAACCTGAGTCATGTTCGAAGGCCACAGGTTTCAACAATCAAACCTCAGTCATGTTCCCAGGACACAGGTGTCCAGAATCAAACCTCAGTCATGTTCCCAGAGAACAGGCTTCCAGAAACAAACCTCAGTCATGTTCCCAAGCCACAGGGTTGCAGAATCAAACCTCAGTCTTGTTCCCAGGACACAGGTGTCCAGAATCAAACCGCAGTCATGTTCCCAGGGAACAGGCTTCCAGAAACAAACCTCAGTCATGTTCCCAGGCTACAGGGTTCCAGAATCAAACTTCAGTCTTGTTCCCAGGACACAGGTTTCTAGAATCAACCAGATATCATGTTCCCTGGCCACAGTCTTCCAGAATCAATCCTCAGTCATGTTGCCAGGCCACAGGTTTCCACCATCAAACCTCAGACATGTTCCCAGGCCACAGGGTACCAGAGTCAAACCGTTGGCAGGTTCCCAGGCCACAGAGTTCCAGAATCCACCGATGTCATGCGGCCAGGCCACAGGGTTCCAGAATCAATCCTCAGTTATGTTCGCAGGCTACAGGGTTCCGGAATAAAACCTCAGTCATGTTCCCAGTCCACAGGGTTCCAGAATCAAGGCTCAGTCAGGTACCCGGGGCACAGTATTCCACAATCTAAACAGATGTCATGTTCCCAGGCCTCAGGGTACCAGAATCCACCCATGTCATGTTCCCAGGCCACAGCGTTCCAGAATCAATCCTCAGTTATGTTCCCAGGCTACAGGGTTCCAGAATAAAACCTCAGTCATATTCCCAGTACATAGGGTTCCAGAACCAAGGCTCAGTCAAGTTCCCGGGTCACAGTATTCCACAAGCTAAACAGATGTCTTGTTCCCAGGCCTCAGGGTTCCAGAATCCACCCATGTTATGTTCCCAGGCCACAGGGTTCCAGAATCAATCCTCAGTTATGTTCCCAGGCTACAGGGTTCCAGAATAAAACCTCAGTCATGTTCCTAGTGCACAGTGTTCCAGAACCAAGGCTCAGTCAGGTTTCCGGGCCAAAGTATTCCACAATCTAAACAGATGTCATGTTTCCAGGCCAGAGGTCTTCAGAATCACGCCTCAGTCATTTTCCCAGGCCACAGAGATCCAGAATCAAACCTCAGTCATGTTGCCAGGCCTCAGATTTCCGGAATCAAACCGATTTCGTGTTCCCAGGCCACAGGGTTCCAGAGTCAAACCGTTCGCAGGTTCCCAGGCCACAGTGTTCCA